>NC_142731.1:2505000-3130000 GCF_055471065.1 Atractosteus spatula | reverse complement strand
AACAGAGACAAACTGTTTTTGTATTTCACCCAGAACCAGGAAACCCATTTTGTTTTACCTCTGGGGGAGATTGGGTCCACAGATGGTAAGTCAGCTACTTTAATAGGACCATTACAAACATGACAAATGAAAGGAGCCTATTTGGTCTGTTTTGCTAAATGTAGTGGATAGGAGTTGAATGACCTTGTCATTCTTTACCCAGAAGCTGCAACCACCCAACAAGCATTGTGGATATACTGTACTGTATCCAAAGCTAACACATTTTAAAATAACAGACTGTCCTGTAAAGATTCCCACATTTCCTCTGTCCTGTACGTTCTAATGCACATCTTTATTAAAGACTAAAGTCTCTTGATTAAAGTGAGTCTGAGGGCAGCATGGTGACACAGTGGTCAGTATTGGTGCCTCACAAAGCTGGATCCCTGGGTCCAATTCTGCACCCGGGGTGCTGTCTGCATGGAGTTTGTATGTTCTTTCCGTGTTCACATGGGTTTTCTCCAGGTGCTTCGTTTTTCTCCCACAATCCAAAAACATGGTTGGTTAATTGGCACCTGGGAAAACCGCTCCATCATGACCCTAAATTGGATGAAGCAGTTGGACTGATGAAAATGAACGGACAGATGGATATGCATATCTGAGGGGGAAGTACAGTAACTGACTTTATGGTGCTTTATTTCAGCTGTACAGGAATTGCCAGTAACAGTATTCATAAAAATTAGAAATAAGGAAAAACACGGGGAAAATGCTGAATTTTCCTGCTCACTTTAGATAGCTATATTACTACAGTATACATTTATTGTCATTACAGCTTTTCTTGTAGAATGTTTTACCATTTTGTACCATATGTGGTTACAGTGCATAAAATGTTAGATGTAATACAAATAATATTAAATATGTATTGCCAATTTTCTTTTGTTCTTAACATTTGAATTTAGAAAATGAAGCGATTCAGGTGTGGAACACTAGCTGTAATGTATTGTGTCCAGGCTCCATTAAGTGACATTCTCTCTATTACCATTTGCCTGTATCTTAAAACCGCCCTTGAGGATGTTTTGGATCATCACACTGCCAAATCCTAATGCTGTAAATAGTGCAAAGAAAAAGACAGACCTCTTGTAATACATTGCTGTCAGTTATATAAAACAATATGCTTCTATAATATTACAACACTAATCAGGACAGTGGTGTAATATCCTCCCCACCTGTACTACATATCTATCTTTTCTCTTACAGTCACCAAATTTGCCACCTTTAGAAAGTCAGGCCTATTGAGGAGCTTAACTGTAAACATTTTAGATCATGCAAGCTTGAATCAGAACCTTAGACACAGAAATGTATTAATTCTAATGCACTTCACATGACTGAATAAAAGAAAAGCCTGTTAGTAGATCTGTACAAGAGATGTTGTTCTTTATTGTGGTACACACATGATTGCTTACCACATGATTTGCTCCTTTCATTATTCTGGGGAAATTAGTACTCATTTCCTGCTGTCTCCCAGTCTTTGGTCCAGTTAAAGTGGAACTGGCGTCAGCTTGTCAGTGAGAATGGAGGCTTATTTTCTGTGTCAAACTTCTCCTCCTAGTCTTAATGGTCACATCATTATGAAGTACAGCAAAAAACATGTTAAATAACCATTTAGGTCATTGGCCAATTATGATACCCATGTGTAATCCCATTGCTATGGAAAGCTGTTCATACAGCCTAAGATAAGGATGACATATAGTTTCAATCATGTCCTGACTGGCATGGACATTCACTAAGGCAAATCGTAGTCTTTTTTTTTTAGAAAACAGCTTAAAACAGAACAAGTTTTTGCACTTAGAAATTGTGAAAGTCCAGGTTAGTAACAATAATTAAAGAAATTATATCCCTTTAAAACAGAGTACTTGATAATGCTGTTTCTCCATGGTTAAATGTCTCAACTCAACAATAACAAAAATATGGAATATTACTGGTGGCTTTATATCTTAGTTTTCTTTTTATAGGAAATCAGAGAATAAGCTGTCAGTTGTGACAAGAGTTTTTGATTTTTGTTTATGCCAGGTAGGAAAGTGTCTCCTAGGTATACATGCTACTACATCTTCTTTTATGCATCATATTGTTTTTGTTTTCACTATCTAATTTAACACAATGTTATCTCAGCAGTTATTTCATATTTCATCAAGGTGCTCATCTCCCGTGGATAAATAGAAAATCTATTTTAAATAAAGAACATATAAGAAAGGTTGCAAATAAGATGAGGTTATTTGGGCCATCCTGCTCTGTTGGTTTCTGGTAGTTTAATGATATCATCCAGTAATTTCTTAAAGAATCCCCGTCAGCTTCAGAAACATGACTTGGGAGGTTTTCTTTCCACAGTTACATGTTTCTATGTAAAGAAATGTCTCCTGCATGACCCTAAATTTAATTTCTACTTGTGTCTCTGGGTACCAATATCATTACTGATTTTGTTGATGTCCTCTGGATTAAGTTTGCCAATATTTTGCAGGAGTGTGAATGATTTGAGATTCCCTTGTTATCCTTTATTCCAGGCTAAAAATATTCAGTTCTTTTTATCTTAGTTTGACATTCCTTTCAGACCGTTAATTAGTTTAGGGTCTTTCCTTTGAGTAGTTGCCTTAGCAGTGATATCACTTTTCTAGTCTTGAGACCAAGAGATAAGCCTACAGTACATTTTCAGTGGAACAAAAACAATTATTTCATTTGCACTTGAAATTCATCTTTACTCTAATAAGAATACATGATCTTGAAGTCCACCACATCAATCCATTATATGTTCAAGCACATAAAGGAAAAACTGCTGGGTATAATGTCTCGAAAATTTAAGTGATATTGAATTTTACTTTTTCAAAAGTTTCTTTTAGAGATTTTTGCTGTTTGTTTGATAAGATTGTGCCAATATGCTTGCAACACAGAGATAACTCTAGAGATAACTTGCTAGGAAAATGATAGTTTTGTAGAACACATTTCCACAAAATAAGAGCCAATGCTGCAACTAAAACTGACTCAGAATTGAAGATAATATGGAACAGTTACAGCACAGTTACAACAGCTCCGCTCTGCCCTGATCGCCTGATCGTGGAGACAGCTGATGCAGAGCACCTGGGATCAGTGAGAGCTCTCACAGCAGCAGGTGCTCAAGGGTGTTTAAACCCTGTTCAATCTTTCCACGGCGATCTGGCATTGAGTCTCCATCACTTCTCAGTGGAGCCCCTCCTTCCCCTGCTTCCCAGTTCTCTTTGGCTCCACCTGGGTACTCTACCCATGGCTGTATGTGGACAGGAGGTCTGGATCCCACTTCAGACCTGTACCTCAGCAGATGACTTCCTCGGCCTGGTCTACGGTGCGTTGCCTTATTCCACCCTGATGGTGCACATTATCCTGGTCTCTGGAGGAGACCCCCTCCCGATGAGCCCACGCCCCCGTTCAGCACATCCAGCCCTGAGACAGACGTGCCTAGAGGATGCCAACCTGATGGGGAGTATCCTGGCTGGCCTCAGTGCCTGACCCCTTATCCTTAGATCGGGTCTTGGAATGAAGCATAGCTCCCACCTTTAGTGGCTTCCCTCTGTCCTGCACCAGCCTTCCCACTCCCACGTTTCAGTTTTCTGGTCCATCTGCCCGTATCCCAGGGGATCCCAGCAGGCTGTCCGCCCCCTTGCATGGCCAATGCTCTGGGAGTTCAGCCACAGGAGCCCAGACCGATACTTATTAGTCCAGCTTCCCATGTGGCCCTCCCGAAACCCAGCCGTGGACTTGAGTGGGCAATATGGCCTCAGTCTGGCATTAAGCCTGAGGTGCAGTGATCCAGGCTCTTCCCCCTGGTCTGCTGTCCCCTAGCTCTTGGGTCCATAACACCTACAGTGTACGTTCCCAACCCCTGTGGAATGCTGCTGGTTGAAACAGAATGGTGGATACACTATGCCAGTGGGTCTTGGCATTCCAGGACTGCAGCCGCCTCTCCCTTCTATCATTGCCCTAATGGGGGGGGGGGGGGAGGGGTTCTGCAACTTTGGCCACGTCTCTGCTCTTCCCTGAGCACCATGAAGGTGGGAGTTTCAGGTTCTGTGAGTGAATGGCAGGACATTGAAGAGGATGGACTTGTGGGAAGAGTGGCTGAACAGACACAGAGGAGAGACAGAATAGAATAGTTTTCTCACCTGCACAAGCATAGTGCAGGTGAGAGATCTGTGCAAGGAAATCGTGATAGGGAAATACTTGTAATTGTTCATTGCATCTGCTAAAATAATTTCCTTCAGTTTTTATTTTATGTTTTTTATATTATATATATATATTATGTCCACTGATTCCTTTACTGGCGTTTGCACATTGGATCTCATTAAACCCTTCTTTATTTGTTCAGAAAACGTGCATAATTATGAGGTTAAAAACGATTGAGAGGAATGAGCTAATGTTACGCCTGAAGGGCTGTTTATGAAATAAGCGTGGGCAGACAATTTTGAACCTTACACTTGCATGCTTTTCTCCTACATTATTTAGATGAGAAAAAAAATAATATCACCTTGCTGCTGGGAAAGCAAGATTGCTAACCCTGGTATGTGTTTACAGTCACTTAAAAGATTAGAAAAAAATCTGTACAATTCAAAACATTATTGCCATACAAGTGCAAAAAAAACTGTTAATGATTGATAATGACTGGCATGGCAACGGTCTGTGAAGATGTGCAGGGGGAATGTCTAAATGAACCTTGTATTTTTGAAAACACAAAAATTAAAAGAATAAGACTGGGAAGTGGTCCTAGGAGTCATTTGTTTGACCCCTAAATCCATCTATCACTTTTATTCAGGTGCTTTATGTTCCCCAGAAAGCAGGAAAAATAAATTAGTTGTTTGTAAAGTCAATACTGAGGGACTAGGGTATTGAGACATGAAAACAATTTGTGTTTGGTCGTTCTGAAACTGCTCTGTTTCAAAGTTAAACACTGAAATTCTCCATTTTGTGTCAAGCAAGTACTTCTTTGTTGCTACTAAAGGTGGCAGAAGAATCCAGCTTCACAATGATGAAATACAGGTTTGAAGATAATCCAAAAGGAAAGAACTTTGAACTCTCTCCCATCAGAAATAGAAAGGAGGTATGCAATTATTTAGTCCTCAAGCTTCTCTAATCAGTGGTGTGCAATCAACTGTCAAACGTCGAAAAAATCAGGCTTATGTGCTACCTATGACTTCAACAGTCTCCACTCTCCGTCCTCAGGATTGACCATTATCCATCATGCATATATAATAGAATTTCCCACAAGCACTCAGTCCAGTTTTATGTGTTGAATATGAAGACAGTGACAGAATGTCGGTGGTGATTGCAGCCCACTTAAAAGATGCACCACTGAAGCCTAATTGTGGTTTCATACTGATAGGATGGTTGAGCCTCAATATCACAACAAACAATTTGTTGCTCTATTTTGTTAATAGCTTTAGACCTGTGATCTGGGAGTTGGTTTGGCTTTGAATTGGGTGTTTTAGCTACTCCCATGTATGCTTCTGATGTACGGTTATACATTTTTAAATCACCTCAGCTAGGCTTCCCTTGCTGTATTTCTGTGCTATATGAGATTGTGACTTGGCAAATAATTATTTAGATTAAAATTGTACTCATATCCCAGCTCATGGTTATAAACCCTACTACCACACATTGAAGGGACTGCAGAAGAGTATGCAGACTCCAGTCTGCCATTCATCTTTTAACATGTACTGTACAGCCTATAGCAGCATACAGGAAGCTCAGCTCCAGCTGGAAGAGAGACGCATCCTTCATTGACTGTACCACAAAGGGATAAGAGCTAAAGTAGCTGCAGGGGTCAATTTGTACCAGGAATCAAAAGACTCCTGACTAACCAATCAGAATTCCCCTCTTGGCAGCACTCAGCCAATCTTGTGGCTCCACTTTGGGAGACCTCAGCTTGGTCTTGTTGAATATAAATGAGCTGTTATGGTGTTCATGCACAAGTTTGATATTCATACCATGACTAGTTGAGTCTTTATACTCGCGTTTAATGTGGTGTGAGAAGGCCATGTGACCCAGCTTCTAATTTTGTAAATTGCATTAAGTAGTTTACTACAGCACGATCTAAGTACTGTATCCATATAAAGGGCTTACATTTGTTAGAAGCTATGTTAGTTGTAGGAGCTGGCAGATATTTTTTTTCATGCTATGTAATTGTAATTGTTGTTTTACTGTACATCAAAGCAATATGCAGCCAGTCAGATATACATTTTTAGAAGTGAAATTGTTTTTAGCAGTAATCGCAAATCTTCCTCAGATCCCAAAACCAAGGACTCCAGCTGTTCTTGTTTGTGGTGCAAGTGGAGAAAGTTCAGTGCTGATGTCTTGAGGCAGAGCTGAAATATTAATGAAGAAAACCTGCTTGTACGATTTCTCTACATGCCTTTTTCTCTTCATGGTTAAGCAAACATGTTCATGACAAAATTTTGTGCCTGTTTTGCCTAACATCAAGTGAGCCAGTTTCATTATTTTCAGATTTTGTTTTTGACAGATCCTGAGGTGCGTTTTGACACATAATGTCATCAAAGTCTGATTTATAAGCATACTTAATTGTATGTTGAATTTCGTTAAGGTTAGCTTTCAGATGCAATCTTAACATAATTGACAATCTGGGATGAAAAGAAGACACACATGTCTGCTGGTCAACTGCAAGAAGCTCAATACATTCATACGAAACTTGTTTTACTTAAAACACCCTTTGAGGCAAATTGGACAACACCCACCTTTACTTGAATTTAGCGAGTATCAATATTATTATACAACCTTGATCACCTTGTAGTTACCCTAAAATTGGTAATCTCTTGTGCAGCTATGGCCTATAACTCACAGGACAGAGATGCACATTAACTAACAAAAATTAATGACTAGTAACCTGTAGGCCACAAAATTATTGTCTCCACACAGTACTGCAAAAAGCTGTTCAATATTTTATGTTAAGGGAAAGTGAGGGGAATCAAACTACTGTCATTTAATTATCTAATCAGACTGCCAGCATAATCAGAAATGAGGAACAAATAACCCTCATGATATTTTATTATTAATTTAACAGGGAATTTGAATTAGGATGCTTCTTAAATGGGTTTTAGAGCTCTGGATCTTTGTTGGGGAAAACGTGATTAAGTCTGTTAGATTTAATTTAACTGTATAAGCAGCTTATATTAGATATATGAATTGCAAAGCACAGGCATAAGCATTTTCTTCACACTTTGACTGCTGACTTGGTTATCTAAGCAGAAGATTTCCATCAAAGTTTTGTACCACTTGATTCAAATTTGTTGGGAGAAGTGAATTTAAATGATAACTGCCCTCTCTTTAATTACTGTAGGTGTCGTCTACCAAACTTTTCTTAAAACATTTTTGTGTAATAGCACATTAAGACTCAATATCTTTGTGCAATTCATCTGTAAACCTGTTGCTTGTAAAGTATCAGTTCTGCATCCATTATTTATTCACTGCAGCAAGACTTGGCACCTAGTAATTAAGTAGATTAAATTTAGTAAATTAAGCTGAAGCAATAGACATTGCATACTGTTTTTGGTTTGTACAGGTTTTCTATATTTTTGTACTGTTGAACTGGAATATCAAACATGCTTCAAAAGATTTTTAAATCAAAATTCCATTTACAAAAACTTAAAATTCATCAGCTCACCAAAGTATCAATAAAGAAAAATGTTATACCTTTCACCTATTTTGAATTTTAAATGCTTTGCTATGCCATAAACCACAAAGATCATGTTACTCGTACCCTCCTAGAGTCACTGCTTGATGTACAGGTTCAATTACTGTACATTCAACAAAGTGTGGAAAGACTAAGGGATTGATTCAGAGTCTCCTCAGGAACCCACCCAAAAGACTTTATTATAGTATATCACAATCCATGTCCAATGTTTTGAAAAGACAGAACATAGAATTAGTAACACCTCCCATCAAGCCAATCAGTATTGGAAAACCTAAAAAGCATTAATAGAAGTGCAATGCTGGTCTCTCAACTTTCCTTTGCCTTGCAATATGCCATTCCTTATAACCTGCTGTTTTGTGATAGACTATAAACGGCTCCTAAATTGTTCCACTTGGTCAGATTTGATTTGCAGTACATATTGTGAACTTGATTTGTTAGATTTACTAGACGCACTGTCAAAAACATAGGACATACTGAGCTCCCAGGAGCATGACTGCAAGCTGTAAAAGGCTATATCAGGGCAATTTCTCAACCATGCATCCGGTAGCTTGGCAGTCTAGTGGTCTGCCAAAAAATACATTCAAATTATTTTCAACAGAGTACTATGCTTACAGGAATATACAGTATGAGTGTTTTGATTTTTTTATTCAAACTGTCACCTGAAATAGCCTTTCATATTTAGATATTCCTGATACATTAAAAAGCATGTACTAAAATTATTCAATTTCATACAGTATGTCTGTCCAAATGGTATTAATACAAGCCTTATGGAAGAAGCAGTAGACCAGATTACCAGAAAGGCAGTGGATCTGTAGTACTTCGTAATGCTATTGCTGCTGAACACTCACTAGAAAGACTGGAAACAGTCTGGTAACCCTGGTATTAGGAAACCTAGTCAAATTAAAAGTCTCCCTCAAAAGTAAGTAATACATCACTTATCTTGCAGAACACTGCAGAGTATTATCACCTCCTCTAGTCATGGAACTACCCAGATCTTGAATGCTGGTGGAACCAGCACTCATGTATTTCAGTCTCACACACCACTAGCCCTGTACTTTCAAGTGAAAGATGTTCTACATGAGCTTGTCCTGTAAATATTTCAGAAACCTGCAGGATGCATGCCTCATTCAGCTCAACCTTGACACACAATTGAGAGCTTCTGTCATAATATAGAATGAAAGTTTAATATCTGTGTGAAGACAGCTTATTTTAAGGGAGTCTGCATTTCCAAAAATGCAAAGACGTTGTGTTATCTTCCTTTCCTTTAACTTTTAATACAGTACAGTATATGCCTTTTGTTGATGATGTAGAATCATTGCATTGCCAATGTTCCTCTTCCATTTCAGTGTTGCTGAAATTAGTACAGTAAGTGACTCTTGACATAGATAAACTCAAAAGAAAAAAATAGGTGTAAGAAAAGCACTATCCATTATTCTTTAATTGAATTGTAGTGTAGCAAATGGATGTCAGTACAACCCTATAATTTGCAGCCAACTCACAGAGATGGAAAAGAATGTGTACAATCACTTTGTGATTACTAAATGGAAATGCATTTTCCTCTTGATTAATGATATGTCTTTCGGAGGTTCTATAGGTGCCACACACTGTCAATCCTACAATCATCTACAAACTAATCTCTCTTGGAATATGCTTTTAATAACATTTTCTAATGTCTTGTGAATGCATTACAGGATTTGAAGACATCTGTTATATCGGCGTGCAAAATGTTTATTAAAAAAAGTTACACAACAACATCATGAAAGGTGTTGCAACTTGAATTTTGACCTCAATGTTGACTACAAACTTCACAATACTGGAACAATAAAACCGCAAATCATCTTAGATTCCAACATTTAAAGATTGAGACATATTATATACCCATGAAAGCTACATCATATGTTTTAGGTGTTTTCAGTGGTCTTTTATTTGATTCAGTTCCCCTGTAGAATCCTAGATCTCATACAGTATACTGTTCCCCTTCCAGGGAAAACTGAGTAGATGTCTTCCTTTTGGTGGTATTCTCCTGACAATTCTTACAAATTCAATGCCCACATCTATTCCAAAACAACAACTAATATACATACTGTACCACTAATCTGAACACTTTTCACACCCATGGAATACTTACTCCTACACCCTCCTTTTATCTTATTCTCTCTGCCTCTCTGTCCTGATCCTGTTTGGCCAGGGATCAGGGATGTGTCTCTATGACCAGTTTTGCTTTCCTTTTCATAATCTCATCCATCCTGTCTGTCTGCAATTATAACAGCTAAAGTAGTCATTAAAATTCATTCTCAGTCCTTCCCATTTCCCATCGGCATGTGTCCAGTGAGCCATTTCTGTTCCTCAGCTGTGCCCTTCTACACCATTGGACCCATGCAACCAGCCTGTCCTGAACATCCTCAGTATAGCCTTTTCTATTACTTTCTCAAGATACTGTACCCTTCTGTCCATTGGCCTGTCCGCAAGTCTAGTCCACTTCTAGGAAGGACTCTAATCTGAAGTTCTAACTCTCAGATGGGGCATAGACAAAGATTATTCTTCCCCTGTTTCAGCTAGATTACTAAACCTTTAAATTATGCCTAGAGGAGTGCCTATCCTCAGGACACCGTCCCCTCATGTGGAATTCTATTCACTCTAAAAGCTCAATAATCAGACTAGCTGTGTTCAGTTCTGTTGTTCTTCTAAATTATCAGACAGCATCTTGACTCACTCCACCATTAGTTTTTAAAATATTATCTTAAAGAACTAAAGAAGAATATTACACAATGGTTGATATAGCTTTCATGAGTAAAAACAGCATTTATTTGTGGCACTTTAAGTATTATACATTTATATTATATATTAAGTATATGTATTATCTGTAGGTTACTGATCAGCCTCAAGTATCGCTGACCTTATTGAAGCTACACTGGAGATGTCAGTGCTTTTGTACGTCTCTTAGGAAAAGCATGAAGTGATAGTTAGGTAGAAAGGACAAAGTAGAAATAAATAAAATCATATGAAAGCCCTCAGGCTTTGAGTTATTGATTATTTAAAAAGGCCAAATTCTCTGACTTATTATTTCTTCATCTACTTTCTATGTAGACTTAAGATCTTATAATAAAAACACCTAACTGTGTTATTTTATCAGTTAAAACAGGAGGAGACATTATATTGTGAATAAAATTATATTTAACTGAATATGATTTCAATGGCACAGCAGTGGTCTAAACCATTTGATCCTGGCAAAGGATTTTAGCAGTGCGTGCATCTTTCTATGAAAAAATGATATCCTTTGTTTAAAAAAATATAATTTGAATGTATTTCCAGATGAGCTATCCTGATCATGCTAATTATCTTCGGCACAGTTTATGGTCTAAGCTATGTGAAAGCTTAGCTTATGGTCTAAGCTCCTGGCTACGTGAAATTGAAAGAGACAGATGTCCAACAATAATGTTAAAGTAACACTGTATTTTAAGGATATAGAAAAAATACACTTCCATAGTGTAATATATAACAATGCTGAAACATGTATATAACATACAGTATACATATTAGAGAGCGCCATTTATTAATACAAGTATGTGATGCTGTTATGATGTAATGTATTATGTACTGTACATGATATTCTTTATATTTTTTTTTGAATAGGACTGCTTTCCTCTTCTCTTTCCAATTCTCACACTGAAGGTTTCCATTAAATGATCTTTATTGTATTGTTGTATTTAATTTATTGAGATTACAGATGTAAATAACAAATTGTGTGTCTAAAATAACATTGTGGTTGTTTACTATGTTTTGAATCTGTGTTATATGAAGCACATCACAAAAAGTACCCAGCAACCTGAAGGGTTGGTTTGGCAATACAGTTCACTTTAGCTTGGACTTTGACTTTTATTTTCAGTAGGTTAAATTGCACTTTTTTCTTTATAGCTTATTTTTAAGGTCCCTTTTACCTAAGTAACATTTAAGATTCCACGTTTGCAGTATAGGCGGCCAGTTAATGTCCACTTCACTGTTGGACAGACCCAAGAAAGAAGGAGAAGGCAAATATAAAACACATATAGCGATATTGATTACTACAAGTACAGTAGCTTTAAGTATTCTTCCGTACCTTTCATTGGATGTGTTTGATTGTTAATAAGCAAACGGGTGTTATTTGTGCAGTGACAATACTGTATATGAAAAGAGGTCAGCAAAATGGCAAGGGTTGCTTTGTGTTTTACTAAACTGAACTGTTGCTTTGCTGAATTTCTGGTAAGTGGAAGGTGAGAGGGATGAAAGCAAAGATTTGTCTCCGTAAGCAGTCTGCTTCCCAAAATGAGTGTTTACGTTTCAAACTCTTCCTGGAAAATGATACCATAGCCGTTCTTTGATTTTCTCTGTAATTGTTTTGACAAGCCTGTACCTTATTATTGTGAAGATTAGTGTTCTGCTTATCAACAGGCTCAATCACCCAAATACTATTTCAAAGTAACACTTAACATCATGAAAAGGAATTCATTTGAATGAAAGTCATATTTCAATTTTTTTATCAATGAATTGTTGTAAGCTATTAGCATTGCAAAAATGGTTTAGTACTGTTGTATTTTTAATGCATTTAGCATGGAGACACTGTCACTCTGACACAGTTTTTTTTAGCCTTCTCTTATTTTCATCACTGATATGCATTTCTTATTGAAGCAATTTTTCAGCTGTGTTTTTTGCTTTGCCTTATAAGTTGTATTGATTGCAATCACTTATATAAGCTTTTAGTAGTCAGTTCTTTAGCCAAAATTAATTTATGCATTCTTCCCCTGCATAAATAGTAGCAAATAATCTGATGAGTAAACAGGTAATGCTGTAAATCAAAGTAGATGTGGCATTATCCTCTATGTCACTGCACCATAACATTGATGATCACGTGATGTTAGATTGAGTTTTAAGTGTAATGAAATGCCATTTCAACTGAATTCGCTTCCAGGACTTAAATACAAGAATTAGTGGATTTTTTATAGATCAAGAAAAGATTTAAAAAATTAATTTAATATAAATTATTTGTTAAAGCATTGTGGAGGACTAAAATGTGTTGCAGGTTTCTTTGTGAAATTCACGGATATTTGAACACTTGTCTTGTGAGTGTCAAGTAAGCTAATTCACTGTTATTCGTCTGTAGATGATAATAGTCTTTGTTTCCAAAGTTTTAGTACATTCTTCAGTCACTGAATAGTATAAATGCTGCTAAATTGCAGGAAAATGCTTAACTGCTCACTTACTGTATAGGTGACATTATACCAATACCTGCATGAAAGGTTCTAATAGAACATGTTTTGGAATCTCTCCCCCATACAGTAGGTACAGTAGGTAATTTTGATACTTATGGTATTTCAGAAAATTATTGCAAATAATTACCTTCATACAGAATAAATGTGATGTTTTGAAATAGTGACTGGAGCTCAGTACAAAGCAGCCAATGCAAAACACTTTTCAGCTGTTCATGGAGTATTTTTGTGGTAGTTTTTTCTTTCAAAAGCCTGAAAGCTACTGTAACTGAAACTCACAGGTATCCCCAGAGGTAGCTGTTAACCTTGTCTCATTGCTTTAAATGATGGAATTAGTTCATCTAACACGAGTGGAATCCACAATCCCAATCAACGACAGTTACACCTGCAAATTTCACTCAACCTTCACAGCTCCTTAAACGGATTTGACTCCATTTTGAATCACACTAAACTAAACAGATAGGAAATAAACTGAAAGGAAATGCCAATCAACTTGTTGCTTGACTTTAAAGAGAATTTAATATATTTATACTTTCACCATTTAAGTATAATTTCCAATACCTTATTAAGGCGGGTTTTAAATTGTCTTTCTACAAGAACCTTACAATTATGGTGTATAGCTCAGCCTCGTACTGGGTCGGTTTGAGTGAAATTCCTGGGCTTAAGGGTACAACAGCACCTACAGTAGATGGTGTTGAACTCACTAGCCCCTATTCCATACTGCTGGGCATAATTTGTGGTCTCTATTGCTATTTGTTGCTTCAGCCATTTGAAAAAAACATTTAGAAAAACATCAGGTGAAACATCGATTTAACATGGAAAAATATTAGACATAACTGAATCACGCTTAACATGGCATGTATAATAAATAAAAAATGAATTAACTACAAATGTCAGATGTCCTGTAACAGAATTTCACTTTCACTGAGGCTGTTCAACACGTGTAATTAACAGACATTCACATACACAAATACATCTGTGTTCCTCCTTGGCACTAATGCCTTCTTTTATTGATGGGAATTTAACAAAACAGAAATGTTTCCCAGCATTGCAAGTGTCACCCCAATGGTATCATGGCAGAATGCTCACCCCAGAAAAATATAACATTGTTTTCTGAGGCCTTTTTATAGGATAAGAGATAAAAGCATCTGGTCTTTACTGGATTCTTCCAGGCAATCCCCTGGTTTGAAGAGCAGGTGTTGAGAAATTGTTTTCAAAGCAAAGTGATCCCCTTGAGTGATATCCCATTTACCATAAAGCTCTGCTTAACAGGCATTGTGCAGATTTGGCCAGCGGTTTATGGATAATAGCACCAATGCACCCAACTAACCTTCCCAAACTAGGCTGGGGACCACTTCTGTTCTTTCAGATATGGCTTTACATAAAAATGGAATTGCTGCTTTGTTTCCAGCAAAAATATTTTTGGTCTTGCCAGTATGTGGCATTCTGTCTGATCTGTCATAAGCTAGGTTTAAATCATTAACCTGTTTTACAACAAGAGATAGTTACATTGTTCAATTCCTGTAGTGTGTGCATACTAGTAAGTAAAAAGGTCAAAAGATCATAATCTCTTCTCTGAAGGGAAATACTGTATGTCTTTGAGAAGCCTTGACTGGGGTACAGTATAATATTAAGAATCATGTAAGGGACTCACAGAGCCAGTGTTCAATTGAATTCAAATAGAAACTAGGGACAGAATTATATTTTAGGTACTGTATTTTCAGTTAACAGTATATTGAATGGCTTATTTAGTTAATTTATTGGAATTATAAAAGTTTATATTTAATTTTGGTATGGTGGGCATTCAATAGTCACAAGAGCATTGAAACACAGAACTCTAAATCATTCACTCTATCACCACAGAAACAGATGAAAAAATATTGTTACTGAGAGGATTAATATTATTATTTTTTTCTTAAAAAAGGAATGCACATTACAAAGTTTATCATTAAATGAATTTGTTGGACCTATATTGTGATGGTATTTCCCTCTTTTTCACAGCACTAATAGTTTGCTAATAGAAGTCTTATTTGGTTTATTCCCTTTCTTAAATAATGATGGTTTTATTTTTTTTCTAAAGGACTTACTTCCTGTTAATGCAGAAAAAATACAACCTTAATCAGATTGCTTTCTTTATCAGATACCATTATTGAACATTTCACTTCAAACTATCTGACATAACTTCATCAAAACCTGCCCCAGTTGAGTCAGATAAAAAAAATGCTATCACATTCGATTTAAGAATTCACTTCCGCTGGCATTTCTGATATCCACATGCACTGCAATCCATAGTCGTGGAGAATTTATCATTATTTATCAAACTGTGATTAAAAATTGCTCTTAATGAGTAGTTTCCATTGATCAGCTATAAATTCTTTTAAAATTACCTTTCTGTACAGGTATGTTGTGGTTGTTAGAAAGATTTGTCTCCCCACATTGATTCACTCAGTTCCCCCAAATAATACTCGACTATACTCAGCACTGTAATAATACCCCGGTAGTAAAACCTTAGTATATATATTACAGTTATCTGAAGTATATGTTGACTTTTTGGGTGAATTATATTTCTTATTATGAAGATTAATATAAAAAACAGATACAGTATCTGTATTTATTATATTCATTTCAAACCAAAAGAAGTGCAATTTTATCTTGAAATAAACCTTTTATCACAAGAATCTCTTTATTCTTCTTTGACAAAATCATGTTAAAAGTTTTTTTCAGTGTATTTGATCATGGTTATGGTCCAGAAATACAGTACTTGCAGTTCATCAGCTTAATGTGAAGAGTTGTAGTCGACTGTAGGATGAGCATTTGATTCAACACTGTTGTTAATGAGGATTCCAGCTGTTGATTTATTTTACAACGGCTGTGTTTGAATAATGAGGCTTAGCCTGATGTGAATTTTCAATACATGAAACAAAGAGAATTATTTTAGGAGTAGACATAAGAAGCTGCCTTACAGTTTGATCTGGATTGTTAATTTACCATCCCTTGTTTCACAAATGCAACACATTTTATTTATCTAAATTTTCTTATTAATTTTTGTATTTATGTTTTTATATGTTTTAATATATTAATCTAGACCAAAATGACAAAATTAAATTCAGTAAAAATAATTTTTAGTACCTAAATAATGGGAGATACGGTTTAGAAAATGTTAAATAAGTAAAACAGAATTGAGCTTGGGTAGCCCTGTTGTATACTGTATAATGGGCATACACACTGCAAACTTGACCTTCTTCATATACTGTAGGTTAGGGGATACATGCGACATAAAAAATGAACCAAAAGAGGGACCTCAGAAAAAGAGTTGTTTGTATTCATCAGTGTGAAGAGGGTTACAAAACCTTCTAAGCCTAAATATTTTAGGTCTAAAATACACTTAAATATTAACACGTTTTCTTGAAACTGTAACATGTTAAAGTCGAAAGAAGATTCTAAACTATTTTATTGCATTTAAATCACTGGTGTTATGCTTTAGAGGATAATAAATATTTATAGTAGTTGGATGTGTGATTATGATCAAAATGAGACGGTACTGGATTTTTTTTTTATGGGCAGCACGGTAGCACAGTGGTTAGCGTTGCTGCTGCGCAATCCTGGAGCCCAGCAGTCCAATCCCTGGGGTGCTAGCTGCATGGCATTTGTATGTTCTCCCTGTCTTTGTGTGGCTTTCCCCTCTTAGTCAAAAACATACTCGTGTGAGTGTGCGTCTCTGTGTGTGCCCGGAACTGGACTGGCATCCCATCCAGGGCGTATCCTGCCTCGTGTGTGTTGCTTGCCAGGATAGGCTATGGCTCCTCTGTGACTCTGTATTGGACAAGAGGTTAGAAAACGGATGGATGGATTTTTTTATACAAACATAACCTTTGGCAATGGTGGAAGGAACCATTAAAGGACAGTTAAAGCAATCAGGGAGCTGAAATTTGGTGAGGGTGAGGAGAAGATGGGGTGGGAACCATGAGTCAAACAAGGGGGGCTCGTGCACAGGAACAACAAAATTAAAATTAAAAAAAACAAAAATGCCAAGTGCAGAACATGAGTGAGAGACATTAAGAATTTGATATCCTCACAAACGACTGATTATAAACACCCTGTAACAACACCAGCACATTTGACACCCTAAGACAACCATTACTAACATGTCACCCACTGCATGTGATTTTGCATTTTGATTTAATTGAATACTCTAGTACCTGGAGATAATTTTATGATAAGATCTGTTGAGAGTAATAAAACACAAGTGGCATGTAAAGGAGAGAGAGGAAGATCAAGACTGTCCGGTCTCCCCCTTGAGGAAAGGGAAGTACAAGAGAGCATTAGAATTCCTAATAGGATAAAATACCACTAACCCCATCACCAAATTACAACACATCCAAAAATAATCACTTCAACTCAGGTCTTCACTCTTACTCTTAATTAAAAACCAGTTACTCTTATTACTAATTATCCCAGATGTTTCAGAGATCACTTGTCTGTAATCAACACGTGTACCTCCAACATAGTAACAGCCTGTTTATAGTTTCCATTTTCTCATTCCTCACACTCTCTGAGAAAACTCATCTGTCTGCTGACCCCAAGGCGCAGAAATTGCTCAGGAATCAACCTGTGCTGTCTAGACTCCCCTCTCTCGACCATGGGGAGAAAGTTAGCTTAAGCTGTATTCACTGAATCCCACTAGCCAGTAAACTGTTGCTAAGGAGCTCTAAAGCTCTTACTCTTCCCTACTTCAAAGCTGGAGCCTAGACACACACCCAAAGCTTTTCCTCCTAGCTGTTATAAGTCTCTTAATTAGCTTCGAGGAGTGACTAATTCCACACAGAGTCTACCCTGATTGCTCCTCTCCCTCATGTGGAATTTCACTCCTTCTCAATGCTAATTACTTAATCAGACCAGGTGTGCCTCATTCTTCAGGTCACCCACTCTTATTCCCTTTAGTATGTATATATTTTCAATATTGTACAATATAGTACATAGTTTTTTTTCTGCATTTATGTTTACAACCAAACAGCATTATTTGTCACCTCATATACTGTAGATATTAGTCAGGTTTGTGACTTCAGTCTTTCTTGCAGCAGTTTTTGGTTTGTTTTGGTGGTGTTTCACATATTGACCCAGAACTATTATTGAAATAGGTTGATTTTTTAAAACATAAGAGCTTAGTGTGAATGATCACACACAATAATACTGTACGTCACCCAGCTCATCCTGTTTAGTCTGTGTAGTTTTTCAGTAGCTAAATGATCTTAGGACTCAATCAGACCATTTCCTGAGAGATGTAACAAAGTCAGCTCCAATTACTGTGTGTGCAAGAATATCTCCTAATTTTAGTCTTGAAATCTCAGCTCAATTTGTACATCTGTCCCTGGGTCCTTGTATTTTTTGTTATCAATAGATTCAGATATCTTCCACATACCTATTTAAATGCCTCTGTTCAAATTAAAAAAGATTTGTTTCCTAATTTATCTCAAAAATATATTTTGTTAGATAACAAATTCCATTAAAGCATCTAAAGTACCTATATCCCTCTTGGAACATGGTAACCAAAACTGAACACCCAATTTGAGGTCTAGGTATTGCATTGTACAGTAAGAACATTTTTTTTGTTCGTTTAGGTTCTGTACTTCAGAAAGTTGAGCTCCTAAGAAACATGGGATTATAACATTAGGCATCAAATAAACTTACTTTATTTTGTTTTTCGTCAAGTACCTCAGTACTGGTACATTAGCAAACCTGACATTTCTCATCAGAAATTATGTTCTTATTAAAAGTAACCATGGAAATACTGTATCAATAATTAAACTAAACCTCCAGATATTGGTGATAAAATTGAGGTTTTTAGACAAATGTGAAATGAATAGTAAGATATAGCAGCAACTTATAATGTTTTATATTAAGAGCTTGGAACAGCCCTTCACACACAGATGAATGTGCGGTATTAAGCCTTGTTTTTATTTGACCTCTTTGGGTGTCTGAAGCATGATTCTCTATTCTATATAATGAGCTCAAGCCTCCCTTCTGAAACAAGATCAATTAAGAAGTGAAGACAGTGGGGGAGTTGAAACATGATGCAAGATGTTGGGGTATGTTAAAATTTAATTGCTAATTGATTGGCAGATAAATATGATATGATATGTGATAAATTGGTATTAGCCCTTTTATTGAATTAAATTTAAAGCCTCTGCAATTTCCTTTGAATTGAGATGTTTTCACTGGAATAATCAGCATAGCTGAAGTTTAAATCCCTGGATGATGTAAAAAGAATCGAAATTGCAGACATTTATGTAATTCAGAGAAAACATTTTAAACCTCTTTACAATCGACAGCTTCATTTAAATATTAATTAAAACAATAACCACTGTCAAAGCAATCCATTTTGACCACCAGGGAAATACAGTAGGTGAAATCCCATTTAGTAACATTTTTACTGAACTGAATATGCATTAATGTGAAAAGCAATAAACCAGATCCTGTTAGCAGAGAGTTCTCAACAAATTGCCATAATCTTATCAATAGTAACATACTGTGATCACTGTTACAGCTGATCAAGAAACCTCTTTTGGCTGATGTAAAACAGCAGTCTGTTTTGTTAGCATTATACTGTATTAATATGATAAAAATAACATTTAAAAGTCACATTAGATTGTAATTTAGACAACAGTTAGCCCCTTGATGACCTGAGTTTTGAAAGGCAAGTTAAATATTTCTAAATAGAACGTCATGGCTAATGAACATGTACTGTAATGCTTTGTGTTTTTTGAAAGCGTTAAGCCTAACCTTGTTTTTCTTGAGTTTCTTTTATAAATACAAATGACAAAATATTTGTATATTGAAATTGGACATTAACTTCATTAATCTGTATTATTAAGATCCTGCTTACCTTATCCACTGTTTCTGAAATCTGATTATTTCATAACAACACACTCAATGCTTTGCTATAAGTTAATCCAAATTAGGACATCTTTATATCTGAGTAAGAATCACAAGTAATGGTGCTAGGCTATTCATTGTAAGGAACATAAATATTTCACCTTGAGAAATGCAATTGGTGCTCTTGCTCAAATATTTTATTTACTCAGTAAGTCACAGTAGAAGGTTTAACTGCTGTTGGGTTGTGTTTATTCATTTTTATGAGAAGCTTTTCTCAGTTTTGGAAGTTACAGAAAATAAAGTCCTCACATCATACACTAGTTCAGAAAAACCAAGGTCATCCATATTTGATATTACACTCCTTCAGCATAGCATTGTACTAACATTTGTTAGTAGAGTGTGGCTGTTAAAAACCCTTATAACAGTTTTACTATATGAGAACAGTGCTAGAAATGTCTTTATTTGCCATAAAGTGCCTTTTTACAAATAGTCACATTACCACAGGCCCTAGATAACTTCTGTATATTATAGTTATTAATTTGAAAATAGCAGAAATAACATTCCAAAACATGAAAGACAAAACTGAGAATAACAAACAATAGAAATAACACTCTATTTTAAAATATCAATAATTTACATAGAAATAAATAAAGTACGGTCATTCTTAAAGAACAAGATTCCTGGTTTAGTAGCTCATTTAATACAAAAAAAAAGCAACTAAAAATAAACCTCCAACTACTACTACCACTGTGCACATCCTTTAAAAAATAAAGTTAATTGCTTCAATGTGAGAATGTGCGGGCACTGCCTTTACTAGTAATCTAATTAACTGCCTAATTAACACCCGCTGTGTAGCTATTTACAAAGTTTAGGAGCTCTCTAGCGACCTCTATTGGCAGTTTGGCTCTAACTGCAGTCTCTTCTTAAGCTGCCTTGCTACTGTGCCCTTTAAAATATCAGATAGCATTACCACCTTGTAGTGTGATTACATTAGACCTCAGAAGCTAAACATGGCAGAGTTTGGTCAGTTCTGGCATGTAAAACCTCTAATGAAAAATGAACTGTAGCTGCTGTAAGTGGTGTTAGTGAACAAGTAGGTAGAAGCGGTATGGTGGCTGTGCGCCTGTGGCTGGAAGGTTGCCATTTTGTATCCTGCAGCTGGCAGAAGAATCCTTCTCCTTTGGGCACCTGAGCAAGGCCCTTAACCCCAACTGCTCCAGGGGCACTGTATAAATGGTTGACCCTGCGCTCTGACCCCAAGCTTCTCTCTCCCTGTCTATGTGTCTCATGGAGAGCAAGTTGGAGTATGCAGAAAGACAAATTCCTAATACAAGAAATTGTATATGGACAATAAAGTGATCTTATCTTATCCGTCTGGACCAGATTTTGCTGGACCATGGATCAAGTGTGGAGACCAGAAACTCTTTGTTGTTAGAGGTGTTGTCCAGATGACGACAGTTTAAGATCTCATAGCACTGTTTGAAATAGTAGAGGTGTTATGCCTGGTGTTCTGGCTATATTCCACTTTTGCCTTTTTACAATCCAGCTTCCCTAAATAAACTCCTTATTTCACATTGTGAAGCAATTTCTCACCCTAGACACACTAGAACTATACACTGTACTAGTGTATAATATGAGGACTGAGGAAAAGTAAGAAAATCTACGCCAGCTGGTCATGACTACTGTATGTCACCCAGAGGAGCGCTGCACTAGAGTGAAAGATAAAGTAGAATCTCTCTCAGGTGTTAAGCGCTCTGGCTTCCTTAGGATAAAATAGCACAATACAACTTTAAGGAACTCTTTGTTTTATAAGGATTTGATTTTGTTTTAAGCCACAAATTAATCTGGAGATCAACATCACTGTCCAAAAGTCCTATTCTTCTTCAGACTTTTAAAATTTTGTATTCTTTTTTCATATAAAGAGATATAAGGAATTTATTGTCTTTCTTGAAAAATACAAAAACTGGACACCTCCACTAATTTAGCTGTATTTGTTCTGCATCCCAGTGTATTTCAGCATCATAAAGCTATTCACTTTTACTGAAGGATTCTCCTGAGTCCTCTCTCACTCTCCTACAAGCTATGAGAAAATATACAGTAGATTTACAAGCGGTTTCTGCTTGGTTTGTTTTCAAATTCATAATATCCAAGCATTACTGTAATTACATCGCTGTACGCCCTGTAGGCTTTTGGATGTGAAAATATCAGCCCGGAGGAATTGTGTTTAGTGGAACAAGTACAAGGTGTTTGCAAATTACTGTATCTCCCTCTGCTTTTGGATTATATTTTTTGCAGTCCTGATTAATTTGACAAAATATTTATTTGCCGTCAAAAACATTTGAAACTGCAGTACTTCTCCAAATGAATTAAAAGGTGGAGGTCAAACTTTGAAAATCCAGAGTGGGATTCAGCCATAGCACCAGAGTTACCGTAACACCCACACTCTTTCAAATAATGTCAAGGGATCTAAGATGATTAAATAGTCAGAACTCTGGTTAACATCTTAGGACAGCAATTCCTATTGCACAGGGTGCCCGGTCTCCAATCTGGGCCATGGGTTTGCAAAATCTGGGCCAAAGGAAGAAGCACCACATACTGATCAACAAACCACTTACGTCATCAACTGTATGCAATTTTTCTTAGTGAGTTTCCAACCAAGTACTGACCATGCTCAACTGTGTTTAACTTCTGAGGTCTGCCATGATTAAGTTATCTGGAATTATTCATGATTTAAATAAAAGTGCTTGTAAATGAACTCACTGATCCTCTTTAAATATTTCAATGACTGGTTTCTGCTGTCATACATCAGTTAATTTATGATATAATAATATTTTCATAACATATGTCTGGCCAAAACCTATTTTATTTTAATTTTACATGTTGATTCATGAATAGAGCCCAGAGTAATTTAATAACTTATAGCAGCTTCATGCATTTCTTAATCTAGTGGCATCAGTTTAAAGATATTGAACTCTATCATGAGACTCAGAAGCATTTGGGTTTTTTTGCCTTTTTTAAGTTCATCCTGAGGAGGAGTTAAATATTTTTCCTGTGGATCATGAGGCAGAATTATCAATTAACCTGGAAGCTCCCTCTCCAGAGAGGAGGTTACATCAAAGGACGATGAGGCGCTGTCAAGTTCCCTAAAGCTTTTCTACTGATGCCAAGCCCTCCCCAAAAAAGAAAAATGGATAAAGTAAAAAGGTAAGGTATTCCCACAATACCTTAAAAGAAAAGAAAAAGACATGATAACAACCACCTGGAATACAAGATGAAAACATCTTGGAAAATTGTAAAAGCTACAAAATCATTGAGATCTCATTTGGCTCCTTCCCAGTATTATGTCAATCCCACTTCTGCTTTCCCACTGGGTAGATGCAGGCATTGCTATTAATTTTTTTGTAAAGTTGACTAAGCGCAGCATGTAGTCATAACTGTTAAAACATCTTGAGTAGGGGGTAAAGCAGAGAAATCTTTGACAGCTTGCATGTGTGCATTGTGCTGGCTGACATCCAGTGTGATGGAGATACACAATTTCCTTTGGAAAGCACATTGAGTCAGTTTAAATTAAACCTTATCCTAGGTGTCTAGGTCTACAGTATGTTTGCAAACCATTGGCTGAGTTTCAGAAAGTTTGTAAACTAGTGAGAAATACTGACTAGTAATTAAAATGAAACAGTATAAGTAAGACTCCCCAGTGACTCAGCCAGTAAAGTCAGGTAAGGGCCTTACATTCCAGATCAGAAGCAACGTGTTGCAGGCTTGCCTATAAGATGGCTCTGACAGGGATTCACTGAGCAGTGCCACCTTGGATGTGACAATGGATTAAGAGTCACTAGTGAATGTGAGACTTGCTTCTGAGTTCACAATATTCTCAGATCCATGTCACATCTCTAATCAATGCTGTAACTTTCTTCCAGGCATTGTGGAGTTAACAAAATAAATGGCAGGAAGTTCTTTTTCAGAGGAAAATGTGCACAGTCTTCATCTCTTCTTTAGTGGTAGGGGGAACTAAGCAAGTCAAATATTTGGTATTTCCAGTTTCCATAGTTTAAACTGGGGACGAAGTGTGTCGTAATACAGCAAATGCCTATTCACTGCTTTGAAAAACCAAGAGTACTGTAATGGTGTACTGTTCAAAATCCAATGCGTCAAAATCAATTTACCAGTAATTTCTCATACAGCTTGTCATGTACTGAAGACATGACAATCCTATGTTTTACAGCCAGTTCTTCTAAAGAAGCAAGGGTGTATTGTACTGATGAATATGGAGAGGCTGTAAAGTTTCCAGTAGCTTTGCTGAATTGGTAAAACAGCTTTTACCAATGTTACACAGAGTGGTTTAGCTGATTGTGTTTTATTTTTGAAGGCTTGGTGCAACATGGTTCTCTGAAAGTTTAAAGGAATCCATTTTTCTCCAGCTATGCAGGTGATGAGAGAAAGTGTTTTCACCTTATTGTCAAGATTTACAGCTTAGAGGCAAACTATGATAGAGACAGTGCAGCACAGGGTTCAGAATGGCTGAGCTTTGAAAAAGCTAGTTTGTGTTTTTTTTCAGCGTCCTTTTTCTGAAAACAGGTTGCTTTTTCGAGAATTTACTGTGATAACACAAAGACATCACATTTCTTTGAATGTGGCATAAGAAACATTTGAATGTTTTTTTTTGTATGTTAAGGATTCTAAGTTAAAGAAACAATGCTTATATTAGCTGTGCCAGAACTTGAAGAATCCTTGGTACTGATACAATATTTACAGTATACAGTATACTGATCAGTATACTTAAGGATAGCGTAAGTGTACTGTGATACAATGAGTCTATTGTCTTCTTAAAACACACATCAGTATGGCAAAACAGTATGTTTGCATTTTAAAAGTGAATACATATATTTATACAGTTATTACCAAAAGCAATACTACAAATAAACCAACCATTTTTCATTCCACCTGGTTCAAAATAGTACTCAAAGTATTTGAGGTTACAATTCTGATTCACATTTGCAGACACTCACAATTCCCTGGCTTTATATCAACAATAAGAACAATTCTGACTTTCTTACTAAGCTGGAGATTTGAACTTCTTACATGTCCATTCACACAGTTGCAAATGCTCAAGGCCTGCTTGTACCATTAGACCTCTATCATAACTCACTGGCCTCATCCTGGGTAAGTGTTTCTCAAACAGGCTTCAGCAAGGTCTCGCCCAAACACAACTTCGAGACATGAATCACTTAAATAAATAGTCTTAACTCAAAAGCTGTAAACGATCGGATCACTGAACTGTCTGTTGGAGGATTTACAGTATGAAACAGGAGGGACTGCAGAGAGGAAGATCTCTCTGAGCTCACCAATCCATGTGATTCTCCTTCTCAAGGATATGGACATAAGCAGTTTGTTTCAATGCTACAGGGGAATACCAGATAAGATATTATGTATTATTGTTTTTGTTTTATAGAGTACTGCTCATTACTTGTGGACAAGAGCAACAATCTTAAAAATGAAAAAAAGCATTTTAAAAACACAGTCTTTGTAAAATGTGAGAAGCATTAGCCTGCTAAGGTGTCTACACAATGTTCCAAAAGTTGCTGTTCTTTAATATTGAAGGAACAAAATATGTACTTGTGTCTAACATAAAGCGGAACTTGTCTCTGTCAATGAGCCAAGAGACATGATCTAAGATATAAGATGCTTATTTTGCATGTTTATTATAAACTTTTCGCTCAGACATTTATACAGGGAAATTATGCTTATTTGTACATTTGAGCAGTTTGTCATGTATCACTAGGTAAGCTCATTGAGACACAGTTACATGGGTGGTGCGCTAAACAGTTTGCTTCACTAATCTTTCCATGAACTTTATGTGATATACTCTATATCCATATACAGTATAGACATATTTCTGTATTACTAACTATTAGGGGGAGTGTCACTTTAGCTTGTTTGTTCCACGGTATAAAAGACCATCTTTAGTTACTTATTTTCGAGTTTGGTGGTTGCAAGCCATTCTCCCATACGCATATGTAATAAAGAGACTTCTCCGACACAGACACCTGGACTCTTGTCATTTGTATGACACAACGATATCCTATAGATTATTACAAAACGACAGCATAATTCAAAATAAGTTGCCAAATATACATTCTGTGTCTCTAATGGAAAATAAAATGCAGAACTGCTGCTCTCAAGCTAATAAGAAGTGAAAACGAAGCTTATGCATATTCACTGTAAAGTGAACTTTTGGAGTAGTGTACAAAAGGCGCTGTTTTCAACAGTACTCAGCAGGAGCCTGTTGAACTTCTTTTATCCTGAAGTTCTTCTGAAGTGCTTCTGCCCTTGAAAAGAGTCTCTACATACAGTATGGAAAGTTAAAGATAACCTCTACAGGGTCAGGAATCGATTGCTTTTTCAAGTCCTCTCTGTAACCGAAGCAAAAAAAGCAAAACTGCTGTAAAACCATACAACCGCAACATAAGTATCACAATCCCCTGCCCCACATCAGTGTGAAAAAGCTTGTTAGAGAACATTTATTTTGTGTTATTATCTCTGTTGCACTCAGTTACCTGTTTGATTGATGAAAGCAAATCTCATTAAACAGTAACCCTAATTCCATATGTACAATTCAAAGTTTATCTATTAAACAGATTTCACCTTAGAATGGGAATACTCTTGTATTGTGGGGTGATGTGGGGTTTTATTTTCCTGTAACAAATAGAAATGGAACAGTAAAATGCAAGAGTATTTGACACTTTTAGGAATCAATCAAATATAATAATTTACAATCTCACACACAGATTCTAAATATACAATATACAATTTATTGATATATAACCAATTAAACAATGCCTATGAGCTGGGTTCCTGTTTTTAAGGTACAGTACGACATCAAGCTGGTGATTGGTTGAGATGCTTTTAGGTATAGTTCTTTTAGGTATAGCTGCTTTGTTAGGGGAACGCAAAGATTATTAAAAATAATTTGAGATCACTTAATTCTGCATTAAAATAACAGGCCTTTTAACTTGTATAGTGTAACACTTTCGCTAGGGACAAGGCAAAACCCAGGGGTTAAAAGTATAAAAAATAAATGGGCAAGAAAATATAATTGCACTTTATATAGATGATGTCTTAATGTATTCAGTATTATGCAGCCTGCAGCTTCCACTGAAGAAATGATGGATCTTCTGAAGTAATATAGTAACATCACAGGACAAAGATCGTATGTGGAAGAGACTAAGGCGTAGTATGTGATACATCTATAAAGACCAACAGATAACATCAATCAGCATCTATGAAATAGTGAAGTTTGCCTTGCCAAAAATTCTCTCACAAAGCTGTTTCATCTAAATAAAAAGTTATCCACTTCATGGAATCCAGCCATGTTGTTAAAGCAAATTCTTTTATTTGCTTTAACAAAGCAAATACTTTATTATTATAATGCACCTGAATAAGGCTTTACAACCTAAATGTTGTGTTTTCTCTCTTCTTTTTTCAGCGTGGAATAAACCTATTACTTGTTCCTTTGCAGGCTACTCATGCTGATGCAGCTACCCACATAAAATAATGCTGTTAACAAAAGTAAAAAATATATATTTTTACACAGTATAAAACTGTCACTTTTCTTTCAATGTTTTATTCTATGAATGATAGAAGTAAGTTAACAAATGAGTACAGTTCATCCACTCTTATTGTCACAGGTACTGTATCTAATTGATCCAGGAAACTAGATATTTCTGTCACTCTGTCTTGGTTCAGAAACTCCATTTATGTTTATGAAGATTTTGTTCTGCTATCATCTGAAACACTTACAATTAAATCAATGCAAAGCAATATTATATGAACAGTATACAGACTGAATGATAATGCCTTCTACTATTTTCAATTCGTCTTTTGGTTGAGAGCATTTTGATTGCTACTGGACTGTATATCACTGGTGTCAGTTAATTTCATTATAATTTTGGTTTGGATGGTTAGTTTTATAACTTAGTCCTTTTCTCACTGAAATTCAATTTTTCTCAAGGTTAAGATAAAACTATGAAATGTAGAGAATAATAAATCTGTTTGATAACACAAACAAATAATAGAAACTTAAGACTAAATGATGCAGGAATCGGTGTTCAAATCTTTTATACAGAAAACGTAGTATACACTATTTATATTTTCATAAAAAGTCAAATAATGCTTTTAGCTGCTGTAAAGAAATCTGTTAAATGGATGGTTCACACGAGGAAAAGAAGGTACTGTAACTGCAAAGGAACTGCAAAAACATGGAAATGTTGCCTGGGAAATTGGTCTCAATTATCAGAACGTATCAATTCTCAGCTTTTAGATTCAAAATTCAACACTGAAAAGGAAATATTTTATTTGCAGGAAATCATAGAGCCTACAGTGAATTACAATTGTAACAGCAATTGGTATTCAAATTTGTAGTAACAGGGAATTAAAAAAATGCATTTTTTCCTTCTCTTTATTTTGGTACTGAAAAGCTTAGGTTCATTAAGACTTCATGGACTAAGTAGTCTCCTCTTCATTCTGTAGCTAATAAGCACCAGAGAAGAAATATGTATTCATGAATCCAAGCCCTTAAAGTCAGTGTGCAAAGAAAATTTCATGCTCTGACATTAGAAGACTTTTGATCTTACAGTACAATTAAAATGCCTTCTATTGAGTTTCCAAAGACTTTAACAAGAAAAGTGAAAGAATGTCAGGCTTTTCTGTACAAAAAGCAGCTATTTCCCCAAAATGGCACACCTTGCTTAACAGAGTAGGCTCAAAGCAAATAATAATACATCTGGTAATGTCATCTTCCTCCAGGGCTCCTCTTTTATCAGGATTTGTCTAGTATTTTTATTTAAGGCTGCCATGTGATATTGACATTTTAAATCCATGTCTCTATATCTGGCCTAAGTTAGTTCAACCTTTAAAGGTCAAACCTCTCCCCCCTAAATCCAATTTAAAATAGCATTACTCACATCAGTTTCCTCATTTCGTTTCACACGCTGTCACTTTGTTTTACTCCGTAAGTGAGATGCACAGCGCATGCACATTATGCTAAAGATCCAGTCATAGCCAATGTAAGGTCATGATGTACAGTACTTTTAGAGAGCCTTACAATCCATCAGAACCTTACAGAGCCAATATGTATTGTTAAAATATGAAATATGATTATATAAGCCACCAGTTTTAATTTGTTCTCAATGTTAATAATAATAATTTTCGCTTACACTTATATACTGTAGCACTTTTCTGGACACTCCACTCAAAGCACTTGACAGGTAACGGGGACTCCCCTCTACCACCACCAATATACAGTATAGCCCCCACATGGATGATGCGATGGCAGCCATTGTGCGCCAGTACACTCACCACACACCAGCTGTCAGTGAGGAGGACAACAAAGTGACGAAGCCAGTTCATAGATGGGGACTACTAGGAGGCCATGATTGGTTAAGGCCAATGGGAAATTTGGCCAGGACGCCAGGGTAACACCCCTACTCTTTTTCAAAAATGCCCTGGGGTTTATAATGACACCAGAGAGCCAGGAGCTCAGTTTTGCTTCTCATCCAGAAAATGGCAACTATTTTATATAGTGTCTAGTGTATAGTCTCTATATAGTGTCCCCATCACTATACTGGGGCATTAGACCCACACAGACCGCAGTGTCTCTGCATTTTGTACCAGTGCAACAGAGCATAATCTGAAACCATCAATAATTCTGAAAAAAACACCAGTGTGTGAGCTGCTGTTTATACAACACATTGCTTGCCATAGCATTGATAGCTCTTAAAGGTATAGAAAACTAGTAGTTGTTTCTTAATTTTTTTACCACCATTTTTCAAAATGATAACCAATTTACAGAAAACACAGGATTGGCCATATTAAGACTGGGAGCTCTAGAAGATTTACAGTGTTTTCCAGCCTGCAAAGACCATGAAACAGAAGAAAAGCCCACAAAATATAATTACATCAGCAAACTCATATGACTTACATTGCTATTATCCAGACACCCCGACATTACCTGCTAGACAATACTTTAAAATGCTGATATATCTTATCTGAAAAAGAAAATTGATAAAACATATTTGTTATACATGTAAGAAACCATGTCCATTTCATCCATCTGTCATCAGTAAACCACTCATGCCAACCATTGCCTGTATTTCTTTATGGTAAGACTCTACCCTGGAAGTGTAGAGCACAGGGTGGGATAAGGGAACCATGCTGGTTGGCTTGCCAGTCCATTTCAGGGCACACCCAATCTTACAGGGATGATTTAAAGAACAGATCAGCCAAGCCAGCATGTTTACAGAAGGTGGGAGGAAACCAGAGCTCACTACCAACATCCATGTGAACACATGGAGAATATACAAACTGCACACAGAATCCACCCCATTACAGAATCACATTTCAGGCTGCAGATGCAACCACGTCTTATTGTGCTGCAACAACTGTGTGTGTGGTCCAATCATTAGCAGTTCCTTTTGGTAGAAAGGGTTCATTTTGTTCATACTAATTTATTCATTATCTTTGGTGTTCTTATGAAGAATGTCATCAGAATTAGTGTATTACAGTAGGTACACTTCAAAAGGGAAAACATATTGTGCAGAGAGGTTGGAGGTGAGAAGATTATTATCTACAGTGTCTTCCTGGTAAGCCCTCTATTCACTAATGCTCATCATGTTTCACCGCTGAATAAGCAACTGGCTCTTCTTTCATCATATGCTACAGGCAATTATCAGTAAATGTGATGGCTGCCCAGTATGTGCTCCTTTTACTACAGCAGCTGTGCAGCAGAGCAGAGTGTGTTGATAAATCAATTCTTATTACTTTCTTATTAAATATGTTGATTGTGCTGAATACTTTTACTTTCTTTTAATTAGACAAAACATAAAGTGCTGTCTTTTTCAAAATTTAAGGAGTGATTCAGCAGCATAATTGGATCTCTTAAATGATCATACTAAATACCACGTCCCAAGTTTGTACTGTACAAAAAGTATAAGGACAACAAACTGTACTGTGGGTGGAAACTGGAACACCCAGAGGAAACCCACGTGAACACATAGAGAACATACAAACTCTACACAAACACCACCCCAGGAATTGAACCCAGGGTCGCAGCACTGCAAGGTGGGAATTCCAAACACTGTACCACCATGCCACCCTTCACTTTCTCTATGATGTTCTTAAACCTTTCTAATTATTAGAAGGAAAAAATACCCTTGTTCAGATACACTGTACTGTATCTTGAAGAGCATCAAGTTGATTTATCAGACAATGCACACATTGTCCTCAGATTGAAAACTGTCCTGATAAAAGAACTTATTTGTCTGTCATCATACTTTCAGACTCATCAATGTGAGTGGCATATTTAAAATGTGGTTATCCATTCAGGGAAGCAAAAACATTAAATGGCAGATCACAGTGGATAAAACTGAGAATACTGTTATTCAGACTTTTTACACAGTGTAAGGTATTATATACACTTTAAAATATGCAAAGGAAATAGCATTTTGACTCTAAAAAGATGATACAAGCTGTTCTTCATTGTTTAAAATGAAGAGAAATCACTGTGATGATGTGATTTGGGTAATTATTTAAGTGTACATTCAACACTTAGATTAACAAGAATTAGCTATAGGCAAGCTGTTTACTTCTTTCTGGTAAACACCCCCTCTTTCTTTAAAAACAGGAAAATTAATTTTAATCCTTGGATAGATTTCTTGAAGTATATTTATATATTTTGTAATTTCAGACAGTGTCAAATAAATGCAGTAATGTAGCTACAGTATATGGGGTTGACTTTTCTCTTCTTAATTCTTAGGATTTTTTCTAGACATCACAATATTACAAAAACTCTTGTTAAATGAATGCTTATCTGTAGAAAATCTGTCTAATCTGGAAAGGAAAGGGCTCACCAGAGATTTTTGAAAATGTCTCCAAGCAATAAGCTTCAATCCACACTAATAAAACCTTATTTTCTCCTATATTTTATGTATATGGAAAGGGGTTCTGATTAAACATAAAAAGCAAATGTATTGATCCATTCTTTTAAAGACTGTTAAAAGGCTGCCATATAAGATTACGAGAAAGGTTACAAGCAAGGCCATTCCACACATATTACTTGCTGGCAGTATATGGATCCAAGGATCTCCTCCGGCAATTTTTGAAGGATCACAGGAAGTGGAATTAAAACATAAGAACATAAAAAATGTGACAAAAAGGGGAGGCTGTTCAGCCCATTTACTGTAGCTTGTCCGGTTTCTGCTAGATTCAACAATTCTGTCCACCCACAGACGTCAAGTTAAAATTGCCAAACCGAACCGACAAAATAGATAAACAGCCATTCAAAATGATCATGGTTTTAAATAATAAAGCTACAGAGAAATACATAGCTATACCCACTTGAGCAGGAAACATTGTTTGGTCGCGGTATAGATTAATAAAGAAGGGTTATCTGAGGGAGACTAGTCTAAAAAAACAAAGCTAAGATGGAGAGGCTATAATAATAATAATAATAATAATTCCTTACACTTATATAGTGCTCTTCTGGATACTCCACTCAAAGCGCTTTAAAGGTAATGGGGACTCCCCCCCACCACCATCAATGTGCAGCCCCACCTGGATGATGCGATGGCAGCCATAGTGTGCCAGAACGCTCACCTCACACCAGCAGTCAGTAAGGAGGAGAACAGAATGATGAAGCCAACTCAGAGATGGGAATTACTAGGAGGCCATGATTGGTACAGGCCAATGGGAAATCTAACCAGCTGGCAGGCAAGAGAGACGGAGTGTTTTATTCACAAATGTTAGTTTTTCCCTAAAGATAGATAGATACTGTACTGTACTTTATTGATCCCGTGAGGGAAATTGCAGAAAAAATTACAAATGTTACAATTACAAAAATTACAAAAAATTACAAATTACAAATTTTGTAAAAATTTACAAAAAATTACAGACATGATGAATGACTGTGTATGGACTGTTATGTGGACTGTTGTGCTGTTCAAGTCAACTGGTGGGCTGGTGGCAGTTCAATGATGTGTGCAGGAGCCTCCCTTATAAAACTAAAGCCCCTTTAATGCAGAAGGGATGCAATCTCACTGTTTATATTGACTAAACATTTGGCAAAGTCCTTGAGCCAAGAGTTTTCACTGCACATCAATTTAGAATCCTTGATTTTCCAGGAAGAGAATGAGTGGGAGACCATACACTTCTGGGATCATAAAGGCACAACTTCAAGAAAAGGTCAAGGTACTCAGCAATGTCATCAATAGGAGACAACCATGACTGACTAGCCTTCACCAAGCTGCAGCCAGGTGTGTGTGTTAAATGATGGAGACACACACACTCCCATCAGTGCCAATTTTTTCAGGAGTCAATCAATATTCTAGCCTGGCTTTGGACTGTGGGAGGAAACTGGAACACCCAGGGGGATCCTACACTAACACAGGGAGCACATGCAAACTGGACCACATACATTTTACTGTAGATGCAACTTTTTAATTTCCTCTATTGGTTTTCCATGTATCCATTTTCTAACTGTTTCTTCCAATTCAGATTAGCAAGGGAGCTACAGTCTATCCCACCAAGCAACAGGCACAAGGCAGGGTACACCCTAGACAGGATGCCAGTCCATCACAGGGCACACACTCACACCAGGGCTGAAATGCTATCCAATGTGCCACCATGCTGTCCATTATTAGAAACATTTAACTCTAGTTTTGAACTTCCATAAAACTATGACTACATTGTTAATTTCACAGTCATGGGACGCTCAGCTTTTCCAGATAAATAAGATCTTTATTCCTTTATTGTGGGAATTCATATCCTGTGAAATCATTGTCTTCCATGCTCCACAGACTTTGTGGCAGATGCTAGTGTTCTGCTTTGTGCAGCTGCGTTGTGCTTGTAGAATTAGCAATAAATGTGTCTTTATTATCTGCACATATAAACAGCTATCAAGGACAATAGTATTCAGCTATGTCAGTATTCAGTGTGTAAGCTATGTTAAATATGCAGTTTATGTTTAAAGGCATATTCTTATTTTGAACATAAAGCATACCAATGATGTTAATAAAGAATTAGTGTACAGTATACTTTATAAGAAATTAAAATCAGACTACAGTATATTATTTTTGAAGTAGCGTTGCCTTATTGAATTATTGAATGTTTAACCTGTTGAAGTACCTCAGAGACTCTTTTTCATTATAATTCCTTGTCATAATTCATTGAAATTGTATGCTGACCTTCAGAAAATCCTAAAATCTAGTAAGATGATCTTCTCTATATATTTCCTACATTTTGAACTGCACATTTTTACTAGAATCCTGAAATATTTTGTCAAGCAAGTCAACTCATATTGTATACTGTACCATTGCATACAGCTTATTAAACGGAACTTCAATTTTGTAAGGAATTGTTAACTTTTTTAGTAGAAATCAGTAAACAAAACTTCTACCTTTTCTATTACTATTACCCAGTTCTTAATTATTCTTTTAAATTAAATTATTTTCTCTGGTTTATTTGTCCCATAGATGCCAATGATTCATTCAATTAAGCATTTTGTAAAATTTCAATGTTAAGGTGTACTATTATGTAACTAAATACATTTCCTAAAGATGTGTCCTTTAAATTATCATAACCAATAAGTTAAGTTTAATAAGTTAAAATACACATTTTTGGTAGGGGTGGACGGGTTTTGGACTTAGTTACATCTGTTTATAAGGAAGTTAATAATTATTTAAATAAGCAAGCTCATAAATGTTAAATACAGCTGAAATAATGGGTTCAAACCATGTAGAAAAAATATCTGGATTACAGGAAGAATTAGTGAAAAGGCAATTAAATGTGAAGAGCAACTTGGTCTACAATAGCTGATTTCACAAGTTCATGTCTGAAGCACCACAAGTAGAGTGAGTGTTATTGATTGTGCAATGGAAATTTCACCCTTCATGATTTTTATTGAAGAAAAAGACTTTTCTAATTTAATAGTAGAGAATTGTCAAGAGAAAAGAATGGTCTTTCAGTTAATTTTTACTGTGAAAGCACAGACCTGTTAAGAAATTAAAATAGCACACCAATATTCCAATTATTCCAATTATTAGGGGCAAAACATCTGCCGTTGGTTGTTTAGTTTGACTAAATAAACTCAGGTTTCTAACTATGTGAAACAGACAGAGTTAATTAGTATATATAATAATTGTGAAAATTAATTAGCATGGAATTGACTGTAAAATGGGTTGGATCTACAGTATAATGGTTTTTAGCTTTGAAAAAAATTGCGGCCTTTTTGAGGGGAGCTCCCAGAGGTCCATGCTGTGTGTGTCAGTCTGAACCATAGCTCTGAAAGGACCAATGTACTGTACCAACAAAACTTAAATTATTGTGGCACCGCCAGCAGGAGCTACAGTGTGGCACTGGACTCAAGAACAGTGACTGCAGTAAGTCAGGACACGGTGTTTATTATGTATTTTGGTAATTCTTGGTACCAGGACTTTAAGAGACTATCCATAGTTGGGTTTCAGTTATTGCTTTTTATGACCATGTCCTGTTATTTTTGCCTGTGTACTGCATTCCCTAGTCTGTCACTTTCATCCATGTGTTGTTCATGGTATTCCTCGGAGGACAGCAGGGCCAGTGGCAGATGATATCAAGGTTTTGTACCACTTCCTACCCTTAATTTTAGTCACCAAGTGGTGCCAGTCTGATACCTGAGAGCAGAAATGTCTTTGCAGATATATGATCCAAAAGTTAGCATATAATCTGCTAATTTGTTAGCCTGTTTCTTACTAGAACCCTCTCTCTGCTTGTCAGCACCACTTTATCATCAGTATAATGCAAAGGTATTCTCTGATGGCCTCAGTCCCGGTTATTATTATTTTTTTATTCTGAAACTGTAGACGTGAAAAAGGACTAACCCCTTCCTTTCTCCCATATTCCACATAGAGCAAACTCCTAATTTTCATCCAGATGTTTCAGAATAATGAAAAGGCTTGCATATTCACTTCTTTGACACTATTGTGGGTGGATGGCAGACCTAAAAACACACTCTCCTATTGTGACTCTTTTTTCCCCCAATCAATATGCTTGCAGCTCGTTCATCCCACTCTTCCCATAAGGCAACATACCACTCAGATTACAAAGAACATGCTTCTGGCAGCTACAGTATCTTCCAAAATGTAGACCTGATTGACATTTCTTAACACAACTACCGGTGATCTGACTTACCAAAATGTTTATCTAAAAACTCTAGTAATTTATTGACTATGTTCCATGACTTGTGTTTACTTACCACAATGTCTACTCATTTTTTAAATTATTTGCATATAGAAAAGCTTGTCTTCATTTGTAACCAATCAGAATGGTTGTTTTGACTGAGGTACTTACTGTATATTCTGTTAATGTAATTCTTTTAAAAAACAGCATTTTTACCCACCACCTTGTCTACATCTGCCTTGACAGGTAAATAAAAAGTGTAATATTAACAGTAAAGTACCATAAACAATATATTTTAATCACTTCACAAAGTACTGCACTTGCACATGATGTCCATTATCTTCAAAATACAACCATTGCCTTTGTTTTCACAGCAGTGAAACTGTTTTCTAATAAATCAACAAATTAATGACATACAGTACTGTAGCACTTACTGCAATACTCCATATGCATACAGCACAGGGGAATGTAATCATTTGTTACCAGCCAAATCAAAACATAGAGCCACAAACTTTATGTCACAAGACACAAGACAACCTAAGCTTCTTAACAGTGTATTTACCAACCAGGTAAAACCAGACAGAGCAACAAAATTGTTTTTTTTAAGACCATTTATCTGGAATGGCAATTCAGAGATGTGAAGTCCATCAATAATTTATTTCCAGCAAACTACAGTATTCCAAAGCAAAGGAAGTGAATACAGTACTGTATGTGCTTTTCAGTGATTTGTTGTTTCACTGGAGATGTCAATATCTACTGTAGCTTGCAAGGCATAGAAAATGAAAACTATTCAAGTGTGACCTTAATTATTAGTAATGCAATTTTTTATCTTTTCTAGTTTGGGATTGGTTCAGGACTGCTGGACTAGGCTGACAAAACCAAAGAGAAATTCAATGTTTTAGAACCAAATAAATTAATCTAAAGGATAACAAGAGCTTCTGTGATATTCATTGTTTGATATGTGACGTTAAATTGAATTGAAAAAATGTCTGTAAATAGTTTTGATAATTAAAATGTTTTATGAAGATTGAATACTTTAAAGACATTGAAACTCAGTTGCCTATAAGCAAAGTCGTTAATGTGATGTACTGTACTCTAAATCCAATAATAAATGAGATAATAGAACACAAAACAGAAATAATGCTCGATGCTTTGACATTCCTAGAAACAAGAGAATTTTTCCTTATACTTGCAGTCAGTATCTATCACAAAGACATGTGCATGAATTGCTAAATATTTCATTGAAACACCTTAGGGAGGAAAATGTACTTGATTTATTTATCCTGAAAGCCATGAGTTCAAACCGTCAGTATCCTCATCAATGGACTTCTTTGGCCATCCATTATATAATGACTGTCTTTCTCCCTCTTGATGAATTGCTGTTGCATTAAAGCAGTGTATTTTCTCAAATAGCCTATTTACTGACCCTGTAGGACATGATTTAATAACAAAAAAGATAACATTCATCACAGTGGCAAAATTAAACGTCAGTTACAAAGTTCACAGGTTGGAGGCATGGCTAAACCTGACCTTGAGCACAGGAATTTAAAGGATTAAAGGATCTTAATGATATCCTTGTTCCTATGAGGAAAGGATGGAGCTGCCCGCTTAAATTTGCTAACGCCTTGTCATCAGCCGGTTGGCTGGATGTGACTTTGACAGCAATGCCCTACAATTAAGGTCAGGACCAGTGACACCAACTGTATGTACACAAATTTAAGCAAAGTGCATAACGATACTATGAATCTCTGAAGATTAATTAGGGGTTGCTACAAAATATTGTAATTAATTAATTCATTGGAAAAATAATGGAATGGAATTTCAACAATACCATCTCATTCTTTTTTTTATTACACTAAAAATGTGGTGTTAACATGTTAACATATAGTGTTCATTTTCCTTTTTTTAAAGAAATACATTTGAGTAGAGAGGTACTGTATATCACTAAATGAATGTGCCTCGATGTTGAGAAAAAGCAAATGGCCATATGTCAAATACTTTTTTTTAAAATTTTACAGTTGAGAAAGGTTCTAAATAAATGCTTAGGATTGCTCCAGTAATACAATGGGTATATCTTACTGCCTTGTGGTTGCTGGTTCAGATCTTAGCTGTACTATGAAATCAAAGAAAACAAAGATTTAGAAAATGTAGTGAATTAAATCGACTCTCCCTAGAGTTAGGAGGGAGTATGCTTGCAGCCTTTGTTGTGGTACTGTACATAATCCCCTTGGACTTTCACAAATCTATGCAACTACTGTATACACAAATTTGCAATTATAGAAAGGTTAATCATAGGAATGTTTACTATATAATGAGAATCATGAATTTATTGTTAGAACTAATTAAGCTACATAAGAATTCCTCACTTTCATTCCAGCACTGTTTGTTCAGTTAGAGTTTTGCAACTTCAAAAGAGAATTATGCAAATAATGGTTTGTGGCAAAACACTGATTTGAGTTCACATCTGCACAGCTGAAAACATAGCAAGGAATTGTTGAGTTGTTCTTCCCTGAGTACAGAAATCCAAGAGATTCATGTTCTTTAAAAAATCCCAGGTATTTTTGATTATTGAAGATACAATCATGGATGAGGGATATCTGGGAAATACATGCTGAGTTCTGTTTTATCTGTTTCTGGGCCTTTTTAGCTTTTAGAGCCATATTCTTTTTAATGTAATATATTGGACCAAGCTGCAGAGAGATTAACAATATCCCCATAGATATTAGGTTTAGGGTTATGCATTATTAACAATATAATACATATATTAAACAGTACTTTAGTGGGATTTTTACCTAGTAGTTAGTCCTGGAGCTATTCAGTATTCTCATTTTCTTACACTTTTAATTTGCACCTTCATACATAAAATAGTATGGCCTAGCAAGATGGTGATGACTAGTGGTTAAGTATTGGAACTACAATGAATCTTCTATCAGTACATATCTGCTATCTTAAAGAAAGCTTTACATTCTATCAATACAAAATGTGGCAATGTATTAACAAACATGTCACTCACATTTAACTCTGTTGTTAACCATTTAGCATGCTTTCCAAACATATACCCTTAAATTAAATTAGGGTCCTCTAATATCTGTAACATTATTCAATGTCTCTTTGATATACATGTAAATGAGCATGTATTTCAGGCCAGATTATGGTTAGGGATATGTGTAAGTACCATGTCAAAGCACTTTAAGAATCCAAACCATAACTCTAGCTGAGGTTTAAACTGATTCCCTAGATTTGAAAATATTCCCCAAACCAAAAAATATTTTCTTAAAACAACCAAATCCATTCCTAAACATCCTGTAAAATAATCTTCTTCAATAATATCCCTTCTAGAAGCAAATTTTCATTCACTTGAAAAATTATATTAAAATAGTATTTAAATGAGCATCCACTTCAGGCCAGACTAGGGATAGGGCTGCATCCAATTTTGACACCATCTAAACTTCTGATTCCACTTGAAATGACAAAATTGAGAGAGTTTACCTAACAGAATGCATGTTGTTGATGCTTAATTTCACTCAGTTTTTTAGTACAATTTGTGAACAGTGCAACACAATTGCCATAACTATCCACAGCCATATCTATCTGAAAAGCAAAAAAGAAGTTTACACTAAAGTTTTCTGAGTCCCCAGGTTACAGCCATGAGGTTAAAAAATGTCTAAGTACTGTAAGAATCCTAACCCTAATCCTAGCTGGGGTTTAAACTGTGCAATTCTTCAATCTGTCTCTGAAGTCCTCCATTTATGAGATTTGAAAACATTCCTTGAACCACAAAATATGAGCCTAAAACTATCAAATCTATTCCTAAAACCACTTTTAAATTCATTTTCTTCAATAATGTGCCTTACTGAGGCAAATTTCCATTCACTTGAAAAATTCTGTTAAAATGGTATTTACAGCACCATTCGCATTGAGTGTTGCAGTCTGCCTTTTTCTTTCTCCAGCTACTGTAGTGGTCTGGTTGTCTACTAAGGATGTCTGGGCATCTCGCTCTACATCTGAACCTCTGAAGTTCCTCAGTGAACAGTGTCTCGATTTTTGCCTTGATGTTCTGATCATGAAGTGAGCTGATGGTTCTGGGCACTTTGAAAAGATGTCTACAGTTCCTACACAGTACTTGTCAACACTCGAGATGACTCAGGCAGATCTTGTTTTTATTTTGTATAAGAATCTGGCTTTCGATCCCCTTGAGGATCTTACTCTCATAATGTCATTCTCAGCCTCTGGACTCAAGGGTTTTGCAGTTCTGTCATAGATCTGTTCTTTTCTCTTCATACCAAGCTGCAAGTCATTCTCTTTGGAGCTCAGTAATTCAAGCTGCTGGCAATCTGGTGTGCATCTGTGTGGTTCATTAGCAGTTTCTGTATGTGATTATCCATTTTCCAGTGGAACAACCATGTTTGCTTCTCAGCCTGTTTGTTTAATTGTGGATAGTCAGGGCTAAAAGTTACATATTGACTGACATACTCTTGCCAAAGTTTGATAGCTTTGGGTGCTGAATAGGTTATTGCTGTCTGTGACCAGAGTAGTCAAAATACTGTATGTTGCAGAAATAGACTGCAAAATAAAAAAGTGCAATAATGTCCTGTCACACCGGTAGAGACAAGTTGTGAGTAGTCAGAGTAATAGACAATGACTAACACCTAGTCCTTGCCATTAAGCTGAATGAAGTAAAAAAACTACTTTGCACTAAGGTTCAAATAAACTTGCTGTGCACCCAGAGCAGTTTCTGCAGTTGATATATATATATACGTATAACAGGTCTCACTCTTTCACTCTATATTTTAAACTATCTACTGTATGTACTGTATAGTACTGTACATGTACACTGCATTCAGGTAATTTGTTTGCATTTCTTAATGCCTAATAGACCCTTGTGTGCTACAGTAATTGTCCCATTACTGAATTTGTTGAATTTGAGTTAATGAGTTGGTATCTTGCTCAAGGAAACAAGATAATTCTCAGTAGCTGTTGTCATAACTCTGTCAATAGTCTCTCAAAACAGGGGTCATAGCCAGGAACTAGGGAACTGCTTACAGTATGTTTTAGTAGTAGTAGTTGTAGTAGTATTATATAAATATGATCTGAATTACTTAGAACTTTCACATCACCACAACAACTTTGTAATGGGAATATTCAAATGCTGTATACCAACATATAGCATAATGATACTTTATATAGCAAAATACACATTTTACTGTTGTTCTTTTATATGCTGTAAACACAAATACAGAAGTTGTGAGAGAATAGGAACCTTCAGCTATAAACACCAGGGACATTCTGTGTTCATTAACATGTGTAGACAAACACAAATCTGCATTCGTGGTACAGTATTCTGTTCCATCTCGAATAAGGCTGATTGGACAGGATTTAATATTCCAAGAATATAATGACCCCAATCGTACTGTCAAGACATTGTGATCTGATTTTCTGATTTGTACTTCTTTTTATGTAAGATGAATGACAAATAGTGATTTAAAATGCACAAGGCAGGGCTGAATGTTTGAGGACTCAAAACAAGTACCAAAATACTTTATACATATACAGGCTATCTGCTCTTGATATACAGTATGCTTTATACAGTATACAGTATATGACTTATATATGTATATTTCATCTAGTGAAAAGAGAAGCACCATTAGCTAATTATACTTGACAAGGAAAGTGCATCAGAAGATAAATTTCTCTGACACAGCACTACAGCTTAATTTTACTTGCCATTCAGTACATACAGGTGGAGTGTATAACAGAAGTTTGTGAGTCTAATCTTGCCTATTTCTGCTCTTCTATGTATCTATATATTAATATATGCATACAGTTTACATGGGCTTCCATTGTCTGTGCCTACAGCTTACAGCATTATTGAGAAACAACAGTGAATCATCTCACATAATAATAATACATACATACTGCATATCACTGTGAGAGCCTTTGAACAAAATGGAAGTGCTTAATTATGTAGCTTAGCTGATGAGTTTAACAGTTTGAGTTAAAAATCAGTTCTCTTTCACTTTGTCAATTGTAGTGCCTGTCTGTTGGAGACCCCAAGAAGGGATTGAGAGAATGTATTCACAGCTGCTTAACCCTGCTTAACCCAGGTTAAGTGGCTCTTATTTCTGGAAGATACTGATTCAGTGTATGATACTACTGTATAGTAAATAAGCCTTCTTGAACTCAACCCATGTTTGTGTTAATTTCAGGTGGTGATAAACAACAGGATATTACTCCTCCAAAAAGCCTGTTTCATTTTTTTGGTCATCTTAGCTGAGCAATGGCAATGATTTTTGATCTAAATCAGGGAAATGAGAAGCACCATTAGCTAATTAGACTTGACAACGAAGGTGGATCAGAAGATGAACTTCTCTGTTACAGCACTCCAGTTTAATTTTACCTGTTATTCAGCTCATACGGTAGACTATAGTGGACATTTTCATGCCTCTTGCCAAAGACACTTGTGATGAGATGTTATTACCTTCCACACAGAACTTTATTTAAATCTGTGGTTTAAACTACATTAAACTAAAAGCAGGAAAGAAAATCTACACATTTTAGAAATGCAACCCCGTTTTACAATTTATAGAGTATAAAATTATATTAGAAAATAATTATTATAATATAATGATTTTATTATAAAATTATAAAATTCTAGAATTGTTGTCTCTGGCATCATGTCATCCTTTGCAAAAATATTTCTGACAAAGTTAGTAAGCATGTGTTACATGTGTCATAAGTCACAGGGTGCATGCAGGTCAAATATGAACATATGAACATGTAACTGATTGTGGTACTTCTGAGAAATCAACAATCCTACTCCCTATTGGTGGATCACCAAAGGCATGACTGATCACAGGACATTAATTCAATCTCTAGGGACTTGCCCCGTTCACCCCCTCCTCCGGCTAGATCTCCAGGAAACCTGGCCGCAGCACCATAGAGCTTCTCTTTCCCTCTTCCACATGTTGTTGTTTTGATTGTGTGACATTGAAATGTGTGGGTTTGAGGCTAGAAAACATGTCAATGGAAGAAGAAGCAGGAGGTAGATCTGTGGAATAATTATGTAACAAGCAGCATTTAAATGAGCATCAATAAAAAAAAAACATCTGTTCTTCCATCATGCCAATTGACAGCCCACACTGTGACATCAACACCCCAACGTCTGACCTTTGTTTACAAACAGAATGACAAGATTTATTGTCTGTTTTGCCCTCATCCAACCATATTTGCTGGAGCTCAATTACTGAAATTAGTATTCATCAGAGAAGACTACCATTCTCTGGTAGTTTTTGGAAAGCGTTCTGGTAGCTTTTTTGGAAAATCACATCTTTAAGAAAATGCTTTCTCCCTGCTAACCATATAGGGCTTGACTATACAGATACTCCTGCCTACTGTTTTGGCAGCATCTGACAGACTCTAACAAAAGTGTTTTCAGTTGCCTTATCTGTGTCCTTTTTTCTCCCAAGGCGTAATGCTTGACAGGTGTCCAGGACAATACTTGTCAGGCGTAGTGCCACTGTCATTAATCCCCTGAGTGCTAGGAATCATTCATCACAGGTGATAAAAATACACCACTAAAGTGCTAATTTATATACAGTGTTTGTGATCCCAATTTCACCCACTCCCATAGCCTGTCAGCTGCTCAACACTTGAAAACTTTTTCAGGGCTGTGTGGGAGGGTTTAAACATTCAAAATATGTAAAAGGTTCCCATAGAATAATTGATGTCTAATTTAGCAAATACCTTTTTTTGTTCTATTCAATCTTGAAACAAGAAAGTGAAGTTATGAAAGTATAGTATAGTCTGCATTATTTTTGTACATCTCAATTTCCTTTGAAAGATGTAAAGAGCTTCTCTGGAAAATCTTCCACAAGTTATATCTTTTATTACAACTTTTAACAGTTATTTTAAAAGCTAAGAGGTCGATACTGAACTATGCATACTGATCTAAGTAACCGTGCCTGTTTCTCAATCATATTACAAGCTACTGTATGAGTGACCAATTTATTCCAAAATTTGAGAGCCGGAGAGGAAAGGTTCAGTCTCTCAGAATGTGTAAACAAAGTGTCAGAAATATCAATCAAACAGTACATGACTGACATCAAAACTAGTCTACAGTATTTTTCCACTTATTTTTTTTTCTGTGTTGTTAAGGTGCACCCGGGATGCAAGGTTAGAACTGAAGTGCTTTGGATTGCAGTTCAATTTTCTACAAATTGGTATAACGACAGCATTCCACAGAACTGATATTTTCAGGTTCCCATTGATTGCTGCAGGCAATTATCTTATTGTACTGTATGTCCAATACAACTATATGACCAATCGAAATTCCGTATTGTTCATCTTCCCCATACAATTATGGGAAAGTGTACTACAGTATATCATAATGTATGGGAAGGTAAGGAAATACTGATTAATGCCAAAACTGTCTTTTATATTTTTTTAAATATTTTGCTTTGTCTGGAATTCTTTTACTGGAAACTGTAGCCAATATTGAGTAAGTGGGCATAAGATGCTATAAATTGCAACCAAACATTTTTCAATAGCATTCTGCACTTATTATTAGAAACAAAATAGAAATTCATAGTTGTGGTCTGTTGGCGCCTGCAAGAGAATTGAACCAGGTGGAAAAGAAACATCTCACCTGAAGGGGCTATTTATTTGTTTGTTTTTTTCCTATTGCAGTGATTTCATAACTTTAACTTACAAGCCCTGTTAGTGGATTTTGGCAGGTGATCTCCACTTGGGGTTGGAGTACAGATGTACTGTAGGTGCAGACTAAGAGACATCAATGTAGGAACCGGAATTCAGATCATTGTGTGACTCTCAGAAAAGCATCAACCATTAGCAACCATTCCAGCAACAGGGAAGGAATAGGCCCTGCTCATACAGTAAACTGTTCGGTACAATGATTGTTTTGAATTCAAGCATCCAAAGTGTAAGTCCTGAAAACATATTGATTGAAAATACCAAATGTACACTGCAGGTCCTGTGTGTGTGATTATGGTATTAAATGTAGCCTTTTGACATTTTCATAAATAGTCATTTTTTTCCATATTTGAGGGGTTTATAGGTAAAGTGGTTTCTTTTCCTGACGTATATAGTTTATGAGGATTAAAAGATGACGTGGTTGTCCCTCTTTACCCATTTGTTCCATGTTGCGACATCCTAAATATGAGCAGACACCACATGGCGCTGGAAGAATGCATGGAAAACACAAGTCTATTACAAGCATTGAAAACACAGTTAAAAAACTCACCAGGGAATGTTTGATACTTAAAGGGATCAAAAGGGAGTCTGGAACACTTCCTTCACCAGTGCTCAACTAAATAATAATCCACAAAGTACATTGTGGTTTTAATCCTTGCAATTATATGTAAGATATAAAGCATCTTCCTTTTTTTAACAGAAAATATTGTGCTCTGCAAATTATGTGCATATATGAAAAGTGCAATGAATGTAGTCAATGAGCTGTTTCGGGTTCAATCATTATAAAACATAATTAGGTGATTCCAAGGCCAAGATCAGTAATAGCTGATTTTAATTAAGGTGTTGTGGTTTGTTGCTTGGCATTGTAATAGCAAAATGGACTCTTTCGGTTATACTGAACTCAAGAAGTATCTCATTAATTATACAGCAGAAGTGCTGTTCTTTTCTAAAATATGCATTACAGCTGTATCTTGCTATTGCACAGCTAAATTATATAGGAATAAATTGAAATTGATGTGTGGATTATTTAATTAAAATCAGACAAACATTTTCATTAGTATGTTTTTTCTACAAAGCATTTTGATTTATTATAATACGTCTTTCTTATTTAACAGGAGAATTATGATACTGTAAGCTTAAACTTTTTCAACATATTTCCGAGATGACTTTTTATTTCCAGATATCCAGTCACATGTGCTCAGTTCTGCCAGCATTTATATAGTCATTTTAAAATAAAATATGAGTGGTCTGATATACTGTACAACAGCCTTATATACAGAACATTTCTGAATGCTTGCTCAAAGTATGCACAAATAATTAAGACCGGGTGGTTTCTGTTTCAGTATTCCAGTTGGTTTTCATTTTTAGATTCAATTGCCATCAAACACCATCAATAACATCATTTGTTCCACAAAATGCAGAAATCATTTAAGTGTGGATTAAATGAAAACAGCTTACTCTTATGTCACAAATCCCACCAGTAATGGTGATTTGTGACTTGTCTCCAGCCTTCTTGCATTTACCCAGTCACTTATTTTCTAAATTGTGACTGGTTCCCGGACTGTACTGTATGGATTTTAAGACATTGTGGGAATGTTAATTGATGAGAATCAGACGATGTCGAATACGCAGTACTTCCATCCATTTTCTATGGATGGTTGACCTATCTTCATATGAGTCACAGTGTTTTAATATATAATTAGTTTACTTAATGTTTGAACAAAATGCAGAACTCAGGTGCAATGGAAAGCTGTCTTCTGTAGACAGTAAAATAACACAGTAAAGCGCTATCATTGATAGCTGAGTATCTCTTCCATTCCTTATCTACTTCTGTCAGTGATTGCTTTGTCGGTCACAGAATTTTTGAGGCTCCCTTCAGTCCCTGGCCTCTCTTCCTGAAATCCATGGTATTGGGTTTTGCTATTATTAAATTGTGTGCTGTGGACCTGAAAAGGATTTGCCTTCTGGATGTTTTCATATAGTTCATGAATGGCTATGTCCGTATTATTAGTCATTCTCACCTGTGCACAAAGATGAACACATAAATCACAGCAAACCAGAGCAAGAGGAAGTCAAGGCCCTTGGCCTCCCCATGGAATAAAAAATCATCTGAAAAGGCCTTGGTGTTAAGCTAATGTGCAATGGCCCTTATTTCTCTTTCCTTGTTTGGATGGTCAGGCAAGCGCAGCAGACCACACTAATACGCAAGCCTTAACTGCTGGCTTCAGTGAAATGAGCACAATGATTGCTGACACTCCTGGGAGTCAAAAGTGAGTTGCTACCCAGATCTCATTCTGAATGAGCGAGGTGAAGGAAATGACTAAAAGACAAACAGCAGAATCCCATTGCTATCAACCCCCTGAAGCTTTGTGAATTATTAAACATAAGAATTAAAATTTGCTCTTTGAAAGGTTTAATAATGTGAACATATGTTTTGAATACAACAATGGCCTTTCATAAAACACAATACAGTATTTAATGCTCTCCTGTTTTGTATTAAACTTTTCTGAATTGCAGTTATCAGTGTATATTGAAATACCTTATCATGGAAGCATCGTTTTTGGTTCACCAAACAAATTGGGGGAACTTTAATATCCTATTCTTAATTATGCTTTATTATGCACATTTAAAAATCATTAAGGTATTTTATTTACTGGAACAGGTCATTTCCATATCTGAGTCCCAGCTGAGCACAGAACAATCCAAGTTTTAATATTATGGGAATCAAATAGTAATATTGCAGCATAGAAGTAAACAACATGCTTTGCAACTGAAATACTTGAGATAAAATCAGTCTGCACTTAGTAAGAATAATATGTATCCCACTCATTTCAAATATATGTTAAGGTGTTATAATGGTATCTTCCTTAGAATTGTAGTTGTGGGGAAAATATTTGAAAGACTATTAGATTGGTTGTGAACATCATGCAATTCAGAAGTTATAAAACAACAAATGCACACTGCATTGTAATTGAACATATGAATTGTTACAAACCAGAAAAAGGCATTTGGCACATCTAGCTCATTAAGTTGCAAGTAGGTAATTTAACTGAGGATCTCTGTTTCATTAAAGTTATAATTTTCAACAAAATTGTTGGGTAAATTGTAGACTGTAGCAAAATTTATAATGTTCAGTTTTAAAACCACTTCAAAGTAGTTTTCACTTGCTTTCTTTTGTTAATGTTTCGCTCAAAAGGTTCTTTAGATTTACCTTTTCATTGGCTTTGAGGATATTGAATACTTGAATCAGGACTCTTTGTAGTCTTCTTCATTCAATGCTAAAAATGTTCAGTTCTTTTAGCTTGTCAGAGCAAGATATTTCTTTAAGCCTGGGAAAGTGTCTGATAAGGCATCTCTGGATTAATTATACATCTGAAATATCTTTTATATGACCTGATGACTAATATTGTACATAGTATTCTAAATTGAATCTTTATAGTGCATTGCACATTAAGATATTACATTAAGATAACTTTCCCTTGATTTACTGTCAAATCAATCACATACTGTATCAACCAATATCTTTTTCATAAACAGCTTCATGTTTTTTTTTATCATATATCTACTGTATACCTGTGGTTCACCTTCATTTTACCTGCACATAATTTGTCCAATTTTGAATTTATTTTACAGTGTTTGCTAATCCTCCTATTTTGATTGTGAAAATGGAAATTAGGAAGATTAGTAGTCCTAATACAGGTCCTTGTGGTACGCCACTAATCATAGCAGTTCAATTTGAGGATTCAAATGGAACAAATGAACAAATGCACATGATGCAAAATACTTTTTGAAATCACAAAAATGTGCCATTTTGTTCTTAATTATAAATCTTTAGCTGCTATGGCACGTCTTAGCTGAAAGGTTATGGGAAATAGAAGAACTGGATTTAAGCTTTATACTGCATTTGATATAAAACAACTAAGCATTTTATATCATAAACTTATTCTGTGGAATAAATATTTAAAAGGCTATTTGGATGAAGAAAAAGCAGGGTAAATCAACAATCTTTTGGAAGGTCTTGACACATTTTCAATCTTTTTGTGAGTCACTGCCCTCTCTTACCCCCCAGTCCTGCTCTAAAATTAGATCCAATTTCAATCTCCTCTGTCACAGACTGCAACTTATTAATAAAACTATACATGTGATTGCTGTGTCACTTCAGATTTGCTTAAGCCACGGCAGCTCTCTTCATTACTGAAAAGAGATGACAGATAATTATAGAAATAGGCTTAACATTTCCTGAACTTCAAAGAGAGGGGCAAGCAGAATAATGCACTTGGATACAGCAAAGCAAGGCTTTAGTATAGATACAGTTCAGTGAGCTATAGCTCGGCATAACAGTCAACTCAGAAGCCATTTCACAATGAACAAGATCTGGCCCTCTACCTGGCTCTGCTTCTCAGCTTTTCAAAGGCTGAGCCCACAGGTAACAGGATGGGAAGATTGCTTACTCGTGTCTTTCGCAGTTTTTCATTTCATTTCCTAATCTTTCTTGCTCACACATCTATTTTTTTGCCACACGAGTGCCCAGACTGTGCTGACACAGTAACTCAATTTTCTTTTGGCTCTCCCCTGCTGCAGCTCTAATTTAAATATGATAGTAGGTCTTTGTTTCCAGAAACAGCTTCTCTGCTCGCACTGGGAAAGTCAATGCTCCATACACAAATTCACGAGACCCCGCTGTAATTTGCCTTTGGAGTGAAATAAATTACAGTTGACAAATCTCACATAAATGTAAAAGTGCTGCTGCTTCCAAAGGGTAAATAAAATACCTACAGTACGTCTGTGTCTTGCAAGCTTTTAAAAGATTGTTATGACATAGTTCTTTATGGAATAAATGAAGAGCAAATACATTTTCTTTTCTAATTACAGGGCACAATTCTGTAGCATGTTCTGGATGTCAATCAATGTGTTGATTGACATATCCTTAAAAGAAACAGCTTCCATATGTTCTGATGTTAAGAAACTTCAAACATATAATTAGCTAAATGGCCTTGTTACAATAAAAGATGTATTGTAATGATTTCAGTTATGTTTAAATAGTATTTCAATATCAGTATTTCTTGTTTCTTTAATGGAATGCCAAGCTGGGTAAAGCTGTAGTTAATTTGCTTCATTTAAATATGTGGACAGCAAGACTTTGCAAATGAGATGATTTCCATTCTGCAAAACCCATCAAAAGAAGAAAATTTAGCAGCTTTAGCTTTTGGAATTTAAATTTCTGCTCTAGTAGCCTGGCCAAATCATTTTATCAAGAAGCTGGCCACTGTTCAAAAAATTCTAATCCCAAACCTTTCACACATATACAAGCTGTCCTACTACAACTGTGCAAAACACAGGCAATTTTCAGTAGCAATTTCTGAAAACTGTTTTTGACCTTAGAAAACACTGTACAAAATGAAGATAATAGCCCTTTCCGCCAGTTTTGGCAGACTATGGTAATTGGTGTCTCAGGATCAACGGAGAATTTTTTTTTTCAGCCACAGTTTTAACCTCAATTTAGGAATCAACAAATGTGAGGCATTACCTGACATGAAAATGAAACATATTGTAACAATTTAAGAGATCAAGGCAATATTACATGCATTCTCCTTCATAGTATTAAATAACTAATACATTTTAATCATCATGTGATAAAAAAATCGGAATTTCTAGTTTCTATTTTTGTGGGGAATTTGTATAATTAAAAAAAAATCTGATTCTTATTTAATGACCTACAGTAGAAGTCTTTTTTTTTTTACTCAAGGACTTTTTAAGCTTTAAACTATTTGTTTTAAAAAAGATCTCCCATAAATGACAATTCCATAAATCCTAATTGTGCTATAGAGAAGAGATGTATTGGAGTTTACGTGGTGTGACTCACCTGGCGGAAGTAACAGACGCCTACCTCTCAGGACAAGGCTACAAAGAACCAACTATGGATGTGCTGCAAGAGTGAAGATGGGGTGGAGAGAGGGGTGTGAGAAAAAGAAGTAAAAAGAAGCTGAAATATTTATACAAAGGAGAAGGGAAGTGGGACAGATTAGAATTTGCCTGACCTTCTGTTTCAAAATATGTAAAAATGTGTATTTTACTGTTGACAAACCAAACTGCCAAATAGTCAAAGTTCCAATTAAGTTTTCAAGAAACTTAACTGGAATGCTGGCTTTGGGCATTTTAGATCCAGGATAAATTCCAATATTAATATTATTTCTTATATTGGACTGTGCTAGAGTTCCTCCTTCATTTTGTTTGAAACTATTCTCATAGATGCCTATAGAAAAAGCTTGTGTGAGGATGGTTTATGTTGCCTTCTAATAAATCAAGACTGGATATACTGTACAGAAAAACAAATATTCTCAAATCTTGTAGTGTTTTGATCACAGTTGTAAATTCAGTAAGTGATGCATTTTTACATACATTTATTGCTCCTGCACTTCTACAGGCAGGCAGTGTTTTGATGATTGTTATGTTATTATGAAGCCCTATTTAAGTCTCAAAATGGCTTTCCTTTGAGGGTGCAAGGTGTGTGATGAATGTTGTAGTCAGCGCCTCAAGGAAAAATAAAAGTAACTCACTGTGACAGAAAAACACAATTAAAAAGAAATATTGTTGGGTGCCTTCATAACCTGTGACTGCGCAGATTGAACAGGTGCAATTTATGAAACGATTTGAATTTCAAACAAGTCCCTACATCCCCCTGGATTCCCTTCATGTTTCTTTGCTCAGGAAAAGGCACGAGTCCCCTTGTTCACACCTTGTGAACAGAAATATGCAAAAGGACATGAAAGATAAAAGAGGACAGAGTCAGATTTTAATTGCTCTGCTAATCAAATTTAGCAGTTATTCATTCATTTCTGTTTCAGGTAGCTTTCTGCATGTGAGAAAGACCAATGTTGCATTATACTATAGATGATTCACAAGCCTTGCTTTTGTTTGCAATTCATACTGTAGTTGTATTAATTTTCCCCAAGAAATGAAAACTGTATAACAGGAATATACAGTACAGTATATATGTGTTATGCTATCATACAATCTTGTAAATGGAAATCCTCCACTCTCCTAGCTTCCCCTATTGAGGCCATTTGCAGTCTTGATTTTTCTTCTCTTGGGGTTTCATTCACTCAAATCTTTCCTTATCTCAATATATTTACTAATCACTCTTCACTAATATACCCCGGCACTGAAATATTCGACACATTTCACCCCGTGTTACCCATGTTACCTGATCAAACTACTCACTTCCTAACCAAACCACTCGCTCTTCGCTTTCAGTCCTAGCTATAGCAGCTGATCCTGTTTGGCCAGATACAAAAATCCAAAGTCTCCATTAATTGCACCTTTGACACAACGGCAGCCAGTTTGTGGTTCTCTTATAGATTCCTGATGTCTCCACTGGTGCCACCTAGACTCCCTTTACTCTCAGCTATTGGGAGAAGGTACTGCCTTTCCAAGAACCGCTCCAAGCGCTAACACCTCACATCACCTCTGGTACAATTGGACAGCCCTGTTCCTTAGCGGTGCACCTTACACCCATCAAACTACCACACAACTTGTCCATCTCTTGCTATACCCCTCAATAGAACCTAAGCTATATCGTCTCCAGCATTCTTTACTCACCGAGTTCCACAGTTCTAAGTCAGCGCAACCAATAAATACCAAGGCCTCCTACTGGAACACTCACTCGCCTTGCGCCTACGCTGAATCCTGACACAGACCCCCTTATGTGGAATCTCACTCCCTCTGTATGCCAATTATTTAATTAATCCAGACTTACTTTTGTTTTCACTAGTTTTCTCTCCTTAATACATGGCTTTCTAGTTTACACCTCCATTTCATTGTGTTTGTTGATTATTCACTTTGTTTCTGTAATAAGAATTTCTTCGCTAAGAGAACAACAATTTTGGCTTGTGTCCTTACATGTCTGATGCACAGTTCATGGTCCATTTTATTTTTGGAACATAGTTAATTTTGTGCCCAAACAAGTGTAAATTCACACATTAATTAGTAATCAGAAATATAATTATACACGATATATAATATACTATATATAAACATACATTTACATTTACATATACATTTTAACTATATAATTTAATTGATGGCATTTGTGAATATTATTATTTACTGCCACAACCATTACTAAAAATAGCATAATAGAGGTATTTGTGATGTGTAAAATAAAAATATTTTCCCTTCAGTATGTTTTTAATTTGAAACCATTTGTAAGGTTCATTCATTGACCCTTATAATTATATACAGAAACTAGCAAGTAGGTTACTTGACATAGCATAATGAAAAGACTGGATGTTAAACAGGGTGCTGATGCTAATTAAGAGAAAATTGTCAAATGGCATCTAAGTAATTGACCTTCATAATGGGAAAGTTCTTGAATGCCACAGGCTCATTATTCGTGCTGACACCTCATTTATTTACCCTGGACCAGTGATTTTAGTTTACCCAAACTATGCACGTTGGGCTTTGCACCCTGCTAACCCTGATGATTGCTGACTTAAATTTGTCCATGAAAGCTGAAACTCCTAGGGAGCTATAAGAATGGAGGCATCAGTAAAAACAATTATCACTTGTGCACCATAAAGTCCCTAAAATATTAAGCATACATTTATCATTTAAAAACATGGAAAGAAAAAAAATACATTGTCTACTGACGAGATCTGCATCAAAATGACAGCGGAATATTATAGAATAAAATGGGAAAGACAAACGAAGTTGACTTTTTTTAATCTTTAAATGTTATTTTGAAAATGTAAAAATTCAAGATGGATTACAAAGCAAAAAACAAATGTTGCACACAAGCAGAAAGCTTTTAATCTTAGCTTGTGTGAATCTACCCTGGAGAAGTGTATGAAAAGACTTAAAAGCAGATGTTTGATGCAGTTTGAGCATTTAGACCTGGTACTGTATAGTACAGTATACAGGCTCTTTGCCAGTAAGTGCTGTTAGAACTCTCATAGCTGTGCTAATGTGCTGTAGTCTTGACCTAAACACCCATTTCTCTTTGATTCTTATATATTCCCTACTGAGAGCTTTCTAAGCGGTTTTCATGTTGGCAATTAATGTCTTTTGGGGGGTAACCTTAGATCACTAAACAGGCCTTCATACAGTATGTGAAAATGGTTTCTAGAGCAGGGCTCACATGTTTAAGAATAACTCATTTAAGGATTACAGTTTTTTTAAAGTGTTAAAGCAGCCGTTTTCAAGCAAAATAATGAATGCTACATCTATGACCCACAGCTTTTGTAAGAACATGAATCAAACGTAGATATGCTCATTAACCACACATAGAACAGAGAACAATTGCATTATTAGAAAAACGTACTTGTCTTTAAGAACAAATATAAGGTGCTCCCCAGAATAAAGTACTCTCTAGAGGAAACCACAGCTTGCCCATACAGGGCTGAAAGACATCACTGGATTTTCATAGCTGCCTTAGCACTTCTACAGTTGGGTAGTGTAGACCGAGCTGTACAAACACTGCCTGGACGAGAGCTGATACATATGGGAGGCACTACTAAAACTTGTGTGAGTCTGTGATACACAAAGCTCTGTGTATCCCATACTGGTTTGCAGTGTGGAAAGAAAATGGTTCTTTCACGACACCTTGGAATGCCCTCTCTTTTCCTTTTAAATTCATATCAGGCTGTCAAGATCCCTTAAAATTCACGTCAGGACCAGAGTAGCATTTCAGGTTGCATAAGAACTTCCAAATCTACATGGAGCAGCACAGACAAGTAAAACATGTTTGGCAATAACAGTGTATTCTTTTTCAGTTGAATTATTTTTTAAATCTTAAGACTTAGGTTGGTCATCCAGTGATCAACAATTGCTTCAGTTTGTTGTGCTGTCTCTCTGCAGAAGCTGTTTGAAGGCCATGATCATTTTTCCCAATTTTGCGTAAAGAGTGAAGTGATGCATTTGTATTAAATAAAGCAGGAAGGTAATTCCCCTTAAACAAACCAATTATAAGATTAAAAAAAATGCTTTTTAAATTATACTGTACTTTACTTTTGATTAACACCCAACAAACAGATCTCTAGGATTGTAGTCTGGATGAAATGTAGATCCCTATCACAGAAAAATACAGGGGAAATAATAATAAATTGAAATATATGTTCCTCAGTTTTAAGTGTTAAATTCCTTCAATCAGAATTATTGCTGGTTCTCACAATATTCAGAATAAAAAAGTTTTACACAACACTTGATTACAGTCAAATAATGACCAATTTTTTTTCTTCCTACTTGAGATGTTCTATCTGTGGGCAGTTGCTAGCAAACATCTTTTGTTAGGTTTTCTCCCCTTTGTTTTGTTCTTATGGTTTGCTTGTATTTAAGGAAACTGCACGTACTGTAGCATCATCACACATTAAAATCAATGTCCTCAGTGAATGGTATAAACAAATGTATTTAATTCTTCATGTACTGTATTAAGTTGTTTTGTGTAACCAGTCCCTGGGGTCAAATGAGTTATGCCTTGTAACCTCATCTTAATTGTGCAGAATGTCAGTCCCACACTGAACTTGAATTAAGTGAATTTCCAAAGAAAATATTTTAAATTCCTAACAATTGTGTTGGGCATTAAACATATAAAGCCTCAACATTGGTTTTAAAATTCCTAACACTTTAATACAAATTAAATTATTTAGATAATTTAAGCAATAATGGATTTCTCCATGATTACAAAGACAATCATGGAATATATTTAAGGCGATATACTGTAGTTTACCAAATTAGAGTATGGTGTAAAAGACATTTTGAAAAAAATAGAGGAAATGTTTCTTTGTATCCATTGTATATTTTTACATTGAAGGTCCTGTTTTGCTTTTTTGTTTATCTGAGCTCAGCTTTAAAAAAATAGCAAAATATCAGGACATTTGCATTAAAAGTAGAGTCAAAGCAAATAGTGTCCCCACCACCACTATAAACAGTAAATTCTTCAAGTTTCCGATCTAGGGAGTGACAGGGTACTAGCTTTCTGATACCTTGTATTTTTTCCCCATCATATTTCTTAGTCTTATATATCCTCCCTCACAAAGTACCCCAGAATTGGTGGTGAGTTATGGGGGATAGATATCAGTTTGCTCAATCTTGCTTTTTTAATCTTTCAGACGATTTATGACAAAGTGCTTCAAAAGCATGGATGAACTCCCTGATGGAGACCCATTACTCTGCTTCTGGTCTACACTTCTGTGTGCGTCTGCATGATCAGCGATGCTGAAATCAAAATCTGATTTATTTGTGTTCATTTTATTCTCCTGCAAAGTGCTTCACAGCTTGTCAGGCTCTCCCACTCCTCCCCTCAGAAGCCTTCATTCACTCCAAATCTAAGGAGAGACACAAAACTGGTATTATGCATAGCCATCCTGCAATCAGTGCAAGTCATAAATACTGTAAGCTATCTTTTTATATTGTACTGTATATTCTGAATTGATCTAAACACTGCATTTTGCTTTTTACCTGCTTTATGGAAGAGTCTTTGCTCTTTGACAGATCATTGTTTCAAACAGGGTTTATTTGGTTTAAGTACTTTCATTATCCCTATAGAAACAGGCAGAACACATTGTCAGGCTTTTACGGTGTATTGTTTTTAGGAAAGATCGTATTGCTACTTATACAGTTAAGTGACAAGGTGTGGGCTAATGTTGATTTTCTAAAACTCAATTTCAATCTAATTTCAGCTAGCAACATATAACTTCATTAGTGTAGCAAAATTCTTTCGATGGCAAAACAAGCTGATGAGTATAAAGAGATAGAGAACTTGATATTTTGACATTAACTCGTCTCGCTGAGGAAATGACTGTGTTGGCTGATGTTCAGCACTAACACAACTCAGTCATGAGAAATAAACCAGGGAGGCAGCTGAAAGGATACAGTTGAGGTGGAGGGGGAAAATATGTGCCTTGAGTTCTGGGTAACCAGCAAGTATTTTATAAACAAGAGAGCAGAAGTGTGAAATGAATCTTCCTCCTTCTGAATGTCTGTAAAATCACACCATATAGTGGAAAGATACTTAAAAAGTGAAGTGGATGCTAGACTTCTTTAAATGCTTGAAAGATCACTACCACATCCTAATATAAATCTGTCAGGAATAAGAGTGTTGCAAACATCATTTGGAACATTGTCCAGGATATTTGATATAAAATACCTTGGAGGCAACACTTCCAGTGTTGCACTGTGAATGTGATCTAATATAAGGGGATAATTAAGAGGGCGGACAACAAAATATTGATCAGAACTCTCCTCTTACTAACCTTGCTTACTAATCTATTAAGGGGACTTACTGTATTCATGAATGTTTCAAGATATTCATACATATTTAACAAAGGGTGTTATGATGATTTACAGCTAAAGGACCAAAAAGTAAAGGCTTTCAAAAGCATAATCAAACATTTAGCATGGTATTGTGAACAGATGTGTTTTTAAGCACTTACTGTCAACATCTGGTTGACAGCTGGGGCGAACGTTAAGGAACATTAGGAGTAAGGTTGTGAAAAGGTATGCATTGAATACATCAATGAACTGAAATAACAGTCAACCCATCTCACAATCTCCAGACACCAAGATTAACTAAAAAATATATTTCTGCACTTTTAATCAAATTCTAAATGAATATTACAAGAGGAAGTATTCATTCAAGTAGATCCAAGAGCTTTAAACATAATTAACAAATGTTTAAGAAACAATCATAAAACTACAGTAAATACTGTATATATACTCTGTATCCTTTATCATACAGTACTTTTCATTTATTTTTACTACTGTGATAACTTAATGCCCGTGTTTTATAATTAAAATACAATTAGGAGTTTTAGTACTTTCAGGCAAACCCTACATTTGCGCGAAAGATAACTTTCTGCATTAAGGAAGAGCTTTAAAAATGTCATTAGCTTTAATTTGCTTGGCCAAAGAGCCCAATAGCTGCTGCACTGGCAGAGCAAGAGGAAAGTTGCAGAGGCTGTCAGGCAGGGATCACAGTGGAGAAAATCCTGACACATTTAAAACACCTTGTCTAAGGGGTGGAAAAGCAAATCTGGTTTTCCTCCTGGACTTTTATAATCATATAATGTACATGTTACAACTGTCTCATGCATCTTTTAAGTTGCTTCATGAGTTCCTAGAAACAGCTGTCTTTTTGTTCCTTTTTAAAAGGGGGAAGTGAACCTGGCAAGACATACTGTAATTGTTATGAATATGGTCCTTTATGTGACGTTATTAACTTATAATGAGGTTTAACTTCAGATGCTGGATAACAAGTGTCTCCCAGAATTTAATTCCATTCCTTATCTATTGCAAAGAATGGACATTGATCTGGCTGCTGTCACTATTGAATCTATTAATGAAACTATAGTAAATATACAGTACAAGACTTTTGCCCTCTGTTGAAATATTTGCTCTGAAATAGCACTTCATCATCATTTTTTCAGACCTGCGGCTGCCAGTTTGCAAATATTTCTTGGTTATGAATCTAATAATGCTTTTACAAAATGTGAAAACTTTTGATACTAGTTTATTTCAAGGAGATTTCCTGTTAGGCAGTGTGAAGTATTCAAATTCTGGCCTAAGAGTTTGCAGTGGCTTTTGGCAGGTCTCCACCACCATTGTATTGCATTTGTAGTTGATGGCCTGCCAAAGCCTAAAATCTTATTAGGCTCAGAACCTCTTCACTTGAAAGATGGCAAAATGAGAGGAAGGATGTAATGGGGCCCAAGGCAGGTAGCCCTTTGTTGCTCTTAACAAGATAAATTAAGATCCCTGATTGCACATTTGAGACCGATTTAACAGCTCTAATTCTGCAAGGTCTGTGCCTGCAGACATTCACTAGCGGAAGCAAGATAAGATGTTCTGTGTAATGTTATCAATTTTTCACATGAGAGCATCTCTCTTCTTTGCCACTTTGAGATATAAAATACACTCGTATCTGGGCTAATTGGCTGATTCAAGGTATTTGTGCAAAATCATATATTTTTGAAAGTATACATTTACTGAGGGTGGTGCAGTAGTTAGCATGGCAGCCTCAGAGCTCTGGGGCCCTGGGTTCAATCCCAAGCCTGGGATGCTGTCTGTGTGGAGTTTGTATGTTCTCCCTGTGTCTGCATGGGTTTTATTCCATGTTTACCTGTTTCCTCCCACCGTCCAGAAACATGCTGGTAGGTTAATTGACTTCTGGGAAAATTGGCCCTAGGTGTGAGTGTGTGTGTTTGTGTCTGTGTGTGCCCTACAATGACCTGGCATCCTGTCCAGTTTCATGCTGGGATAAGTTCTGGCTCCCCTGAGACCCTAATTTGGAGGAAACAGTTAGAAAATGGATGGACAGATGGATAAGTTTAGTAAGTATAAGTACTGTAAGTAACTAGTTTTTAAATTGTACTTTTCATTTTTTGTTCAGCAAAAATGAGCTTTACATGTTGTAATGAGTAGGAGTTTCTCCTTTCTTTATGGTTTGACCAATTTCCCTGCGCACCTGTGGAAAACACTGAAGTGTGTGGATGTTTTCACTTCAGGCTGTTCTACACCTAAATGAAGCATCGGCTTACAGTATTACAAAACTCCAATTCAGTACATTTAATATGACATTTAGCTTTATGAGATTCCACAATTGAAGGATTACTTTCTTATTACAATAAGAGTACCATTTATCATATTTTTAAAGAGCCTCAAGCATTTCAAATCAGTGTCCCAGATGGTGCCCCTCTCATACAGTGGTGTCTCATCTCCATTTCTGAAGTGTAAACTGATGGGTTTAGGTGTTGTTCATCAAATACTGTATGTCAGGGGCTTAGGTGAGGTAATCAGAATTCTGTATGTATTCTCTGGGGGAATGTAAAGGCCAATTCTTCAAAGACAATGCTAATTACATATTGGCCCTTGATATCCCTGGGAACAGATTGCATTCCCAATGCTGAAGCTGCATGAATGGATTTTTTTTCTAAAGAAACCTCTCCCATCGGTCAATTTGGCTTTCTAATGTTGACTTTGAGGACATCGCTGTACCACATGACACATTCTTAAAGAGAACAACTTACAATAGGGATGATACCAGAGACAGAAAAAAAAATTAGAAAAAAATAAAGGGAGCTTCTAGAAACAAATTATAAAAGGTATTCAGTATTCAAACATATAACAAATAACAGAATTGGTGTATCACCTCCCTTGAATGACAATATTTAACTGAGCAGCATCTTGAGCTGAGGCTTTTTAATAGCGTAAACAGAGAGCTGGCTTAAAGCTTTACTGAATGGAAATTTTTAAAGCAGAAGATGTGTCCTGGGTTTGAGCTGCAACCACATTGTCACCATGTGACTGCGCAAAGCCTCTAATCCCATTGTGAGCATGAAATCTGCCCCAAGAGGCATGTCAATTAAAAAAGTATGCAGCTTCATCAGGTAGTGTATGCTTAATCTGAAATGGTACCGTATAGAGTCAGAAATTCTAATCTTCAGGGTACAATGAGGGGATTAGTATTCTAGTCTCAATAATTAACCTTCAAAGTATTAGGCTTCTGTGTTAAATGTATTACTATCATCCTGATTACTTGTGAAAGAATCATGTTCTGTAATTGTTAAATATCACATACTTTATATTACATAGTTTCTAAGATGTATATTGTATATCTCATGTAATGTAGTATGTTACATATTTTGAATTTAATGCAAAGACCATGGTGAAATTGCAGGATTATATGTTTTTGGGTATTTTTTCTGCTCTTGCTGATTAGATTGATTTCTTTGATCAAAGTGCTGTGACCTGCATCATTAATTATTCCAAAGTGTGGATTTCTGGAATAATGTATTTTTTCAATATAGTGTTGGTACTTTGGGTATAAAACATTTTACTTGTGGATGTTTTTGTCTTTTAATTTAGAAACCCTACTTATTATACTGAAATCCTATCCTAGTCTGTTTCTTAATGAAATGTCATGATATTTGTATTAAATCATATTTGTATATTACTGAATAACCTTATTTCAGATAAAGGTTTTCAATACACATGTCTGGAACGTAATGAAACCTGTGATTACAGATATACAGTAAATACTGGATTCAGGTGTCCACAAATTTGATAATTTTATAGAACATTAGATAACATTTACTTTTGAGGACACAAGGTCATAAATCTACAGCTGTAGTCTCAGCACTGTGTAATAATATGCTGTATGTCCAAGAACTCAGTCATTTGTAGTATCAGGCACCTTAAATAATCTAATCCTAACAGCAAATAACAGAATAGTCTGTAACACCGATTTCACATTTCTTTCTCTGAATACCGTTCAAATCTTTTCCATGAAAATTCTAGACAGATCTGTTAATGAAAGCTTCAGAAAAGATCTCATAAGCCTATTACATAAAGATTTTACAGAGCTCTATTACTGAATAATGAAACAAAATGTGGGGAATCTGCTAAATTTATATCCATACATTTTTACAGCAGTAAAGATCTAGTTACATTATTGACAGGGAATATCAATTAACTGGGCACTGTCAATCCATTAAACCCTCACAGGAAATTGTATTGTCTACTGATTATTAGCTCTTAAATAAGACATATTTTACTGCACATAGTCATATTACCTAAAACCTCTTGACTTCTTACTCTGTCCTACCAAAATATTAAAAAAGGTATTTTTCACAGAACCCATCCTGTCTGTAAAATATCCCATAAGGACTGTAAAGTCAAAACAGGGTGTTTGTTTTTTACCCCCAGGGTGCTGTACAATTAGAAAAGAGGCTTAGTTGTTTGTAGCTTGGCCCTTGCATATTGCTGTAGGCAACAGCAAGCCTGGCTAAACTGTCAATTCAGACAGCCTCAAAGGTTTACAAGCAGCATTTGGCAAAAACATAGTCACTGAAGCAAAGAAAATGATGCCAGATTTTGTAATATTTGAAAAACCGCTGAGTGGTCCCATTTCTCCATGGGTATCTGTGATCATGTAATGGAACTGATGTGACAGTGTACTGCATCTGTACTCACTGTGGTGAGAGGAACCACTACTGGTATTGTTCTCTAATATTTTGATAGGGCAATATATTATAAAGTTTTCTGCACTTTTAGTCAATCTCTCAAAAAAGCTGTGTTTAATGAAATACTCAATAGTTTTTAAACCAGTTAGTCTTATTTTATGTGATATTTTATGAAAGGACTTGCATCCAGTTTTCAAATAAAGGATCTTCATTAACATATCACTTACCATATCTCATGTGAGCTATGATTCTATGTTCTTATGTCAAACAAAACAAAAACCTGATATTCAATCACTCTCAGTGACTTTCAATAAAATAAACAAAATTGCGGTGTATGTCTGTTAAAAACCTTAGAAAATAAAACACATGCTTTTTATTATTCATAAGAGACTGCTTCAGTATACATAAGATACACCAAAACAACTGAAATCATTAAAATTGTTTCTTCATCAGCTTAATTACCAAATTTTATGTGCCCCCAAACCTCTTAAAAGCCAGGTTAATCAATATAAAAAATCTGAAACAGTCCTCATTTGAAAGATCAGGACCTTTCCCGGAATGATAATGATTTCCACAAGCCTCTTGCCATTCCAACTGGCATATTAAAATTAGCAATGTAAATCCACTTTAAAAGTATCTCATAATAATAGTAAAACGGATAATTCTCTCAGAGTGACTTCCAGTACTTTAATGAAATTCTTTCATTTCACATCTCCCCCAGAGCACTTTATAATATCCTAATGAAATCCATATTTCACATCAGGTGTCAAAGATGGAGTTTATCTTCTTCACACTTTTCTCCATCCACCCCCCCATCCACTGTGACTTGTGTGTAGTATAAATGGAGCAAATTATAAGGGTGATGTTTTTAGGCTTAGACACCAGACCTGCCTATACTAAAAAGAAAGTCTTGTATATGCTTACTTTTCTTTTCAGTATTATCGAAGTGCTTAACTAAAATAGAGTTGCTGATGTTCTTCTGATATTAAGCCTGTAATTAGTGAAATCTTATAAAAAATACAGTATATAGACAGAATTCCAATAAGTAAACGCTACTACGTTACGCTATTAATTAAAAACAGTGGCAAATAAAATTCATATTGTAGGCATAGATGTAAAACTAACGTAACGTAATGTGGTTAGCAATGCATTGGCCTATCATGTACAATATGAGCTAAGCAGGCTGGAAGGCTTGTTGTTTGCTGTGCTGTCAAAGCCTTTCAGTGGCTGTGTAGTCTTATCACATTCAGCTGGATGTCATGTGTCATTTTATTCCTTCACCTACCATTGTCCATGCCTCCTGTTTGAAGAAACTGAAAGGACAGCCTGGATGGTTTGGATAACACGCTTGTGTGAGGTGATTAAACAAAAATAAAACCTAGATTTACTCAGTTGCCATTCTGACTGATGGGATGGATTGAGGTGATGGCTGTTAGCAGCTTGGAGCTTAGAAAGCTGGAACCATGAAGGTTTAGATCTTTACCTGCAGGGGGACTAAAATTAATTTTGCATTGTGTAAAATAAGAAGCAGATACATGGCATTTTATCATATTTCACTGTACTAAAACTCCAACAGTGGAATGTGAAAAAACATAACCACAACCTTAAACTTGAAATCTTGCTGCCGGCCAAACATCTAAACTTGTTAATCGCCACTGCTGGTTCAGACACAGCTTCTAAATCCTCTTTATTTTCCCCTTACTTGGCAGGGGATAACTGCACGCTTTTTACTTTGTTTTTTTCCTAACACAAAAAACACATTCAGGGTAGGGCCACAGTCAACACTGTGCTGAAAAGCTTCGGGTGGTGTTCAGAATGTTCCATCAAGCTCTCTTTGAAATTGAAGTCTGGCTTTGTTATGTAACTCATAACCTAATTACGGAACCAGTTTTCAGAACAGCTTAAGATGAATCAGGATGCTGTTATTCATACCACAAAAAAGTAATTGTGATTCCTGTTCTATAGAAGAAGACATTTTTGAATGACATAAACCAAGGTCTTGTCTCAAGTGTGGACTCTAATGTTAGCTTTCTGAATGTTAGCTCTTTTTACAGAGCCAGGATGCTACCCTGAATCTAAAGACATTCTCTAAGCAAGGATAAAAATGTCTGTCCCTTGTTTAGGTTGTAAAGTAATGGATGATGGAAATAGGAGATTCATAGAGTAACCTGTATTTACTGTTTGCAGGCATAGAATTTTATTTTTCATTTTCTACATGAGTAGGGAGTATTCTTGAACTTTGGTTTCTGACTTCACTAAGTATTGCCCCACCACCACACAGCAATAAAAAAATTATTACCTCTATTGGGGCTTTACTGTTAGATGTTATGGGATTCTTGGTTGTAATGAAAGGGGGAATAAATACTATACAATACATGTTGTTGTAGCAATTTATGCAATTATTTCACTTTTATGGCTTTATGTGACTGTTAGCTGCATGCTTTATCCATACTGGTTTCCTCCTGGGCCAAATCATTAGAAAAACAGAAAACAGATTGTAAGCTCCAATATTCTAGCAATATGTAATTTATTAGTTTATTTTGCAGAGGTGGAATAAACACGGCAGATCCTACTATTTAAAAGTAATTAAGCTGAAAACATTTTCGACGGACGGATGCAAGATATCAAAGAAGTTTTTAATACAGACACATGTACATACTACATGTGAGTTACATGTACAGTATAAGATGGAAAATATAAGATAGAAAAAACTGCAAGGACAGCACAGAAGTGTCTAACTATGAAAAAAGGCATGAATATTTGGTCAGAAGATTTCAAATCTGAGTCATGTTTCATTTCATTCCAAGTACTAAGGACTCAACCGCTACATGCAGTATACAGTACATTCTGACAAGTGTCCATGCTTTGAAATTTGTTTAGAATTTAATTTAGGTGTTAAATATTTGTGTTCCCCACTTATTTGTGGTTTTCTCTGACAAAAAAGTTCAGAAACAAGATCTGAAACAACATCTGACCACACTGTCATATTTTGTGTTCAAGGAACATGAAATATAGCTGTACTTCTTTCCATAAGAACGATTTCAGCAAATAAATGCATCCGAGTCTGATTTAAAGGAACCTCAGTCTCCAGAGAACCTCACAAAACCCTTCTATACAAATACGTAGGTTGATTTACTTCTAAGAGAATCAATGGTAGTTCTGTTCCAGATAATTTCCAAATGTTTTTTTTTTCTTTAAGCACAAACAACCAAATCTCATACATTATAGAAAATAGAGATTCTTTAATTTTGGCCATTTACAGCGCAATGTGTCTTTAAACACATTCTTAATGGATCTTTTCCAAAACTGTTTTCCTTCTTATGTATTGCAGTAGAATGCGATGTAAATGTGAATAGAAAGAGCATGGAAGACTAGTGGTTTGGTCCATACACCAATATACTGTAAATGTGTGCTATTGTGTCACAAACAATTTGAAGTCTGTGCTGTTTTGCACAGCTTGAAGTTTTATTCAGAACGAAAGCAACAGACGGTTACATCATCTTTTTTTTTCCAGTGAGGAATTTCTTTATTGTTTGATAATGCACCCATAAAACAGAATATGATTAAGAATATATAATAGTAAACCAAGCCACAAATCTTAAATCCCCATCCCTCCAACCCCCACGCCGGATGGCAGCCAGTTCTCATCCTGTAAAATATACACCACCAACAGTCAGCCAAAATAAAAAGCAGGTGTATGAAGACAGGTGAGAGAAAAGAGAATGCCAAAGAGAAAGAAAAAATGACTACAGCAGAAGCTTTGTGATTATTGCAAACTGTCCAGTCTCCAGCCCCATGCATCTGGGCTGTAGAAGCCTCACAAACAAAACATCCAAAAAGAAAAGTGCTTATGAATGATGGGGAAGACTGCAAGGAGAGTGCCAACACAGAGCTATCAGCATCTTGGCTGCTGCAGTACTAGCAAGGAAATCAGTGAGGAATCGTCATTCTACAGGGGGAGATGTGAAAAACAAGGTATTTTGCTGGTTGTTTCACAAGTATTCTAGATAAAGAAGAACACATTTTCGCCATGAAAAGTATGTCTTGGGAACTCCCAAAACCTGGCATTTCAGAATATTCAATGCATGTTCCCATGCAATGTTGCTCTTATGAATGATGAGGTCTCTTGACCAAACAGACATCACAGGAAGTGGTTTACAAAGCTGTCTCAATAAGAAAAAAAAATTCCAAAGGAATGTCTAGAAATTATTCAATTCCATTAGGATATATAAACATGCACTGATGACTGTAAAAACATTTAGGGCCCTGTGTTCAAAACACTCAGTCACTTAAATCCTCATTACATTCTGAGGGGATTTAAGGTTTACATGATCTGAATGCAGGCCCCTTAATTTGCATCTCTATATAATATCAATAGAATATGCTTTCTTTCTGTAGGCTCATAAATAAACATCAATTTATGAGTAGTGACATTATGCAGGAGAATAAACTGTTTAAAAAACAGCAGTGAAAATAACCTTGAATTAACTGACATTTTTATTTCTCTAAAATGCCCCCAATACACCTCATACATGTAATATAAATTCTGACAAACTATGCAAACAAGTCTAAAAATGGGTTATACAGTACAATACTGTATTCAAGATGTGCAAATTTTCTTAAAAGAACAGCTCAGCAGCTCACCAGATAGTAGCCATCCAGCCAAAATCAAAGAGCTAATCAATCTGACTTAAAATAAAATTAAAAGTTTGTATTATACTGTATGACAATGAATGTTAATGAATGAATGAATATTTCAATTGCAAACAGATGAAGTCACAGCCACATTCTTACTGGCTCTCCAAATATTCCCAATACTAAAAGTAGAATTTACACACTACTGTATGTAACCTTAAACTTCAACACTTTTTCCCATTTGACATCTACAAATCCCAAACAATTCAAACAAATTGGACTGATGAAGCATGGAATGCAATTATGATTTTCATTCTAGTGTCATACATTGGGTTATAGCTTAAAAAAGAAAGGCACAAGCTTATAAAGCCTGTCAAGCCTGTCAAAAAGACACAGAGAGATTAATTTAAGAAATTGAGTCTTGGAGTTACATAGCAAGAGCTGTGGTCATGCTTGTCAGATTGTTTGCCTGTGGCACTAAAATTAGCAAATGCCAAAGGATCCTCTTCAGTCGATTTGAAACAAATTGTGTCAGGATTTTGTAAGGAATTCTAGGATATTGAGGACGTAGAGGTGTATAATAAAAGGGCATATGATAATAGTTTAGGATCAGCACTGAAGATAAATAGTAAAGGCAAAGCTGGAGTCCAGTTAAATACAAGTGCCATGGAGTCATCAAGAGTGGTGAAAGAGATTTAATGATTTTGAAATTAATGCTTTGATATAATATGTAAAAAGGGCATTAAAATAGATAAAGGCAGAGTTTTTGCAAACGAAATGACTTAGAGAATGGTTATTGAAGAGAATGCTCATGTAGAAGACGTCATCTGCTCCATTATGAGCTTAAGATGAAAAAGCTCTGCCTTAAGAAAAAAACAAACAAACACAACCACTAATAATACACCATTAGAAAACTAAGGATGGCTATGCCAAGATGACCTCAGGTAGCACATTTTTATTTTTCATGCAATCTGCAATTACTGCCACTTCAGAAGACATAAACACACCAGAGAAGACAGATATCAGAAAGTGTAACCAAGTTCATCATATGGGTTTTAATATCATGTTCTCACTGTCAAATACATTTTGTTTTTCCCCTCTACTGCAGTAATGGAAAAGCTAAAGCACAGACACAGCAATAAGCTATCACTCTTCCATTAATACACTTCCATGGAAAAACATGAAAAAAACTTTGACACAGAATGAATCTTTGCTTGAAATTCAATAGCTGATGGAGGGACCAAACAAAGATGTGCATTTATTGTTTTGTGTTATTGCACAGACGTGTTTTAATTTTAATTTTACACACCTGCCTTTACCTGAATAGCACCTAAATTTAGGTTTGCCATAATACAGAGTTTAAATGCAATCAACATATACAGTACTAGTTTTCAAGTTTTCTTTTCAGTTTTTACTGATGTTTAATTTCTTTCAACCATCAAAATTGAGTTTGAGCATTCAGGTGTTGATTACAAATATTCTTTTTAAAAAATGAGTGCACTTCATATACAATTCAACAAAATTGAACACCACTGGAAGAGGGTGATTACTTTTGCAAGACACTGTAAAGACCTGTAAAAGACTAGACATAAGACAGATATAATACAGCCTGTGCTGTTTGACTACACACACAACAGGGAATTAAGAAGCTGCAACAGGAATATTGTTTGGTGGAACTTCTGTATTACTTTTGGAATGACCCAATATCAAAGTTATTTAGATATAGCATTGCAATATGAACAACATTGTTTAATTGAGAAATAAACAGGACTCTTTCTATAGCATGATGAAAATATACATATTATATGTCTACAAGGTTTCGTAAGTGTTATTTTTTTGTAGGCTTTTTCATTTGGGGTTCATGCAACTATACTTTGCCTCAAGGATAATGAGGTTACTTCAAGTTATACAGGCTCTGACATTAAGTAAAATCTCATTAAGCAACCCACGTAAGGGAGGCATTAATTTTTATGCTGGACACTAAAAAAGGCACTCAATCCCTGTACATTAAAGCTCATCCTATTAAAAGAGAGTTCCTCAAGCACCTGCAGAAGGTAAGATCAATCCAGAGATGTAGTCATTTGGTCTCTCAAGAGCTAAATTGGAACTTTGAGTCCCTTTCCATCTTGGGACTGGCTGATACACTGATACAGGTAGAAAATAGAAGAATTCAATTTTTCTGCTTCTAGGGACACAGGTACTGATTACGATCAAAGCTCATAGCTATGTTTTCATAGCTTCACTTTTATTAGAAAATGTGAACAGCACCATATGCACAGTACAGATCCTCCATCCCTCCCTCCCTCCATTTTCTACCTGCCTCTTCCAGTTCAGGGTTGTGGGGGAGCTGAGCCTATCCCGGCGAGCAAAGGGCAGAAGGCAAGGTATCCTGGACAAGATGCCATTCCTTTGCAAGGCACACACAGACACACACTCACACCAGAGCTAATTAACCTACCAGTACGTTTTTTGCACCTGGAGGAAACCCACATGAAAGCTGGTTGTAGTATATAGACTATGTACAGTAAGCATAAAAAAATGTGCCACTTACTGTATAAAAAAAAGATACAATTATTATTGGTGTAGTGTCATATAAAATGACAGAGTCCTGATGTTGGTAAAAGAAGAGTAGTTTATTACGCATGCATGTGGGAGAGTAGCTTTCCTCAGCCAGTCTCTCTGAACGGTTATAAAGTTTAACAAACAAAGTATTAGCACGTATCATATGACTTGCTAACTGTCGACTTAGTACTTTCTGTTCTTATGCTGGTCTAACAGAAAAACACCTGCTTATATGGTACTTTGCCAGAACTCAGCATTCACAAAACAGGATGTTACAAGTTCCGCATAGAAGTTATATGAAATCATCAATGGACAGAACTTGCTATGCGATTCCTGCTGACAGGCAAAGAATATGCAGGTTGATCTTTAGGAGAGAAGTTGTTAAAAGCTTTCATTCTGGATTCCTAATTGGGAAAAGGACAAGGCATTTTAATCAAATGAGCAATGCGCTGTGTTAACAACAAATTCATGTATACCTTGCCAAAGAACACTGTAACCCTAATGGGGTATTGCACTACACAATATACAACATTCTTTTTTATAGTAATGGAAAGAAAGATTGAGGCAGTAACGTGTACCACTGTGGCATTATTAGCAAGTCGTATTTCATTTCCTGCCAAGGCACATTGATACAATGCTGTAATGGAGTATGCTTTGTGTGACTCACGGCTAAATTAAAGATGTAATTCCCAGTGAACAGCTTTCACCACTACCACCCTTGCAAAAGGCAGCTCACTTGATTTGTACAAGGCAGAGAAGAATGCACATTACGCTCAAACACAGATAATTTTTTTAGCTTTTTCCAAATCACATTCAGTTTCTTGCTTCCATAAAAAAGGTTAAACTTAAGATTATAGGAAAAACGAGAGGTGACCTTTCAGCCTATCTTTCATGTTCCATTGGGTGCAATTTTCTACAGACCAGTCCAGACTCTTTCTGGTGGTCCCCGGTTAAAGTCACTACTAAACAGGATATTCTCCAATTATGCACATAATTGTAATTCCTTTAATTAACCTGAAGAAAAAGTAAGACTAATAGTTAAGTGATTTAAGATTGCCCTTTTTCTTCTAGTTATGGGTACTATATTGGTGTTTTATTCCATTCAACTGCAAATGTTCACTAGTGAATTAATTAGTCTCTAACTATAGTTCCATGTTTGCTTTTGTTCTCTCTGTCTCTTTTTAGAAATATGTTAGGCTATGCCTTGATTAAACTTGAGACGTATGCATTTTTTATACAGGTATCCCTCTGGCAGAAATACTTACTGTTAACTTAGCAAAACACATATTAAATCCAAAAAAACAACTGGTAAGATAAATGAAGTAATCAAATTAAAAAGGATGAGGCAGTGATACAACCAGTACAACCAGCAGTCAGCTTGCTGCAGCTACAAGCTAGAGTTTCAGTGCACAGCACCTTTGTCTTTTGCTGCAGAGACAAGAGGCCATTCAGAGTTAGTCCTCCTCCTTGTGTGATTGGTTTGCCACGACAAGTGACATCTGTTTTTTTGTATAAATACATTTGAAAGCTGGCAGTCCAATGCATTCATTAAGTAGATTTGTTCATGTATTGTTGTTCTAATGCATTATTGCCCTTTTTATTGTTTATGACCTCAAGGGTACTGACGAAGTTAAATCCAAGGGACTTCAGCATCAGCAGTGAAAATGAAGCAGAAGACACAAACAGAAACATATGATGAAGTGCATTTAAAATTGAAAAGCACTCCCCTGCCATAGAAAGAAGCTGATATCCTTTCAAGAAACAGCTGCATGAAATCAATTACTAGCATTCAACCATGCTAGATGTCTAGATGGAATGAATGACTTCCCCTTATTTTTTTAATAATTATGTGCCACCTTCCTTCACAATTCTGGTTTTCCTATAGATCATCTCAAAGAAAATTAAATCAGAAATGCACTCTCAATGAATAACAAAAAATAAATAAATTGCGATTTCTCTCCCTCTCCATAATTCTCCATAAATTCTCAAATTAACTTAGCATATCGAAAGTTCTTTGAATTTTTTGAGTTTTGAATTTTTGAAAGTTTTGAATTTGTTTCATCTGCTGAAGACAGTGTTGGGACTTTAATTTAAAAATGTACCAGTGATGCTAAGTCAAAGACATGAAATCAGGGAGTCACTGGTCACACATTACAAGAAAATGCTATATAAAACCCCAACCATCACTACTACTATGCACACCCATTATACTGTATACCCATTATATACTTTGCATATAAAAACAAAACCTTTTTTGAACCCATGAGTGAATGTGTAATTCAAGTTCCTAAAGTTCATAAAATACATAAATCAACCTTTAATGGGGCTGTTTACAACTAATTAGAAGCTATGTACTGTATCTACTTCTAATGGCAGATTGGCTCTAACTGCAAACCCTTTTGATGTCGGCCTTTCACATTCATACAGTATACTGTATAACAAAACCTGATGAAATCTTTGCACCTCAGTTTCATAATCCATATTCATCTAGCAGGATCATCTTCAGCTGGGGTTTAGAGGGGGTAAAAGTGTGTGTGCTTCAATTGCACATTCCACTGGTTTCTCCATTTGTAAATAGAATGGAGATTTGGGAGCTACTGTTACCTGGGAAGGTGACGAAGGTTATGGGTTTCATGATCCTTAAGCTTCAATGACCCACCACTGAGTACCTATTCAATTAACTGGAAGTTCCCAATATTTTGGCCGGTGAGTGTAGAACCATTACTATTCAACAGCTTACAGTAAGTGCAGACTGACTACAAATTTTCCTTTCTTACTACAAATTATATTTTGGCCAGCATTTTGCTTGCTAGCTTTAAGGCTAACCCCCAGTGAGCCAGACTCCATTCGCTGTATCATTGGCATCTTTTCAGTCTCATACTAGAAGAAAATATAATACTTCACTTTCATTTTGTCACTTTAAATCAAATCTACAGATGATATACTGTACTGTAGTTTTAGCTCATATCAGACTGGTTTTATTTATTGCTGTGGTTCAATTCAGTGATAGTTACATTTAAATGAAATTCTTTTTTTTTTGGTTAACTATGAAATTAAAAAATATTTTCTTGGCACAGAAAAGACAAACAGGATGTCGGTGATTTTGACAAAATTAATGTGAGGCTATAGCTCATGAAATGCACAAAACAGTGCTGTGCAAAGAGGTTTCATAAGTAACATTTAATGACTATGTCTGTATGGCTTTAGAATTGAATAATGGATGTTCGTTCATATATTTGAGTGCATCATTAACTAAATCCTTTAAGTGTCTCACAATATTTGGATTAGAAAGGCAGCATTAATTTGCTGCTGCAGTTGTAATGCCATGTTAAGCTGAAATTGCTCTTTTGTTTTAGCAAGCTGTTTTTTTCTCTTGTATGGTAAAATTATATATTTATTTATTGATTGTTTAATCAACAAACCATTGCAACCATTATACTGTTGTACTTTAGCAAAATCACACTTTTTTAACTTCTACTGCAGTTGTGCATAGACAGATTTAAGAGTCTTTTAATTTACTATACAAAAATGGAAAATATAACAAATAGAAATTCAAAATTAAATGTCTGATATAAGCAGTAAAAAAATGCGCATACTGTAAACACACTCACATTTTCTCTGTCTGAGAAAAATAAATCTGCTGTCCCATGTTCATTGTACAATTTGATTATAAGCAGCATATAATAATTCAACCCCTGAAAGCTACAGCAGCACATTTATACAAAAATTAGTATGATTTTGGAAACTACAGTACATGTAATATATTAGTTCTTATTGTACAACATAGCCACAGAGTTGTGTGCTATTATATCCTAATAATTCACAAGTCCATGAAATTATGCAATTGACAGTAGATGCTTTTGATTATTGAATATATATATATATTTTATATTATATAAAATTATATATAATTTCTCATCTAATTATCTAATTAATCTAATTAACATCTAATCAATATCTAATTTCAATGCTATCTCAGAAAAATTAGGGAAAAAGTGAAAGGTTGTTATTTATTATATCTTATTATTATATATATTTATTTTTTGTAATGGAATTAATTGTTTTGTGAAAATAAAGTTCAAAAATGTATAAATGCTGAATCAAATTTTCATTTGAAACATGCCTACGCCTTTTTCAAAATCTCTCTATCCAATCGAGGTCATTGAAGATCCTGAGTCTAGCCAAGCAAGCATTGGGCACAAGGAAGGGTACACCCTGGATGGAACACCAGTCCATTGCAGAGCACACACAAAGACAGATAAACAAGCACTCACACCAGGGCCAACTTTTCCAGAAGCCAATTAACCTACAGTACCAGTATGTTTCTGCACTATGGGGGGAAAAAATTGGAGCACCTAGAGCAAACCCACAAAAACAGCATCCCAAGTCTGGAATGAACCCGTTGCCACAGAAGTGTAAGACAGCAATTCTGCCTACTGTGCATCCATGTCACTCACTATCTCTTTCCTCCTGTGCCTTCATTACAAATTGAAATTGCCTCCTGATGTGTCATTCCGTTTCATCACAGGAAATATCTTGTTTGATTGAAGTCTTATAGGACTGAACTCTGAGCAGGCAATGTAACATGGTCTCTTTTTGCCACAAAAATGTTACCCATTCCAAGCTCTAAAAAAAAATCTTTTCAAAGTTAACTTGTACCTACTTTGTTATACAGTCTCATCCGTTTTTGAAATAGCTGAAGTCACCCTTATTTTTGGTATCAACTGTTCAAGACTTTTAATACAGGTAACCCCTAAAATGTCACCTTCTACAGTACATCTCCACAGGCAAAATTCTTTCAGTTTGACACGGCACACAAAAATCCACAAAACTATCAGTCTTCAGTCTGTTGGTTTTTTTTCCCACTGTACAGTATACCTCTGATGATCTTCTGTTTCTTTGCAGGTTTTTACAAGGTATGGGAAATGCTACATGTTCAACTCTGGAGAGGATGGAAAGGCATTGCACACAACAGTGAAAGGAGGCACTGGGAATGGTTTAGAGATCATGTTGGATATACAGCAAGATGAATATCTCCCTGTCTGGGGAGAAACAGGTAAGGAAGTTGTTTTCATTTTAAAATATCACCACCGTGTTTGTGATCTATTATATAACTCCTTTAATTATTTTCTTATCTTCGATAAGTTAATATCAAACTATACCACATTAATAGAAGAATCACATTGGTGCAAAATTCAATGCAGTACCATGGAACCAAGCATTGTGAATGACAAGGATAAACTTACGTTTTTACATTGAAACAAATACTCACTGTGATATCTGTGCCACTGTCATCAATAAGAAATTATGTACTATTGTATTTGTTAACCAGAAAATGCAAGTTTTGCAATGAAGGTAATATGGGGTTTTGACTAAACCACTGGGGCAGTAAGTCCAGGAATGGTCACACAATTCATAAAAAATGCAGGCCAAACAAAAAATCAAGAAAAAATGTGTGTAGAAGACCTATTATCAAAGTTAATTGCCCTTCTGAAAACAGAATTTGACCCTATCTATAAGAAAACCTTTGGGAATTACGCATTTATTATAGTGTAATTGCAATGTACAGTAACTACAATGTAATTAACATACCTCTATTTTGTGTTTATATCTTTTAATACCATAGTTTCATTTCCACCCACAAGGAAGAACACTAAATATTATAGCACCAAAAACTGCTATGTTATTGTAGTTTAATGTAGTTAGTGAGAGACATGTTAATCTAATAATGTATACATTATAAATAAAGGAATTATAACATAACAATTATAAATCAACATAAGTGAAAAGTATCCTTACAGAGAGGATACAAAGTGAAGCAATGCTGTCTGTCTCTTTGTAAGATGTAAGAATTTAGTTCATTTAATTTGCTCATCCTAGCAAAGTATTATATACTGTAACTAAAATGAATGTTTTAAAGATCTGCATCAATTCATTAGGCCAGTCCTTCTCAACATGTGGTCGTTTCAGTTCTCTGCATTGCAATATTAAGCTTCAACCAGCACCTTAATCGTAATATTGATTTTTCTGGCTACTAATTTAATAATTACTGATCTAGACAGAGCAAATGGAATTGATTGGAAAGGCCAGTATCATTGCCCTTGCTTTAGGAAATTAGAAATATCTCGGCAGAAAGTCTGAATATGCATAAAATCTGGTAGTTTTAAAAGCACAGAAGCCAGGGAAATTGAAGCAGATCATTGGTGAAATCACTGTTTTTCCCTCCAGTGAAAGTGTTTTCTTATTCTGTTTGAAAGTCTAACAGGTTCAGTTCATTTTGCTAGATGCAGCACACAGCACTTGTGCATTCTGTGAGTGTCGCAGTTGTCTTTCTACAAAACACATTCTTCGTAGATTATTAATCAAAAGTGTTGGCTGTGCAGGGCTGAGGAAACAAATCAATATTTCCCCACTCTTAGTTACTCCCCTTTCACTGTCTTATTTTTTTCTTTTATTACAAAAAAAAGAACCTACAGTAGCATGAGTCCAAGACTTCCTTTATAGATTTTTTTTTCATTGACTGCTAAGAGAAAAAAATGACAGTTACTTCTTTTCTCTTTTATAAATATTTCAGGTACAATTTGTGAAACCATGCCATTTGTTTGTATGCTAAAAAATATTTTGGTCAGACTAATTTGGGTTACAAGCTGTATTGCTCATTTAACAAGACAAATGTGAAGATATTGTGGTGGTGATGGAAAGATCTCTTTCCTGGATATACTGTACAGTGGGTGTAAACAGTATTGACCCCCTTTGGACCTGAACCACATTTTGCTGTGTTACAACCTCAAATTGCAACACATTTGAACAGGATGTTTGTTTTTGTACATGCTTAACATTTTGATGGGGCATGATTATTTTTGTTGTATAATAATTAATTGAAACGGAAAACTGAAACATCCAGCTTTGACAAGTATTCACTCTCCTTAGATCTTAAGCACTAAATATTAAGTTGCTCCCCCTTTTGCAGTGATTATAGCTTACTGTATGTTGTAACCAGCTTTTCACATTTTTCAGGTTTAATATTGGCCACTCTTCCTTGCAAAATTGCTCCAGCTGTTGCAGGCTACTGGTGGAGTAGTGGTGTACAGTAATCTTCAGTTCCTGCAACAGATGTAAGATGGGATTTAAGTCTGGACTTTGACTGGACCACTCAAAGATTTCTACCTTCTTTAAGCCACTCAAGGGTTGTTTTATCTTTGGAGTCATTGTCCTGTTGGGATAGAGAGTTCAAGTTCTGCTCCAGGTTCTGTCTATATGTTGATCCATCCTTTCTTTCCTCTGTTTTGACAAGCATACTAGCCTCTGCAGATGAGAAGCACTGCCATGTTTCAATGTGGGGATGGTGTCTTGTGAATGATGAGCAGTGCTCTTATTTTGCTAGACATAACACTTGGCATTTAGGCCAAATAACTTACTTTTTATCTTATCTGACCACAATTTTTTTCCAGGCTGTTGCAGAGGCCCCAACATGCTTTCTTGCATATTCAAGACAAGCCACTGTATCACAGAGCCCAAATTTCTGGAGTATCTGAGCTATTGTTGACCAACTCACAGTTTCTCCCATCTGAATTATGCAACACTGTATGTCTTTGAGGGTTATTTCAGTCTCTTGATTGCTCCCTTCTTACTCAGCTTCTGAGTTTGGGAATCATACCTGGTCGTTGAAGATTCTGTGCAGTTTTATGTGCCTTCCTCTTCCTGATAATTGATTTAACACTGCTCCGTGGGATACTCGGTGTCTTTGAAATCTGTTTTTATCTGTTGCTTGGCTGGTGTCTGTCCACAACTTTGTTCATTTGTTGTTGCAGAAGGTCCTTTGTCTTCATGCTATTTTGTATGAAATGTCCAACAGTGGGAACTCACACAGGTATATTTAACCTTAGAAAAACAGACGTGTCCAATCAGAATGGTTAACCACACAACAACATGTGGCACAATGGGGGTCAATGCTTTCTACACCCACTGTAGACTACCTGGTCCTGCTGGGTTGTCTATATCACATGATATCACAGTATAAAAAGGGGTTCTGAAAAAGAAAACAAGTATAACTTTACCTTTAAAGGCAGATCAAGAGGGAAGTGCTGTGGGAGATGAGAAGACTAAATTAAGAATGTTCTGGGAGACACATGGATGAAGAATATAGGGATGTACAAGGACCTTGGAGAGCCCTCCAACCTATTATTAAGCTTAAATACCTGTCAATTCATCTTTTCTTTCATTGAAAGCAAAATATTTTCAGAAAAATTTCCCATCAGAATACATTGTCTTTTATAATTCAAAGAGCAAAAATCTGTAGTACTCCACTTAGAATACAAATTCTAAATCCAAGTCACAAAGGTCCACTTAACTACAGTATGTGATGGTTTGTTAAATATAATTAGATGATTTTCGCTCTTTCCCACTAGCATCTATTACACAATAATGAATTGTATTAGCTGTTTTTATGCTTACATTTATTTATTTTTTCTATTTTAAGTTTTAAGTTTATTTCTTTCCGTTTTTGTTTTTACTCTTTTTTAAGTTTCAGATATTTATTTTCTCACAACCAACTTTTTAAAAACGTATATTAAAATAAAATCAGTTGCATTGAACAATGTCATTTTTTTTAAATGACATTAATTAATAAATTAACTTACAAAAAAAGTCTAATTAAATAGTCACAAAATAGCACTCTGAGATCACTGGGAGTGTGACTTGCAAGGTGATTGGTTTTCTGAATAAAGACCTTCAATGGTGTATGTGAGCAAATGTTCTTAAATTTGTTCCTTATAAATTGCAAAATAAAACTGTGTGTAATATCTGGTCATAAACGCACCAGAATACTTATGGAACCATATGACCATATGGAATAGGTCATTTGTATAATGTATAGACATGTTGTGCAGCTCAACAGTAAGAACATTTGAAATGATGGATTCATGGACTTCGTATTCTAGTGCCTCTGGATTTGCAGACAAATTATCCTGTAGCCACAGTTACTGTTGCCTTCTGTTTTTTGTTCATCTCCAGTGCAGAGAGATTCTGTTTGTGTGTCATGCTGAACAAAATCTATATTATTACAGACACTACATCCCCAGTATTCTAGAGTTTTTTCTGACCTCCTGACACCTTTTGTACTAAATCGACTGAAAAGGATCATTAGGCATTTGTTTTAGTTTTAGTTCCTGCAGGCAAGCTACCTGACAAGAGTGGCCACTGATCTTGTCACTTTGCTCCAAGACTACTCAATATTGTCTGACATTACCATTTTGTTACGCTTTTTCTCTGTCTTCTTTAAGTCCTCATTATGCTTAACTCCTTAGCATCTCAGTGGGTTTGCTAAGCCTTGTAAAACAGATAAAATCTCTATTATCTATCCATTTTATTTAACCCATTTGTTTTAGGTTATGTGGATGAATGCAGATAAGCTCTTACATCTTTCTGATATACTTTGTCTCCTAGTTTGAAACTGCTGATTTGTTGTTTCTATTGCATTTCTTGCATAAAATTCAATTTGCCATGTTTCAGTCATTTTGTATTCTTTGCATATCTCATACAATATTTGCATAGATTCCTGCAGTTTTTAGTTTGAGGATTATTCTCTGACATGTGGAACTTTATAAAAATGTTTCTGAAAATCTCCACATAAACACATAATACCATAGCACGTACAATTATCCACTGATGTTGTTGCTTACTGCAAAAAAAAATGCTTCTCTTCTAAATGCAAGTCGTTTTCTAGAATTCAGTTTCCAATTACATTAGATTGTCTTATTAGGCTGTTATTTCCATACTGTTATTAATAGTGGTGTCAAAACTCCAGTTATGGACACAAAATGATTAATTAAATAATAATTAGGGGATTATTCATAAAATAACAAGATATTCTCCAGCATAGAGTTGAAAACTCAAGCTAGCAGTATTTTGAAACAAGAATAACAGTAGGGAATATTCTAATTCAATAGAATTTTTTTATACATTTGGTTGAAATAAGAACAGATTTACAAGAAATGTCCTGCAGAGACAGGTTCTGGATTGCTTTGGTCTTCCAAAATACTAAAAACAAACATTTTATAGGCAGATTCAGGAACAAGAGGATTTCTGCTAATGGATGAATGGTACCAGTAGAATATTTCATTGTAAACAAAACAGATTTTGTAGTTCCTACAAATTGCTGGAACAATGGTACTGCCTAAAAAACTTTTTTTATTTTTTATTTTGGTCATTTAGCAATTATCTGCCTATGGTAAAAAAAATACTTAAAGTTCTTCTTGTAACAGTGTCTCATTTTATAGTACAGAAAATGAAATCTGCATTCATTTCTGAAGATTAGAAGAGCTTCTTAAGCATTCCATACAATGTGCCTTTTAAATCATCCAAAAAATTCATCTTGCAAACAGTTTTTAATGAAAGAGGTGTGCAATGTGCTGGATCTGAAATTGCAATTAAAAAGGGCAGGATTTTGTTTTCTCCAATTAACACATTTCTTATCGACATCTACTTTGGTTAAAAAAAAAGCCTTCATGCTACCCATGCAGGCTGTCTGTATTGTCAGCCAGAGATGCAATTAAGCATAAAAATTGATAAAATATAAGCTCATGACATAAGAACAAAGGAAATATTTAACAGCAAGTTGAATATTTAATTGACAACCTTCAATTAATTTGGAAAACAAACATTTAGTATTTTAGAGAAATGTTCTGACAACTCCAGTTAATTAAGGACTGGCGGGTGACCTCGGAGTTTAAATGGCCTTGGCAATGCATGAAGGAAGCTTTTGATTGAGAGCAAAGACTTAAATACTGTAAATCAAACCTAATCCTCTACTTCTTGGCATGAACAAATCTTCCCTGGTAAAAGGAACTAGTGACTCTTTCCAGGAATAAATAACTTACTAATAGTGAACGGGTAGACACTTTATAAAGTCCAAGTCAATTTAACAAAGATATCCAACATCTCATCTTTGCAGGGTGTTTTTTTCTTCTCATGCACTCCATCGTTGGCTGTGAAACTTCCAGATGACAGAGAATGAAAAAAGAGTTTTTTGGTCCAGATATGAATCAAATCACTGAACTGAAATATTGAAGTGCATAACATGTCAGTTGCTGGCCAGTTATAAAATGTCCCCTAGCAATGACTCGAGATTCAGGCCACTACAGAACGAGTGCATTTAAAAAAAAGGTTTAGATGAACAGAGAGCATCAGAGAACAAAAAAACATTAAGGATGGAATAATATGATAAAATCCAAAATAAATGTACTTATGAATACAAACGGAAAGGAAGATTATGTATTGTATAGTTATAAAGTAAATCACAAAGTTAGAACACAAGAAAGGGCCATTCAACAGGCCATTGAAGCTATCAATGCCCTTCATTTTCCTGTCAACTAAATGATGGTTTTACAGTATTGTGTGTAGATTTGAAATTTCCCAATCTTTGCTGCCTCCACAACAAATTTTATAATACGTTTTATGCATTGACAATACACTGTGTAAAAACCTAGTTTACTACAGACAGGAAACGTTACTTGTGAACCCAAGGTTTCGCACTAAATATAATGAAAGTTACGGCTCACACATTTGTTTCTTGTGGTGCCAAACAAATGTGATAATAGATTTGCAAGACATCCTAGGTAATCAGAGTAGGTGGTATTTCTCAGGTTTATTTCAGCAGGTGGAACTGCGATACGGATAAATGAAAGCTAACATTCACATGATTGCCAGTCTAAAAGTAAATTTCAGCATTGTTCTGCTTGTACTGTATATAATTCCTCTTGTCTTCTCATGTTTAATTGCCAATTTCTAACATAGTCTGAAGCACTTTACAAGTGTTTATTACAATTAAAAGAAAGCAACATTCTCCCCTTTAGTTTCCTATCTCCTGGATCAAAGCAATTTGCCCCTAGGGAATTACAGGAGATCTAGTTCACCCCAGGGCTCAATGTTCAAAAAAAGTCAGCAAAGATGTTTGAAGGATTGTGGTTTTTTTCCAACTTGCATGACAAGAAAAACTAGGTTCCTGGTAACATTTTACTGCTGTAAAAATGTATCACAAATAAAATAATGCAGTATTGAAGTTATCTAAATGGACTGAGGTAAAAGTCACACATTTTAGAAAATGATGGGCACAAATTAGAATTATTAATCCTTCTTTCATACAACATCGTAAAAGAACATGATGATTTACAAAATTGTAGGAGTTAATTAATAGCTATGGTAATACAAGTAACGGTTAAAAAATGGTCTTAATATAGTAAGATACTGTATAAGACATAAGAGGTGGCAGTCACTATAATGTGCTATTCTTTATATGGACCAAGAACATATATGTATTTAAGAGGATCAAATGTAAATAATGAACTTGCTATCATATTTTTATATGCAAATAGACTCAATTAGTTTGAAATAGTAGCTCACTGTTTCCATTCTGGTGATTAAAAAGCAGTTAAAACTGAAAAATTATCTCTGCATATATTCACAATTTCACAGCAGAGAGAATGAAATATTTATGAATTTGTTATTGTAGGTCATTTTAAAATTGAATATGAGTCATGGTTTGCTACTCTGCATTATTCAAGAAGTAATACAGATTAATCTGAATTAGATATCAGAATGTACAGTAATCCAAAAAGGCTTCTTAAAATGAACACTGCACTGCTGACCAGTGAATGAGTGTTCCCTTTCCTTTGTTATAAGAATTATAGAAATATAATGCAGCAAACAAAGTTTTCAGAAAATGTAAATCTACAGTAAGTAAAATAATAGGCCTTGTTACCACAGACCACAGTAGAAGTGAGAAGGAACTGTGATAATTACTCCTTGGTTTACTTTTTACTAAAGGAAAACAGAAAAGTCCAAACAAACAAAAAACATTTCCAAAAACATTCCACAAAAATCGATTTTTTAAATGGTGTCTCTAGGCACTGACTCTTTCCTCTGCAGAATAATGAGACAGAACTGAAATGAACATCATGTTTTCTTGAAAGGTTAAAGCCCATTGTGTGTGCATCTTTCCTCCTCAGGCACAATCTTGCTTTATAGAGAGCTCTGGCACTTTCTGACTAAATGCCTTGCAATAATCAGTCATTCCATGTGAAAAACATATTTTATAAAAATGGTTTGAGAAGGATTTGTTAATTAAACCTCTTTGCTTATTAATTAATATCCTAAGTCATTAGTCTCTAATATTAATTAATGCAGCAGAAAGCACCCATAGTTCCTCAGTGATTAAGAGCTTTTATTTTAATGCACAAAATACATTTTTCATTTGACTTCTAATTTGTTTTCACACCATGTAATTGAACGGACCTTGTTTATCATTTTTAACCATTGATAGCCTAGATAAATGTATCACAAATGCATAGTAACTGACATGTACCGTATGACAAATTTTGTAATGTGAGGAACTTTAAGGATTTTTTTCATTTGGGACATTGGGATTGGGATTTTGGGACATTTTTATTGTGGAGAATGAAATCATGTTCAAGAACAAATCAAAAGCTTTAAATATATTGGCTTTAGCTTTTGTAAAAAGTATATTTTTTCTATTTCTAATATAACATTTTGCCTTAAAGCTTAATGAAAATGTTTAGCAAATCTACTATTTTCCCTCAGTCTAAAAAAAATAGTTCCATATACTGTTATTTTGTTGGTGTCATGTTTTGATAAGTTGTATAAACTTTTTTGTTACAGTTACTCTGAACAGTTTACTGACACATGTAAATAGATTACACAATGCATGCCTTTAAAAGCTATAATTTACACTTATCAAATTAATTGTAAAACAGTTAGTTCGGTCATTTTTGGGGGTAAACAGTGTAATTGGGAATCTGTAATCCTGGATGGTCATCACCACTTCCATCTGACCAGTTTAAGCCCAGAAAATCACTCAAGTAATTGCCTGGAATGAGGTTCCTCTGGCCATTTTAAATGATGTTAGCATCTCACTGGATTATGCAGTGTTAAGCCTAGTAATTAATGAAACAAGACAACAGGAAGAGTGGGTGCAAATATACTGTACTTAGTGATATTTAAGTCAGTTAGCTATGCAGTATGTTGAACAATGGTTACAGCCTGACAGATTTAAAATATGCTATTATCATATTGCTTCTTGAACACTAACTAGTTTCTTGCAATTCTGTACCATATCATTCAATACACACAAGCCAATGCACAAATGGTAGTTACATTTAGCAAAACTAAAACCCTGTATTGTATACTATCATTATCCATGGGAAGGTGTTCATCAAGATTCTTTTGAACCATAGGGTACAGTTTTCATTTAGCAGTCATTTCAGTAGTTTAGTAAGCATAGCTCAGCAAGAGAAAAATAAAGTATCTCTTAACATATTGAAAAAAACAGCAGTTTATCTTTGAAAATACCATTATAATTACAAATCGACAATAAAACAGAAAATGTCTTCTAATTTACTGTACGTGAAAACACATAAAAACACTGAGCTTAAATTAATTTAATTACAGATTTGAGCGATGTTGCTAATGTAGAATTCTTCATTCCTGCCAGAGTGTTCGTAAATATTTTGGGGTTAATGGGTTTCTTCTGCAAAATGGCGTTTATCTTATTTAATTTTACATTGTTCGTCAAACACGTAAGTTATTTTGCCTCATGCTTGCCTCTAGTTGCTTATCTAGTCCATCCATTATCAGAAAAATGTTTATTCTTGATAACGGTCATGGCAACTCATAGCCTATACTAGAATCACAGAGTGCAACATCATCAGAGGGCACCAAGTTGATTCCTCTCCCAGTAATACCCTGAGCATGTTGTTTGTTTAAATCAATAACATCAATCCTTCTAATATGTATGGAAATTTTACACAGAGGCTCTTTATTTTATGGGTCTTGAACACATCAATTACAATGTTCTCAAGATCAATTTTGAGACCAGTGTCTCTTTCTCTTTGTTCTGCATGAGATCCAGAATACTTTTTTGCATAAGAATACTTTGTCATCAGCATTTACATTTAAAGAAGACCAGAATTGAATACAGTCCAGGAATGATTTTTCTATGGAAAATAAATCCATAATCCATTCTGTTCAGCTGGTTCCTGCCTAGATGTCAATGCTTCCCATTTTCATTATCGAGTATGGCCCTGACTACTTCTTGCAGATCATGTACAGTAACACCCACCAAGTGAGCTGATGCCAGAGAATGTCTTAGATCCTAGCGTACTGAACAACAGATCATAGTGGAGGTAAAAGATGCAAATTGTTGGCCATCACCTGAAACATTGCTGGAAACATTTGCTACCAAGTTCATTTCAGTGCCATCTTCACAGTGTGTCACTCTGTGTCTTTTTTCCAAGCTACTGCTTTACAACTAGGCGTGTAGTTTACTGCATAAGAATATAAGGAAAGTTACAGATGAGATGGGGTCCCTGGGTCCCTCTAAGCCATTTGATACGTGGTCAGAGGATATCATCCAGGCATTTCTTGAAAGAAGTCAAGAAAAAAGCAAGAAGGCTCATACTGTATTTACTGTATATCCCTATTTAAAGTGGTATGTCACAGCCGTTAATTAACAAAATGTGAGAAACATTATTCTGCAGGAATACTATACAGAAATCAAGGGTTATATCATAACTTGGCTCCCAACTTGCGGTTTGTCATAAAAGAAAGCAGGATTTATTGGAGGCAGTGATGTTTTTTTTACCAAGTCAATTGTACTGTATTTTATGGCTTATTCATGCTTGTGGGTAGATTTCATTATGTGGTTTTTGCTAAGACATGCTACGTCAAACAGAGAAAAATAAGTTATAACTCCAACGTATCTGCACAAGACACACCATTTTAATTCCAGTTAATGGACTTTGCAGTTTTCTAGCCACCAGCAAAGATGGCTAGCTTTGAAAAAACATTAAAGTGAAAAATCATGGGAAAGAAATAATACAGAGTATAATACTGGGCAGAACTGAAATGCTTAGTAAAGCTCACTAAAATAAAAAAAAGATTCTGTGAAAACAAATTCCTCTGAGAAGCAGCTGTCAATGTAAGATAAGTTTGCTTATTGTAGGCAATGATGGGTGATAAGAATGCATTTATTCGGAGTCATATACATGAGTTGCCTCACTACTCAGTTATCAGACAGAACATGACTTTTTCACCACAATGGGATTTGTCGGTCTGGCAGCAGGGGAAGAATTTCTTCTGGAACATTCTGTGTCAATAAAAACTGAACCTTGTACCATTTGGAATCAAAATGACAAAACTTTCTCCATTTTACAGAACAGGGATGATATTTTTTTTTACCTGAACTAACATTTGCAGATTGTTAAAGATTCCCTTCAATTTACTTTTATTGTTTATTGTAGTATTTACTTTGACCAAGATTACATTTAAAGGAGAAACCATGGCGTTCTATAGCATTTCAAATGTTAACATGAAATATCTAGTATTGTAAAAAATGTAATGTTTCTTTCTGAAACTCACATGGGTTTTATTTCAACAGTCAAAAACTGCTGTGTGATTGATGTAGAAAGAAAATGCATAACATTTGTGAGTTTGAAGATGAAGAAATTACTAGTACAACTAAAGAACAACAAAGGTAAAAGGAAAACTAGCTCAGTGAGAGCAGAAATGGCAAATCTAAGAGGGCTGACTCACCAAATCAGGTGCCAAAACACATTTAGCAAGGGTTCTCTCAACAGACTACCTTGATGTTAACAGACTACCTTTCATTTACTTAGCTGTGTGTATTTTTTGGGAACAATAGTCATTAAATACTCAGGTAAGGTTAATTGAACTTGAAAATGTATTCTGTAGTTTCTCAGTATTTCAAAACCATTTTCATATATATCACAAATGTGGTGGTTACTTCTAATATACTGAATGCAAACTTTAGTGGCAATAATGTTGCATGCAGTACTGTTTTCTTTGAAGACTGCTGCACTCTTTTCCAATAAACACCAGAATCACATCTACAAAACACAAAATTAATTATCAATGTGATGCTGTTAAACAATGGTGCAGCTCATTTTCTGATTTTCTGATTCTGAATGAAGTGAACTTTTTTTTGCAGGTTTATCAATAAACCATCAAAAGGTTTTACAAATTGCGGGTGGGTCATGCCTGGCACTGCTTTGGAAATTGCACCTGGCGATGTTAACAGCTTGGCAATGTTGTGACAAGGTCTGATGTTTGTACAAGTGGGGCAGCATAGTGGGGCAGAGATCAGCATTACTGCCTAGCAGTGCTGGGGCCCAAGTTTCAGACCTGGAGTGCTATGAAAGTGGAGTGTGTACATTATCCTGTTGTTTAAATGGGTTTTTGCTGGGCACTCTGATTTCCTTTCACAGTCCAGAGACACACTGGTAGGATAATTGCCTTCTAGGAAAAATGGCCCTGGTGTGAGTGTCTGTGTCTGTGGAGTTATGTCAGGGGGTTCATCTACAGTACTTTGCACCCATTGCTTGCTACAGCTCCTCCCCTGCTACCCTGAATTAGAACAAGCAGTTAGAAAATGGTTGGATGGTTGATGTACTGCCTGTATTCTGAAGTAGAAAAAGGATTAGAAATAGGTGACCCCTGGGTCAGTGTTTGAGTGAGAAAAGAATACTTATTTAAAGTTTTGAAGAAAATATGGAAATATGCTGAAAAGTGTATTTTTTTGTTTAAGATCAACATGTTTCTCCCTACTGAACTTTTTCTCACTTTTAAGAGTGCTTTTTTTTTCAAGCTGATCTTTTGTTTGTTTTCTAACCTCATGGGGGACAGATTCATTCTCAACCTGTCACCACTCCTGATAAATAATACATCACAACTGAACATTCTCTTCTCCTGGGGAGAAAAAAGTAACAAAATGGCACAAGGTCTGAAGTGAATTAGGAAGATCAAAAGTAATTCATTTCTACAGATTAAAACCGTCATGCTGCAGTTGCATTGTTACTCAGATTAGGGATTAGCTTCAAAAAATGCCAAATTCTGGTTTAATTGGATGTTTTTGTCACGTGTGTCTCAGTCCGTGGGACACTGAGAGAATTTGCTGAGAATGTGCTGGAGGGAAGAGTCTCTTCCTAGCTGAAACCTGCAAAGCCAGGATCCAGAAATTTGCTTTTATCCAAATCTGTTTGATGTTCCCCATGGCGAATTGACTTGAATTCCTCTAAAGCTATGTAATCCGCCAAGGTTAAGGGGCAGATTCTACTCACAAATATTAACTTTATAATCTGTGTGCCTAGCTTTTAAAATATGCCATTTGCTAGTCTTGTGGAAAAAAAAAACTGAATTGGAGCACAGCAGAATTTAAGATACTTAATTTAACCTTTTGGGCATTGTTGTCAAGTACTCTATTATTTAAAAGGTTCATGGATACTTCCCTTATAGGCACTGGGTTAAGGTTTTGGCAGATGTACAAAATGCAAAAAATAGATTGTCATCAAAAACAAAATCTTTTCTTCTTGGTTGTTTGATTTAAACATGACCTCAGAAGATTTTAAGTCACAGTAGAACCAAGTTATATAACCTTGGAAATCATAATGTCTATCAACTGCTCAGTGCAAGAAAAATAAGTACTAGGGAGAAGGAGGAATAATGAAGTGAGGTCAACACACCCTTGGTGAGGGAAATATGCTTCTTAATGAAGCTTTGGTATAGGCACAGTATTTGAAATTGAAAGTCTTACTAAATATTTTTGTTCCCAGATTTAAGCCTATTTGCACTGGAATAGCTGATCATTTTGGAACACTCTTTTTTAATACAACCCCACCATATATTTTGAAAACATGAAGACAACCGTGACGGCAAACCACCTGTTTTTTGTGACATGAAGATAAAATGAAACAGTATGGCTTTTGTGCCAGTTGGATACATCCCACAGCTCCAGAGTGATTGTACCCAATGCAAATTTCTGTAGTGTGTTATGGCAAGCTCAGTGCCACCCAATTCCATTCAGTTTACAGTATAGCATGCTACTGGCATAGCCTACAGTAGTTTTGACTAGGCAGTCTCCATTCTTATAAGGCTCATCCTGCACTGATGAACAAAGACTTTAACTAGATAAAACATTCGGAACCCAAGTATCAGATAACAGATTGACTGTCAACACTTCTCCATCATAGATGGATTACAAAAGATTATTACAATGCATAGATCACAACTAGGTAAAGCAGCAACAGGAGAAAATACTATATTTCAAACCACATACATTTACTGTAATTGCACTATATAAGATAGGGTTCTTAATCCACCAGGGTAATTAGGGATTTTTGGATAGTTCCCAAAATTAATTTTTAATGTGTTTTGCTCCTGTTTTTGTTTGAGCTGTGCACTAATTATTTTTTAAACTTTCTTTTCTCTGAACAGAAGAGACAACTTTTGAAGCTGGGGTGAGAGTTCAAATCCACAGTCAGGCAGAACCTCCCTTTGTTCATGAACTGGGATTTGGAGTAGCTCCAGGATTCCAGACCTTCGTATCCACACAGGAGCAAAGAGTAATGCATGTATTTATTTGTATATTCATCTAACTGTTTTCCATCCACATGTTTTATACTGTATATTCACATTTCCTGTGGAAGATCTCCAATTTCAGGGTGGCTTATTGGGATCTTTGTAAATGAATATCCTACATGCTAATGAAAAAGAAAAAATAATATTCCAGATTGCTTTCTGGCTTTATTAATGTTGACACCAAAATAATCAAATTAACAGCTACACTAAACTAAACAGCAGCTCCACTACTTCACGTCAACAGAATTAGAATATACTGTATTAATAACTCTCACTATGCAACGTATACTATTCACCCACTAGGTTTCCACTATGCTGGATGCTCTTATGTCACCTACCACTCCCTTTCTCATACACTCTCTTTTGTTCCCTTTTGCTTCATATTTTCTACTGCCCTCTCTCTCTGTTTCTCACAAAACAGAGTGAGTAAGCAGAGTCTACAAGCGTTTGAAGTGTGTTGCAGTTTTTTCTCTGTGGTTTAATAATAATTAATAATTGCTTACACTTATATAGCGCTTTTCTGGACACTCCACTCAAAGCGCTTTACAGGTAATGGGGACTCCCCTCCACCACCACCAATGTGCAGCCCCACCTGGATGATGCGACGGCAGCCATAGTGCGCCAGTACACTCCCCACACACCAGCTCTCAGTGGGGAGGAGAGCAGAGTAATGGATCGACTGAGACACGAAAAAATGACCACACCATTTTTGATAACATTGTTTCAACCAAATAGTTTCTGCAATATCAGAAGACATTCTTCAAAAATTGGCTGCAAAATTAATTTCTGCCACCAACCAAAATATTTAAACCAACCAACACTTAATAGCTTATAATAATAATAATGAATGAATGAATTAATGAATTTGATCATAAATATCTGTTTATGAACCATTAAACACAAAGCTCTTTTGGAGGAGCTAAAGTCTAAGATAACAGTTTCTAATGACTAAATCTGACCCTGCAATACTTCAAGCAGTGCTGTGATTCTGTGAGGATCTTTTTCAGAGGTTTTAAAAAATTAAAATACTTTCTGGTATTCTGAGACCCGAGGCATGGATGAAATATGCATTTTGTTCCCTCTAATGTCTGCTGAACCCCTCTTCTCCTCATGCAGGGGGGCTCAGCAGGATTTCAAAGAATTTTTAAATGATCGCCTGTTTGAAGGACGCAAGACTACATTTTTCTGAGGAAGTGAATATCTTTTCTAACATCTTCATTAATGCATCGATTATATCACATCCTTTAAGATTCTGCTTTTTTTTACATATTCTGCATCTCAGATTAAAATGATCTGAAAGTACTTCAGAGCTGCTTGCTGCACTATCCACAGTGTGAATAACGTGAAGTACAGCTAAAACATCTAGCAAATGGTTGACTATGTACGGTTTTGTACAAAAGCTCTAAATTAAATTATACTTCAATGCATGTTTTTGTACTAATTAAACAATTGCACTCATCTAAGTGACATTCACATTTGGTCTCATTTCCAGAGTGTTTTAAGGATATAAGAATAAAGGAAAGTTTGCAAACGAGAGCAGATAATTAATAGGACTCATGTGTACTACAGTATATTGTGTGGTAGTATTGTTACAGACACCTGTGACTCTCCACAAGGTAGCACTTAATTAAGTCCGAATTTAAGTCTAAAATACATCTGCCTTTAATTTCCCCCACATCTTTGTTGCATTGTTGAGCTGTCATTCTCTTGTGTTTACACATTTATTAAAACCTTGAGTCACCTCCTCCCACCTGAATGTCTCCCATACCAGGACACTATTCAAACCATGAACTTAGGCCCCACTTAAAGAGAAGAAAGGAAAAGCAAACAATTTCAGCTTGAAAAAAGGTTAAGTCTTATTATTTGTGCAGTAATTTATAAGCCTTATCCCTGACAAAGAAATTTCATCAGGAATATAGAATTCAAGCCTTTCTCTTACTGCACTCTACCTTACAGCTATAGCTCAGGCTTAAATCAAAGTTAAATATTTGATCTTATAAGAGAGGAGGTGGGGGCTCCCTTTTTGATCTCAAATACTTGATACTTTTTTCATTTTCAATTTTAAGAATTTCTTCTGGGGTACATAGAAATTATTAGAATACAAGCGGAAATTATTCTCTCACAGTGTGCCTCCATTTCACATCCATTTGATTTTTTTAAGTTAGGTTTTTGAATAGTCTTCTTATTTGTGCTGAGGAGTGTTCTTAATCTACAAAATAATTTGCATATAACCCCATGACTTTTATTAATGCATTTATTATAGGAAACATTATTATTATAGTGCAGAGTATCTGAACATTATTTTAACACATTGACATACTTAAGGCATTCTTTAATGTCTGAGAATTTGAGAGAAGGCTGCTGAACTCACACTTCTTTGGTTCTGTTACAGTCACATAAACAGTACTGATCATACTAGGAATAAATCCCCGTCAGAAAAGAACAATTTGGAATATCCAGTCAATCCTAACCAGCATTTCTTTGGGAGGAAACTGAAGCAGACATCTAATCATAATTGCCTGTTAATGTGGGGTTTGGATTTAGATTGTTTTTGGAAGCAGCAATACAGAGAGCATTTTGATGCTATTTTGAGATACATCAGCACTAAAATCAACATAATCCCTTAATCTTTCAATATAGTAATAGTTCTCCTTACATTACAAAGATCACTGATGACTTTTTGCTTCATTCTGGGTTGGAAATTATATACTGCCCCTGTATAACCAAATGTTAAGTGATTAACACCTACTGTATAGTATATAGATAGCTGGTTTGACACATTTGTCACTGTCAGCTACCACTTGAATCAGCTACCACTTGAATCTACCACAACTGATCTTAGGTGGAATAATACTCATTGAATGGAGAACCATACCCGTGTATAAAATCTTTGCAATCTTGCATTAGTTGATAAAAAAAACATTAACCCTAAAGGAGCCTGGCCTAATAATTTTTAAGCAACTTTCTTTACTTGAGAATATCATGTTTCCTGAATTCAGAAATTAATCTTAGAAAGGCAACAGTTGGAAATGTTTTCTGTTTTTTTTAAAATGGATTAATCAGTTAACATTACCATGACTTTGTGAAAGAAACATTGAACATTTCTTGCTTTTTGCTAGGAAAGACATAGTGGAATCTATTTTCCTGTGATGTAAAAATCTTTGAAATGCAACCGTGTGGTAGAATGTGATTGTTGCCTGCATTAAAGCTAAACAATAACCCCAAGGCTCTTAGAGATGCTGAGCATTTGTTGTCATTGGGGGAGTCATAACAAAAATGCGGCACTCTTTTCACACATAATGAGTGCAGCTCACAGTTAGGTCTTACAAAATTTACCAGATCTTATAAGGTTAACTTTGATCATATTATTTCAGAAGCAGGCCTTCCTTGTGATAATCAAGATCTGTACATTGTGATCCACTTTTGAAGGTGGTACTGTTCCTTCTGTATTAGAAGATCAAAGCCTATGCTGATTTTGCAGTGCTGTAGAACATCTCTCATTTTTAATCAAATGCCAGAAAGGCACCCCATTCATACTCATGCTGTTGATGTCATGTTAGAAATGTTAGAAGTGCTGGCCTCTAGCTGTAGTGACTGATATGTCTCTGATCCTTGTGTTGCAAGCCTTTTACAGCACTGAGCTTGATTACTGCTACAAAAGAGCCGACTTCCGTGTCCTGACATGAAAATGGAGATATTCATATTTCTACCTGTTTGTGGTTCCTAAAATAAGTTTTAACATGTAACAAATGCTCCTTCCGGATGGCACAGTGACGCAGTGTGCAGCCCTGGGTTCAATCCTGGACTGAGGGTGCTATCTGCTTGAAGTTTGTATTCTCTCCCTGTGTTCATGTGGACTTCCTCTGGATGCTCTGGTTTCCTCCCACAGTCCAAACTCACACAGGTAGATTAATTGGCTTTTGGGAAAACTGGCCCTGGTGGGAGTGTGTTTGTTTTGGTGTGTACCCCGCCTTGCCCCCGTTGCTTGCCCTGTGACCCTGCATTAGAAGAAGCAGTTAGAATATGGATGGATGGAACATTTACTCCAGTATGGAATTATTCCTCCAATTCAGGAACTGTCTAGCATTTAAAATCCTGCTTTTTTGTTGGCCAAGTTTTAACTGAAGCCCTGTCAGGTCCCATTGATTCACAGCTGAGTGAACATGAAGCTCCACAAACAGCACAGGACAACCTGTTTGTTTCTTTTACTAAGTTAAAGCTTTGTAGATGAAGCCTGACTGAGTACTGTCACGCAAAGCTCTGCATTCTGAATTGGATCCATACAGGTGGCAAAATTAAAGAATTAAGTGTAAAAGTCTTCTTCAAAATTTAATCACTAACAACGCTGGAACCTTGCTGAATTGTATGGTGTACGCTACATGAGAATGATTAAGTGAGCATTCTGAAATACATTGTAATGCAGTTCTTAAAATTCATTAGAGTAAATCTTTGGTACAGAACATTCTGTATTTCTAGATTTTGCTTAAGGGCCTGCATTTTGAATTGTATTCAGACAGGTGGTATTATACAGACAGGTACTATATTGTTAAATTTTGATTTAAAATACAAAAAAGCAGAGACAGTTGTAACACTTTAGTTTCCAAAATGCAAATGGCATTTACAAACACTTTATAGAACATTAATATAGCAGTAATAACCTTGTAGCAACTAACCTATAGTATTGTTAAATCACAATTATTTAGAAAAAAACACTCATCATCATTTAGTTATATTAATGGTTTAAATTGTTTTCATTTAAAAATTTCCATGTCCAGTTCCTAAACTGAAGTGTGACTGACACTGTGTAAATAAGTTTTAATTTGAAGTTTATTAGTGCAACACTCTTACCAAAAGTCTCTTCCAGGTGTGTTATAATTGCTTTACAAATTCTACAAATTTACAAACATGTTGAGCCATGATGAATTGTTGGATTACTGTAATAATTAAATTCCAATGTCTTTAAAAAGATAATTTTAAGATTGTAATTTTATGTTTGTACTTTGTCAGAATTTAAAATTACTAAGCCTCGACAAGCTCACTCTGAATGTCTGCAAAAGTACAATACAACATAAAAACTACAGTATATACTGTATATACTGCACTATGCTGCAAAATAATATAAAATCCTACTGTGTGAAATGTGTTCTTTTGTTAGATTTTATTTTACAAGTTACAATAAACATTTTTTTGTTTACTAAGTTTTACTGACCTTAGAAACCTTCTCTGATGTGAGATGACAGGAAAAACAAATTGAAAGTGATATCAAAAGAGCCCCACAGAGAAGAGATCACAACACAGCGGGGTTATTTTGACAATCAGCAGCTGACATTTATTCACATAGTGAATCATACAGTTCTTAGTACTGTAATTTTAAACATCCTTTTTGTATCTTACTGAAGTAACAACATTTTATATCTCTTTAGTCAAAATTATTTAACTTTTTCTTTTATCTGCTGGTTCACTTCGCTCAGTCAAAAAGACAAAAACCACCTTCAAAATATTGTAAACCTCAGCTTCAAAATTACTGGTGAGCCTTTAAGACCCCTGGCACAGCCGACCCTGAGGAAGACCTATGCCATCACTGAAGACCCACCTCACATCATTCACTAGTTTGCCTTCAGGAAGGCTGTTTTGCTGTCCACAGTGCAAGACTAAAAAAAGAAATTATGTCCCCCACACAAATGTGCATGTACAGTAGTAATACGTTCCTAATGCTACACACTGTTACTTTCAATCACTTCTATGGTCCGTTTGCTGTTATACCTATGTATACTTTTATAACGCAATGTATTTTTCTTGTTTTGTCTAGTGTTGTACACTGTACAGTATGTTGCACTGCTTGATGCTTAAACTGCCCCCTTGAGATGAATAAAGTATTTTGATTTGAATTGAACTTGCCTCTCAGAGCCCCAAAAGCTCAGCAAACACTACAGTACAGTATGTTCTGCCCATTGTTTCCAGATCCAAACAGTGCAAAACTTTGACACTTCAGCTGCCACAACACTGCTTGAGATGTAGCCGTTTTGTATTCAATACATACTTACACTGAAAAACAAGATCTCCAAATATTTGCAATTTTCATTACCTTTTTATTGGTAGGTGAGAAATCACTATAGGTTAGGTTTATAACAATATTCTGCAAGTGTTATCCGTACATTTTCAACATTTTCACATTCTGGCAGAAGATCTGTTCTCTCATTCCCTTCCTGATGCATTTGTCTTTTTGCAGCTCACATATCTGCCTCCGCCCTGGGGTGACTGCCAGTCCAGTCCCCTGGATTCAGGTTTTTACCAGGTCTACAGCATTACTGCCTGCAGAATTGAGTGTGAAACCAAATATATTGTGGAGAACTGCAACTGCAAGATGGTACATATGCCAGGTAATTATAGATGGCTTTCCCTTTCAGTGGCTGTGCTCATATACAGCAGCTGACTTCTAATGCTCTTTGTCTCCTAGTGTTAGAAACAGCTGCAATCATATCTGTCATCTCATTGTTTCTTTGTTCCTATGTCCTATGTCGAATGTAAGACTTTATGAACACTCAATGTTACCCTGGATAAAGACGTCTGCTAAAAAAAAACAATAAACCTGGTGCAAGTAGAATAATAAAATACAGTAAACAAACTGCAAGAGTCAAGAAAAAGAAATCAGAAAGATTTGACTGATCCATGGCAGTAGCCGAATTAAACATGATATCTCTAGGCTCATTCAAATTCAAGTCTTTTACACCCAAAGCTGACTACAGACCTTGAGCTAAAGCCATCAGTGAATTTTCATTTATTGTATTTTTTTACAAAGCTGAGCAGTGGAGGTAAAAATTGAAATAAAACAACAAAACTAAAGAACAATTGACCTTATATAGCATGGAAGTGATCTAAACCTTAGAAATTATGTGTTTAGATTTAGCACTAAAATACTTACAATATACTAGCAGACTGTATTAATAAATGTGGTCTTCCTGAAGTCAAAACACAGACTAGAGCACTCCAACAATTAAGACTGCCCTTCCATTTAGTTTTAATGCAGATTTTAAAACTATAAGATTCATCTGGTTCCTTAAAGGGCAGTATCCCTAGAAATAAAAATGTGGTATTTAAAATAGCAAGCTCGCTCAAAGAGATATACAGTAAGCAGAAAAGGTGATGAATGTGCACTATGGTTGTGTACACGTAAGGGTCACAAAATGACTGCACAATTCAACACTTACTGTTTGAATATAACATTTTCTCACTGTTTGGTGTTAGTGAAAGATTGTCATTGTTACTTCTAATTACTAAAAATACATTTTTGCTTTTTTAGTGGTGTAATTCTATGAGTTGGGTTTCTGTTTTTTGTATTGTTTTCACCAGTTTTCTTTCATACTGTATTTAGAATTAAGTTTTTACATTTATTTGAATTTTAAAGCTGAATGGGTAATAAACATATTCAGTAAAGATAGCCTTTGATCTTTGCATTTGAAGTGTGAAATCAAGTGTTTTAGTTCAAACTCAGTATTGCAGCCGTTTTACCACCATGTAAATGAAGAAATTGGTTAATACTATACAGTAAAACTGCAATTTCCCATTTCACAGGCCTGTTTTAATTTTCTTTTTTTATATACGCGTTGTGTAGTTTTATACAAATATAAAATGGCAATTTTTAGATTGATTTGGTACAGGTGTTTAGTAATCCCCTTTTCTTTTTTAAAAGGTGACGCTCCTTTCTGTACACCTGAGCAATATAAAGAATGTGCCGAGCCAGCATTAGGTAAGTTAAGTCAACCAATACTTCACGAGTGCAAATATGCAAATGTACTGTTTATGCAGTCCGACATATGGAACATACTGTATAAACACTGGAAAAGTTAACAACTCCCAGGATTCATCCAGGGAAAGCTGTTTTAACACTTTTGACAGTAGAGAAGTGCTGCTCAGTCTCATTCACTTCCACAGTTCCAATCCCCAGCTATTTTCAAATCATGAATGATTAAGTAAATGTTAAGCTAAAAGCTCAGATACAAAGGAAGATGCTTTTCTATTATCATAGTAGTGCAATTTAACATTTTTACCCAATGTAGCTCATAGGATCTAATAAATAAATTAAGCATCAATGACTGTTGTAGAGTCACCTACAATAGGACCTTATTTCTCATACGCTGGACAGATAAATAAAGGAAAAGAAGTTCTCTAAGAGTAACAGATAGCTCCAGTACTTAAGAAGGCGCTTCATTGCAGAACGAGTTGTGGGCATATAGAACAAGCTACTCAGCCAAAGTCAAAGCCAATAGCCTGGCTTATTTCAAGAAATGTCAAGAGGAGATCCTTAGATAAATCTGACTACTTTTTACTTTTTTGTAACAAATAGGATAGATGGAGCAATTGGCCTGTTCTTCCCAGAAACTTCCTTGACAGTAATATATCTCACAATCAAATGTTTCTTTTGATTCTTGAGTGAGAAATTTTATTCCTCGAAAGGCAACATTGAGTGGAATCACATACCAGGAGGAAAATTGTGCTTATGAGCTCACCTGCATCATCAGTAGCAAGCCAATAAACATTTAAAGCTGATCTTACTAGAACTACTAAGGTGTATAACACTTTGTAAAATTATATTTGAGAACAGTGTAATGAAACATACAGAAAGAGTTACAGATTTGCAATGAGGCTTTTTATAGTGGTAAAAGAGTGGAAGTCAGAGTCCATATTGAATTTCCTGCCCTAATTATGGCCAATGTCTATTAATGCATTGCTTATCTGGTCATGATTTAACTCAGAAAAAGAGCTCTGCATCAGTTCACTTTCTATTGACCATCATTAGTGTCAAAGAGTTTTGATTACAAGGAAGCCAATCTTTTGTGCTTCAGTGATTTTTGCCTCTACCAAGACATTTCTTTCTGAATCATCTTAGATTTTTATTGACATCATTGAATAGCCTTCATGGCAGCTTGTTACCTTCCTGCCTCTACAACTGGCAGAAAACACACACTGGAATCGGGCCAGACCACCAAAACTGCCTTTTGTGTTAAACCATTACTGAAGTAAAAACCCTTGTAGGACATATAGACAGTGTCTATGTGTTTAATTAGTCCAAAAGAAGGGAACTACAGCAAAGCAAATTTCAAAAAGTCATTTGGTCCCAGGTATTCTTAAATATCCTCAATTCCCATATAACCAGAAGCAAGGTTTACTTTTTGTCTTCAGTCTTGAACACAACAAAGAACACTACATGGTCAATCAGTCTTAAAAGTTGCTAAGCAGCCTCTGTATGGAGTAAAAAATAATTTAATGTATTTTTAGCTACACGTCTGAAGTGAAAAATGAGTATGTTACACCATTGTCTTATAGCTTGGATGGCTTGCCCTCAAGGTCAAAATGACTGCCTATTGAAGAAAAAAGCAAAATGAAACTTCAAGAAATTCTGAAAACTGGTGTATAGATGTTGGCTTGTCACATTCTTAAAATTACACTTGAAGGTTGGAAGAACAGCTTTTACCTTTTAGATGACCTTCATGAGAATATGGTCTTGCCTGCCTGTTTTATTTCACTGCTCATTTTTTTCACAGTCAGAAAATGAGAGTGGAGCATAGAAATGACAGAGTCCTCCAACTTGGCATTTTCAAGGCTAAATATAGGCAGCTTTTGTAGAGCTATGTCAAAAATCTGATAAGTAAAGGTGGGCCTCCATGAGTAAAGGAGTGAAGGAGGTACTCCATTAAAACCACACATTTTGAGAGGTACTTTATATTTTCCAAGTTGCATATATGCCACATTTGAAAGGGCTAGAATTGGAAGGACCTTAATGAGGCTGACGTACTGTAGATATATAATTCCACAGTGCAGAAAATTCCAGATCTTTTGTTAAATTGCCATTTCTTCTATTTATGTACATTTAGCAAAGTAATATGTGAAAAGATGCTTTTTAGGTAAATATCGTTAGGGCTAGTTAATGGTCTCAATCTAAAACATGTCAAAATCTTAAATGTACTGTATGACAATCATATGCATTAACTGCTGTTCTGAAATAGCTGGCTTCTGCAGAAGATCTTATCAAAAATGAAAGATAATGTATTCAATACCTAGCAGGAATGACTTGCCTTCCAAAAGTATTAGGCTATGAAATAAAATTATTTTTTATTAACGTATAACGTATATTAATGTATAGTTATGATCATGAGATTAACATGGGCATATGTTTTTTTGGGTAAGTCTTTGCTGCAGTCATTTTTTGCTGCAGTTCTTGGTATGGTCTGACTTCAATGTTTTCGTCAGTATGTAAAATGCATGTTCATTCCAATTTAAATCTGAAGATTTTTTTATTTTTTGCCTTCTGATGAGCAGCAGCTTCCCTATATTATGGAAACAATTTCTTGTACATAAGCTCTCAAACTTTTCAGTAAACTCCAGAATTTATTCTGAGGCTACCATAAGTACTTTTATTTAAAGATTTATCTTGGTATCCTCTGTCCATAAAATTCTTCTAACTCATCTTTGGGCTTTTATGGTCTTATTGCTGATAAAAAGTATATATCTTGCAGTATATCTTGTGTATATCTTTTCTTGTCCTACAGTACCTAGTTTGTCTTTGATTGGTAAACAGACCACTTATTTCTTTCTTTGTCAGTACATTCCAAACTCTTAACAATATCTGTACTATGGTTCTGATTTACTTTTTCTCTTCCTAAGATCCAAAGCTTCCTGCTTTTATTTAACAAAGTTCTATTTTATTATTTTATTGAAATTTCAAAGAAGGACTGAAATCAAAGTAAAACAGGATGCTAAGATGTCCACTTCTCTTTTATTTGTGATTAATTACCCAACAACAAACACCTGACCAACAAGAGACACCTGTACTCTAATCAGTCAAGTACTTTTTTCCCCTTAAAAATAAAGAGGTTCAACACTATCAATTTGTTTATTTGACCCAGGAGAGTGGAACTGAACTTTGTTTAAAATTAAACCCTTAGATATAGATATCTTACTCATCTGTCACACATTTTCCTTTAAAAATTACAATTAATAGATTCCACAATGAAAATATTTAAAGAGTCCTCTTTATATCGGAATTACATTTTCCACATTGTTTGATGATTTGATTTGGATTCTATAATATAGAGGTATAAATGAGAACCACGGTCATATCCCTTCATATTTGAGCAGAATTAATATCTATTTTCTTATTTTTATATTAGTAAATTTATTCATCCATTATTTTCATGATAAATAATATATTTAATTAGAGATTTACAGTAAATATTGATCTGATCTAATCTTCTGTATTAGTCTGATTTAATCATCATTTGTATTGATGATATTGTATGAAACTGGGCAAAAAATACACTGATACGCACTGTACACATGCACAACCTGGATCATCAGACAACCTGATATGTAAAAGAGGGAGTGAATTCCAATTCATATAATTTGTATGTGCAGTATGATGTAATTCAGTGAAACAGAAGACAAATGCCAAATTTATTTTTGCTTTAGCACTCTCTTATGTTGGTATGTAAAAGGTGAAGTAAATACAGCTATATCAGAAGACAGACCTGTACAATTAGGAAAATGTGAGTTTCAAATCAGACAAGTTTTAAAGATAGACTTAATATGATCACTGTGAAATATTAAACCTTGTAAATGACTTTATATAAGCTTCATTATATCTCTTCATTTTGATATTATTTTTTTAACAATTTGCTTATCAGTAATTCACTGGATTAGCCTTGGAATACTTTAGAAAATGCCCTGTAATGCACCAAAATTATTTTCAAAACCAATATGACTGTAGGCAAGAAAATCAAGCAAACCTACTGAACAGTGATGACTCATTTATTCACTAGTCAAAGGGAAAGGACCTTTATTTCCACACTGTTCATTCATTTCACTTCCTCTTCCAGCAACTCTTTCAGAGAAGGATAATAACAACTGCATCTGCCGCACCCCCTGTAACATGACCAGGTACAACAAGGAACTGTCCATGGTGAAGATCCCAAGCAAAACCTCTGCCAGATATCTGGAGAAGAAGTTCAACAAGTCTGAAAAATACATCTCGTAAGCATGATGGACATATTTGGAAGCTGGATCGTTTTCTTAACTAAAAATGTGATGTTACAGTACTTCCTTCTGTGCTACTGTGTAAATCCTAGTCATGTTTTGATAACAGGCAATCATTGATTTTTTTTTCCCTCCCAGACTAGGTCTTCATTTTCTGTAGATTTATTTTCTTTATCTTGATTCGATTTCAGGTGTTTGCCTATTCTCAGGTTGTAGTTGTTTAACTGCCAGAGAACTTTGAAAACACAAAGTAATATGTTTTAAATTTGCCCTACTGACTTACTGAGTGTGACGAGGTTGTGGGAATTACAGGTATGTTGTGAATATCCTACTAACAAAGGATTTTGCCATCAAGTAATTAAAAAGTGTGGCACAGTGGCGCAGTGGTGAGCATTGCTGTCTCACAGCACTGGGGCCCTGAGTTCAATTCCTGGGGTGCTACAGTATCTGGGTGGAGCCCAGAATTCCAGTCTCCTCCCACAGTCCAAAGACATGCTGATAGGTTTGTAGACTTCTGAGAATATTGAATGTGTGCATGTTTGTGTCCGTACATGCCCTGCGATGGCCTGGCATCCCAAGGATGTATATTGCCTTGCTCCGGCACTCCTATGGCCCTGTATTGAGTAAAGTGCTGAGGGAATGGATGGACAGCTTAAATGGTCACTAATTAGAAATTTTCTGCTGACTGAAGCTTTTAAATTGGAGCAGTTGTACATTCTACAGTCTCATGTAGACTGAGATTTCTAGCTCAACAGAAATCCAAAACAAAAAGAGGATAGAAGATGAACACATTAAATGAGAAGAAAAAAACATCTTAAAATTATGGACACTTTTCAGTTGAGTTCTTCTGTATTGCTCTCACTGGAGCTTGATGCTGAATAAACAATAAAATTGTCTTTCATGTCTGGCAGGGATAACATCTTGGTCCTGGATGTGTTTTTTGAAGCTCTGAACTATGAAACCATAGAGCAAAAAAAGGCATATGAAGTTGCAGGTTTGCTGGGTGAGCATAAGGTTTCTGCTGCTAATATTTAAATAAAAAATATTATATCTGATGGAATGATAAAACGAATTAATGAAATATTTATGGCACAAGGACTGTTAAGAAAGTTTATGTTTTTAAGATTTTTATTTATAAATGATACATAACAAAGAAAGTTATGAAAAAAGCAATGTCTCTTGACTAAAAAGAAAAAGGAAAGAAAGGAAAAACAGAAGGTTTTATTCTGTGTTTAAAAGATCTACACTATTTAAGCACAACAGAAAGGATCTTCAAGATCACAAAATAAGAAATTGAAAGTAGGAAGTAGGAAATTTTAAATCCTTTTTTTTTTGGTGGTGAGAGCCATCTTAAAGCAATTTTTATAGTCATATTGTAACAAGGTACTGTAACAACAAGTAAACAGTAATAAAGTATAATTAGGGAATGCCTTACCCCAAAACATAAAATATTAAAATGTATTAAAATGAAGGCCTGCATTGTTTGACCATATATTCACTCACAAATATCTTAAATACATTAAATAAAGCTAGCATCTTGATTGCTGCACATTTGTAGCTTTTTTATTAAATGTTACAATTTTAGAAGAAGCAAGGTGCCAATAGATGTGAAATTATAGGAAAATGAGGATAAACTACTAAAACCTTTATGTAACATCCTGTACATCCTGGTAAAACAGTGATTGTTTGTTTTAAAATTGTTGTAAATCCAAGGAAGTTGAAAACGAAAAGATAGAGAAACAACAGCATGGCACAAGCATGGGAAACTACAAAAGTACAGTGCAAATCCGCTGTCATAAAGTTTCATAAGGCCAGTGGCAGTGATAGAGAGAAAATTAAATGTCACAGCAGTAATAACAAAAATGAAAGCTTAAGGGAAAGACAGAGAGAACAATAGTGCCATTGGTTTGGATTTTAATAAGGAGAGTCTTAAATTTAAATGACAGCACTCTAGAGTAAATATGTCATATCATCATATTATATGAATATCATATAATCTGTGGGATTGTTGTTCATGCAAACCGAAGAAAGAGGGACAAAAACTTTTACAGGATCATTTGGAAGATACAAAGGATGTAAACTACAGTATTTTTGCTTAAATTTCCCACATTTGTTTTGGAAAGTGTACTCCGGGCACATGACACTCCTATCTCATGCTTTTCCATCTTAATTCATACCACAGAGTCCTGCCACATTGTGATCACAATCGAGAGTGGGGTAGAAGTTTTTCACGAGTCAATCAATCAATCAATCGTTCTTTAAAACAAAACTATAATTTAGATAAAAGGAGCAGTCCAAAGCAACAGCCAGTAAAAGGAAGGTTAAATGTCCATAGCAGAACCACAGAGCTGGGTCAGATCTCCTCCTAGTTACCGTTAAGTGTTCAGTGTACTGAGAGCATGTGACTCCCCCTCCCGGATGGGATGCTGGTTCATCATAAGGATGAGCCCCCAGCAATGCTACAGTACCTCACTTCAGTAAGACTTACTACACTATGTCACCCCCAAAACCCAATATGCCCGTTTAAATACGGGTAAGATCTCTTTCATTCACGGTATTTCATTTTGGTTTAAATTGGATTCCTAGCACATTTCTGTGTTTTTTTAATGTAATTACTTTGGTGTCTAGTTTGTTTTTTAAGTAAGAGGTAGCAAGTCTAGTCACAAGTCTGCCCTTTACCACTTCTGCCACTCTGTAGCCCCTCGTAAAGCTTTGTACAGTACATACAGTTTGTGGTAAACAAGTGGCATAAATAACATTCTAATTAGAATATGCAGTAGAGGTTTGTGCAGATCAAAAACACTACAGTACAAAACAACTGTAGTAAAAGAGCTCTCCTAAAGATGTTCTTTTTTCTTTTCTTGATTTACAGGTGATATCGGAGGTCAGATGGGCCTGTTTATTGGTGCTAGCATTCTAACAATACTGGAACTGTTTGACTATTTGTATGAGGTCAGTATTCATCTGTAAACTCAGATGTTCTCCAGTGCTTTCCAAGTGATGTGACACTCTTATTTCATAATTAAGAAAGTTCTATGTTAAATCAGTCCAAAGCATTTGTACTTCATTAGTTGTCAATGTGTATTGCAAAAGATTTTCAAACTGAAATTAAATGTGTTTACGTTCTCAGTGGCGGCTTTTAAAAGTTTTAATTGATATACTGTATTACACCTTTGACAGGTTCTGAGAGACAGATTGCCGGACTTTCTCAGCAAAGAAGAGGAAGAAGGAAGTCATGACGAGAATGTGGTAAGAAAGGAAAACTAAACTTGAGGGGAGAATATATCTTGCTTTAAGTTTGCTGTGGGATTTTCAGATAACAGAGTATGAATAATTCAGACGTTTACCTCTTAGAAAAAATAAAACAGCTTGGGAAAGCAGTTAAAATATTAATTCTAGAAAACTCTGGGATGTCTATATTACACATCTTTACTGATTTATGTGAGTATTACTTCACATAGTTTGTTTTTTCAGCACTATATTTTAGTAAGCATTGTTTTTACTCTATACTAAAGTTAACAACAAAGGAAAGCTAATGTAGAACAATCAGAAAAAATGTAGTTTGACTGATCACTGTAAGGAACATATTGTTTATAGGAGGTGATTTATTTTATGGAGCCGTAATATTAACAATGTCTAAACATCTTACACGGATTGCAGTTATAAACTGGTGTGGATTGTTTGACAAGCCTAGCTAATTCGATTAAGAAAGCTTAATCAAATGAAGAAATCTTAGATTATAGTGAGCCAGATTCCACATCAAGGCTAGATGGTTAATTCGTCACACAGACACTTGTTTGTATGTAGCTGAGATGAATTTCTTAATGCATTTGAACTTGTTTGAGTAGCCAAGACAAGTCTTGATTACAGTAGAAACTTCAATTCATTTAATTTCGGTCTTTCCAGAGTACTTGTGATCCTGTGCCAAACCACTCAGAAGCCATCAGCCACACAGTAAGCGTGCCGCTCCAGACAACCCTTGGAACCTTGGAAGAGATAGCATGCTAACCCATGGGGAAAAGACTGTTTTCAATAATCTAAGATATTGTTATAGAGACTAAAGGAGTGGAACATCACAGATTCCAGTTTCGCAAGATGCAGTACAATGCTTTAAAAAATACAGATAATTAATCATTGGTCTCGCTGGTACAGCACATTGGAAATGGACTGGCCTCTTGAATTACAGTATGTGCAGAGCAAACCTTGGAGCTGTCTGATGACTTCTCTCCACCTCTTCTTCCTCTTCTCCTTTGAAGACTGTTCAAAGATCTGTTTCATGTACTGTACAAAAAAAAGAGAAAAGAAAACATATCTCTATAAATATATGTATATGAGTCACTCTTATTTACATCTACTGCCAAAATGTTAAACGACTATATGACAAAGCTCTACCACTTGCATGTCGATACTTTGGATACTGTTCTTTTTCTATGACAAGACTGTGTATAGCTTACTATGCTGTGATTCTGTTGACCACTTGCCAGTTTGGCAGCAAAAACAGGTGGAACCTGGCAAAGGTCATATTGTTATGGCTGCTGTCTGACATGTTTTCCATTCTGTACAGCTTTCCTTGTCAATTAAACAATGTGTGTGGTGAACGTTATGTTGCAGTGCCATTTATTTAATGTAAAAGTGACAAAATGTGACACTTTGGTCGTTTAATTAAATAAATGTACTCTCTGGGTTGTAAGTACTTTTAACTACATGACAGCAGTGACTTAGAATTTATTTAAAGTTAGGAACAAGTAAGAAATCAAGTACAGAGGTATCCCTGTACGTATCACTTGATAGTGAAAGATTGGATTAACTCATTAGGAGAGCTAAAATAATTTTAAAAATATTCCTGAAAAAATAGTTAGCGATGCTTAAAAAGTGAGTATTTCTCTCACATGTTTGTAATGTTTGTGCCATGGAGAGCAGAAATTGCTGTGAAATGGAGGATGAATCTGTGAAATGAGCCACCACTAATTTTCTCTTTATTAGTTCCCACAATTAAATACAGTGACGACCAGATTTAACTGCTGGCATAACTACTGTACATGTTTGTCTTGTGAAAGCTAATTGCTTAAAAATGGCAATGCAGTATGCATTTTAGGATATGGCGTAACAAATCATGAATTATTTATGGCTTAAATGCTTGATGGAATCATTGGGATCCTGAAAAAAATAAATAGGAAAGTAATGGCTTGCTTTGGGAAAACGTGCTTTAATCAATGTCCTCATGGACATGTGAACTAACAGTACAGTATATCCCAAAGAAAGTCAATGAATGATAACTATAACCAGGTCAGATAACATCTATTTTCAATACTTTGTTCTTATTTCCAATCGAATGTTTTTTCTCCCTTTCAGTTAGCCATCAGCATAGATTTATGCATCAACTATTTTAATATGTACAGAAGTAGCATGAGAATGGGAAAGGCCATGAAGGTGTGACCCATAGGAAAGACTGTTAAATTAGTTACAGGTCAGCTAAGAACCTTCCCCTAAGCTAAGCATAGGTTCCCCTAATATGTCTAGTTCTAATTGAAATTATTTGTAAGAAACTCGGTCAATCTCTTACTCTTTGCAATAAGCAAATGAAAACAGGACTCAGATATACTGTACACTCAAGGACCAAAATAATATGGGCTTTCTGTTGAATGAGACTCTTATTGGTAAGAAATTGGTTTCTGGAGCATGTGAAACAATTCCATCATCTTCCCTGACCTGACCTGAACTACTGTATGTCCTGGAATCAATCTTACTGAAAGCTGATGGAAAGTATATCTTTTGCTGTTAAGCTCACTTCATCTGCAGGAGATCCTGCTGTAAGGATGGAAAGAACTGGACCTGGACACATTTCAAAACCCTGTGGAGCACAAGTCATATCTCTTCAAGCTATTTATTGTAGCTTGCTGAGGCTCAGATTGTCATTCGGTGAGATCCAAATTTTATGACCACTAACTTTTTATATGAAACAATACATAAGTAGCTTGGTGTTTGTTAAGTAAGGTACAGTTTAGAACTTTTACACTTCATTTAAATGTCCACAATGGCTACTTGAGTAACAGTATGAGTGAAATGACCAAAATATGAAATGAAAGTGTTATAGATAACAGTTAGGCTGAGGAATCCAACTGCTATGTCCGGATGAAAACAAGTGCACAGAGGGGCAGAGGATGTGCTGCGCAACCAGAGCAGAGCAGAGGGCATGCTGTACATGCAGTCACCAGCTGCTCAGCACACTGAATATAGGCAATGCAGACTCATGGTCAGGTACAGGCATGAAGTCGCATCTGAACAGAAAACTGCATTTGGCACAGGCAGACGGGGTCATGCAAGAGACACTTAGAGACTCTCAGGGCAATATCCAAATGACAGAGCGTCATAGAGAGTTATCCGGCTTTGATAAGCAGTTACCCATTAAGTGGGGCAGGTAGCACAGGCTGCCTTCCTGATCATGTACTCACGGCACTGGAAGGTGTTTGAGTCCTCATAGGAATGCGACCAATTATCATGGTGAGAGCTCAGGCTTGCCCAGGTGTTACAGAAACATCACAAAGCATACAGGGTACATCCAGACTCTCACATGTTGCTACTTAGAAAATGTTCAAGGTAAAGCTTGTAATAGTTACAAAATACATGTATGAATTTTTTGGAAGATATAGCTATGAAATCATTAAAAAGGGATGATCTTGCCTAACCTGCTTATTTGATTTCTCTGATGGTGCAACCAAGCAGAATATAATAAGAAATTTATGTTTACCGAAATCATTTTACAAAGAAATCACACTCAATTAAAGGGCGACCAAACTTGGAGAACAACTTAGTGCCAAGACCTACAATGGTCTGAAATAGCCAATCTAAACCTTGACTTTTGATAAGCTGTCAGCTTAGAATGTGCTGCTCAGGGCTCACGCTTGCATTTTATCTCCTGTTCCCAGACCACTTGTTGTACCAACTTTAGAGGCACGTCTCTCAGCATGAACACTCCCCACCTGAATTGTAACCCCAGAGGACATACAGTAAATGCAATTTAAACAACAGACATTAGGAGGTGCATCTTTATACAAGTACACAAGAAGCTTCTGGCACATGAAAGAAGGTGCCAAACTTTAGCAAAGATATACTGTAGATAGATCTACAGTATAAAGAAACAGTATAAAGTATACAGTATAAAGAAACAGACCAGAGATTATATTGTTATATTGAAGCAGGAAGAAAGACCAGAGGCATCTTATTTTTCTTGTAGTTAATGTATTCTTACCAACATTTAGTAAAGACTTACAAAATATACTTTTGAGACATGCCATTTTTAATGATCACTGCATGTTCTGTAGAAATTTTAACATCAAATGAAAATCCATTTGATGGATCTTGATGAATCTATTCAGAAAGTTTCCTGGTGATAGGATATGTATTTTATGATGTTATCAATTATTTTTGGCTTGAGCCTCTGTTAAGAAATGCACATAAACTCTTTGAGCAAACCCTGACAATGCTGCAAAGAACTGAAGCTTTACTAGATGATGTCTGTGAGATAAAAGAGACCTAAAATCTTTGCACAGCAAATAAACCTTGATCTATTTGTAAAACAACCTCAAGAAACCAACATTTATGACACATGCCTGTGACACCTGTATTCCTGGAAAAGACTGAAAATTGATATTGAATGTCAATAGCTGACAAAGCAAAGAAGCATTAACCTTCTTGCCTATGAATGCATTCAGAAGATGTCGTTTTTTTAAACTATCCCTTAAGGGCTTTCAGAGGAGGCTCATTTATATTTCAGCTCAATTACAAATGTAAATCACATTTGCAATTCTAATTTTCTCTGCTTAAGCTCTTGACTAGTTTTCATTAAATTTTGATAGGTTGGTTCTAAACCACTTGCAAAGAGAACATCATTGCCTACACAGATTAGTGCCACCATTACTGCAGTCAATTTAATGACCACCTTCAGCAGGGCTATTAGAAGGTATTGTATAGGAGAAACAAATAAAGAAAAGTTTTCTTGTTTGAGAGCCTTCTCAAACCAGAATTACTGCAAATTTAATTATCATATGGACAATATTTAACATATAACAGAAAGGTAAAAACATAGAGGCTAAGAAGGACAAAAGAGATATAAATGTTTTAATATGAAGTGTTACTATGCAGTATGCATTGTCCTATTAGAGGGCACTTGACAACAAGTAAAGGAAACTCCAGCAATGTGTAAAATGAAGAGCAATGACTTGTGCTGCAGTGCAAGAGAAAGATCAGTGATGTAAACCAAACACCTTATTTGTATTGTGGGAATATATCTAGAGAAGAAAGGACAGGACAGGTAAAGCTGCAAGGGTAATTTCAGCATAGCTGTGGTAGAAGACGCAGCACAAAGAGATGGGAGATAACCCATCTCTCCTACAGAGAAGATAACTGTTGCAGTTTGCAGGTCATTGTGTTTGTCCAATTGTACTATATAATGTTTGATTCACTGCAACATCTGTGCATGAACTGCTAGGGCACCAGATCATGCCTCTATTGATCCTGTAACAATTATTTTTAACTGGGCACAGCATTGTGGAAATGTTCTATCCTCGTATAGCAACAATGCATACCTGTCCTCTCATACACTATATACTGTAAAAAAATACAGCACATTCAATTGTTTCACTGGTAACCAGTAAGACTCCAGTAAAGCAAGGAATGGTCCTGGAGACCAGCTGAACTCAGTAATGAGAGTTGACAAGGAAAGTTTTTGTGCTTTTTCTTTACAAAAAGGACTGCACTTTAGAATCAATTTTAAACAATTAGCAGAGTGATCAAAGTACAAATATTTAACTGATACCTTTATTTGAGGCAATTTTCCATTTCACAATCCAAATAGGAAATACAAGGTCAAAAGCATCATTCAGAGAAGTATAGAATAGAAATGGAAATCGGTTAATACAATAAATCAATATAATAAATATAAGCCATGTTGAATTGAAGTAAAAAAAATACAAGGTATATGGAGAGGAAAATTAAAATTTTTTAGAAGAGATAAAACAGCAAAATAGAAATGAATGGAAGAGAAAAGGAAGTATTTATGCTGAACACAGTAGTTAAATCATGTAAAATAATTTGCCTACAACATTTCAGACAAAAGTCCTTTTTCAGCTGTTTTGAAAGAAATGTTTTGTTTCTGTCTTGGCCCTAGTACAGAACTCCTCATTGAGAGGGATCGCAAAGTATTTTACAAGTAGAAGAGAACAGACTATTCACCAAAGAAATGCAGCACACTCCAGCTCAGAGGCCTCCCATCAGAGGAGAACAACACTAGCCTTAGTTTCTGAAAAGCTTCAGTCTACAACATTCTAGTGCTGCTGGATTATACAAAAAAAGACTGGGTTTCCTTTCCTTTATGGTGTTGAAAAATAATAAAAAAGATATAGTAAGAAATAATTTTCATATGGAATTGATGCTAAATCTTTCACTCTAGTTTTTGAAACAACTAACATATTAGCAAACAGAGAAAATCCCTCATAAGATAAAATAAGATGTGAGTTATATTATTTATAATATATATTTATATGATTCATTTAAAGCTCTTGTTATGATGCAATGTTTAAACAAATATCATGACCTCTTACGTACACATTATGTCATTTGTGTAAGTCCCTATAAAGTATTTATGCATTTGATTATAACATCTTGTGTAGCAGTTATGAAGGAATCATGAAGCCATTATGCAGCAACATTCAAACAAAGCTTTAATAAAATATTTAAAATAATCTGGTAAATGAATAACAGAAAAATTTACAGATTCAATAGTGTCTTGCTTAATTAGTAATTGCTTAGTAGTCTTGCTTAAGTAATTTTAATAGTATTTGCCATAAAGGCCAAATTTTATAAGGGTCACATATTCACACGTCTGTAATTAATATTTGTATAATCCTCCTCTGGCAGGTATAATACTGACACAATGCCTGCTGCCGTATGCTATCAGGTTCTGGCATTTCAGAGGAGAAATTTATCATCATTTCTCCATGAAGAATTGCTCCTTCAATCCTTCAGAGCCTTTGGTTTACGTTAGTGAATTGTTCAATTAGATTGTCGTCTGAAGATTGAAATGGCGAGTCGAGAACATTTACTTTGTAAAGTTAACCACTCTTTTGATGATTGGATGTATGGTTTGGATCTTTGTCATGCTGGACAATGCTTGAGATTCTTGGTATCTAGCCAAAATGCCCTAGTGTTGGAGCTCATCAATTCTCCTATATAGACAAGGTCTTCAGAATATGTAGATGCAAAACACCACCAAAAAATAAGAGATACCCACAATATTTCACAGTGGGCATTAGTGTTTTCTCAACACAAGTTTAATATTTTTAAAACCAAACAACAAAATGTCATTCTGCCATCCATGTCATTTAGCTATATGACATTTTTATATGTATCTCATAAGGCATGTGAGTAAATCTCAAGGGCACTGTGTGGGTGTATAAAAAAGTGCATGCACTGGTAAATTGCTAAATTGTGTTGTTGATAAACAGAGGTGAACTGAGTTAGTATTTTTCCTCTTCAAGAAAATACAACAAAGAGTCAAAGGGGGAGGAATCTCCACAGATCATTTTTACACTGGCAAAACAACAAGGAACCAAAACCACCAAGATGGGGGATGTGTCTTCATTTTCCAACTAACTACAAAATATAGTTTCATACTTATTATTATTCGTATGAGCTTAACATGCAGAAGTTACATAGTTATATTGTCACAGTAAGGTGCCTCGGCCAATCTCGGCTGGCATCATCTAAATCAGTGAAGTTGCCGGGGCACCTGAAGCGAGGGCAGGAGTATAGAATGTGGTCGGCCGTCTGCTCCTTGCCATCGCCGCATTCGCAAATTGGGTCATCATTGAGACCCCACTTGTGTAGGGTGGCCCGTAAACGGCCATGTCCGGTTCTTAGTCGGTTCAGCTTGACCCAGGCTTGTCTGGGTAGGTCATTTCCAGCGGGTTTGTTAGATACTTTGTCGATAAACTGTTTCAGTCTGTGGTTGTTATTATTTCATACTCATGATATTAGTTTCATACTCATGATATTAAAAACTTTATCATGTTTACCATGACATTTTTATGTTACTAAATTCATGAACAACATGAACGTTAGACTGCCTGTCAGGAAAAATGTTTGGAAGTTCTGTAAATTTTCTTTTTTTTTCCAAAAGTGACAGCACCTTAATAGCAGGGATGACGGAAGGAGAAGTACACAGTTGCTTTACTTTATTACTCTACTGTGTAACAGTATTTTCATATATAACCTTAGAATATTTAGTACTGCTAATAAAGCGTAATGACACTTTTGGATGGTTTACTCAAGTCATGGCAAAATATCTAGAAGTTTATGACTATCTGCTGTGCAAAAAGATTGCAGTTCCTTTTTTTCTTTTTATAATTTGATTAGCAACACTATCAATTCACAGAAGGATCTTTTGGAAGAAGTTTTAAAATATTTAATATACAAGTAAGAGGTCATGTTTTAGAATTTTTGGCTCAGCTTCAGTAATTATGTTACATAAAAACTATTGCTTTTTGGGAAAGCATTTAACAAAGACTACAGTATATTACTAATAAATTGCAGCAAAACAATATTTCTGATAGAACCTAATGCACCTATTAATAAATTGTAGTGAAAACAACATTTGTTCTAATAAAACTAAGTGTACCCATCCATAATCAGTTGTGGTGAATAACATGTTGATAGAACTGAGTGTACCCATTTCTCTAATTATCAGCATGTTACTTCTGAAAATACTGCTGAGCAGTGAACACATCTAATCTGATTCCACCTTATTTAAGCAGAGTCTTTAATTACTTTTATTATTATTAATTTATGTGACTGATGCTTTTATCTGAAGTGGCTTACATTTATGCTATATTTTGGGTGGAACATTCTGCTCAAAGGTACAGCAGCAATGTCCCATTTTGAATCCACAGCCCTTCTTATTATGAAAACTCTCCCCTTCAAAAATATTTCTATTTCACTTAGAAATATTTCTCTGATGCACAATTTGATTTATTGTATCATCCAGCAAAGTTAACTACAGTAGTAATCCAGAGAACTTTAAGATTAAAAGTCGTCAGTCCCTGAGATATCACTAGTCCATACTTTCCCTGATCACCACAAGCATGTTATTTGAAAACTGTCCATTTTAAGTCACTCATGTCCACTGTGCTACACTATTTGTACCCCCTCCGGTTTATAACTCTTTGTCAAGGAAGACAAAGCAAACTCCTTCAACTCTCATGTCTTTTTGGTCTCTCTTTTCTCTTTTGCAATTATTGCTGCTAACTCTCATTCTTAGATCACCAACCTCCTTCACTAGGTATAGTATATTCATATTCGTTCCCTTGTCCATTGCCTTCTTCACTAATCATCAATTCTCAACTCTTGACTCTTCCACATTTACACTCTTTTTCTCCTGGCTGATCCTGTTTGGCCAGGGGTGCTTCTCCAAACATTTCTAACACAGCAGCAACCAGTTCTCTGCCTCTGTTTTTGTCTCTCTCATTTACTTTTGGAGACTTCATGCCCTTCTGTCTGCTTCTTTTACTGAACCTAGGAACTAGAGACTGAAACTGTGCTTTCTAGATTCCAACTTTTCATGGTTGCTCCCACAGAAAAGATGTAGATAGTGCTAGCATCACCACGGCAACTGTTCCAAGCTTGCATGATTGCCAGCCTCTTGGATTCTCAAACGTGTTTTACTCCGATTTTGCAATTTGGATTTCTCTTGAACTTTAGTCTCTGTTCAGCAACTATGTTTTGGACTATGTTTTGGATTGCCCTTTTCTGCCTGCTTGTTCACCATGCCATCCAGCTTTCCTCAGATACAATTTCAAAACAAAATAGTCCACATGTTATTGCCTGGGGTCTTGTTCTTGGGTTTTCTCCTCATGACCCTAGGACACAGCTTACAGCAGCACTATTACACTGCTCTGGTCTGTTGGAAGAAGATATAATGTTACTGTACCTTACGAACTTTACCTGGAAAAGAGTCTAGCTGTATTTATTTCTGGATTCTTGATCCTCACTTCACCCTGATCACATCTCTTGGATTCTCCTTGGTGCTTTGTGTCTTTTAGTTTACAAACCATATTTGTTTATCTTTAACTTTGATTGTAGGTTTCCTGTTGTGCCAGTTTCTGTGTCTATCAAATCTACCCAGTTTCAAACCTCACCTGTTTGGATTATGACCCTGGACAGCATTTCACATCCTTGCTCCCTGCACATACTGTAATGTTTGCTCTCACAGTCAGTATGCCTGACTCCTGCCTGCTCTTGGGTTCATCTTTGAAACCACAGTTTATTGCTTTTTTCTATCTCAACCAGCTGTTCACACACTCAGCACCAACTTATTTAAATTAGTTCAAATATACTTTAAGTTGGTTACTGTGCAGATTTTTTATTCAAGACCCAACTTGTAAGGAATGAAACTGAGCACCCCATCTCTTAAAGCCAAGGGCAAAAACATCAAGAAGTAGATTCTTACCCTGCAGGAACCTACAGGTGCAGACTTTAAGTTATCATGGGCTTTAAAAAAGCATTCCCGTTAGTTATCAGATAGAGTTCATCTTTGCCTCTAGTTTATTTTCAGTCTAAAATAGGTAAGATGTTTGTAAACTTTGGAGCTGTGAAAATATTTTTTACCTCCCGTGAAGACATACCTCTATAGTACAGATCAAAGTTTCGAGTTTCAAATAATTCTTCATATCTGCAATACCATGTTACTTAACACTTATGTTGTCAGTTGTATTTTGTAGTTATTTAACTTCTGCACACAGAACAAACATTTGAATAAATTGATTTAATTTGTGACTTACTTTTTAAATCACAAATGATTTGTGATTCATTTTCCATTTGTGATTTACTCTTTAAACAAAATTGGGAAAAAAATCAATTTAATCAATAAATTAAATCAATCAATATTTCATTAGTAATGATGTGGCATAGCAAAATAGTTACAAAATAAAACTCCTGGCTTGATTTTAAAGATGCATAAGTATCTGGTAGGACTATATTTCATCATTTTCATTTCATATTCTAACCTGCTGTGATACAGGTGTTATAAAAATACAAATAGAGCACAATTTGTTAGGCCTCTGCGAGCGAGGGAGTTGAGAAAACTGTTCAGTAACACTTCAATATCTTTTACAGACCTGACATCTAAGGTGCAGGAACTGTGTGAATACAGTATGTGCATTGATTTGTTGACTTTCTCAGTCGCCTCAGTTTTTTTATAATTTAACTTAGGAAGACTTTTTGAATCAAGACAGAACAGAGAGAAGAACAGAACAGGAAGAGAAAGTGGAGACAGAAGGGCAAGACATAAAGAGTGTGCCAGGTGAGAGGTCCTTAAAGGGCAGGTCTGAACTAAGTATTTGGACTTTGCTAGGAGAGTTTTCTATTCTGTAGTTTTTGGGAAACTTGGATTTCCTGAATGAAGAATCCCTAGGTTAAAAGCAGCCTCTCCTGATTAGTTTTACCAAATTCTGGCCTATGTATGCATTAAGAGGTGAATACTTGAATGAGGTTTTCCCTGGTGGTTAGGATGTTAGGCTTCTGTGTTGTCTTGTCTGTAAACTTGTACTGTACAAATGGAAATTGTACAAACGGAGCTGTGCCAGAGAAGGAATAATTCATTTGCCTCTAACTAAACCAACCATTCAGGTAAATCATTTATGATTATTTATTTTACTTAATGACTAATCTGCTCGGTCATTTCCTGTTATTTACATTTTTCATAACCCCTATTTGTAACAATAGCTAATGTTAGTGTATACTGCAACCAAAAATAAAATGTACTGAAACCAAACAGAGATGGCATCTAAAAAGCAAATAATATCCCTCATTTCAGGCTGAAATGGTTTTTATGTTGGGCATTTACACAGGATGAAAACTTAGTTCAAAAGAGCTAGGTAATAATATTATTATAAAGCCACCTTTAAGTCTATTTTGTATACAAAGAAATAATGCCACAAACCACTTGTAATTCAAAAGGTATGTCCAAGATCTCTTACTAAATAAAAGACATAAAACCATCCCTTTTATTTTGTACATAACAATACACAAGATGTATTTTGTTAGTATCCTGCAAAACAACTACTAAGCAAACCTTAAGTCTGGCCACAATATAACAGCCATTTCTTTCTGTGCAAGAGGCTACAAACAGAATTACTTGCCACACTGATGTTCTCTTAATAACCGAACTACAATAATATGAAATGAAAAATAATTTATGATTCCAGTTCTCTAATAAATAATCATACAGTAATTTAACCTGCACCGAAAACTAGGCTTCAGCATTTATCTTATTTCGATATTTGGAAATGTAGCAACTGGGCCTTATTATGGGAGTGTTACAGTCAGATTCCATTTTAAATAACTTAAATTTTGACGGAATAAATATGAGAGAGAAATAACATCTGTTAACAAACAGGGAACAACTAATGGGATTCTTTCTAAATGTATTGATGAAGATTCACCCAATGGGTTAGGTAACAAAGAAGTAAGATTACAGAAAATATTTTCAGAAAATGATATTGTATGATATTACAATAAACATATCATACATAAATAAACCACAGATAAAGAAAATAATATTCTTCAGTACAGAGTGACATAACCCTTTATTATTTATAAATGATACAGTATGTATCAATATATGTTGTATAAGAATGTGTTTCACTTTATGTAATGAATATGTTATGTACCTTATGTTCTCCTGTTTTTTTCATATCCTTGTGTGGGAGTACCTCTAACGCAAACTGATCTTCATTTGATGGTCTTGGAGACCTGCTACATACTGACACACCCATACTTTTCATTTTGCTAATTAACAGGTAACTGAAAACAAAAATCTGTTATCTTGGTGAATAATGCAAAATAAAGTGAGCATCATTTTTATCTCTTGTTACCATGGCACTGTGGCTAGTCTTCCCATTACATGTTTTTTTGTTCAGATAAGAGATGTTTAAATCTGTTTGATTAGAGCATAGAGTCGGAGATGAAAGTTTCCAAAGATTTTTAAGGCTTGAGATGTAAGGCTTTTTCAGTTAAAATGAACGAACAGGAAATGAAAAAAAATTTCACTGAGCAATAGTTTCAAATCTCTGCACCACCTGCCATTTTATTACACCTTGAATTTGATATTATTTAGTCATTTTGTTGATTTGTCAATATTTAGTACTTTTATAAGTGTATTTTTGTTCTCATCATTCCTCAGTATTTTTGTAATTATCTCTATGGTGCTATGGTTAGCAGTAAACACATGTCTTACAATAGGATGCAGTTATCATAATAAATACTATAGCGAAACTATGAATCATTGTAAATATTGAAATCTATATTATTTCACTATGAAAATGTGCTCTTAAAAGTTATGATTGCTGCCATTCGGAAAGGTGTTACACAGTCTACAATAAATAAATTTAAAATTACAGTATTGCAGTCAACTTCAATTGCCAACAGCAAACTAATGAAATATGAAACTAGAATTTAAACAGAAGTCAGTATATCAGAAATGCCCCAGAAGAGAAAGGATTTATGAAATTGTGTAATCATCAGCAGATAAAATTAATTGTGTCATATTAATCTGTAGTTACTTTATGGAGAAAATAATATTTCTTAGAATCATAAAGTGGAAAAATACAGTAATTGTAATTGATACAGTAAGCTCTGCAGAAAGCTGCAATTGTCAAATATTTCCGGAAGCTGTGCAATAATTGTTGTCCAGCCCATCTGTCACAGCCGCACAACATAAACCTTCAGTTTTCAAGCCAAAACAATGGACATCTACTCCACTGTCATTGTAATACCACAAGAGCAAGTGTTTCCACACTCTCATCTATCTGCCATTTAAAAGAGTATTAACATTCAAGAGCACACTGCAGCAATGTTACACAGAAGTAGTTGATTGGCTCTGTGTGTGTGGAATAGTAACAGCTTAATGAAAATTTCCTGACATCATTTTGCAAATAAAAGAAAGAAGACCACAGAACTAGAAAATTAATTTAACAACTTTGACAGAACATAATGAAGACAATTTTCCTTGTAAGATTATAACATTACTGACCAAATTCAATTATTTTTTCACTTGCCACTGAGGCTAGGCACATTTAACACTTACGAGAAGAATCATTTTCGACTATATATATATCCTGCTGGCTTGCAAAGTCAAAGACACATAGAGTTATTCTTGGTGATTATGACCTACACAGGTGACAGACTCCTGCATGTTAATATTAAAAAACTTCAATGCTCCAGAATCTCCCATTTGAGGTCAACATTCATTCAACATGACAAGAGACAAAAGACTATAAAAAAATATTTAAGTTTTGTACTATAGGTGGGTGGTTCTAATTATGGGCATAGTAAAATGTTCCCTTCCCTACAGTTCAGTATTTCAGCACAACCAATGTCAAATGCTAGTCTCCACCCAGAGGTTTCAATAAAGTCTATTCTTTACATACTTTTCTTCACTAAGCAAAAATAGCACCCTTCATAGTTACTTAAGAACAGAGTCCAAGACAAGATGGATGGCAGTTTGGATCAAGTCTGACACAATATTATCTCTTCCTTTGAAGAACAGGACACCATCCATTTTAACTTTGTGCATACAGGCAGTTATCTCCCAAATCTCTATTGTCATAATGTGACAAGTACCTGTCTACACAGGAACATCCTGTAATAGAGCACATTTGTATGTGTATCACTGATATGCTTTTGGATGAGTCTGATGTTGCTGTGCAGCTTACAGGTAGCTCTCAATTGCTTAAGTTATTGTCTGTAACTTTACTTAGTAATTAGACATGTTTAGTGTTGAATCCCTGTTTGCTGGTCTAATTGCATTTAAAAAATCTATACTGTTGCACAAAAGAAACACAATATTCAGGTCTGGTGGATTTAATCAATAATGCTTAAACAAGGATACCCAACAAAATCACAGAATATATTAACAAAAATCAATTAACTATGCCAAGTGAAACATGAAACACTCTCAAAATAAAAGCATTACAAAGTTAGTATTGGGATGTGACCTCCATGAGTATTAACATAGAATTGATTCATAGGTCTGATTACCAACCGGATAGGATACTATAAGAAGTTTCACCACACTTTCTGTGGTGAAGTTTGGCCTATTGTGGTTATCTCCAGTAAATGCTTGGTTGACAGATGTTCTACTGTTGATTTGCAGAGGTGTAGTGTCATTTTCTGTAATGCCATGTTAAGTGTCTAATGGCCATGTTGTTCAGTTTATTTTAGGTTAGGAGGAAACACTGTCCACAACAATACCTCGACAAATTTTTCTTATACTGCACTTGTACCCTGGCAATCTTAATACTGAGTGGTCTTGCTGCTGGAAAATTGTTTTCTTCCAGATTGGCTAGTAGAACAGAAAAACTGTTTCTTCAAAGATTTTGTCAATATATTACTGAGCAGCAAAATTGCCATTAATCTGCACTCGAGGCATTCTTTTGTTGAAGGAGATTCCTCCCTATAACTTTCCAATTCCACTGCCCTGCCTGTTTTTCTGAGTTACGCCACTGTCATTATGACAGTCATGGAATCTCCGAACATGTTGTCTTCCATTAGGTCTGTCAACGCCAAAATGACATTCATTAGTGAAAAGAAAACCTCTCTGTTACCGTTTCAGATTTTCTCTCAACTCGCAGTATTACCTCTGAACAGCCTGCAAGGGTGCAGATTCATTTTCATGCAGTTATTCTGCTGATTCACATGCTATTTCTTTCTGGAATTTTTCTACTGCTCTAACTACTGCCACCAAAAATCCATAGCACAAAGGTAGCAGACAGGTGTGGCGGTTCTGACCAGCAGTGGTGACAACAACTTTAGGGAGCGTGAGCTGTCCTTCACAGAGCTGGTTCCCTAGGTTTCTGAAGTCTGGTCTGTTATCGAAGCAGAACATTTCATTCTCTGGGCTAATTCTTTCACAGACAGGCTGCCTGCAATCATGCTATTAGCAACTACTTGATCATTGGCTAGGTAAGGCACCTTTTCTTTCTAAAGTTAGAGTCTCGTTTGCAGAAACTCACATCCTTTTGAAGAACTTTAAGGACAACTAGCTACTTCTCTCTCAACCTGCAGACTAAAGTGTCAGTCATATACAGTATACAGTATTGTGTGTAACATTATTATGTAGTAAGTATTCGTGGGCAGAATTCTTTACTTACTCACTCTCTTGGCCTGGAGTCTTGGAGAAAAGTCCTGACTTGGACTGCTTGCCAGTTTAGATGGAGAGATGTCAAGTCAGTGGCTTACCAACGAAGATGTTTTGGGATACAGGATAAATGGGGCTACATCACTAGCTGGCTGAGGGGCCATCAGGTTTGGTTCTGCTACCTAACCTACATATCCCCACTTGGTGCATCTTCCTTTGGGTGATGAATTTGACCTGTGAAAGAAATCAGCCTGGAGACTTGCTGGAGCCAATTTTTGCTATACTGTATATTATTAAAAATACTACAATGATATCAGAGGGGCCTCTTTAGCCACATTCTGCATTTAGAAAGGCATCAGCTGCATGGTCAAGGAACATAAAGATAATGTAATATTTTTAATAACACGTAATTGTGTTAAATAATAGCTCTTGTTGCTACACAGAAGAAGTTTAAAGTTAAAACATAAATCAAAACTGTAATATATAAATGACACTGCACAGTTTTTGCTAGTTGTCTTTGGAGACTACAACCAGTACCAGTAGTGCAAACCAGAAAAATTACATTTGTGTCTGTGTAAATAAAAGACTGAATTTTCACAAATCCTTGCTTGCAGGGACTGTACATGTCTATACTGCTAATGGAAGGGTAATACCTTTAATATAACCATATTAAATTGGCCATGTGTAACAGTGGTTTATCACAGTCATTGATAAAACAACACACTCAGGCACAATTACCAGGCTTGGAGAAACATAGTCATTATTCTGCAGACAAAAATGTTATTACAGTCAGAGAAAAGGGCAAATTAGCATGTGACACAGTCTTAAAACCGGACATTTTAATACAACAAATCGAATCCCCAGCATATTGCTAGAGGATATGAATGTCATTCTACTAACAGGAAAAATTACTGTATTGTGTTCAATTACAACTATGACCAGTACAATTCTATTTACACTAAGCTTGCCGTTAAATTTCTCTAACTTCATCCGGCTAGCAACCTAAATGATTTGCATCTATAATGAAAAATTTAAAATCACCTTTTCATTAAATCCTGGGAAAGTTTATTGTTGGTAAAGATATTTCTGTTTTGTCTGATTCTAAGGGTCTGTAACAATAAACATGAAGAGGGATGCATTATTTATGTTGTGGGGACAACACAAGGATCTGTATCAGGACCAGGCACTTCCTAATTTATATTAATGATCTTGACTCTGATATAGATAGCAAATAAGTCAAATTTGCACACATTTGGCCATTAAAGTTGGTGAAGTTCCAAATACTGTTTCAGAAACTAAGCAATGCAAACAGTCTTACACAGAATTTTTGTTAATAACTGGTAAATAACTATTTTCATCTGGATAGAACAAAACATTAACAAATAGTGTATAATTCAAATCAAAGGCAGTACTGTAAAAAATACTTAATGAACTGGTCAGACCTTTGAAGACTAATTTCAGCTTTGCTCTGCAAGAGAGATATACAGTAGCTTCTCTAGAGGCAGTATGGAGGAAAACAACCAGATTAGTTCCTGGATTGAAAGGAATGTCATTCTCAGATAGATTAAAGGATTTAGGGTCTTTTTTGGGCCTGAAACAGAAGATTATGCATTGTTCTGATTTAGGTATTCAAAATCGTTGAAAGCACTGACCACATCAATCAAAGAGCCATATTCAAAATCGGTAACAACAATGCAGAATCCCAGGAACACAAGAGCAAACTATGTTCAGTAGCATTCAAGACAGACAATAAGAGACACTGATCTATGTGATTCTTTAAGAAAACATTTTGAGGCAATATTTGTACCACTAAGCTACTGTACTTCCAACCAAATAAGCAAGACGGTCCAAATTGTTTCTTGTTGTTTTGTAGTTTTTCTTGAATACTTCAGATTGTTGTCATTCCATTAAAAATTAATGGAATGATAATGTAAAAAATATCTAAAGGAATTGATATGCTTGGCATACTTACATTTTATTTTAATAATTTCCAAACCAAATATATTAATAAGAACAATGATGTATTATGTCCATAAATTTAACAAGATGCAAACCGATTCATCCATCACAGATGGGCATGCACACTATATTATTGTACAGAGCAGTAACTGTTTTGTTCAGAGCATAAAAGTCTATAAAATGATAGGGATTTGTAGAAAACACATCACAGTAATTCTGCAACACTCAAATGTCAACTTAAAATTGAAAGCAGCCAGGAACTGGAGACCTAAACACAGAGCCAACAGCAACTGAGTAAAGCTTTTGGCAATTTGTTGTTCTTTATATACAGCCTAATTACTGTACTTCATTGATGAGGATTTTGGATGTTTCAACAGAAGGAGCTATTGAAAATTATATTGTTTCTGATAGACAATAATTGTCAAATTACATCACTGCAGTTTAGTCATCTTATTGATTATTATATGCAAATTAATATCGTGTTAGAATTAATAATGATTGACGTTATATTCATTATCTATTCTTCACACGTTTCATAAGAAAACATCTTGAGTAAAGAGGAAATGACAGGGAACAGTGGCAAAACAGTATTTTTAAATCTCCTTGATAATAATCTTTAATCAACAAAAACTAAAAAACACATTTGTCTGAGTATACAGTACAATCTGCATGTGGAGAAGTTAAGAGCAATAGTAGGGCTAGTAGGCGTTTGATAAAAATACTAATTAAAAGCTTAATTATTAAATTATTTGCAGTCCATATCCAATGGGATGCATTTCTTTTGATTTAGAATTGGGTAATGGATAACGAACATTGTGGACATACTGTGTAAGGGATAAATGCTTGAATTGGGTGTAATGTACAGTAATTAGTGGAGGACCACAGTGATCTGTGTTAGGACTACTGCTATCCCTAATTAAATTATTGATAAAAAGAGCAAACTGCAGAAGAAGTAAACAGAATTAAAAAAAATGTGAATTGTGAGAGGTGTAAATGTTGCATGCAGCAAAAACATGAAATAGAAGTATAAGAACAGAGATCTGATTTCATAGAGACTACTTGATGAAAAAGACTTAGGTGTTAATGCTGTCACACCTTCTTCATCTTCTGGAGAATGTGGTGGAAGCCAATTAACCTACAGCATGTCTTTGAACTGCAGGAGGAAACCAGAGCGCCTCCACACACCTTGCACCCCAGATCCGGAATTGAACCCAGGGACCCAGAGCTGTGAGGCATCTATAATAATGGCTGCACCACCATGCCTCCCGTAAGTGTGGCTGCATCTACAATTGAAATTACAAAGCTCTTACCCATTTTGAAGAGCCATAGGTCAAACCTTTTAGCTACATTCTCTTAGCTACGTTATCTTGGCTGACAAAAGTGAATCGAGAATTGATGGGGTAAGCAAGGTTTAACATATACCATTTGTGCCTCCATTCTCTGACAGCAAAATTAAAAGATGCTTATCATGCGATAGACAACTAATGAAATAAAATAGAAATTCAGCTTTACAGAATTTAGAAAATTACCCTGTCAAATAGGAATAATCTCTACAATAGGTATGAGTTTGAATGAGCTTGTACAGTCTGTACAGTTAAAATTACACTACGTTTGAAAAGATTTTGTGTTTTGAAAGTTGTTTTTTCTTGACAGTCAGCCAATGAAGTAAAATTGAGTTTTCTTGCTGCACCTTGACTGTCCTTTACTCATTTTAATTGGCATCATGCTGCAAAGAGACATAAAAAAAGTGACATTTTAAGATAAATTACTCCTGAAGCTTAATCATAAGCTGCTGTACTGTTATGATATTGGAGAAGAACCCATTCCAATTTTCAACACAATAAATTATCAGTGTAACCTTTTGAGAACTGGTGATGTGCATGTACAGTACACCAACACAAGTCCGTCACAAATTTAAATGCTAAAATTTATAGCAAAAGAATTTTAAGCCAGAAAATAAAAGAGGAACTAGTTTGATGTGGTGATTGTATTAGGGAAATCCCATCCATCCTTGATTTTTAATTATTATTTTTTGATAATCTAAGCTTTCATCATTTTTAATTCACTAGGAATAACAAAACCAGGAATTAAGCATATTGAAAGGTCTTAGTCACCATACATGAGGCTTAACCCACTTTAGGTTGGGGAAACTGTGACCCCCATGCAGAGTGAGAAGTGACCAAGGGGCAGCTGCAGAGGTGGAGATTGGGTGGGGCTGTGGCTATTAACTATATGAGGGATTATATGAATAGTATTTATACTATGAGGAAATGACATCAGGAGTGATTATAAATGTCCACTGTCCACTGACAACGGAAGCTGATTGAACTTGGCAGTTGTCATTATAAACTTTATTTCAGTACGAATAACAACCTCTATAAATTAAGTGCATTGAAAGATTATAGGAACAAGTAATAGATTTATTCCATGCTGAAAAAAAAAGAAAGAAAACACAACGTTTCGGCCATGGAGCCTTCTTCTGCTGTGAGTTTGCAAACTGGGGTTGGCAGGATAAATGACCAGAGATGGTTATGAGACTGGTCATTTTGAAGATGATCAGATAACACCAGCAAGGGTGTATCACATCAGTGTTCAGTGAGGGATGGAATATTGAAAAAGGTCTAGAGATCAAGCTGGCTAAGACGTCAAAAGGCAGAGAAATGCAGAGCTGTAGAACAGTCCACCCAAATGATGTTCTGTATGCAAGGGAGAGAAGGGGCTTACTAAAAGTATTTCCTAATGTTTTAGGTGACGAGATGACTTCAGGAATGACAGGAGAAAATGACAGCTGAGGCTGATTGAACTTGGCTTTTATCATCCCTCCTGAACTTCATTTATCTTGCATCTCCCATGTTTGGAAAATTTAAAAATAACAACTTTAATTGCATGAACTCTGGTTTAATAACAAGATGACAATTTTAGTTTTAAAAAATGGTTAACACAGAAAGAAATTAGTGTGTGTAAAAATAATTTAAATCAAGTATTTACTAGAACATATTAATTGTATTTTAACTATTTTCTTAAATACTGTAGCCTTTTCTTTCCTTTGCTACTTCAGAAGCTACAATATACTATAACAGTATTATAATGGGCTTATGCTCAAGAATTACTTGGATTGGAAGGCAAAGATCACAAAGTAGGTCAGTGTTGAAATCAGACTTCAAAAATGTCCTTGTAGTGATCAGCTTGTACTGCTTTCATTTAATCTACTGCATTTTAAGACATATTTAAATTCAATTTTGAAATTATTTGCTCTAAAGTGCATCACAAAATGAAGAAAAACACAACCTCTTATTTTAAGTTTCAAGTTCACTTTCATAACTTGAATTTCAATTCTCAAAAAAGGATGATGAAGCCTTTCAAGAGGAAATTGTAGAACCATGCATGCTTTTGAACATCAAACATAATGGTCACCATAGCCGAAGGCTGCTTTTTGCATTGTAAGCATTACATTTTGAATGAGAAGAGGGCAAGTTGTTTCAATCATGTAATTTTCCTCATGCCATCTGTGGAAAATATCAATACATGTTATGCATCTTATTTTCCATTTTAGTGACATGGAAGGAAATAAATTGCTTTTCCACATCTGACTGGGCAAATCAATGACAGTCTTAATTGCTTACAGTTGCATCTCCACATCACATTATCAGGTTTACCATTTCGTTACCTGTTCAGACACTGTCACCATTAAAAAAACGTAGTGTCTCTGAATTCATAAATCTGTGAAATACTTGACTCTTAAAAAAACCCCATGGATGAAAGATGATGAAATTCACACTTAGTTGATCTGAAATTAAATCACATGGTCTCTCTGAATGACTAAAGAACAATTAAAAATGAATTAAACAAGATATACAAGCTATCAATACAAAATCAATAAATACATTGCTAATAAATATTTTCTAGACTGCATTTGATTTCAAATACAAGCTTCCCTGCAAGGTAATATTTTCTCAAGAGAAGTAAGAAATGACATCAAATGAAATGTATCACTTATGACTCCTTTTATATATGTCTTATTAGAAAAAAAAGTATACAGATTGCAGTCAAATATCCGATAAGTAATTCATGGGTGTTACGAAAACCCCAGCACACTTTGATTTGTAGATTCATGAAGAAACACATATAATTTTCACAGACATTCTACCCCAAGTTCAAACACCTTCTAATGACTCAGGAAAAGATTAAAAATTGAGAAAAAAATCTCAAATGGATCCCTCATCTATGCTCGCTTTTGTGAAAGCAAACAGAAATGGACAGCAAACTAATATGGCACCACCAGTTAAAATGAGCAGTCCTATTTAATGGAAAGCACAACTAAACAAAGATATGAATTATTGAATTACATATTCCTGAATTTTTATTTTTTGCTGGTGTGGATAGTGAATTATTCATCAACACAATGCATAACAGTTAACATAATTCTTTCTCAAAGCTGCCTAATGTAAATTCACTAGAGTATTCAGTGGGGCAGACCAAGTGAGATGGTAACTACAGTAGCATGAGAGGTTAGATCGAAATTATTTGTAGAGACTTTGTTTGTAGGTAATTTCTCAAAGAAAAACAAAAGGTTAGCTAGTTAAATATGTGTAATAATATGTGTAATAACTATGTATGTAATAAAAAAAGATTGTGCTGGTAGGTTTAAAGGTGCTGCACAAAAAATAAAATAAAGGATCTTTTGTAAAGGTCCTCTGAGCACTATGCAAGAAAAGATATTAACATGGATAACTCAGTTTCTCAGGTCATCTGTTTTATACTTGTTGATTTACACAACTGTCAAGTGATAAAATGGTTGCAGATGCTTTATCAATAGGAAAATGAGAATAGAAATATATGTACTGTACTTATACTGTATGTAACCATGATTTTTTTTCTGTTACTGTTGTTCCTAAATAAGAATTCTGATAGAATAAACAGATGTATCCCTTTCTTGTTTTTCTATTTAAAATGTGTCACCATGTAATTTTACAAACTGCAGCTGTGTTCATTTGATAGAAACCCGTCTACTTAATATGCTGGTGTAAAATTATGCATTAGCTTCCCCTTGTTTGTCACGCACTCATTTGTTTTCAATGTGGTTCATGTAATATTAGAAGTGTTCATTTACCTCTGACCATTTAATATCCCTTCTGAAACTGTGGGTCTGGCGAGTGAAAGTCAGAAAAATGCCACTGATGTGCAACCAGCAACATAACTGCTCTTCTGATGCAAATGTGGTCATAACAGAAGCAGCTGTCCTGAACAATGCTCTCGAAGCTGTGCCAGCCACTTCACCCGGGACAATGGTACCAACCACAGTGACTCCACCTGCATCACCAGCATGAGTTGGCATGATGGAACAAATGTGGAAATTATGAATCCTGGTTTTAAGGCCACAGGAGGGAAAGCTGTGCAAAATATTTTTGACAGAAGCCCCAAAATACATAAAGTGTGAGAACTTTCACATTGGTCACCCTTTCCTTGTTTTTACCTTGCATATTGAAAATCAAATATTACTTCATCACATACAGAAGTGCACACAGAAAAGTCTTATGTACTAAAGGAAGGTGTCTTTGCAACAATCACAAGAATGTATTGCATTTGTGTTTCTAAAGCCTGTGGCGATAAAACTTTTTTACCTGGTTTTTGGTCCTTATCAAATACCAAGGAAAGAATCTGAAGAAGTTTTGGTTTTAGAGCAACAAGATTTGTCTGACTTCAGACAGGCAGATTTTCCTTGCTATGACAAATTTGGAATGCCTTTCTTGAAATCAACATTGCCTGCAATAAATATGTTCAAGTGGGGAGTTGCATCAGCATCCCATGTGCAAACATACAAAACTCTATTAACAAAGTCTTTTATGGAAGTGATTGGCGTCCTCTAGTGGTTGTCTTTCTCTTATTATATTTCTTTTCAGCTGGTGAACTGCTTCAACTGTAAATTGCACTGCATGAGAGGGATGCAATCATACCGTTTATTCTCCAAAACAAATGGACAGAACCTGGTTTACCAAATGTGATGGACAAGCTGCAAGGAAACCTGAATCAGGGGGAATTTTCTCCAAAGAGAGTTATGCATCGCCTCTAATGCAATTTAATTGTAAATTGATTTATTTGCAAATACCTGTATCTCTATTCATGCAATCTGAATCAGTCTCCCACATGATTTTTTAGACTGTGAGGTTAATACATTCATATGCGCAAAGAAGGAAACAAAAAAACTTCTTTGCCCTTGGAAATCATATCCGAGTTCCTCTGGGTTAATTTCTAAACAAATTTTCACTGCAGGGTGATCAACACTGGCATGACTACATTTAATTTTCTGTTTTAAATTATATAAAAGAAATAAAGTTACATTTTGTGAAAACCCAGATTACATCATTAATTAGCATCTTGTTAAAGCTGTTCATGGATTCTGAAATGATCAAATATTGCTTTTAACTCTGACATAAATTATTTTTTGGGACTGTAAGTGTAGACTAGTAATAACTTAATTCTCCTCTGATTGAAGATTCAAAAATGGGTGTGTTATCCTTGATCTCTATTATTTTTCTGCTCTATGCCTTTAAGCTGGCTAGGCTTAAAACGGTAAGGACATTGCTTGAAATTTTCTAACAAAGCTGTCCTTGAAACTTTAGTCCTAGACATGCTGAGAATAGCAAATGTGTATTAAGCCAGGGAACCGAAAACAAAAAGGTTGTCAAGGCTAAAAAAAACATGAATCAAAGAACTTAAGATACTGATGCATCACCAAAATCATGTTACATTCTAAATATGACTGCAGGAAGTTCAAAAAGCCATAAGTTTAACTGAGTGGATTACTAGGTACTGATAATACCAACTACACTGCAGTATAATTGAATGCTGCTGTTAAAATTGTTTTGCATTAGTGTTGGGCATTTGTGGGCTTGACTATTAAAACAGCTCTTTAATAAGAACAGAAAAATAAGCTTGATACATCTGCTGGTTGGCAGTTAGGCTTGATACAAAACCTTCAGTGAAGAGTGACATTAAATTTCTGAATTGTGGAAATAATGTTTCTGAGGGAATGTGAAAGGTAAGTTATGTCACAAATAAAATCTTGCAAGGCTCAAAATTCCACACCACCCATCTTCACTGACCTTGTGCTGTACCCAAGCAGCACTGTGGTGTTAGGAAAACAACCTCAGTGGGAAATCAATTTTAAATACAGACTAAAAATGTTCATTCTGAAGTGTTTTTTTCCTTTTAAAATCAAATTTTAAAGGAAAGAACACCTTTTAAGAAAATATTTGTCCCCCTCTACTGGCCATTCATATTAAATGACAAAACAATCTCAATTACTTCTTCAGAGGGATAATTTCATTTTTAATTCAGGGTCCGATGGTAAGAAACCATTGATCACCTGCTAACACTGCATTATTAACCATTACTGATTCCCCTTACAAGAAATATACAGTAAGAGCCAATGCTGATGATTTTATTTAGTTAATATACTGGCCATTATATGAAGATTTAGAAATGGTGACTATTCAATAATAATTTGATGAGTATTTTATTTGTAGGCTGGTGAGTTTGAAGATTTAAAGATACTCATAAAACTTGTTCTACAGCCACCCTAGTGAACTGATGTTATGAGATAATATCATAGATGCTTATATGGAGGATTAAAGGGTACATAAATGCAAGGAGCTATTTTATTGGTGTGACATTAAGGATTGGATTACATTCGACTTACAACTGGCAATCAGAGAAAGCTGCCACATCAGTGAAGCTAGTTGAGATTGTGAAAGACTTGGGAAAAGGCTATCGATCTGATTTTCAGCTTTTGCCAGAAGAATACTTATCATGCTGATGCCTCCTAAGAAGGCAGCCAGCTGGGATTCAATTTTTGTAAAAGCATTTTTCCTATTACTCCCACTTTTATTTACATTTATTTTTGCTATTTTTTGAGGAAGCAGTTATGGTTTATAGACCAGCTCTAGGTCCTATACTGTAGGTGATTGGTTACCTTATGCGTCTGGACAGTTGGCTTTTTGCTCAAGACCATTGTATGACAATTCACTGTTCAATAAACCCACTCAGATCAATTTAATTAATTAATGCCATTTTTTAATCATTTCAGTAGCTCAAAGAGAAAATTAGCATCCCAAATGACATTCTGTTTAGATTGAAAAAATGAATATTTACACATATTATGCAAAATAACATACCATTCAACAAAAAAGGAATGAAGTCTTACATTTCAATTTGTATAACAAAATATTCCTTTCTAAAAACATATTTTAGGTTGTTCTTATACAATACAAAGAACTAATGATTAAAAACAAATAGGTTTTGGGACAATTTTCACTATGACAATTCCTGCAAGAATATTTTTGTAACAGCTTTTGTATGTTTTGTTTTGGGGTCATTAAATCACTGAGGAAAAACAGGTCTTGGAAGTGTCTAGACAAGACTATTCTTCGGGATATTATTAGTTAAAATTCATCTTGCTGTATAATCTATTCAGTTTCAAAGTAAATATTTACACTCATGTGGAGAGCCCAACTCTTTCAAATACTTATCATTCTACATGGTTAAACACTTGGAGACCAGCAGAATAATATTTTGTTAGAAAACATTGGCTAATTGGATTTATTATAATTTTTCTTGGGGCAGATATATACAGTATTTTAATTAATTTAAGGTTGCAATGATTTAAGCCTGCAAAGGTAACTAATATTGCCTGCTTCATTTTTATGTAATCAATGCTTCCAATTCTTTTTTTTACAAAAAGGGCACAAGCAAATAATGAATGCTATGGTACGTTGTTTTCCAATCAGGTTTTAATACTTATGTAAATTACATTTTCACTATATTTTTTAATCCATTGAGAAACACGCCAGAGAGTGAAACTGTAGGTGTGCCTGTTATATTCAGTAAGACTTTATTACAGCTTTCTTTACTTTTAAATTTCTTAGAATCCTTCCTCATGTGTTCTACATCACAATATTGCACAGCCTTACAATAGAAATATTGATGCTTCCCAAAGAGATGATACAAATGTGTTAAAGGTACAATAGAACAGGCATAAACACATTGCTCAAACAGGGTCTAATATATACAGTGATGTAGAAGATCCATATTTTTAACACAGGGAAAACTCAACACATTTTAATGGTTGTTAACTGTAATAGGACATGGTTCTTTGAAACATTTTTGAAAAATATACCTTTCTTTAACTCTTTGCTTATTGAAGTTGTATTTATCATCACAGAGAGTTATGCAAAAGTTTTGGATTTCCTTTGTGCTGACAAATACAGTATGTCAGCCATTCTTTTTTTAATATGCATGTGACATTGACAAAATATAAATTATATGTAAAAGACTGGCTGTTCCTTATCTGTTCCCAATATACACAAAAACTTATAGAATGTACAGTGGTTGTATTTATCAGTTCCTGGCAAGCCAGGAATCAGATCCTGCTTGTTTTAAATAACCTTAGCAGCAGAGGTCAATAAATCTCTTTTTCTGCTTCCCCAAGCAATAGCGTAGTGGGAAGATTTTTCTGAAACTAAACATGCGGAGTGTGAATATTACTGAATGTCAAATGGGCAAGGAATGGTCAATACATTGGAAGACAACACAGGATGTTTATGGTGCAGATTGCAAGTCATAAATTTGAATTAACTGTAATTAACTGTAAAATTAAAAACACATTGTATAAATTCTATATAGGCATATGTGGTTGTCATATTAGGCAGTTATAGCATGTTTATAGAAACAGAAAGTCACTTCTTCCTGGATAGTATCACAGCAACCCAGCACCTATCTTGGGAAAGCAAGGTGCAGGGAGAATAATCCCCAGAAGAGACTGCACTTCGACACAGGGATAATTTCAATTGTCCACATTTTCCTTAAATGCGAAACTAAGCTGATAATGAGACTGATGAAATAATAATTGCAGTCTGCTTCTGACTCCGCTTTAAGAAGTAATCCTATACAGTATGCCATTCAATAATGCCAAGGCCATGCCAGTCATATGCCACTTGTCCTATGGATGGGTACTGCTTCAATGTGCGAACTGTCCTAGAGTCAGAGGCAGGGTAAGTCCCTTCTGCCACCGTGACAGCAGTTTGCAGTTACCTCACTCCATTCATCACGGTTAACCTAATGTTTCATATCAAAACTCAGAATGAATGAATCATTGTACATTGATGTACTGTAAAAGGGTGGTATGATAGTCAACGCTACCACCTCATTTGATTTCAGAGTGCGATACCTTCTGCGTGGTGATTACGTGGTTCACACCTTGGTCAAGACAATATGACATCCCAGCTTTTGCAAAAAGTGCCATGACATCTTTTAATGTGTGTCATTTTCACAGTGGGCCCTGGTTTTACCTGGCTTTCTATTTCTAATACGGAAGCAGACAAGAAATCTCCCAAGCACAACAAAATCTTGTCTGTAAGGAGCCTGACTAAGAGAGTGAACGACAAATAGATCATTCAACCTGAGTAGTGTACTGTAGGTATCCTGCATTGGGCCATGAATCCATTGACTGTGTCTATCATTAGATGAGAAAGCCCTGATAGAACAAAAAAGCTGTTTTATTCTATTTTGACTTGGTCTTTTATTTGCTCTTACAGTTACAGTTTCAGGTCTTTGCAATGAATTATGAAGACAACAGCTGAGCAAAAAAAACAGACGATCAAAATGGACTAAATGGATGCTGTATTGCAAATTTTAAAAGTTGGCTTACAGATCTTGTTTTTGTAGCTACTTGTACTACTAATCGTTGTAAAAATAAACGATTTCCACAACATTCCACTAATCGCAAACCGGGCAAATTACCCCGGCGGTATACACGCAGCTCTAACTGGAACTGAACAGCAGAGGGCGCCATATAGAATTCTTTCTAAACTGCAAACCACGGAGTAGGAGGAGGCTGCGTGTTATTACAGACACACGCAGCCAAACCCTGTCTGATCGCTATCTTTAGACATTGGTCAGGCTCTTAAATTCTTTTTGTGTGCCAACCATTTAAAATAAATAGGGGGCTTGAACAAAGCCTTAGATTCATGGGAAATGATGACACCGACAATACAACCAACGTTGAGTTGCTCAAGAGGGGAGTGAGTGAGTTTATGAAAAATACCCAGGAACTAGTGTAGGGTTAAAAAAAAAGAGAGACGTTTAACTGCATCCAATTTGTTTTTGTTCGTATTTATGTTGTTAAGAAAAGTTTGCCGCTTTCAAGGGTTGTTGTAATCGCCGATCTTTGGTTTTTCTTTAAAAAAAAACTAAAGCTAAATTTGCTTTAACATGACTTCAAGAGGTGTGTACCCAATGAATACAGGTAGCCCAATGAACCCTAATATTAACCCTATGAATTCGGGGGGTGTCAGAATGGCTCCTGCAATGCAACAGAACACCGGATTCCGGGCCATGGGCTCAGCTGCTTCCCCGTACCATCAGGTAACTGCGGAAAATTATACTGTAATTTAAATTATTCGATGAATTTCCGGTCTCTGTCATTAGGTTAATCGGTATTATCTATGGTAGCGGGAGCTTACAGTACGTTGCTTTAACGCGGTGTGTCTTGTGTACAGTATGTTACTTTTTTGTTTTGTAGGTTTTTATTATTAATAATCAGTACATTTAAACAAGTCGGGTGTTCCAGTGCTGTTTTCACGGTAAAACTAGAAAAACAACAACAATGAGCTGGTGTAAGTGAATTAATACAATGTACTTTGCAGAATTGAGCTGAAACGCGGTTAAAGCACAACTTTAGCCGTGTTTCTACGTTAGACCTCACGGTCGTAACGGGACAAAAAAAAAGACAGAAACGCTTGTATGACCAGCAGGGCACTAGAGAACTGGAGTGGATGGAAACGACACGACTACCTCAATAACGTTTTTTAAAGGATGCATCAAGCGAGAATTGTTCCGTTTTGTCATTTTTTGCAAAGGCCCGAAAAACTCAAAACCAGAGTGCTAGGTTGATAAAGTCCTCACTTCCGCATTTATGAAGTATCGCTGCCTGAATGTGTGTGAGAGAAGACAAATATGCCGTTATGTTGCGTGTGCGTGTGTGGGACCACATAAAACACCGAGAGCACAGAAACACCAGAGTATACCAGTCAAATAGTACGTTAAGTTGTCCCGGAAAGGGATATTCGTTAGGACATGTTAACGTTAACGCTAAAAGAGGAACCGAAACCAGTACCACATGATATAGCCTGTCCTCATGTGGTTTGTATTTTCTGTTGCGAGGGAAAGCGAGCGCTGGGCTGAGCTGAGCGCTGTCTTCGTGACTTGACACTTCTTAACTTTTTTCCCCCCCTCTCCTTTCTTTGTTGTTACATTCACGTTTGCACTGATGCCTCTTCGGTTGCTACATGGGAGGTATCCGCTGGAGACAGGACAGTTCAGAAATGGGAAAGCCGAGGGGGAAGGGGGATGAAAGTCGGTGCAGCATAGTAATCTGTCAAACTAGCTGGGTTTCTACTGTATATCAATACCTGCTGTAAGTCCGCGTTCTGCTCTCAGTACTTCTAACACTTTTAGTACAGTAATTGCATCTGTCTTCGTGCTTTCATTTGGGGGAGGGCGAATCCTGAGTGAAACTGCTGTTTTGGAAAGGAGAACTTCAAGTCGTACAGTATTCGCACGGAGCAGAACACAAACGTTTCAATTTCTGCCCAGCTGCTCAGCATCCGATAAACGTGCTGGGCTCTAATAAGAAATGTCAGACGCAGATGCGTCTTTTTGCAGGAAATCCTGTCTCGATCGCTAATATCATATCTCGGCTTCTCTTGCACGATAGTATCGCTAGAAAACGAAAAAAAAAACAATCTTGAAAGTAGTTGTAGATATTGCAAAGCGTTCAAATGTATTGTATTGTCGCATTTATATGTGATACAAAATATCTTCTCGTGGCGATATATAGCACAGTTATTGTATTCCTTCCCAGAAAAGCAGTAGGAAAGTATTTTTACCAAATTAAAAACAGGAAACTGCCATTTTAATTATTTAAAATAGTTCATGCATTGAAGTGCGCTGACACGTGGACAAATGTGTCAGCGCACTTGAAGTTTCTTAAAGCAAGAAAAGCGCTCAAAGAAGAAATTAATGAAAAATGAATCTGTCCCATATCTACCTGAACTTTCTCAACGAACATTTTTAAATTACCTCGTTTTTTACGTATTAACTCATGTACATATCTTTTATTGTACTCTTAGCTGTGTGGCAATGAAAGGTAATTAAAACAGGCCAAATATAAAGTCGGTATTCCGTAGGAAGTTAATGTTTAAATCCCACGCACCTTGCAAAGCAGAGCTAGACTAGTTTGCTAAATCAGTTTTCAGAAGTGTAATACTGATCTTATCATTGATCATGGAAAAAGTGTAAGAAGTATTTGATCAAGTATGATGAGTTGAATAGAGTCAAACAAGGCAGCTGAGTGGAGTTTTACTGCAGGTGAAGGGATATTATTCATTTATGCAGAATTTGTTTTGTGTGCAATACCAAATATTTTATTTTTGTAATTTAGTACTTGATACTGTTGAAAACAAGCATGAATGTACTGTAACTTCAAAATTGATCCACACAAACTGAGATCTGATCATTTTAATACAATTTGAAAAATTATTTTACATAATTGTTCCAAATGTTTAATAGTGAGAAGGACCAACTAAAATGTATTTACGTAATAATTTTAAAATAGAGTTCTAAATCCAAATAAGATCCCCTGATATTTTGAAGAAAAATATGTTTCTCCCTTTTCAGTTAACATGTGGGTTTACACACATAGTATCATTCTTTTAATAAACAGTTAAACTCCGGTAAGATGCAAACCAGTGGTTAATATATGCAGGACATTTGCATAAAGAGCCATTTTCAGATTTCTTACAGTGGCACTACTGTTGCTCAAAAAAGTGAACAGCTTTATGCAAATGAAACATTTTCAGTTGAAATGTGTTCCTTATAAATTTGGAAATTTGTCCCATTGATAGTATTCAAAAGAAAAGCGACATAGTGTTTAGGTTAGGCGGTGTAGGTCAGCCCAGTAGCAGAAGCAGTATAATAATAAGTGTAGTTACATACACTCTTGTTCAAAATAGTTTTTCTATTAATCGAATGTAAAATAAGCAACTTCTTACTAACCATCAGTTAAAACTTCCTACCTGGCTATCCACTAAGGGTTAAAAAGGTGATAGTTTGTATGCAAACAGTATGTGTTAGGGTAGTTAATTACAGTAACTCAAAGGCACTAAAATGTCTCTGAATAAACACTTAGTTTGCAATTATATTAACAATTAGATTACTTACATACATAAGAGAAAAACACAAGGTTAGTACATCTGGTGTGTGTTCTTCATGCTACAGTAGCAGATATATCACCCTGCAGCTCACAACTACAGTAGCAGCCCCACTAAGCTCAGTAGGTGTGAGCCTGGCCAGTACCTGGATGGGAGACTCCTGGGAGAGCTAAGGTTGCTGCTGGAAGAGGTGTCAGTGGGGCCAGCTGCTAAATAAAGAGATTTATTTTGTTACTGTTATAAGATGCAATTTTATGTCATTTTTAGCAAATGTGCATGTGTTTGAATTGTGTGTATGTAAGAGTCAGATGTGGAGGATGAGACCCGAGTAATCCGGTTTAATGTTTGTTATTACTGTAGGTGGTCTGAGCTTTAGGAACTTGATGAGCTCTAAAGCATTTGACCTAATGTCTCTGCTTCTGCCCTGCCCTGCCCTGCCCAGCGCCCAGGAATGCCCCCCAGTCGGGGCATGCCAATGGGAGGGATGGGAGTGGGGCCTGGTGCTGGACCCTCCTATAGCTCCGGCCTGCCTATGAGAGCAGGTTTGCCCCAGCCAGCGATGGACCCTTTCCGAAAGAGACTGCTTCAGCAGCAGCATCAAGGACTCGCAAGCCACAGACGGGGGTAAGTGTGGCATCAGCCGGACCACAGAGAACGTAAAGAATGTTAGAAAGATGTGAGGAGGCTGTTTGGCTCATCTAGTTTAATTTGTAACTAACAGCCAAGTGGATTGATGATCTCATTCAGCAGGTATCAGTTTAAATGACACAGGGTATAAATTTAAATGACACAGCAGAGTATTTTGATCCAGACTCCCGCAACTCCCCGTGCAGAAAAGTGCCTCCCTCTTCCTGGAGTTTACACCTGTGAATTGTTAATACCTTTCAGGCTGCTTGAATCAGGTTCCCTAGTAGCTTCTCTGTTAAGACTAAAAAGATTCAGTTCTTTTAGCCAGACAGTGTAGGACATTGTAGGTCAGTGTAAGACACAGTTAGTACACCATTTACCAATCCTCCTGTTTTGTTCTACTGTATCTACTAACTTTTGTAGTTTAATAACCATGCCAGAATTGAGATCATTGATGTAAATTAAAAAAAGCAGTGGTTCTCATACATATACCGGTGGTACTCCAATAATTACATCATTTCCATCTATAAAGGGCAGACTTTGCTGTATGAAAATAAGTGTGAGGGGAATGATGTTATGAAGTATGTCTGTGAACAAAAAAGGGACAACACTTTACTCTTTATTTAAGTATTGTAGGTGTTGTAATATTATATATATTACTATTACTACTTTGTGAAGTGTACTGAAAGTTCTAGCAGCTAGTGCATTTCTGTTCTTAAACTCAGTATCATACAATATCATATCATATATTATCATATAATATATACCATACATTATTTTTCATCCATTTATATTTATACACTCACATTTATATTTTTTCTTTCTAGATAAATGTTTTACAAGTGATCCCCTCTGTACCCGAAGCTATGTGGCATGACTGTTAAATATCTTCAAAGTGTTTTATCAGTAAATTAGAAATGGCAAGGTCCTGAAATGGTTTAGAAAGACTCTTTTGTACCCCACAATGAGAGCATTTTTGTTGCTTATGGCTCCAGGGGGTGGCATGGGTTTGAAATATCCCAAGAACAAAACAAACACAAGACATAAGGGCTGTCCCATGACTCTTTGTTATCTGCTTAAATCAGTTTAGCTCCAGGCACCTACAGTATTAGTATAGTGGCATTAAGACAGTAAAAGAAAGTGCCGTAACTTAACATTTATCCAAGGGAAGAATTTATTTTTATTGGAGTCTTTGTGTGTTTGTGTGTGTATGTAGAGTATAGGTATTACTATATAATATTATAGGTATGTGGTTGGAGCAAATATAAAACAGTATCCCTATGGAGATAGTCAACTGGATATATTTTATATAAAGGTAGTATTTTCTTAATAAATCAAAGCATGTATTTTTAAAAAACCCAAAAGATCTCAGTTTGAGATCTGAGTTAAAGAGGTCTTTACACGTGTGAATTAAAAACAAGTGCATGGGGGAGGTCTAATGATAAATATTTGATCATCAGTATTTTGTACACTGTAGTGATTGATGTTTACTTGTATTGACCATTTTTGTCACCAAAGATGCATAAATATAACAAGCAAGGTCACTGTGTCAGAATCTAATCTTCACAGATTCTGAACAGCCGTTATGTATCCAAAACAATAACAGCAATAAAAACTGTTTCTGAGCAAAAGCTTCTGCTGTGTATATTATTTTCTATTAAACACTCTAAAATTGTGAAAAATGCTTTCACACTATTATACAATACAGGAGCGTGCATTTTTTTTTCACCACTTGTTATACTGAGATACAGCTGACAGATTGTCTAAGCAAGGATCATTGAGAGAATAACCCTTTTACTGTGATAGACATATATAACTATTATATTTTTCCTAGGGATTTGTATGCTTTATTTGTGCAAAGATAAATATGTATTAAGTTTAATACATACATTAAAAATATGAATAAATACATTTAATATCAAAAGGTATCTGGACCTTCACATAGATATACATGTATTAACATTTTTGTTTTTTTAGCATTAAGAGACGAAAGATGGCAGACAAGATACTACCACAAAGGGTAAGTGTAAACCAAGTGGAACAGCACTAAATCCTTCACTTCTTTTATGAATATTTAAGCTAGAGTCTGTAATCAGTATCACCTACTGTAGTATGAAAGGCCTAAGCTTTTTTTAAAGAGCTACAGTTTGTTTTGAAGCCTCCATGCTGTATACAAATCAAGTCGGTTTCAAATGAACTTTGCACTTCTGATGTCACACTGCAGGGGATTACAGTACATTTCTTAATAAAACCTATTAATCTTTCTTGCCTGACATTATTTGGTACTTTTGTGAATGACAAAATGAGCCATGGTATACAGGAACTGAATATACTGAATGGTGCGAGAATGTATCTTGCTATTGAAAATGAACAAATGATTGCTTCAGGTGAAACAGGCTGCAGACTGATAATGCAGTGTACAACACGAGTTTTGAAAACTGGGCTTAGTAAACAAAGAGAATTAATTAAATTGCATTTTGTTGAAAGATTTGGTATGTTTGCCTCACCACAGTGGAGTATAATTATGGTCTTTTTAAGAACAATTATGTTCTAATTCACTTTTTATATTACTTATATAAGACGATGTGAGGAAGCACACAATCCCTGTGTATGTTGGAGTTCTAACTACTGTGTTAAGTGATTTTAACATGATTTCCCTTTTCCAGTTCTACAGTCTGCCTTGTCTAATATTAACATTTAACATTATTTAATATTAGTCTAATTAATCATTGGCCTTTTTATCACTTCACCATCCTCCCTGGATGAGAAAAGTAATGAGTTTCAAGGTTATTATTATAAAATATAGTTTTATTATGCATTTTTTTATTAGTTCAATACTACCCTGTTGGGGTTTTAAATATACATTTTTGCTGTCTGCATGTAATAGCTTGTATTTATTCACATCACATTTAATGTCAGGTATAGTATGTGACAATAGTACGTCTTTTTGAATATGCTTCGGATACAGTGCCTGTGGCCTCACCTACTTCTACAGTAAATATACTAGTAAGCTATTTCTAGATAAGTTCCTTCATTTGTGTGAACACCAGGGTTAAATAACATGCGTCACTAGGATTTTGAGTTCACCCTCATCACATTAACATATTACCCTCTTGTAAATTCCTATTAATTAGAAATTAATAGGAATGTCTTTTAACCTATAATAATGTTATTTTTTTGTTTGTGAAGATACATTAGCAACAGTTTGCGTTTTGGCTTGTTTTCAATAAAGAAGAATTGTGTTTCCTAGATTTCTTGCTTTATCCTGTACTGATTGAAATATTGAAAATAGTTGTAGTTTCAGCTGCCATGCCTGTATTTCTTTTCCCTGAGCTCATGGCTCATGTGTTCTTTACTGAAGCCATGTCTAATTTATCACTGTCTGTTACTTTTAAACTCTCCCTTGTTCTGACAACGTCAGATGTTTATACTGTGGTCACAATTTTCCACTTTCTCTTACCTCTGCAGCTCCACTAATCGGAACACATTGAACAAATTGCTTTAGCTTCCGTGTGACAGATCAGTTTGTCCCGCTATGGCTCTCGAAAGAGGGCTTGTGTTACACGGCTCGTCCAGATTGACCTGGCCTCAGAAGGGGGAAGTGATCTGGGAAATGAGTTTGGGGCTCACTTAAGAAGTAAATGACACAATCTGAAATACTGAAATCAATCTTTGGATCTAGCCCCTGGAAAGAAATAGTTGATATAGAGGGCTCTCCAGATTCTCACAGGCAAGGTGATGGAGAATACCGACCTCTGCCTTAGGCTTAGCGCACAAACCATGGCCAATCTAAAAACTAATCAGGGAATGAAGATAGCAGTCAATTCTTTTCACAGCCAGTGGGTGTAGTCAATGAATTACTGGACCACAGTTGTATTTGCCGATTCACAGAGATTCTTAAGAAAACAAGTTGATGAGGTTCTAAGATCAATAAGCTATTAAGAATCAGCTAAGCATGGTGGTTTTGAGTGCTTTCTCTTTTTGTTCGTGGCTTTTAAAATCATTTACTGCTGCAGAGGAAAGAAGGATTTCGCTCAAGTCATTGTGTGGGGTTTATTTCAGATCAGGGAGCTGGTGCCAGAGTCGCAGGCCTACATGGATCTGTTGGCCTTTGAGCGCAAACTTGATCAGACCATTGCTCGCAAGCGCATGGAGATACAGGAAGCCATTAAGAAACCCATAACGGTATTTTACTCGTTTTTTCTTACTGGGATGCAGAAAGTTTATTTAGAAACCCTTCCATCAGTTTTGAAATAAATCTTAGTATTGTGCTCTATGATAGTGCCCTTACATTAGTCAATATTTAGGGCCTGTTTCTTTTTATGTCTTTCTTATTTTTATCCATGAATATATAAGTATGTTTTGTGGTCTTGGCAGTTACTTTGTTCAGGTTTAGGGTTTTTTTTAATGATTAAATTATTTAAATTCTACTGCAGATAGAGATAAAGAGAAAAAGAGTACCTGAGTTTTTTGTTTTCACAAATGTTTTTTACAAGGATTTTGGATATTTCTAAATTTGTATATACTGTACACAAAAATGAAAAAGGGCTGAAAATTAATGAGCAGACATAGGTTTAGATAAGGATTATAGTATTTTTGATCATAATATAATGATTACAGCATTTATTCTCTTATGTACTCAATTTTGTACATCAGACTTCTAAAAAGTTGTAGAGTTGTCAAAATACAGTGAATGACATGCACACAATAGAATCATAAAAGTACAAAATAAATACAAAAAATAGATAAAATAATTAATATTAATGTTTCAACATATTTTTATCCATATGACCTTTAAGTACAGTATACAAATTGTACTGATGCAGGTCCTAGCCCTATGTTGCAAGGGTTTCTACAAAGACAAGCTGAAACATGAGTGACTTGTGATAAACAAAAATTGCATTTTTACTGTTTTTTTTTCCTACCAGCAAAAGCGCAAGCTGCGAATCTACATCTCCAACACCTACAGCCCTGCCAAACCTGAGGGAGAAGAGGCAGAGAAGATTGCCTCCTGGGAGCTGAGAGTGGAGGGGAAACTCCTAGAAGACGTGAGTGAGGGGGTGTACAGCACGCCACCGAGGACATGCTGTCATCCAGGCCCGAGTTAGGGAACAGCGCAACATGTGTTTATGTAGCAGATTTGATGTACTGAATTGGAAATAGAATCTAGAAGGCTGTAAAAGATGAGACAAAATGGTTTAATATAAAAATTACAAATCTTTAAAACAAACAAAACTGGTATATTGAGACGGAGAGGAAAAATTAAAAAGGACACTTGTATTAGCCAACGTATTGACAATGTTAATAAATTAATTGTTTTGGAGGCGAGGGAGTGTGCTCCCAGTTGATCCTGCTACAGTATGTACTGTAGCTTTCACAAAGCAGTTCATAACAAATTGCAACAAATGCTTTTGCTGTTAAGGTAAAAGATAATATTGCAGTCTGAAAAAGATGAAGAGATGCAATTGTTTGGTTGTAAACTGGAATTAGATATAAGACTCAACTAGGACTGAAGACAAAACAGATGGTTTCTTGGTAGAATGTTCCCCCGAGATGGAAAAAATTGCTTTAAAAGAGAGCCTTTCAGCCCACAGATTTCAGTGCCGTATGAGAAGTCTGCAGATTCATCCAGCCTTTAAAATGTACTTCAGCCACATTAAAAAAAGAGGAACCCAATTTGTTGCAGTGGTAAATGCCAGGAAGTGCCATTGCTCAATAAAAGATGCCATAAGCGATTCAAAATGGCTGAACTGCCCTTTTTGTTTGACTTTACAGAATGTTTATGTCTCCCAAAGATTCTTCTGATGTGGTCAGCTTAAACTAGCAGAACTTTCCCAAGAGTGTAGACCTTAAAACTGAAAAGGTCTTTTTTCTCCATCAGCAGCTTCCTTTCTGTATGGATTGTAGACAAAAGCTTAAGAAAACTTAACACAGTAACAAACACAATTCAAAATGTTGTTTTCCTTTTTGCTGACACCACTTTTTGAAAACCATGTCAAGATGCTCACATTTGTTTAGTTAATTTGCTAAATGACTGGCCACTTTATTTCCACCCATATGAATAAAGTCATGTGGCTTGTTTTAACAAAACAAATTAAGAACAGAAAGAACTGAGTCTTTGTGTCAAATATTGCAGAAGTCAATGCCACCATATGCTGGCATCCTACAATTGGTTATAAAATAGAGATATTATAAAGAATATTGTTGCTTGGAGACAAAAAATTAATCTTCATGTTTAAGGAAAAACATAAAATTATTATCTCTTCTGTTGTGAAACTTGGGGAAGTATCTTAAACAACTTTTTACTCCACAGCCGGGAAAACAAAAGAGGAAATTCTCATCCTTCTTCAAGAGCTTAGTGATTGAGTTGGACAAAGAGCTCTATGGGCCAGACAATCACCTTGTAGAGGTAAAAGTGGGAGTTTGTTTGAACGTGCTAACTGTGCCAATTAGAATTATTTAAGTTATGTGACTACAAAAGTGTATGTGAGGAAGAATTTCATATGTGTACATTCTGACCCTATTCACTAAATATGTTGAATTTATTCCAGATTGTCTGCTGAAATTGGCTCGGTTCCATCTCTCTGCTGTGAAATAGTGTACAAAGTGCAATTTAAAGAATTATTCTTTCAGAATCAAAATTAAATTAAAAATATTAATGGGAACTTGCTTAAATTCTCAATAATACATTGAAAAGGTTGTCCTGATGTGGGTTTCATGGGTGCACAAAGAATCAAACTGAAGTCTGTGTTGTTTTTGTGTTCAGTGGCACAGAATGCCCACAACTCAGGAGACAGATGGGTTCCAGGTGAAGAGACCAGGAGACATCAGTGTGAAGTGTACATTACTGCTAATGCTGGATCATCAGGTGTGTAGCTTTAGTGTTTCTATTGGAAAAGACTGTCAGTTTTCATCCCACCACCTCCATTTCTCTGTTTCTCTTTCACCTGTTTTCCAACTAAATTTTTAGATTTTCAAAACTCGTCTTTCACCTCTGTCCCTTGGTAATATTGTACTGTAGGTAACAAACCAAACTGGAATCTTGATGTCATTGGACCAGTCACCTTCTTGTCAAGTCACCACTTCACAAAACCCTGTGCCAGTTTAACAGATTGGGTCCTTTTTCAATGCTGTGATCCTTATCTTGAAATGGTCAATTTGGTCTAGTCAAATCTTATTTTTATGGAGCTCAATAACATAGTGGACAATATTTTAAGTGCTTAATACATATTTCGGGGTGAAAAAGAAAATGAAGAGAGAGGATTTTTAAACTGTATTTTATATAAGGATTTTCTGCTATACCTGTACTGTGTCCTGTACTTCAATGGGTCTTAAAGGCCTAAGAGATGATGATACCTATGAAATAATTATCATTTTATGTGCACATACAGTATCATACATTTTGTAGATTGAGTGTCTCTGTTAGAAATTATGTTAGAGATATGATAAACACAAGGATCCCTCTTGACAAGCTTTTGACTTTGTCAGTTGGATTGTGTCATGTACTGTACCTTATAAATCAGAGAAAAAAGCTGCTACATGTAAGACTTATCTGAACAGTCGATGCCGTTTGTCCCTTTGTTCACCCAGCCGCCCCAGTATAAACTGGACCCTCGCCTGGCTCGGCTGCTGGGTGTTCACACGCAGACCCGCGCCAGCATCATGCAGGCCCTGTGGCTGTATATAAAGACCAACAAACTGCAGGACTGTCACGAGAAAGAGTACATCAACTGCAACCGCTACTTCAGACAGGTGGGTTTCACTTCCTGCAAAATCACATGCATACGCAAATCATACACTGGTCAAAATGCTAGTACCCCCTCATCTAAATAATATGCATTTGATCAGGGGAAAGCAATGCCTGCTTCTTTTGAAGAGCATGAGACAGCTTTTCCTTGCTCTTCCTTGGCCAAAGCTATCCCCAGGTCTCAGTCCTACTCAAACCTGGTAGACCCAATGAAATAAACAGTTGCATCCCACACTCCATTACCTCCTCATACCCTCAACAGATTCCAGACCTGTTGGAACAAGGAGATGGGATGGGACTGGGCTGCAGTATTTCAAAAACCTTCTAAATGTATACAAATCTATACATACAATGCACATGTTGTCTTTGGAAAGCAAGATTGTATTTCTGGAAGAAGACATACTGTATTCCTCTTAAACGCAAAACTCTTTTTGTCCCTCCTTCTCCACTATATGTGCTTTGTTTCCTGAACTACCTTTTAATGTATTGGGGTTTATTTAATTTGCATTCTTTATTGTGCCATTTTAAGGGATGAGCATACTCCAGTGACCAGAATACACTGACAAATTTATCTTCATTGATTAAGCTTCCTTTCCTAAATGTGTTTGTTTAATCTACAGTATCATTACAAATGTTTCCATATCCATTACATATCATCTAAAACAATGGGCTGGTACGGTGCTGTGGTGGTTATCACTGCTGCCTCGCAGCTGCAGTATCCCTGACAGTTTCATGTGTTTCTTGTGTTCAAGTGGGATCAGGTTGCTTCCCACCTTCCAGAGACACACAGACTTGGTATGACAGGTTAATTTGTCGTTTAATCTCTGGGCCTGGTGTCCTCTGCAGAGGGAGAGCAAATGTATACTTGTAGTTCTGTCTTGTATTCTCTCCAGAACTAACTTAGTTACTAACTTCTCTAGAACAGCACTGCCAGTGTACTTATCAGAGCAAGGAAATCAGATCATAGGACCCCTGTTCTAGCAAATGCTCATTGTTATAAAGGCTCTAAAAGTCTAAGGTCCTGTCGACCTACTAACTTTCTTTTTCAAACTTCACCCCCGGTCTTTAAGATCAGGTCAAAATTTAATTTACTGCAGGTCTCCAGCCCCAAACTGCACGCTCTAGGTAACCGTGCCTTCTCTGTCTCTGCTCCTTGCTTGTGGAATAGCCTCCCCGATCATCTCAGAGAAACAGTTTCAACTGAGACCTTTAAAACCCTTCTTCACCAGCAAGCATAAAAACTGTGTGATTTTTCCTTCTTAGTAATTTTTAAGTTCTTTTAGATTTTTTATGTGAAGTTCATTGTGATTTGAGATTCTCTGTAATGCTGTATAAATTAAATGTATTATTTTTATTCCCTGGCATGCTATGACAGTTACCAGAATTACTAGCTGACCGATAGTATCGAGACAAATGAAATACAGATTCCAAGATGTTATCAATGTTGGATACTCTGTTTCCTATATTTTCAGAAAAGCATATTCATGAACATACAGTATAAAGTTCTTAGAAGAGATTGAAATATAGATCTCACTTTCTGTTCTAAGGTGAGGGCATCTGCCAATGTCGTAGGGTGTTGTACTGTCACCAAGAGATTTTCAGTACCCTTCTGTTCTTTGGCTGTAGATTTTTGGTTGCTCTCGAATGAGGTTCTCTGAAATTCCTATGAAGCTGGCTGGGCTACTGCAGCACCCTGATCCCATCATCATTAACCATGTCATAAGGTGAGAGGCAAAACTAAATCTGCAAGTTTACCTCACTTTGCATGCTTGCTCTTTTCAATCAGAGCTGCTAGAGTTTGCTCTGCAAAACTAAGCTTTGCCCTCATGTTTCAGTGTGGATCCCAATGACCAGAAGAAGACAGCCTGCTATGATATTGATGTAGAGGTGGACGATCCCTTAAAAAGCCAGATGAGCAGTTTTCTCTCTTCTACCACTAACCAGCAGGAGATTGCTGCTCTGGAAATGAAGGTAACCTGGTGTATCTCCAAAAACATCATAACTGCCAAATGTCTAGTATCCTAGATAGTGCCACAGCCTGTTTAGGATCAAGGCCAAGGAATATAGTAAATGAAATCTACTGTTGGTCAGCCCATCTTAGCATACAATCATTGTTGAAGGAGCCCATCTGCATTTGACTAAGTTTCCTGACAGCCAACCTCTCTCTTCCCCTAAAATCAATTCACTAGTTCAGACAAACTCTAAGAGGGAGATGCATTGTGATTTGAATTGGTGTGTTTTTATGGCATTATCTGCCTAGCTGAGAACAAACACCTGTCTGAAAGGATGGGGCTGTCAGAGCCACCAAAAGAGGGTTCAAGTCTGTCTGAGAAGACGTAAAGTAAAATTTTTTGAGAGCGATGTTCTGGATTACAAGTGATGCAACATACAGATTAATTGATTGTAGAATATGATTTACAGAGGGATACGTGATGTCACTTGGTCACACCTGGTGTCACAGGGCCTGAATTCTCTAGAGGGAGAGTAAACTGGACAGAATAATTGGGAATATGAGTGGCACATATTAAGAATTGATTACAGATTAAACACTTAAACACTTAAAATAGAGAGTCTTAATAGAGAGCAGTAAGACAGACAGAAAAAATATCTCAAATTAATTTGTTTTAATTAATTTCTAAACCTTCCTTTTAGATCCATGAGACCATTGAATCCATCAACCAACTTAAAACCCAACGAGACTTCATGCTGAGCTTCAGTAACAATCCTCAGGAGTTCATTCAGGACTGGCTAAAGTCACAATGTCGTGACTATAAGGTAAGATTTCCTTTTAGTTTCGGAGTCTCAGAACTTTGCATGGTCACTCGTGATAAGTTGGATAGGTCTTCGTTTCTGTACTTTGGTACTCTGGTACATCACACCATACATATACAGCAGTATGCTGATGGTTTGAGCCTTACCCTTTTTATCCTGGGCAGGTACTAAAGATGTGCCTCAGCAGAGTGTAAAGCCCTGCTTTGTACTGTACATAAGGAGTTTGTTTTCTTGAGAATGAGTAAAGGCAATGTAGAAACTGCAAGAGACCATTATGGCCACATTTAGTAGCTTACTTTATCCAAGTGTTTCCTCCTGTCATTTCTTGAGAGGTCTCAGTAAATTAGTAGCGTGTTCCAGACATCGCTCTTTTCGGATCCTTTTTCCCCAATCTCTGGATGAAAGTATCTGGTGCTCAGGGATCCATATCCTACAGGCTTTCTGTGAATCAAATGCTCAAGATTTTGTTATTGTTTGTTGAATATACAATTCATATTTGGTTTAAAAGGATTCGTAGTTCTTGCCATGAAAACCAGAAGATACTGTATCCCTCAAAGATCAGATTGACCAAACCATTGCTGGTGGTCACATGTGTGGGTTTGAAAATGGCTCATGGTGGAATGTGAGCTCTTAATGAACCGGCGGTTTGTGCTGTATTCCAGTTAATGACTGACACAGCTGGAAACCCTGAAGAAGAAAGGAGAACTGAGTTCTACCAGGCCCCGTGGGTACAGGAGGCTGTGGGGAGATACATTTTCTCAAAGGTAAGTGGTAATGTACAGAAGGGCATTTCAGGAATCGCAACTTATTGGACATAGTCTCTTTAAGAAACAATTTCATAAGGGTAACTCAAGCAACACTGCCAGCTGTCGTCTGTTCATTAAAGCTCTCAACGTCAGATAGCAAGTGGTAAAGGCTGGAGTTAAACCAGCAACTTCCTTGTTACAGTGGCACTTGAACTCAGAGCTTTACCAGGTGATTCCTTAAAGGCTACAGTGTGCACTGGTGTCTCTACCCTCAGACTCTGGAAGTTTTAATACTTTCATTAACAGGTCTTGTCTTGTCTGCAGGTCCAGCAGCGAAGGCAAGAACTCGAACAGGTGCTTGGGATTCGACTCACTTAAAAGCAGTCCCCTCACCAACACGTGCCAGTGCCCTCCAAGGTGTCTGTTACCCGCTTTGGACAGCCTTGACTCCTGGGAATATCTTTCGTGATGGTACAACATTTCTTTGCGGAGTTTCTTCAAATCTGGACTTTGTTGTTAAAATTGAAATGCTGGCATCTAAGTAGCAAACTGGAATTAGAACCGCCAGGAGTTTATTCTCATAATTATGCGTACTAAAAAATGCATCATACACGTGAGCAGTTCATACCAAAATTGTTTAATACGGTGACAACTTTTGTATCTGTTGAGAAAAATGAGGAGTAACAAAAATACTTACAGTAGCTGAATTTAAACATTTGCCACTGATGTGGTGGAAAGAGGCACTTCCTGATTAGTAAGTTGAATTTAGCATTTTGCACTATAGGTAGTTTTCCTTTTTTAGTGCAGTGTAATACTTTTTATCTTGACTCATATCTGAATACTTATTATCGGACTTTTTTAGTCCAGCTGTTGGGAGATGGAAGATGTAATGTTTCTATTTTTGTAATGCATACAATCATTTTTTGTAATACTAGTTTGGTCAGCACTGGGAACTCAGGAAGGACCTCTCTTTGGAGATAGATGAGGTCCAGCACAAGGAATTTCCTTATGTTTATGAGCGCAAACAGAATTTTATTAAGAGGGAGGCTTAGGTTATGCAACAACTAATAGACAGTGCTGGGTGCAAAAAAAATAGCTAGCCTACATATTATTATTGCTTGTTTCTTTTCTATACATACAGTAGCATTTTGTATTGTTCACTGTAGAAATAGTATTTAATCTTAACTTTAGTGACTCTTTACCTGGAGCTTAAAGCTTAAATAATCATGTTCCTTGATACAGTTTTATCCATTATATTCACTATGAACCAAATAAACACAGTATACTATTGCTAGCTCTAGCAGTTCCAAACACCTCTCTCAAAGGATCATTCTTTTAAACCTGTTCTTTGATGAAAAAGGAACCAGTTCAATGCTGGAATTCACTGTTGTAAAAATTTGTTAAACTCAGTTTTTTTCCAAAAATGTGTTTTTACCATGTACTTGAGTAATGATTATGTTGGCCGAGTTGTTTCCAGATTGTTAATATGAGAAACTTGTTGTGTTTAGAGTGATTGCCTGGGCTATAGCTTTCTATTTTTTTCTCAGCTTTCTATTTTCTTTTTTTTATCTGAAACTCTACTAAGTGAGAGTATCTTTTTTTTTTTACTTAAAGACTGGAAAAAAATTTAAAGATTTATATAAATGTGTGTATCGTCTGAATTCGCTTATGTTAATAGGAATAATTTCAAGCGGTGTTTTACACAAGTAACTGTAGCATACAGTATACAGTACTTCTGTTGCATATCCCATTCCACTGCAATAGAAATAGTACCCTATTTAGCCATTAAAAATATGCTTCTATTTTATTTTGACTTAATTTATAAAATGATGCCATCCTCATATGTAGAATTTTATATTTCGGGATTTCAGTTTTACTCCAGGCTAGTGGGCTATGGGTTTGTCTTAAGATGCTACCACATTGCATGAATACTTAGGATACCTTGGTATCATTCCACTATATATAGGATTTATATTTATATACAGCTGCAACACACCTTACTGAGCTTAATTTTCTATAAGATCTTTTATATGCAAATATTTCTATAATATTTAAAGAATCACTTTGTCTTATGTACATGATCACTGCTGTCAATATACTGTACTGCAGCATGTAACCCTGTTTATATCATGCCAGGTTTTAATGTTTCTGAAATACTATGAGCAATGGCCCAAGGAAGCAAGATATGTAAAATGAATAATTCTGCAACATTCAAAAATATGCCGCAAGATCTAGTCATTTAGGCTGTACTATCATTATTTGATTAACTTTAGATAGTATAAGCATAAAATCACATTCTAGCATTGAATTGCGTTTTTATGTTAATGATTTTTGTGAAATGTTTAAAAACCTCAATGTAATTGTTATTTTTTGTCGCTTTGTGCTTTCTGAATAATCTTTAATGCAATAATCTCTTGCACCAACAGAACCATTTCAATGCAGGAGCCTGGGCACAGCAAGAGTGCAGCTGCGTTCATAGCCTCGTGTTTTTAGTTTGCTCCATTCAGTTAATAGATTTACTGCTATTAAAACTTGAAAAATATGTGCTGTGTTAGTCAAACTTTGGTGGTATGCTTGGCCATAGTGTGGACTAAACACCGCATCTTAAAACATCTTAATATTCCATACTTCCTAATATTGGCTAAATAAATGGCAATGATTGCTCATAGGCTGTAAAGTATGTTGCATCTTACACAGAAATAAGCAAATTAATAAGACATATATAGACATATATACATGTTAAAAATTTACACTTTAACAGCTGATGTCAAAAGACACAATTTATTCATATGCTGACACACTTCAGACACACAATTTGTTGAATGATGAAAAATAAAAATCAATATTCTAATTCTTTCAAACCTTACGTGATACAGTATACTTTTTGAACAGGCTAACTCCCGTGTCAAATACCACCCTGTGTGAATATAACATGGTTGTTGTAAAGAAATGCACCTTCAACTAAAGGCATCAATTTCAGGGCACGCTTTTCGAATGTTCATGGCTGGTACATCACCTCTAGACTGACAGTGTCGCCTGCAGACAGGCAGCACAGGTGATCACTTATCCCCACTCCAAGTCAACTGACACTATATCAGATCAATCAGACTAGGAGGGACCATCTGGGGGATCAGTTCCATATTGCTGCAACAACAGCTGCAAAAGCACACCCAGTGACTGCAATCAGACATCTCTGTACGTGTATATTTGATTTGGGAGGCAGACGTCCATACAATGGTGACATCCTAAGCCAGCATCACCAGAAGGTGCATCTGGGATTTGAACATTACAGCATCTCTGGATTTAAATTCAGATGAATGTGTTGAATAATTTGCAAAGGCAGTTGTTCCCTTGGCAGCTGCCATGTCCCACATGATGATGTGCCATCATCGTGTGTCAGTGATGGCACAGTTACACTGCAGGAGGAGAAGACAACTGTGTGATTTAGATTGCATGGGTTGTCTTTTCCTGTTATTGCTATGTCATTTGCATGCCTTTCTGTCAGTGCTAATGGTATTGCCTTGTCCATATCATCTGTGACTCTTTCCGATAGCTGTGTTTAAGAATGAAATGGTATCTGTGTGCAGTTGAGTTAAAATATTTTTTTCCTTAGAACACACTATTCATCAAAATGGCAGTGATGCTTTCCTTCACTGTGTCAGTACATATTATTACCAATACATTGCAGATTCCATTTACATCTACAGTATACAGTACGTTCTGTCAAAGCCGCGTAAAAGACAATCTGAAAATAATGAATCCTGCCAAAACAGTCAAAAACAAAGATGATATAACAGGTGTGCCGGGAAAATCTGTTTTTCTATACTTTCTCCTAGATGGTCAGAACATCTGGCATATCTTAATGACGGTGCTCTGGGTACCACTAGTGACTTTTTTCTGCAAGGAAATGGTTTTGTCACTGGCAGTGATACAGTATATATTGTATGGCACAGAGTTTTGGGTGTTTAAAGAAGTTTGCATGTTTTGTATCTAAATTAAAATCTTTTGTACTGAATATCTTTTTTTTACAGATACATGTATGTTGAAAAATGGGATCAGTTTTGGTACATTTGTAAAATAAAGCTGCTTGCACAGGCCAGCTTGACTGAATTATTGTTACTTTAAAGACTATATAGTACAGTTCAATACAATATTATTGTATAAAGATTATTTGCAGAATTGTTTTAAAAGTAACACACAATAATCCCTAGTTATACAAGCAATGCTATATGAGTTTTTGTTTTTTTCATTTACTGAGCAGATTTTCACTCCTACGAGCTGGGCTCTTGTAAAGTTTTGCCAAGATACTTTTTTTCCCATCTTCTTTGATGAGGAATTGGCTTTTTATTTTCTATTACATTTTAATGTTTTAATTATAAAGGCTTTTGTGTGTTTAATGCATATACAATTGTACAGGTCTGAACTGTAACAATGTAACTTCTGTACTATAAAGGGGTAGGAATGTTATTGTTTTCCTACCTATTGTTTAAACATTACATTGATTTTAACCATGTTACTAAAATAATTAACCAGGAATATTGTTTCCATATTTAAGTACCATTTAGAGGTGTATTAAGGTAAAATTTGGGTGTTTTAGGGAACATTTTTGATGTTATAACATTGGAAAGTTTGGGTGTTTTAAGTAAAAGTTATTTGATGATATAACATATAAATAGATGTTATTACATTGGGAAGTTTCTTTTATACAAGTTTTAACCTAACAAGTAGTTTTCAAGGAGTGCATTAAGATCATATACATTTTAAACAGCTAAAATGTATCTGATTTTTTACTCCAAAGGAAAATAAGTATTTGTCCAATTAAAATAGTTATTGACAACATTATCAGCTCCCTTTGCATCTTACAAAACATGCAAATTCTGTACACTGCTATAGCAATGATTTGATTTTGTCTTATATTAAACAGCACTCATACAGTATAACATAGATGAGCACATCTGCTGAAAAAAATCAAACACAGCAATAAAATATTCACTGAGTAACAATTAATTTTCCCAAATTCTCAAATAATATTTAGACTCCTGTGCCAAGGGTAAGGAAGTAGTCCATGAGCTAGACAGATGTTTGTGGCTATAACTTTAAATTATATTAAATTACATACATTCATAACCTAAGAACATAAGAATGGTTATGAATGAGAGGAGGCCATTAGGCCCATCTGGCTTGTTTGGTAGTTAGCAGTTAATTAAACCCATGATTTCATCTTGCTTCAACATGTCTGGCTAGCTTGTTCTGTGATCCCACAACCCTTCGGGTAAAGAAGTTCCTCCTGCTCTGTTTTAAATACTCTTCCACACTATCCACTTGTGTGTTCTGCTTCGATTTTCACTGTTCATTCTGAAGAATGTTTTGCATTCACGTTATCATTACTTTATGTTTACTATTAACCATTTCTCAGTCCCTAACAAGCATCTCCCTGAATGGCTACCAGCTGTAATGTGAGAATTAATCTTTTTATGAGGAACTTTATCAAAAACCTTCTGAAAATCTAAATAAACCATTCATGCTACAGTATGTACCCATTATTGTTGTTAATTGAACTGTAATGTGAACTGTAGCAAGCTGATTAGGTAAGACCTGCCTTTTCTAAATTCATGTTGACTAATCCTTAGAATACGTTTCCATATAGTCGAGTTAGAACAATTGTTTCCGTAACCTTACATGTAATAATGTCAGACTCATTGTTCTAAAGTTTCTTGGCTCAGCTTTGTTACTCTTGTTATGGCCGGACAGATTTGCAATTTTCCTGTCTATGCCTACGTGCCCTGTCTTGAGTGACTGGTGGAAGGGTTGCAGCAGTGGGTTATGAATAATATCTTGTTTCCTTGAAAACAATTGCTAAGATACCTTCAGGCCCTGGGGATTTATTCATGGTATGTGCTTCTAGGACCCAAAACACGTCTGCCTCTTCTATGCTAATACCCTTTATAAAGAACATTGTCCTTCCACAGCCTGAGGCATGTTGTCTGGTTCTTCATAACAGAACACCAAAATTAAATACTCATTTAGTATATTTCCTTTCATTTCCGGCTTTCATTTGTTGTCTTTGATATATTTTAGTTAATCCTTAATGATTCGTATACTGTTGTAGTATTTAGCCTCAATTGCAATATTACTTTCCATTTGTCTCCTGGACTTTTTCTAATATCATTTTTTAGATGTGCTTGGAACTTTTCCTTAACTGGATTCTGTTGTTTTCTCATCATTGCATAAGGAGGTTTCCTTTCCCTCATTTTTCTGAATTGATTTGTTGAACCAATGAACCCATAACCATAACACTACATCACATACAACTAATCAAAGTGCACAAAAACCAAATAGCAAAAAAATGTCATGCAAGCATACCAGGACCACTGTTTCTGAGCTGCATTTGCTGAAATCCTTGCCAGCTGTCAAGTCCTTAGTGGTGTTTTTCCATCATTTTCACCTAATGTCTCCCTACCTGGAGTGCAGTTTCTTTGCTCTTTGAAATTATGCCTTGAACCATTAAGAACAATTGCATTCCTGTAGCATGATTGTAAAGGAATATGTACGTTATTACATCATGTTGTGTAGTGTTAATGAAGGAGCTTTAATGGTATTTTTTCAGGGTTACATGCAGGGGTATAAGGCAGGGTAAACCTGGACGGGATGCCAGTCACAAACTCACTTATACAGCACAGATTTTCCCAGAAGCCAATTACCTACCAGTATGTTTTTGGACTGTGGGAGGAAACCCAAGCGAACACAGGTAGAACATACAAACTTCAAGCAGATAGCAGGTCTAGAACTGAACCCAGGGCTCCGGGGCTGGGAGGCAGTAATCCTAACCACCTTGCCACCCTCTAGCATCACCAGAATATCTATATTTATAAGGTGTGTACAAATATTTGTCCTATTAACTTTTTCAAAAGAGCTTTTAATGGAACAGAGCTACTCATGTAAAGTTTTAATTAAATGTAAAATGTGTTGTTGTTTTTTTCCAAAATTAACTAATTTGGATAAACTTTGAATACTGTACTTAGTCCGGTATTTGTATGGTGTGTGTCTACTTATAGCAGTTCCAGAAAAGTTAAAGTTAAGCAGTTAAAGTGACTCCCAGTGTTTTGGTTAATACTGTAAGTGGTGAAAAGGTGTGTAAACATTCCATAAGATCACCAGAGCTCTGATTATTCAGCTAGGAAGTGGTTAAGGGGTTAAGAGCAAAACTGGGTTAGGCAGAGGGCTGACACAGTCTGTGCTTGTTCTTTGTGTCAGTTAAGGGCGAAACCAGCAGAACAGGACAATCCAGTCATCAGAGTCTGTTGGTACTGCCTGCTTAGCCCTCAGCTTTCAGTGTAATAAAACCTGCAACAGGAACATCTGCTGCGTTCACGTCAAACACTTGTAATCTCAATCTTAACAGACCCATCACACTGAAGGCATAACAGGAAAAAAAGTGTGCAGCACACAGTATGTATATTTATCATATCTGACATTTGGTTGGTTTGTGGCAACTATGGTTTTCATCCAGTGTTGTTTCCTTAACAGTACAGATATACTGTAACAAGCAGAGATTCAATCCAACATGGCCACTTTCTCTTTGCTCTTTTGCTTTAATAGAATCAACGGTGGACATGACAAGATAAATTCTGGAAAACTTTCAAAAATTTTGGTGGCTGCACCATGTGACTTACAAGTATTTATATCACTCATGTGTAGGTCCATAACAGGTCTTTACAAAAATCTAAGGTTCACATGAACGTCTGAGCAACTCCATTGAATTTAGTTATCGGATTTTGATTGGAGCATGCTGGTCTCCCCAGATTGACAAAAATATACAAAGTCAATAAGGTTGAAGAGGGTTCAATTTAATAAAAAAAAACCTTCCAATTTTATCTCACTAAGTCTTGAGATTTTAGAAGTATGGCATTTTAAGGCAAAAACAGACTCAATTTGGCAGCCCTGCCTCAAGCACAGCTACTGCCCATGAATATTTGTCACTCCACAGTGCTTTTCACATATTTGGGAAGTTGTAACAAATTAGCTGCAATGGCTTTAGTAGAATTTTTGCTTTCAAAAGGAGACTTTAATTTTCATCCTTTGGGAGGCAGAAGGAAAAGAAATGGAAGCCAAGAAGGAGCTTAATGTGGGAAAAGTTGCTAACTATGACAAGTCCAGAAACATTTTTGAGTCTTTGTTCTAGAAACTGGAGCAGTGGGTGGTGGTGAATGATATAGGATAGAACTAGAAAGTTTTTTTGTTTTGTTTTCTTAATGTGAACAGCCCCCAAGTGTAAAGTCTGCTTAAAGATTTAGTAGTGCCTGCCAAGACAAAGGCTAAACCATGTAAGGATCTCAGGGACATGTTGCTGACTCATTATTGGCCATGGAGGCTGCCAATTGCAGAATGAAACAGATTCCAGAGATCTGGTTAAAAAGACAAGGGCAGTTGCGATTATACTATGGCACCGGAGAAATGGTCCACTGTTATGACATCTATGAGATCTCTTTATATTTCATGAGACAGATTTTCTTTTGGCTAAAGGGGGAATCTATTCAGAAGCAATGGAAACAGAAAGGAAAAGATCACAAAGTGTTCTCTGGCCAAGGCCATCAGACACATGAATAAAACAATTAAATATTTGATAACTGAGAAGACTATGGCAATGGTAAAAGCTACCAGCATCACCAAAAATGCAGGGAACATACAGTAAATGACAGCATGTCAGTGAAGTGATAGTACTGAGAGCACAGGGAGCATGCCCTTTGATACAGTACTTACTGAGCGGCAAGATCAAGTGTAGCTATCTCCAGACCCTCCTCACAAGATGGCCCACTGCAACACTCTATTACTCTTAATGCCACTGAGACAATGCTGTTTGAATCATTTAAGGAATCTTTCTGAAAGGCTGAACTTACAGCTGTGGTTCTTTGAACTAAATCTGATTTCTATGTTAACCACTTTAGTGTTAGGGCAGAATAATTTCCTGAATAAGACGTCTAGGTCCGACAGAGCAGTCTATCTCTGCCTTGTCTGTTTAAGTTTGGTTGTTAGTCAGTTCGGTGAAAAAAGAACTGGATTATGCTTTTTGACTGCTTCATTAAAGAGGGAGGAGTAAAAGAAAAGATCACATAGCAGACTGTAGTGGAGTTCTACCTCCCCCTTGTGTTCTAACAGAACCGGCAGATGTTAAAAACGTGGAACTGGTTTTATGTATGTGAAAAAAGAGGAAACATAAAAGTGTATGATTCATAAAGCAGAACGTTACTTGGATTATTCTCTCTAACCCTAATATTCCAAAACTGTTAATTCTAAAGAGGTATCTGAGAGCACAATTAGATTGTTGCTCTAAAGATGCAAATTTTCCTTCTGTAGCACAATTCACTTTGGATGAATTTTCATGGAAGTGCTTATTCTGTTCATTCATTTGGTGAACCCATATTTAAAACATTTTAAACTTGTAGATCTAACTTGTACAGTACCTTGCAAAAGAATAGCAATGTCTTATTTTTTAAATTAGAAATGAAGTCAACATTTTCCAAGGGTTAAAATAAAGTCAGAAAAAACTAAAATGTTGACTGTATGAGGCACACGGTGGCACAGTGGTTAACATTGCTGCTTCACAGCACTGGGGTCCTGGCTTCGGTTTTAGACCAGGGTGCTTTCAGTGTGGAGGCTATATGTTCTACACTGATGCAGAATAGAAAAAAACATCAGGGCTATTTTGGTCTTCTTAGCACTCTGCTCCTAGTTGTGACAATGTTGTTTTCAAACCCCACCATGAGCTTCAGAACACCACTTGGTTTCTTGTTTCAACAGGCCTATTCCTTAGTCTAACCACCATTTGGAAGTTAATGAATCTCACACATTTTTTTGCAAATATTGTTTACAGTATTTATGTACCCTGGCAATGCTTTTTGTCAATCTGATGCCACATGCTATATTCGGTGACCGATTATCTTCATTATAATACACATGGCTGACATCACAATATCAAAAGACTATCATTGTATTTGTAGTACTCCTTGCTCCACTATACTCTTGAACCCACCCTACTTTCTGTAGGCCTTGAGCTGCTCCCATCTATGGAAGACTGAGCAGTCTCCTCCTGCCTCAATCTTTCCTTGTTCATTTTCTCATTTCAAACTATTACTACCAACATTACACCCACTCTTCAATCACAAATTCTCTTTAAGGAATAGGAGTCTCCTTATACTGCATGTTCCAAGCCACCCAGCTAACCATCTCATGGTTAAACATGTCTCTACTGGCTGATCCTTTTTGGCTAGGGAATCTTTTCTATAAGGAGTCTTGACATCCCTGACACAGCAGCAGCCAGGCTAGCCATTTTCCTCCTTTCTCCCATGCTGTCCTTCTACCTTTTCTACAGGAAGGTACTCCCCCCCCTCAAGCTACTCCTACATTCTTTTGTGAGAGGATACACTACGTTTTGTGCCACTAACACCTTTCAAGAGCCCCAGTCCAGCAAGCCAGCTCTGGTCCTCTGAAGTTCAGTTCTTCCCTACTTGACCTGCAAAAAAACTATTACACCTGACACTGAGTACAGCCTAGTTAGCCCCTGTCCGCTGGGCCATTGTTCTCTCCTTCTTGGCTAAAGGCTAGATGCAAACTAACTCCTTTGGCCCCCCAGCTGGTCTTATAAACGTCCTAAATTGCCCTCAGGGGAGTGGTTAATTCCTCTGACAACCTATCCAAACAGCTCTGAGTGCTAAGGACTCAATCAGGCCAGCTGTGTCTAATGTAGCTACAGCTTTCAATTATCAGGTGGCCATCTTGGATCAAAGCCACACCATTAGACCTGGATTGTGAACCACAATAGTAGTTTCCTCACTGAGCCACCTCTACTACATCACAGATTCATACAAGGAACCCCCATGGTACCATGTTAATAATGAAAGTGTAAAAGTGTTGTCTGAAACCAGAAAATGAATCTTTTTTTAAGTTCATACAGTAGTAGCATTGTGTGTTCCTCAGTTCTGAAAAATGTGATTTACTGTACATTCTATTTACCTCTTTGGAGCCAGGTTTTCAACTACAGTGTAGTTTAACTACAAAATATACTGAACTGTCCCATTTTATAATCAGTTTATTCAACTTTCAGTTGTAACTAGTTTTCTGTACACTTCTTCAAAGTATTCTACTTTATATCCCAGAAAAGTATATTTAAAGTTAAGCTGTAATGAAATAGCAGTATTGTTGATCCTCTTTAGCTCTTAAAACTATGCATTTCAGGTCCTCTGTAATTTTCATGTTTTTTTGGAACACAACTGGTTTATGTATACTTGTCTGCATTTAATTGTTCAGAATACCTCTGACTTTCCCAGTAGCTTAAAAAAGCAACTGTATTAAAATTCAATGTGTTGGCCCAGCTTTCATCCCAACTCATGCTTGAAAATAGTAGTTGTTTTTTGGAGAATATTAAATATGTATCACTTTTCTTCAGGTTCTGATGATTTCTTCTTTCTTCTTTGATAGCAGTGTCATTCCCTGTTAGCAAGGAGTGTCGAGTGTCAAAAAGCAAATTGAGAGGAAGTCTATTATGAAAAGGATCTTTGCTCATAACACTAGCCTTTCATTTATGCTATGCAGCACATGACTTAAAGTTCACCTTATAATTAAGAAGGTTTATAAACACCTTGTGCTTATCATTTCCCTCAGTCACATTGTCTTTTTTGCATTATTTGAATACATTAGCATAAATCTTGCATGTAAAGCAGGCACTAATAAACCCATCATCTTATTCTTGAGGCAAATATCAGCACATGTCTTAAGGAACACCTTATCATGCAATGGTTCACAGTGTGGCCCTTGTCTTTGGATAAGACACTGCATTAGGACCTTAAGTAAATGAGGCCCTAGATTCTTTAACACCTCCATTAATCTTTACTGACTCATGCTGCATGTTGCAGGGATCTGGCAGCCATGTTGTTTACGACTTATTACGTTATGCTATTTTATGACTGATGTCTGCAAATAAAATTTCTGAATCCCAGTTTTAAGCAATGTCCTGGACATGAATGGAAAATGGGAAAAGCAGATGACAGCTCACAAATGTGGTGCAGTGAGTGCTTTAAAAAGACTCATAACTGCCTTAAAAAAGACAAAATAAGAAATTGTATATGCCTTCTAGCATACAATGGTAAAAAGTCTTTCCTGTGTAACTCTGACCTTTGCTATCAGAGACTAAGCAAGAAGATTCTTTGTGGAATATACATTTATTGAGATTGTAACACATAACAACAAAAGGAGAAAAGGGGAAAAAGGCAACTGGGATGCAAAACCATCCCAAGCCTGTCATCACAGGATCTATTTCCAGAGCTTCTTGATGGACATATTCTTCTCACTGTCTTTCTGCATGACCTGGTAAAAAACAAAACATGGGATTAACTTCAAACTCGGTTTTACTCAATTAGAAAAAAAATCAATACTTTTTTTCAGGATGCATCTAACATTTTTACTGGGGAACTGGGGAAAAAATACCCAACAAAATCTTTTAGAATTGTGTACAACATTGCTCTGCTTTTATAACCTCTAAACAAAACACGGTACTAACTGGCATAAGGGTTCACATATTTAAAAAAAATATGTTAATATTATTCATTGTTGTAAGTTACACATGGATTTTAGTTACATATAAAAATATAAATTTACCAGAGAAGAATTGACCGCACATATGAATATATGTCTATATGTCAGAATCAAAAGAATATTTTGGAATAGGAAAAACCAACTGCAACATTTCTCTTATAAAAATAAAATAACAAAACACAATCTTACTTTAGCAACAGCCATCTCAAAATCTTCTTGTGTTACATGAACTCTCCTCTCTCTCAGTGCATACATGCCCGCCTCTGTACAAACCCCCTGTGCAGAAAAAAACAACAGGATTAACTTTCCATTTACTGACCAACCCACAGACTCTGCATAAAATAAGCTTTATGTGTTAGCTAGAGGTACCACCATGGACACTCTGATATTAAATAGCACTGTAAGTTGAGCAGTAATAAACAGATAGAACAGCTGGGGTCTCTGAAAGTAGGCACTTAAACTTTAACAGAGACTTCAGAGTAAGAATTGCCATTCTTTGTGAAATGGCTGCTGTAATCGCTGCTTTGTGAACTCCTGGTGTATTTTTTCAATTTAACAGATGATCTTTATGCGCAACTTCATCTAAATATACTTTAACGTGTAAACAAATTATTATTTTTTTAGTCCCATTATCATTATTTATTACCCATCATGGTTTTAATTTTACTAATGATTTTAAAATCTTAGTGAACAAATTTAGGAATGTTTGTGAATGAATATGCTGCCACCTAGTGGAATGCAAAAGTTACATGAACTTCTGCTACATTTGTTACCCAGGTTACTTTCTTTTATATCGATCCAGGTTTTACCAGTATACTCATCAAAGAATGGTCTGATTTCTCAGTGAACCTACCTTAACCTCAGCTCCTGAAGCCCCAGGCATAAGTTCTGCAATCTTGCGAAGATTAATGCCTCTCGTCAGATTCATTTTGCGAGAATGAATCTTCAGAATATCCAGACGAGCCTATTGTGAAAACAAAGTTAGTCACTTCTACTACTTTCCTAAGCTGTGAAATTGTCACCACAGCTGATTTACCATAACCCAATGTCTGAATGGCAGTAAGATTATAATTGCTTTTTACACTGCTGTTAATCAAGGATAAATGGCTTGTTCTTCCTGTCACACACCTATACCAAGTGTTATGTATAAACAACTAGTTTCAAATGTATCCAAGTGTAATTCAAAAAGAGTTGCAGGTATAAATAATAAGGTGTAAGTGATTATATATTTAACAGACTGTGATGTTTAAAATGAAAAGACTTCCATATTTTTAAAAAACAAACCGATCTATACCAGTGTTTAACTGTTGTCTCATACTTTTTGAGCTGATCAGGAACAATCTAAAAGGAGATCTTAAAGCCACTGAATGGCAGTTTTGATGTGCAACATTGACTAAGACAGACTTATGTGAATGGTAACAATGTGATTATGTTGCCACAAGAACTTGCCTCTTCATTAGGTGGGGGGAACTCGATTTTTCTGTCAATCCGGCCAGGTCGAAGCAGGGCAGAGTCCAGAATGTCAATTCTATTTGTGGCCATAATAACCTGCAGTCCAAAATAAGAGGGATGACAGGCGATACACAACAGCAAGCTTTGAACAGCAACATGGCAGAATATGTTTTAGGAGTAACTAAAGTAAGCAATGTTTGTAATATAAAGAATAAAAGGATGATGAATGAAGGAAAAAGCAACACCCCATTTCGGTTTTTATGAATTTGGACATCCACATCACAATCGTGAGAGGATATAACAGAAGAAAAATCAGTATAAGAGAACAAGCAAAAGACAAATGAAGAGCGAGAAGAGAGTAATGGGTCAATCCTGATTGGATATGTAGCCTTCACTAGTACTCGCCTTGATATTCTTGGTGGCCTCAAAGCCATCCAGCTGATTCAGGAGCTCCAGCATCGTCCGCTGTACCTCGCTGTCCCCACCAGATCCCCCCTCCAGACGAGACGACCCAATGGAGTCAATCTCATCCATGAAGATGATGGAGGGGGCATGTTCCCTGGCCATGACAAAGAGCTCGCGCACCATACGGGCCCCTGTGACACAGATGAAGTGCCACATCATCAGCGTAGCCATTAGTGAGGTTGCCCATGTTGTCTGTTACCCACCCAGCAATATTCAATAAAACACAACGAATAGACAGATTTTTAATTATTCAACTAAAAACCCGTTTTTTAGACGCCATTAAAAATATCATACAATGCAATTACCATTAAAACACCTAGCTGTTGATAAATCAGCAGTTAGTCACTGAATGCTCAAAGGTGACCTTGAAATGAAGAGTTTCATCCTAAGAGGTGGAAAAAATAGCCTACCAGTGGAGCCTGTCTCTCCACCTATCAGACCTTCTTTTAGCTGTTCTTACCCTCTCCAATAAATTTCTGCACCAGCTCTGAGCCAGAAACCCTAATGAAGGTGCAGTCTGTGTGATGGGCAACCGCTCTTGCCAACAAAGTTTTTCCTGTTCCTGGGGGACCATACAGCAGCACACCCTTAAAGACAAGATCACACTCATCAATATCTTGTTGTCCTGTATCACAGATGGGTTTCAGGTTCTTTGTTTATTTTTGATCCCAGCACTTTTTTTATAATTACATTTATGCACCATTGTGAAAAAGGCAATATAATACTCACAAAACATCTACATACTAGTCTATGGTAACAATTACTGCAATCTAAAACAACTGTATTTGGGCATTTAGGTGATCCATATCTCCATTAAAAATCATGTGCTTCTCTATTTTTGTAAGCATAATTAACTCATTAATTTACTCACTCCATGCCCAGTTCAATAGCATAATCAACTGATATTTGATCTTAGAGAACAAAAGATGCACATTATTTTTTCTAACATGCACAGTTAAACTGTTTATTTTCAAGCGGTCAACCAGATTGGCTTCAATTTTATGCAATAAGAGGTATTGTAAACCCAAAAGCTTTATGTCAGTTTTGCTAGTTTGATGCAACATAATGATAACAGTATTCAGAGGAATTGAAACATTACAAAACACTACAATGAGTTGTCAACTTGTTAAAAATGGGAAAAACACATTAGGAGAAAAGGCCAAGAGGTGGTCACCTTGGGCTGAGCAATTCCGAGTGCTTCGAAGAGCTCAGGATGCTTGACGGGCAGCTCGATCACTTCTTTGATCTCCTTGATCTGCTTGTCCAGGCCACCAATCATCTCATAGGTGGAGTCGGGGACCTTCTCCACCATCATGAGAGACACCAGGGGATCCACTTTGTTAGGCAGGATCTTGTGGAGGGTGTAGCTGTCATTCCGCAAGGCTACACGGCAATTCGGTGTGACCTTCAGAGAGAAGGTTGAGAACTTATTGCCAGAACTGCACCTGCCTATTTACTCTTTAATTAAGAAAGGTATCAAGACTCTTTAAATATTGATGGTAAATGATTTAAGTGTTCAATATAGATAAAATTATAGTCGCTTCATATTTTTAAAACTGTTTCCCACCGGTCATTCTATTACCAATGGATACCAAGAGTCATTTAGTCCCTAAGCAAAAAACACAAAAAGCAATACTCACATCATTGATGTCAATGTTTTTATCCACATCCACCACAAACTTTCCTTCTGGATGAACCTAAAGACAAAGCAGATTTCTCATTTTACAACAATGCCAAAATGACTCCAAACAAATACTTTCAACGATAACAACAAAAAGCCAATTATTTTTAATGCTTTATAGACTCGTGCATAGTTTTTAGAAATTCCAAACAGACATTCTCCAAATGACCATGTCTCTGCTATATTTGGATGAATACTTGCTATAGTGCACACCAGTATATCTTCAAATACTGTTAATGTTAATCATGCAATCAAAAACTTTCTCTTGGCCATTCCTCACTGAACAAAGTGACAACAAGCACGCACCTTGACCAATACTTTCTTTTTGTCCATGGCCCTCACGACCTCTCCGACATAAGACCCTTGTTCCTGCAGCAGCTGGAGCTCCTCACGAAGAAGGCGCACTGACAGAGAAAAATACCAGTATATTCTGTGCAGTCTTTAAGAAATACAGCTACACACAAGAGAAGGCCATTCAGCATAGGAACTAAAAAGCAACTTTTGTTTTTTGACAGGATAAAAACATTTGAAAGCTAATAATTTACTGTAGGCTATTTAAAAAAACTGAACAGAAATCAATCTAGAAACGTTTCCTAGCAGGAGAAAAGTCTGCTGGCCAAAGAAAATTACGCCATAAAATGTCTGTCATATTGACAAATGGAATTTGCTCTATAAAAATGAAAAAACATACCTTTTGCATTAAGCTCATTTCTCTGAGCTTGAAGACGTCTCAAATTCTGGCTCTTGTCGTTTACTGTCAGCTAATATAAAAATAGACAAAAATCAGACCAGGAGTACGAAGTACTGTACACACCATTCCTGAAATGGCTTGGCAACATCAAACTCAAAGGAAAGGATATTTTATACTGGATTGCACTTTACATAATAAATACAATTATTTGTCAAACTTGCTCATTCAAAGAATGTGAAAAGGCTCATTCTCCTATCTTTTCAATATATCCAGTAGATTTCTTACCTGAAGCTCTTCTATTTTGGACAGGTAGTACTGTCGGAGCCCAGTTCCTCCTTTCCCTTCCTCCATCTCCATCTACAGAACCGACCAATAAACTATTATTGTGGAATATCAGGGAAACAGAACACGTCGATGTATTTGATATAAAGGAACGAGCTGATTTAAAGACACGTATGACTCTTCAAGGCTACTGTTTGTTTTTGTTTGCCACACTGAACATAAAAAACTAAAATTATTTCTCATTAAGAGCGAGAACGCAAAAATATTGGTACGATTCATTTATTATCCTGGTCGGTAGCCCACAGTTTTTGAAAGACTGTTCTGTTGATCAGAAATATGTAAAAACCGTTGAACAAATAATGTGACCTTAATTAGGGGGGGGGGGGGAGGACAACATTCACAAGTTTAGCTAAGAACTTGATTCTTGAAACAAAGAATATTTCAGATAAGTAAGTATTTTAATATTTCCCATCAATGTATCCAGACGCATTGGTACTCTTGAAGCTAAGTCACGTATTTTAAAACGATGAGCCTTATCTTCTTAGAAGGTGTAAGTGCATTATTTAGTAAGGACAACAACGAACGAAAAAAAAATACCAGCCTTCGCTAGAGAGTGTTTTAAAATAAAATAAAAGTATTCATCAGGGATTCTGTCATTAAAATGAAATCTTACATTTTAATCTTTCCGATTCTGATAAATGATCAACATCATGATTGGTAAAAGACACAGAATGAGACAGCAAACCGGCTAGCTTAGATCTGTGACACATACTATGACAGATTATTTTATTTTAAAGGGAACTGCTTCAAAAATAAACACAGGATTGCAACTTCCAAATAAGCACACTATACATAAAATCTCCACAAACATGTTCACGCTCCCGTTAATACAAAAAATACCTTTAAACTTATATCTAAAACACTTACATGATCTAATCCGTCCAGCGCCATTTTGTACAACTAAACTTCCTTTAAAACAGGACTCGTTTCCTGCTAAGACGGAACACCACAGTCCTCCGACGTTCCTTACGAAATCCAGCGCCCCCTGGAGGACGTCCTGATGGTCAGATCATAAAAATACTGTATTCTTTTCATGTGCAACCTGCATGTTTGTACTAGAGTAGCTCTAACATAAATTGAGACGCAATGTTTCATTGTCACATTATATTATTTTAATTTAACGGTAATTTAAAAGTCTATTCTGTCTCAGATTTTGTCACCTTAAGTTTACTTGAACTGGTTCTAGTGACGCCAGTGTTTGCTAGCTTTTTAGACATTCGGGCACTAAGGTAAGGCTTCAAATTATTTACCTTTTTATGGGGTAAAGTACAAACTGTGATACTTCCATTGCTGAAAACAATTTTAGTTGAATGAGTACATTATTTTATCTGCGGTTTCAATTAAAATACTAAGGGACTTAGTTGCAACAAAACCCAAGGACCTGTGTTGAGAATCCCTGTTCTAGAAAGAATACACTGTATGGCAGACATTTCCAGATCTAGTCTCAGAGAATCACATCTCCTGGTGTTCAGTTGAGTCCAACTCTCAGTAAACTTAATCCAGTGGGCTCCCAATCTGGTGACTGTGACCACTCTTCAGAGTTGCAAATATGGATGTCCCTGTATGAAATTGAAACTGTCTATGTACTATACCTGCAGTACTTCTAGAGGTCTTGTTTTACTGGTCTGTTTTGTGTGCTTTGCGATGTTCTTCACATTATAAGGCACTTGTTGCTGATAAATCCTCAGAAAGCATGTCTGAAAGTAGTAATATAGAAGAGATAATGGTGGTAACAGTACTGAAAAGTCAAAGTTATACAGTTTCTTTTTTTATGTGGAATGTAATTATTAGAATAACTTTCATTTTAGAAAGATATTTCAAATCACCTTTCAATCTGCTTGATTGCAGAGAAAATCCAGCCTTAATATGCAGTCAGCATGATATGTTAAATTAAACAGCTTGGGAGATCCTATTTAAATGTAATTTCAATTAGAAGGTATTTATTTGTGGAAATATCTTGCAGGTGTTTTTGGCATGTTTCTAACAGGAGTTATCCTGCTTTGGAAAGACGGTGGAACATTTACTAAACCATGTACTAAACTGAATGCTTGAGCATTCAGAGTGAAGAACTTTAGCTGTGTGAGAGCTAAGTTCAAAGTCTTTAACTATACATTATTAAGACTCGTTATGTTGTTGTATCTTCAGTATTTTGTATATTTCATGAATGATTGTGTTATGTTGAATTCCACACTGGTTGCTGTTACTCTGCTATGTACAGTAATTCTGTCTGTTACAGAATATTTACAGACATTTGTCTACCTTTTAGCATTAAAGTCATCTTGGAAAAAGATATCAATTGAATCACTTAGTGAGTAGAGAAGAAACAAATAAAAAACATTACCAAGATCCTTAACATTTATTAATCATTTTAATAAATACATTTTAACAGAAATTGCTGCATTATACTATCTGTAATACTACAACTTATATAGTTTAGATTTAAAATTTCTTACATTTTTAACCTCTTTCATTTAAACAGAACTACGTAAGAATTTAAGAAACCTGACTCTTTTAATATCTTTAAAAAAATAAGGTTGTTATAAGATAATTATATGTGCATAGTTTATCATGCAATAATTCTTCTTAATTGATACATACTGTAAAAAAGGCTTAGGTGCAGCAGCAGTATCAGAAAAAAAGCTGAACTAATAAAGCATATAAATGTAGGCATGTTAATAATCAGAAATGTCATTCTAATATGTGCTTCCATGATAACATCTTTTAAAATTTCTGTTGCTTAGACTTATGTAAAGGAACTGGAAAGGAATCTTTTAAGATTATGCATAACACTGCATAAAATAAGAACTTTTATTCTAAAGGTTACCTCCTGTAATCTATACTTTGTAGCCTTAGCTGGAGACCCCCTGCATTTCTCTACACTTCATCTGTGGTTGATTCATCTCACCTAGCCTCACCACAGCAGTCTCCAGTCTCCTCCAGGCTGGGTAGACACTGCCCCAGCTGAACTCAATTTCCCTCAGGCTGATTGCTCAGATGGAAATAATATTTATTCTAAAACAGGGTCTATCTGTATTCTCATTTCATTTTTTAGTGCTGAGGCTGTAGATGAAGGGGATGTAACATAGTTGGCCAGTGAAATATGGATTTGGACATGCTGAGTTTGCTCATTCATTTTCTAACCACTTCTTACAGTCTGGGTTCGTAGGTGCCTATCCTAGCAAGCAATGGGCGCAAGGCAGGATACACCATGGATGGGATGCCAGTCCATTGCAGGGCACACACAGACTCAAACATACACATTCACACCAGGGCCAATTTGAAAAAAAAACAACAAAAAAAAGAAAAGGAAAAAAATCTTTGGACTGTGAGAAAAAAAGAGAAAATAAACATCTATGGACTGTGAGAGGAAACTGGAACATCTACAGGAAACCCATTTGAACAGGGGGAGAATATAAAAAACTCACACAAACAACAGCCCAATGTCCAGGATTGAACACAGGAGCACTGTGCTGCAAGGCAAATGATAACCACTACTGTATCATCCAGATTACTGCATTTGACAGATACAGTATATACTACACGTGATAGATAAAACAATTCAACCTTGTTACAGTACATCACACATTGCATCACACATGACATGCTGTATGTATGTCAGTATCCAAAACTTCATCTATTTCCCATTTTCCAAATCCCCCTATTTTGATTTTGGTGGGGGCATTTCTTCTATTTTGTTTATCTAAACCCTAGGAGTTTACAAATTAAAAAATTAATAATTGAGACATGTCTTTAAAGAAATCTACTGAATCAGTATACAAAACATGGCTTGAAACATGGCTTGAAAACTCAATGTCCAAAAGCAAAGTGCTTTTCCCTTTCACTCTTGAATCTGTATGCACTTCATTTAAAGTACGTTAATGCTCTTTGTGTGGTGCTTGTAGCTTATATCTAGAGTTAAAAATGTAAATTCTTCAGAAACTATATCTATGAAAATCACACATATCTATGCACATTACATATATACTGTAATATACTGTATATAGATCTGCAAGGGGATCATCTGTGAAGGTGTGTTGTGAAAGTTCACACCTTGAGATCCCTTACCAAACAGTAATTCATAGAAGTAGACTGTAGGCAGTTCATAGAAATAGAACATGAGTGTAGAATTCAATTTCTGGATTTGACCTGCCGGAAACTGAGACCTGAGACCTGAGCCATGCCTGACTTGGTCACAAGAAACCTGAAGTGGAATTGTTTCATTAAAGTGGAAAAGTTGATATTAAACAGAATTGCACAGCTGTGGTCTTGAGGGGCCAAGAAGATTTCTGGTTTTCCTTCCAAACCTTAATTACCTGATTGAACTTATTATTTTGCTGAATTGGACCAATTAAAGCTTTTCTGTGTTCGTAAGAAGCTGGAGATTTAGAAGGACCTCTGAAACCTGCTGGACAGCAGCATATGAATACCAGATCTGGGCTCCACTGATGTAAATAAATAAAAAGATCTGGTTTGAGTAAAAACTCCTGGCCTATGAACTTTGTTCCAAATGTGACAACCATTTCTAGCATGTGCGCTACAAGTGTGGGAGTCTTAACAATTCACTTCAACAAATGGGCCTAGATCGGCTGGTGTTGTCCGCCCAGGATCACAGGGTCATATCCTGTCTTCTGTTGCATCATAGTATTCTGTAAGAAAAACAATGAATATGTTATTTCAACAGAAGTAATCAAAATGTATATACAGTATATTCTGTAAGTTACAATCCACAGTTTTATGGTCTATATATTTTTTGGAACTGAAATCTATAAAGAATAGTTTTATTTAAATTCCTGGTGCTCTTTCTATTAACCAAATCAGATATGCCATCTCGATTTTGGGCATTGCATTCATCGGGAGTCTTCAAGAAAAAACTGAATGAGATCCTTAGACCAATAAGATAGTAGCAACTAAATAAACTGATAGGACCACTGTCTCCCTCGTCTTTGTAATCTTGCTTTTTAAGCTTTCTTAAATTCACATTTACTGTGAGAATGTGGAGAGTTGCACTTTATAAAGCAGGGCATTTACTGGGGCAATCTGAGAGTAGAAGCAGCTGCCTCTCCTTTGATCCCACAACACTTCAGCTCGTCCACAGCCCTAACCACTTTGCTTTCCCTGGTAACTGAGAGCTCGACTTGGATCATAAACCAGCAGACATCTGGCCCTCCTGGGAAACTCTTGTTCTATGGTATTGCACAAGCAGTTGATTTTTTAAAAATATTTTAATTTTTCATACAGCTTTACAACCTTTGTCAAGACCACAGTACCTGCAGCCGGCGGTATGTCAGCTCCTACTGTACCAGTAGCACTCGGGGGAGGTGGAGGTGGAACTGCTCTCCTGTATACAGGGAGAGCTGGTGTCAGTTCACTAGGCATCATTGCAAGATAAACCAGAAAATGAAAAGACCATGGTGCTGAAAATCATGAAAGAATATATACTGTAAGGGTAATCTCAGCCTCCTTCACCCAGCAGAGCCCAGGGACAGAGGAGGAAACTATAAAAGCAGATGCATAACTGATAGAAGGAAAATGTTTTTCTGATAAGATGGCTGAGCACACTACGTTTCTTCACTGTTCACTACAGGATGAGGAGCTTGTTGTTGTTGTTCTGTTCGTCCGTCCATCCATCCAATTTCTAGCCACTTCTTCCAATGCAGTAGCCAATCCCAGCAAGCAATGGGCACAAATCAGGGTACCATGGATGGGACACCCGCCCATCACAGGGCACATACTGTACAGACATGCACATGTTCACAGCTGGGGACAATTTTCCCAGAGGCCATTTAACCTACCAGTATATTTTTGGACTGTGGGAGGAAACCGGAGAACCCAGAAGAAAACTCCTGCAAACTTAGACAGAACATACAAACTCTTCATCTTCATCTTTATCTGATCTTTATCATTTCATCTTTTGAGTCAGAACTGCTACTAACAGCATAGAAAAATAGGTTACGAGCACACACTGTACTAATTATGCCCTTAATTAAGACAATCAAATCTAGTACATTAAAGGCTTTTCAATGATCCATGTCTTTGACTTACTCACATGTCTTTGTTAGAAGTTACAGGATCCACATGCTGCATACTACCATCCTGGTAATTCTGTACTTGCTGTGGCAGCTGAGCCCAGGAGGCATAAGAAGGAAAGGGCAAGGGCTCATAGTGATGGTGATAAACAGGCTCTGGATACTCCTCTTCCACAATTATAGGGTATCTAGGAGGCTAAACACCACAAAGTGAATACCAAGACAATCAGGCAGAATACTATAAACCCTGTTTAAACTTCAACAGCTGTGAGGAGAGCTTATTGTGACCTAATAGAAATTCATTTACTTGATGGTTTAAAACTGTGGGATGACATTAGAACCATATTTTAGGTAATAAGGAGTTGCTAACTATTGGATGAATAATATAGAAAGTATGATATCCTGTGAACTTTCTTAAAGTTATATATTGTATTGCAAACATTGAAAATACCTTTGAGTGCTCCATACCATTGTACATACAGTACTCATAGTATCTTAGTACTCTTAGTAATCTCTTAAGGCATAAATGTAAATCCTGCTATGCATTGTGAAGGTCAGTTCTCCCTGTAGTGATCTGAAACTACAAGAGAAAACAATACAGCGAATAGAAGAATTAAAAGATTTGACTTACCTCTGGGGGAGGCTGTGGAGCTGACTGTGAATACCCAAAGGCATTCAGAGCAGACATGGTCATGTTGTTCATTATGACCTGGTGCATTTGGGCATTCTGAATCATCATCAGTTCTACTAAATCTGTCACAAAACAGAAACAGCAGGATAGCAAAACAGCTGTATGATTAATGCTGTAATTTGGGAAGCAGTAATAGGAGGAATAAGCACTAAGTAAGTATTCTGTTTGAAAAAAGTATTAGATGCACATTTCTATGTTTTATTAGATTACAAGTAGGCCTTAAGCGTGTTTTGGCACTGGTACAATACATGATTTTAATATTCTGAAAAATTCAACTGTTTATAAAACCACACAGGAAAGCATTACGAATTATAAACATATCTTTACATCTTACACATGCAATGTGTTTTATGGCAGAAAGTAGTCATTAATGTTAAGTCATAACACCAAAAATAGGTGTTAACATTTCATAAAACATATGAAACTAATCAGAAACTAAAAACATCTTTTAAATTTTGAATTCTTCCTTGTTAACTTCTTTCCAGTTGGAATAACACAATACTGTGGTGCTTATGCTCTGGTTCTATGTACTATATATTCTGTGCAGAATATCATGACCCACCAAATCAAAACAAATTCATGAAGATTATCCAGGGTGTTTATATGCTCATTTCACTTACGACTATAAATTCTCAGTGTGTGGCAGTTTTCAATGATCAGTAAATTCAAATGAATTTTCAGGAATTTCAGGTACAATTCTTTCATTTAATGAGTGCCACAAATCATAATACAATTAATGCAAATTAAATTAGTATAGCTAGAGGTTTGGACCAGTGTATTGCTACATTATTCATTAAATAAAAAAGAACATATTACTTCTTAAGAATGGGGATTACTACAGCAAAGATGTTCAAGTTTTCACTTCTAACTAAATATCATTGGTGAAGATCTTTACGGAGTCCCCAGTTCTACCTTCTTTGACATGGCCTGGTTGGACAGGAGACACTGCAGGGTACATCGCTGATGGAAGCTGCTGTATAATTGTTGTTGGTTGTTGTGGTACCTGCAAGGGATACGGGCCAAGCAGGTGATTAGAGTGAATTAAACCCTCTGTCCTCAGAAATTCTTCTGAGCAATGCTTCAGCATATTTCATTGATAATCTACATTGTTTAAGCATCGGTGAAGGAGTGGTTATGTAACCACTTGGTCAGAGCAGTAAAAAGACATCAATCTCTTATGGTGTATGCAGCATTACCTGCTATACAAGCTAGACAGGCAAATTGTAATTGTAACAGGTACTGTAATTTAACAAAAAAATCTCCACCTGTGTTGTTCAGGTGCTGCAGTGCTGCAAGTGTTCAAGAGCTACAGTATTACACAGTAGTGAAACTTTCCCAAGTTTGCCTTGTGACTCTCGTGAAAGTGAAGGAAGAAATGCATATACACGAAGTAAAAAACTTACAGGCGGTTGGATAATCTGAACACTTTGTGGATCCTGGTTCCAAACTTGCATTTGATAATAGTTGTTCTCATTTTCCCATGCCATGCTGTGTGCTTAGAAATTAATCCTTACAGTCGTTCTGTGTCAAACTCAGTTTTATGGTGAGCAAGGTGAGTTTTCGTGATACTGTGTTACCATGGCTGCAGAGTGCAAACATTACTTCTGTTGTTAACAGTATACACAATGTGGTGTGTTCTGTTTGTAATTTAAAGAATGAAAAAGAAAAACATTTACTTCAAGATGTATATAGTTTATTGCAACCTTTATTTTAAAATAATGGATTTTACCAAAGAATAACCTGTTATAATATATAATATATAGTAAGATCAACACAGTTTCTCTACAAAGTGCATTCAGTAGCCTACATAGTGCAAAATATGAATTTGTGGTCTGGCACTGGTCTTCCAAAGTCTGATATAACAGGATCAAGTGTTAAATTGAATTGGACAAGAGTGATTACTATATTTATCCAGATCTTAATCTTGTGATTCTTTAAAGGCCAACAAACCCTGCCAAGATATGAGCCTCCCAGCCAAGTGCTCAAAATCTCTGACACAGTGTTTATGATTTGTTCACTTGGCCTTCTTTTATACGTATTGCATTCTGTAGAAGGCCTGTGCTGTACATGTGCTGTTCCTACAGGTGTTCCCAGCCCTGGTCGTGGATGTCAACACATCTGCTGTTTTTTATTACTTAATTGTATTAATTAACGCCTGACTACGTTTAAGCCCAACAGTGAAACGTAAATTCCAAAATAGTTAAGAGTTGAAAACAATTGAAGTTCAAGTTAATTAAGAAATAAACAATGTAGAGTACATGGCAGCATGGCTGGAACACAAAGCGGCAGGTGTGGACCCCGGCTGGAGACGCCTGTCCTAGAGAGCAGTGTCTTCGCTCACCATATTGGGGCACTGCATGGGAAAGTGCTTCCTATTGGTCTTCTGACACCTCTTACAGTAGCATCCAGGTTGTCTTTGGAGTTCTTCGGTCTAAATCTGACCAGGCCCAGCCTTCCTTAGCTTCTAAGATTTCATGAAAGCTCCAGAATATAAAATTGATCACAAAGACTGAAACAGAAAGCATACTGCGATTCACACAGTAATAATCAGAACACGATACAACAGAATGACAGTAATAGTGATAATGAAAGACACCAAAACATTTAGTTTAAAACTTTCTTCTCCACTTCAGTTCTTATAATGGTCTTATAATTAAAATAGTAATTCAAACTCATGAAGCCCACTCTGTTGTACCATATCCTGATCCTCAAAGGGATCTTCATGGCATTAACTCCTGGTTGTCCACAGAGGTCCCTTTGTTTTATATATTGAGGTATTATGTCTCATGGATTCATGCAGTCCTACTTTGTTTCACATCTCAGATGCAAATCTGCACGTAACCAGAAGAGGGAAGTGTTATTCTTTTTTTCAACTACCTAAAATGTAGTTACAGGCAGCTATCTGCTCCTTTTAAAATGTGTGACACAACACTTATTAAGTGAAATGTGTGTTTCTGAGTTCACACATGCAAATGTGCTGTGTGCATGTAGAAAGTCTTTCTTTTCAAGAGAGGAAGAAAAATACTCTGACTTGTGCTGGAGAGGGTGTCTCAATGTGAATTTAAACAGGATGCAGGAATCATCCATTCACCATCACTAGACTCCTGCTAACAGAAAGGAGCCCATGATTGACCAGGATTTAATTAACTACATGTACAAGTTAATGATTAGATCAACAAGAACATTGCAACAACTTTGGTTACTAATTTAAACAACATACAGTAAGAATATAAGAACAGTTACAAGCGAGAGGAGACCATCTGGCCCACCTAGCCTCTTCGGTACTTACTGTAGCAGCTATTTGATCCAAAGATCTTAGCCAGCCTTTTTATGTAAGAATCCAGTAAATCAGCATGGCTTGTTCCAGACTACACTACCACAAGCATCATCCATTCTTACATTTCCTAGCCACTGTATCCAATACAGGGTCACCTGGAAGCCAGAGACTCTCATAGCAAGCAATGGGAAGGGTACACCCTGGATGAGATACCAGTCCATCATGCGACATACACAGACACAGACACTCACACACTCACAATACGGACAATTTTTCCAGAAGCCAACTGACCTATCAGTAGGGAGGAAACCAAAGCACCTGGAGGACACCCACATGAACACAGGGAGAACATACAAACTCCACGCAGAAGCAGCTTGGGAATTGTTCCAGAGCTGCAAGGCAGCAATGCTAACAACTGCGCCACTGTGCTGCTCTACCATGAGCATCATAGAAGAGTTGGTTATATTCATTTAGTTTCCTTATAATTCTAGTGTCATGACTCAGCATCAATGGGCTGTGTGACTGCAGACTGTACGTCAACATGACAGACCACATGAATATGGAAAAGGTTTTTTTTTTGTTCTGATGAATCACATTGCAAACCTATGGAAAATTCCCTCTGTTTAGGTATGATATAGATTTGGTGGTGATACCATATTTCTGTCAATGGCAAACACAGTACTACAGTGCATCGACCACAGGTTGAAAACAGTGCAACTCTCAATGTTGGTAGCAAATCCAGGGAGTTTCATGGTTCTCATTCGCATATCTTGACGACGTTCATCCTCACAAATGACTGATCGCTGGAGGGTGAGATGTGTATAGATGTAACATTAAAGAGGAATGGAGGAACAACAATGTACATGTCACGAAGCGTCTTTCCGGACCCTATATATCCTATAGTAAGTGGTGCACAAACCAAGTCTCAGTCACGTTCTGTACATAGGGGTACCTAACTCAAGGGCTCCATATTGCCAAAATGGTACATACATAAATTAAATTGTCATTACTTTTCCACACTATATATTTTCTTGTAGTTTTCTCAGTTGTCAAAATAAAAGGTGCAGCTTGTCAAACCAAGAATTGAACCATGCAGAGCTGACCAATACTATTCATTTTAAATTTCCTGTGTGTAATTGAATGCTTTGTTCTGCAAACATCCTATGGGATACAATATCTTAAGAGGTTCAGTTCACTTGTATACTTGCATTTCCCTATTAGTTTAGTTTTTACTCTTTGTAGATAACCTCATATTTATCTGCAGTACTTGCAAAGGGTATTGCTGGGAATCAAGAGTTTAACAGACAGAATGGGTTAATAAACTATCCCTGCAAAGCTCTGAAGTCAATTTGAGAAGCAATTTGCTCTTTACTCTGCGTAATTCCAGCAACTGCAGAACACACACGTGAACATTAGCATCAGTTGCTATTTTTGTCAATTAAAAATAAAGGAGGCTAACTTTTTTCTGAAAGTGCTGCAGTGAACATATTTAATCTTAAGCTTAATATTGACATAACTATGTCTTCATTATAGTCTTTAAAAATACTTTGGGGGTATTTTTAGACATCCAGCAACATTGCCCATAAATTGACTATTAGTTACATTTTTTTGTTCTAGCTAAAGGAAATCAAATGTCAATTCCTTGGCTTTTTTTAGGTTTTCATTTAGATTTTTTTTTTTGCAGTAGACAATAGCAGCCCACAGAGACTAGATGTATATTATCTTGCATTTCAGGCATTGAAACCTCTCGATTTAATAAAGTTCAGACAGAGAAGGAGCACAATCAGTATGCTCCAGTTCAGAATGTAATAAAAAAATAGATACTTTAATTTCTGGAAAGCAAATTCCATCACAGAGTGTGACATTTTGATTGCACAACTAAGTCAAGTTGCGTCAGGTCCAACCAACATTATTATTTTCTTTACTGCTGCATGAAAGTAGTTTTTACAGAACCTCCATTTAAGAACCCACATGATCCTAATGTGTCTTTTATTTATAGACTGGGGCATTTAAAGACAATCTTGCAGTACTTTTAACCTTTAGTGCAATAAATAATTTAAAATGTCTCCTTCTCATTTTATGAATTTTCACTATTGTACAGTACTGTATGTATATTCCAGGTGGATGGAAGTACATGTTATTGCAGATAGTGTTGCTGATAATTTTATCTGACCAGAAAGAAATGGGGAAATGAATGTCTTGGTTTTAAATAGTTCTAATTTAGGTACATTTTTTGTTAGCACGAGGACACAAGATGATCCAACCATTATCATAAAGAGTATTCCAGGTAAGGTTATTACAAGGCCTTTATAACCTTCCTGTGAATAGTTTGCATTATAACATCATAATGACAAGATGTTGAGGCAACCAAAGAGTCAAAATTATGACACAAATACACAGATGTACAGTGTATTGAAATTAATAATGCAGAACATTCTTTTTGATACCTGTGTAATCAGTTTGATTGTAGGACACTCATAAATACACAATCATTTAAGATGTAGCAAGGTGGAGAGAGACCGTAAACCCAGAAGGGAAATTAGGACTATTTGAAATCCAGCATTTGGTTCTCTTCATGGTAAATTCAATGGCTTTTGTTCCAGAGCCATGTTTACTGACTAGATAAAATCTAGCTAAAGATTCTCTATACATATACAGTACAGTATATGTACTGTAGGCTTCATCATGTCTTGGCTCATGGTCTAAACATGCTTGAAAAAAATGCCCGAAAATAGTGCTGTTCCATTTTCAAAGAAAGAGTTAGAATATTTGGAGAGCACTTTGGCTGTTTTTATTTGTGATCACTCTATATAGTAGAAAGCAAATACACCTATAACAAGAGTAAAATCAAAATGTAAAAACACATTTGTTTTGTTTTTTTACAATTCCTTGTAAATGTACACTCCAAATGATTACAAGACCATAGCATGAACAACTTAAAGTATGATTTTACATTTTGCAGATGTGCAGGTAAAGGCCTGCAATTTTACTGAGTGCGAGGAATGGGATAAATTGCAGTTTATATGTAGAGCTTTGTTTAGATACATCCGTAATTTGCTTTTTGTTTAGAAATGGATTTGTATCGATTTGGACTACAGTGTAACATTCTCCAATAAAATTAGGAAATTCCCGAGAGGCAGAGAATGTGCTCGCTTGCCTGATAGTCAAAGCTGCAAAGTGATTTTAATCTGAAAGAAGCTCAAAGGGATCATCATCTGTCAAATACATTCTGTCTGAGCCTGGATGATGATGCATTATAATTTAACAATATCAGCATAAGACACTTTTCATGAGTCATGCAGCTGGCTATAGGAAATTCAACAACATGTCCAAATGAAATATGTGTAAACTTGTGTGAAATTAAATATCAAATACATTCTTGCTGTCCATCAAAAGAAAAATGTCCATCAGAAGATATCATAAACATCTAATTTTAGTCCTTATTTTCCAGTTTCTGAATGCAAAAATAATTGCCACAACTTTGCTTTGGTTTGTTTCTCGCAATGAGTTCCATATTTCAGTAGAAAGGCAATACAGTGAAGCTGAAATGCATATAAATGTCATGCTCTTGGCATGCTTCCAAATTGCAGTGTTTTGCATTTACTGCCGGCTGCTGAAAAGGTAATCTTGCGGTAGGTATGAAGATCTATAGTAGAAAAAGTAGAAGTCTGTTATTTTCATTTCTCCTGACACCAACACACTTGCTAGTTCTCAGATCCCGTGGGTGGTAGATTTTAAAAAAAAAACTATTATTCTCCAGTACTAACTATTCTGGTTAGGTTTTTATTTCCTTAAACATAGCAGTTTTTAGTAACCAGTTTTATACGTCTATCTCAGTTATAGCAATAACAACAGTGAATTACAGTCAAGGGGGTAGCAGGGTGGTGCAGTGGTTAGCATTGTTGCCGAGCACGAATATGGCCATGGATTGAATTCCAGACCTGGGCTTCTATCTGTGTAGAGTTTTATGTTTTCTGAGTGTTTGCCTGGTTTTCCTACAGGTGCTGTGGTCTCCTCCCTCAGCCCAGGAACGTACAGATATACTGTCAGTTGGCTTCTTTTGTGAGTGTGTGTCTGCTCTCTGACAGATTGGAGCCCCATCCAGGGTGTAGCTTGCCTTCAGCCCATGGCTTGCTGGGATAGGCTCTGGCTCCCTTATCAACCTAAATTGGATGAAGCAGTTTGAAAAATGGATGGGTAGAAGTACACTAAGATTCCCTTTAAATGTCCAGGCCAAACAAACATGTGTACACACAGGCCTCTTCTGTACTCAGTCATTTTTTTAAAAAGTACTTTAAGAATCCAAGTCCACTCCCAAATCCAGCCACCATCGTTTTTTTTACTCAGAATAAAATAAAATATGCAAAATTTGACAGCTTAACTGTAAAAAGTAGACACAAATTAGTAAGACTTGCAACCATGTAATTTCAATTTTAAAATAACTTTGTAATTGTTAACGTTGTGGACAAAAGAGCACATCACAAGAATTTGTTGTGCATGAACAACAGTCTGTCTTAAGGGACTTTCTAAATCCCTGGTTTTTGCTCTATACAGAATAACTGGCAATGCAACATTCCTTTTTAAAGATCTACTGAGCACTATATCATAAACCTTTAAATATTAATACCGACCACTCTGTTTCTTTATTAATATTACGTTTTCTTTACTTCATTGGATTCTGGAGTTCAATTTTTAATGACTGAGAATTAAAAAATGTCTGACGCCTGGGGAGAGAGAATTCGAGTTACTCACGGCATGCTCTGCAGTCTAGCTGAGTCACACCCCTCTCAGCATTTCAGTCCTCCTTCCCCAACAGCCTTCTCTTTCTCTAAACACAGTATATGAGAAAATATCTATAACAAGGTAACAATATTACCACTGTGATTATTCTAAATATTGCACATCAGACAGTGCCAGTGTTAAAGCAGAACTAAATTAAACACAGTAATAAAATAAACCTGTCTTTGACCCCAGCCATGCATAGAAGTTTACTGTACCTGTTTGAAATAATAGGCTCTAACAGCCATATTTTTCCTTATTGTTTCAATATTTTAACATGCTTCCACATTCCAAACTTTAGTGCAATGTGCATGTATAAAATAATAAACTTCTTATATCCCCTTGCTTGTCCCTGTGGGATAGACTAGCCATCTGCTGGCTTTCAAAAAAACGAAAAAGAACATAACAGAACACTTAACCTTCTTAAACATTTCTTTTTCAGGAATCAAACCCTTCTGGAACAAACTACAGTATTTAAAAACAGTGGGAGTGAGGAACACTGTCAGACACAACCAGATGAGCGCAGTGAGCTGGGTCACATCCTTAACTCTTTCTGATGTCCTCAGAACTTTCGGCATGAGATTTACTATTGGTAGGACTATTATTTAAAAACTGCTATTGTTGATAAATGAGGATCCGTCAGTGCCAAGTAAACAAACCTTTTTTCACCACTCCCACGGTGCCATGGGCAAGCAAGACACAGCCAAGCCTTTTGAGATGCTGGCTGTAATTTGGAAGATTAAATTACAGCTCTCACACTATGGTATATGCTTTCACGTGATAACATATTTTCTTACAGAGTGTCAGGTTAAGCTTCCAAAAAATGTTCTGGAGCTTTGGAGAAGGAAAAGTACTGTCAGCCTCCACAGCAATGGAAAATGCCCAGGTCAGAATGGTGCCAGTCTGCGGGGGAGTCTGCCTGATTGATAATAAGCCTCTGGCAAACATGGTTTTTGATTGGCCTGTCAATCAATCAGTCTGCTGCTTGAGGTGTTAGGTACAGTATAAAAGCACCATGACGACAAGTTATTAAGTGCATTTCAGACTCACAGATGCTGAGACCTGAGCTCCTGACTTTTGGCTTGTATGGTATCCCGCAATTTAATGTGCATCAGAGATTTCCTATGATGTCAACCTTTCTTGAAAATGATTTTATTTTTTTCTTTAGTGGTGCCTAACATTTTCATTAAACCATTTGTTTGCACCGTTTCTTGTCTTCTGATTCTCATTGGTGTCACAGGTATCTTCCACAGTATCACTATCCGTAGTAATCTTTCATAGTGGCTGTGTACCACTGAAGTCTTTATTTGAATAAGGACTCTAATGATCTTATTACACATAAGTATGAGGTATGATTCAATTTCTGAAGTTGTGAAAGTCTTTCTGTAATCTGCAAGAAATGTTTCTAATCACAATGTCCTGTAACTCTTTTCCTTCAAACCCTATCATCTGCGTTTCCCATTTGTTCTATTTTTCTAACTATTCTGTTACAAAATATATTGGCGATATTCAATGATCAATTCATGTCTTGTTGCAATATGTATTTTAATATGTGCGTAATAATAATCAGACGGCATAAAAATATAAATGTTGAGGCTTTCATAGAAGAATTACTTAGTGTTAAATGGGAAAAATTTCTGGTAATACCAACAGTCCAAGAAGCATGATACTATCTCTGCAATTAATTTAAATTCTGTGTAAAAAAATTAAACTAGTACTGGTTTTGGCTTTTCTTAATGACTTAAAATTAATAAAGGAGCAAGTTTAGATGATTTAGAGCCAAAGTTTATTAAATGGGCCGCTATTATACTGACATACTGTGTCCTTAACAGATTTATCATTAGCAGCTGGTGAGATTCCATGTATTTGGAAAGGTGCTATAGTGACCCCACTTTATAAGCTATCTGGAACTATTTTTATTGACTTTTCAAAAGCTTTTGATTTAGTTGATCATAAACTATTTTTTAGAAAGTTAAAAAAATATAGCTTAGTTTTCTTAGAAATGTCTGGTTTGGTTTTAATGCATACCTCTGTGATAAACGGAAGAGTGCAATTATTGCTGTGTATATCTACATTTCTTGACTTACAATTCAGAAATGTTCCTCAAGGCACAGTTTTAGGTCCTTTTTCTATATTTATAAATTACTTACCATTATTATGTACACATTTCAGTGTTCAATTATATGCAGATGATACTGTGCTTTACAGCTCTAGTTCAACTTTGTTACACACAGGTATACAGTATACATTTCTTTACAAACTGACTGATTTAGTACAAAAGTGGTTCTTTACAAATAATTTTATTTTAAGTGAGGAAAAATCTTATATCATGTTATTTGATACAAGACAATGGTTGAGAACTGTAACATTCTAACAAAGCATAAAATAAGAAGTTCAAATTTCATAACTTTTAGGAAACATCCACCGAATAGTTATATTTAGTGGGCAATACACCATAGAAAGATCTATGGCTCTTCAGAAGAGCACAGCAAATCCCAATATTCAACAACCAAACTATTATATTCCACTAAGTCAAGATGTTACTGAGTTATAATTCCAGTACATAATTTAAGTATTTACCCCTTCCAATGATGTCCCATTTTGATTAATTCCAATGTCTAAACATTTTTCTAAAATGAATATTTTTGATCAAATGTGTGTTTGACCTGAATGCTTTTATGGGTGAAAAAAGTCAGCAACCTACAGTAGGTAGCAGAATAGAACCATCATCCTGGTTGCGTAAACATCTTTTAATTACAATCTGTTTCATTTTTAGAAGACTACAATAAATTACAAAACATTTTCATGTTTGATTGATTAATTAATTGATGTTTGATTAAGTCTTTATTGAAAGACTGGATTTTAATTTATCTACTTACATTTTTAAAGCTTTATACTTTCTTAATTAAAGCAGTGCCTGATATAGAAAATTAGAACAATTAATTACTGTAGTTCTTCAAAGTAATTGTAATAACTTCAGATTACCACTGCAGTAAAAGGTTATCCACTCTACCTTTAATGAAAGCAAAATATTAATTTATATTTCAATACTGAAACTGTCACTCTTAGAACATTCTTGACGACCATTAAATTGGGCTTCTTTCTGAAGTTATGGTCACCTTTAGTGAGCACTGGTAATATGTTGTAAGTTTAGTTTTTGATTTTCACTTTTTGTAGCATTTTCACTTGCAGCAATTTATCATCTTAGCATTTTTTGGGATTTATTTTTTGTGCCTTTCTTCTTTCCCCTTTTTCTATTCCAAGGATGAGCTCCTAACCTGGTACAGAAGTCTGCAACCTAGTGAGTAGGTGAGTAGACAGCTAGTTCTTCTCTTTTTTAGTACAAATGCCAATAATAAAATGACAACCTGGGGCATCCAAAGTGGCTTAAACAGAAAAAGTGCTTATCTGCATCGCTTAGTGAGCCCAGTAAGCCCTATGGTACATGTTCAGGCATTGCTAGTTAATGCCCGATTTATGTCATTAGTTAACTGTGACTAGGTTTCCTCCTCAAGTGGCAAGTGTGCAATTGGCCACTGACAAAGACAGGTGAACCTGAGTCGGCCAGGGTCTCTTCTGTGTGTTGCACGTTTTGATCCCTGAGCCCTGCCAATTGCCCATGAGTAACCAGTGGCACCAGCGAGAGACATGCAGCTCCTACAGTCAGTGCTAACTCCCCGGTGTGGCCAGTTATAATCGGACTCTGACAGGTGGGCATGTCAGAGAAACAGATCCACGTGTCCTCATTCTCTCCATGAAGTTCAAGGGTAGCGGCTGAGTTCATAAACAATTAGGATGCCCATTATGGGTGTGTATAATATATAATATAATTCCAAATTTCAAACCTTTCAGGCATCAACCTTGGAATTCTCGATGACGCAAGTTTTGTGATTTTATATCAAATAATATCTCTAGATATGAGTTGTATCACTGCCTCTGAGACTTTCATGTAATCGGAGACTTATGAGGTTAAGTCTACTTCTACATACCAATAATAGGGGACTTTTGTTTTGTTCATCTGTTTGGATAGACTAGTTCAATTACCCTTTGTGACATGCTGCAATACATTGCCAGGACGGTAAATTGTGTTGCAGACACTAAAAGGCAACCGCCTGTTAAGACTTCACTTTATACACTTGTGTAAAGCAAAGGACAATTAGTGGTGGAAATGTCTGTGTGTTCTGTTATCGGAATTACAGAAGATGAATTTGAATTAAATGCAGAGAAAGTCTTCTTCCTTCTCAAACTTTGCTGTGTGGGACAGTACTAAAATGGGCTTTGGTTAATTAAGGCAAGCAAGTTCTAAATTGTTGCCGTGGAAACATCAAGTGCGTGTCAGCAGGGGTGGCAAACGCACAGGCTGAAATTTGCTGGTTTAGTCTCACAAATCTTGCTACAGTATTCTCTCTCGTCATGTATATATTATCTTAAGAAAGCAAAAATAATAGTATTCCTTCAATGAGAAATTATACAGTAAGTCTACCATACATGAAGGAATATAATTTCTATACTTCATGTGTGAGGTAGCACTATATACAGTATATTGAATAACAAATGTTGTGCTGTATTACAATAATGTTTTTTCTCATGCCTCTGCAGTCCTTATTATACTTTCTACATTTACATGTACTTCAAAATTTCAGTACTAGAATTAATAATAGAAACACAGGACAATGTGGGTGTATAATGCAAAGAATACAATTTGCAAACAAAAGTTTTGGTACAAATGGTAATTACCAACTTTTATAAATAAACTACTCGTTCTGATTATGTTGTATAATACTAACATGGCATGATGTTTGATATTTTTACTATCATATCTATCCCTGGGATATTGACGTCTTACTATAAAAACATTTAATTGCACACAAAAAGAAATGTTCAGGTAGGCAGCATCAAGCTGCAGATTCCTTTGCAATCCATATGTGTGGGTGGAATGCTGTATCTCAGATTAATGTTTTCTTTGCTTAATTAATTACAGCTTTTTTATCTCTAAAAAAATAAGCTGTAGGTTGCTTGACACTCATCCTCTGCACCAACTGTACTAATTACAGTCTCCCTCTCTCTCTCTCTGTTCATTACAGTGACAGCTTTCATCTCTGTAGCTTGTCTCCCTGTCGACTAAGCCTCTCCCACACTGAGCCCCTGTCTGCAAGGTAACATTTAAAAACCACGTAATTAATCAATGTCGGATTGTGAAATCTGAAAGGAAATTTTCTATTTTTAAAAAACCCTTTTTGGTATGAGGGCAAACTAAAACAAAAGGTACAAACTAAAATCCCAACACTGGACCTGGTCTGACTATGTAGAAGGAAAAATCTGTAGCAGGTAAAGTTGCAGCACACAAGAAAATGTAGTGCTTTGATGCTGTGCATTCACTTGCTATCAAAAGCAACACAGTAAAAATTAATTTTAATACTGTTAGATCTGTGTGGTAAAAAAATATGCTGCCTTCTTGCAAAATCAAATGTGAACGCTGACATACACAGCTCGCAAAGGCTCTCTGACACAACGCTGTCAAATTCAATGCGTCAAAAAATGACTGGTTATTAAAAAGTAGAATGATCTTTATTTATCGGGACAGAGTCAGCTGGAAAATTGTAGGCTTGGCACACAACAGTGTGCCTGTCAATGGCAAGGAGTCTGTGAGCTATCAGTAGGGGTTATGCCTGTCCGTCCTCTGGCACTAAAGCTTCACAGTTTGCATTGTGGATTAACAGTGGGAAAAGAAGTGGCTGGCTTGGTGATTCATGTGTCAGTGGAAGCATGCAAGTGGTCTGAGTTACCCTTTGTTCAAATAAACAGGTAAACAATGGCAAATCCAAGTACCAATTTCCAATTTGTGATAGATATGCTAATTGGTATGCTATGCTGACCATTGTCACTTAATACAGTATGTGAGTTGCAGAGCCATATTGTGATACACTCACCATCAGCTTGTTTGCAGTGCCAGAGTGGGCTGAACACAGCCTCTGTCTAGCAGCAGTAAAATTGCTGCCTATACTCAGGGAGATAGCCCTCTCACATTAATGATTTTTTGATCTTTTAACGTGACAAGCAGCTATTAAGCCTCTCTCCGGGGAAATGATGTCAACTGAATAGTATTGCCTTACATGTCACCACCCTCACAGTCTTTCTCAGAGTCAGGTCTCTCCTGGAAAATAATGGACCATGTTTTTGAGGAAGCAGCAAAATCTTCCTCTCTTGGATTTTGTCAGCTTAGTCTTTCAATTAAAAAGCTGCAGACCGTAATCCCTGAGAGAATTATAGCCATTTCAGAATAAAACTTCCATCTAAATGGATTTTCTTTCTCCTTTAAATTGTTTTTGGACAGCAAGCATCTGTCAGGGAATTATGTCTTTCATGTAATCATATCTTCAGCTCATGGTTGTACCACCAGGGCAAATGTTGCAGTTGCAGAGGTATATAAACTGTTTAAATTAATGGATGCCCAACAACAGACTTGTCTATATTTTGACAAACATTCACAGAGAACAAACCAACACCAAGTGACACACCGATGTATTTAAAAATGACAATAAGATATTCGAGACTTTAATGAATACAGCAGTCTGACTCGTTCACACAGGAATGGAGACGGTGATTTGATTTGGGAATAATGAGCCCTCTTTTTTTTAAAAAAAGTGTGCCTATGGGGCTTATCGAATATATTTTTTACCTTCTCTTTGGATCAAAGTGACAGAAAATAAAGCCATTACAATTATTTTTTTCTCAACTTATTATCATTTCAGATTGCTTGCATTTCTACCTGGGTAGGCCCTGTTTACTTTACTCTGTGGGATCAGTGAGATTTAATCTGAATGAGGTGGGCTCCTGTAAATGACTGAGATCTGATGGGTGAAATTTATAGGATAAATGAAAGAAGTTAACCAAAACGAGCTAAAACTCAACTAAATTAAAACATTACCTTAGGGTGGATGGGTGTATCCTGGGTGAAACTGTAGAAGGTCCCAGCTTCCAGTTGTACTTTAATGTTTTTGGAAAATAATAATTATGTCTAAAGTATGGTAATAAGATTCTAGTGGATAGTCAGCATTGATTTAGAAAAATGAGGTCTTTCTCAACTATTCTTTGAACAAGCAATAGCAGTAATGAATACAAAAAGATGGAAATTATATAGTGCATTTTTTTAAAGACTTTTGATCTAAAAGATCAATTATTAAATTTCAGGTAGAAGGCACAAAAGATAATAACGTGTTTCTGTATTGAAATTTGGTTATTGGATAGAAAACTGAATGCACAGATGTTAAAATATTGTAGAATTTTTTGGTCACTGCATTTAAAAAATGATACTGCTGCTCTGGAAGTCAACCAAATAATAGTGCCCAGATACATCCCCAGGCTTAAATGAATATACTGACATATACTGTATGCATTGTGACGGGGTAGAAGATCTGAATCTGTTAAGTCTTAAATAGAGAAAGCCAGGACTTGACCCGGTTCAAATATTTAACGGACCTCGGAGGTATTGACAAAGTCAATCCAATGGACTTGTTCAGGTTTGATAGTGAAATGCAAACCACAAGATACAAATGAAAATGAAAGGGAAGTGCATTTAAAACTGAGAACAGGATCTGATTCTTTACCCAAAAGGTTGTGGTGGAGGGGGGTTGGGCAAGCTACCCAGATACGTTCAAAACCTTGAATCAATTACCTGCCATACTAATTAAATGGACTAAAATTGATTTAAAATGCCTCTTCTTGTTTATCTTACTTACATTTTACTGTATGTTGAAAATGTAATGCATTTCTGCTTGCCTGATTGACTCAAATCAGCCAGCATGACCATTGCTATTCACATCAAGAGCAGCAGGCACTAATGTCCAGAGGAATGACAAATCTGTAATGACATTTATTTTGCCTGGATTTCATGTTCTTCAGGCTATTATAAATAGGGTATTATAAATTTAGTTATTTTATTCGTTTTCAAATGTGTTGTTAGAGAATGCATGGCTATCATCATATTGCAAAGGAGTGAATATTCAGTTTTATTATGTATTATTATGGGACTCATTCTGAAGGAAAACAAGGGATACAGTCAGACCAGGCACTGAAGATTGAAGCCAAGGCAAGTGAAATGTGATTCCCAAATGCAAACCAACAAAACGGATTCCATATAAAAAAAAAGTATTTTTCCAGGTAAACACAACAAAACTCACCATTATAAAACATTGATTGCATACTGCTCTTTATATGCACAAATTAATCACTTACTATGAGATCAGTTATGAAACAGTTATATATTCTCATGTCATGAAAGCCTTGTTTACCAGTAAGTTCATACAATTTTTCTTTTCTTTTAAAGCAACATAAATTATGATATTTTAAAGGATGAGGGCTGAAATTGAAACAGGTTAGTTAAAAGAGGATCATACAGATATACATTTTCATTATCTGGCCGTTGTCATGTTAGACTTGCTTTTCTGTGGCCTCGAGTTAAACTTCCCTCCTTTCAACAGCTCATATGTATATAACAATTATCCCTGCTGTGTTTCCATAGCAACCTTCACCCTGCATCAACACAGACAGCAGGAATAGTCTTCAAAACACTACATAATCTCCTATGTTAATAGAACAAGTTTAACAGTAGCACAGTTTTATAGCAATTATAAAAAGACAACAAAATAACACTGTTGAAAAGGATGTGCAATTTTCCCCTCTTTTAACTGTATAGTGTTTAACCTTTTTTTATAGTGTTTAACCTTTTTTTGTTGTAACCCACTTGGCCACACACCAGACAGGTGTTAAGTTCACCTTGGTCTGTGAAAAGTTTCATTCCAGTTCTGGCATACCCTGCTGCTCAGATTTTAAAGAAGCTTTCTGTTGACATATGCAGGCTAAGGAACAGGTTTCCTTAGAAGCAATGGAGAAAGATCATCTGTTCTTGATGTATCTGTACTGTGCATCCTACTCTACTGTGGTGAAAGGAAAGCAGGAAACACAAGGCAGAATTTGACACCACTACAAAGGGTAGGAAATCTCTAAATGGTTTACTGCCAATGATACAAAGACAAATAAAATCACATTGCGCTAGCTTTGTACAATATTCCACATAGCCTGACAACAATTAGTAGCAAGACACAGTTAGATACCCGTCAATGGATCACATTAGAGAATATTCTCCTGAAGTACTTTGCCTCTGTACCACCAGTCTAATTAATGCTCTGATCTCCTGACCTATTGTGTTTTATTATATTTATGACCATAAGAACAGTTACGATCAAGAAGAACCCACTCAGCCCATCTAGCCTGTTTGGTAGTTTGAGGTTTATTAATCCAAGGATTTTATCCAGATATGAAAAGAAGCCAGAATATTAGCTTCAACAGCATGGCTGGGTACCTTCTTTTACAGATCTCGGCAACCCTTTGTGTAAAGAGGTTTCCCCTCTTCTCAGTATTAAACGCAATTTAATAGACATAGTTGCCACTCATGTTCTCTGCTTTGTGTTTCACTGGTTATTCTGAAGAATTTCACTGCATTGAGTTTATGCTTTTGAGGATTTTGAATACTTGAATATTTACTTTGAGATCTCCTGATTCTAATACATTTGCAGATCTTCTTTCCACCCCCACGTTAGCATTTACATAGAGAAGGACCCCTGCCCTCCCTTCATTCTGATCTAAACTGAAAAACAAAATGCATTAGCCCTCAATTTAACCATATCCCATTTGTAGAAACATGTCACTTGTTCTTATATTTCTTTACGATCAAAGCTGAGATCTCTACTTGCTACTCTCCAACTCCTCAATAATGCATTGCAAAATGTTGGAGAAAAAGCAGCTTCCCTTAAATAGTAATCATTTTCTAAATAATTGAAATTTCAAGATTTTTGCACTGTTGGCTGTTATAACATTATGTTAATGTATCTGATGAAATTGGACTTTGTATTTCAACAATCCTATGACATAATATACCATGCCTCTTCATAAAAAACTTCGTGTTCTTTCCATATTGCACCCTACATAGAAACTTTTTCTCTAAAGTGCAGTGGGGAATTTCTCAGTCAGGAAGTAGAATTGATTCTGACTGAAGACTATATGTAGAGACAAATGTTTACAAAGAAGTTGTTTGAAAAAGACTGTGGCATGGTGATGCAGTGGCTATTAGTGCTAGGGCCCAGGGTTCAATTCCTGAGGTGCTGTCTGCATAGTAGTTTGTACATCATGTTCTCCCTGTGTTTGCATGAGTTTCCTCCGGGTGCTGTGGTTTCCTAGATATACTGGTAGACTAATCGCCTTTTTATGATAAATGGCCCTGGTGTGTGCACGTGTGCATATTTGTGTTAATATATGCCCTGTGATGGACTAGCATCCCATCAGTGTGTATCCAGCCTAGATCCCATTACTTGCTGAGATAGGCTCTGTCTCTCCCATGACCCTGTACTGAATAAAGAAGTTAGACAATGGGTGTATAGTAAGAAAAATAAGAATATTGTAATGTGGTTTTGGGTAAATTAATCAGTTGCTGTTTTTTTTAAATTTGTGTACATAATATTATGATATTTGTATTCTGACATTGCAATTACAATTTCAAAATAATATGCATAAACCTTTTGATTAAGCCTTCAGGTTATTAAATCCTGAAATGTAAAACAGAAATATTGTTTTTGTGGTCACAAATCAAACTTCCTCTTATTCTTTTTCAAAAGAGAAAATGTAGTAGCAAAACTAAATGTATTGTAAATATAGTTCATGGTATATTAGTGATTAGTGATTAACACATCATGTATGCATCATGAATCTTTAAATTACAGAATTATAGCTGATATCTGTTGGTGCCCATTAATGTTAAAAATCCAAAGTATTTTCAACAGTCCAGACAGAACAGACTGGAAAATAAACTGAAGCAGCTTGGTATTTCTGATTTAAAACTAAGGTCATGTAAACTGCAGAAAAAAACAGGCTAAAATACATTATTAAATAGAGGGCATTGTTTAGTCTGAACTTCAGTTCAGGTAATCAGAATGATTTCTACACAGACCAATGCTGGCAGTCATAAAGCTGTGAGAAAATTATATCAAGCATCCACGGCTGTATTTGTGCTCGTGGGTGGCTAAGTGTAATTACTCTGTGCCGGGTCTCAGATAGTGAATTTTGTCTCTAAAAAATATAGGCTAGACTCCACATGAGGTCTTTACCCTGGGGTATAGCCGAGTGACAGCAAAGCCCAGAGAGGTTTGGCTACTTACCCTTTAAAACCAGAGGAGAGGCACTAATGGGATTGAACCATGCATTACTTTCCAAAAGAGGTCAGCAATTAATGGATTTAAATCCCCCTTCCTACTGCTTATAATCTCATTAATGACATAAATGTACAAAATGGCAAAATTAGTTTCTTTAATGCAGATAGCAGCTTTAATGTTACCATGCAGTCATAACATCATCATCATAAAATCAGAGTCATACAGTGTGTTGCCTGAAATGAATGTGTACTTTAGTCCTTTGTGTGGGTCTTGACCCTTTTGATCTGTTAAAAGTACCTTATTAATAAGGTTATGTGTAATACTGTAAAACTAAAGTACTTCAAGTGGGTAGCTGCGTCAACATGTGTAGGCTGCAAAGGAACAGGTAACAGGACCTGAAGAAGGCTCCATGGCCAAAACGTTGTGTTTCCTTTCTTTTCTTTTCAGCATGGAAACCTGTTACCTGTTCCTATACTGTAATACTTGCATTTGTTGTATTCATCAATTAAAGATATTCCATTTGGAAATAAATATAAAAGGGTTGTCTGGTGTTATAGGGGTGTTATAGTGACTATAGCCCCTGGGACACCCCGGTGGTGCTGAATTCTCCCCAGAGTGAAAGTTGGTCTTTTGGAATGGTGGATTTCACTACAGGTGGACGAGCTGTTGTGTGGTTTCATACCAGCAGTTTACATGAGAGATGGTAATTGAATCCTGGAGAAACTGTGCATAGCACACAACGCATCAGGCTTTCCTCACCTATGTTTATTCCCTATGGTACATTGTGTAGCAAAACATATCAGAACTGAAAAAAGGTGTGTGATGATATCAATATACCTACACCAGACATACCTCAGATCAGATAATCCATGCTGTGTCACTATACTGTTGTCCTTCTACAGTATCTTGTTAAAGGGATGATGATTTTAGAGGTGTCACTAGTGGCTTTATTTTCTTGCACAGTCTGTACTAGACTGCAAAGCCCCTTGTTGAAATTTTTGGCAGAAAATGATGTTAAGATGATTCAAGAATCTAATTCCCACAGGATTCAAAATATCCTTCAGGGAATACCAGTGAGCCAAAGTGGGGTTAATACTATTACACTAACACATCTGCTTGCAAGACTGTTTCCTGAACTGCTTCACCAGACATTCTCCCCACTCCTTAGCATAGCTGTTCAGTTTAATACGAACAGCTAAATACAGTAACTGCATCACCAAGGAATGTTACCAAAATCTCCAAAAAGCCACAGGTTAGTGTATAATTTTAGTTTTGATCGTGTGAAATTATAGTTCGTTTGAGCATTTTGATTTGCTTAAAGTGACATAATGGTGTTTATTTTGAAAGAAGGTTATCTGTTCTCATGTTAATATTTCAGTGCCACTGCAGATATTTTGACTTATTTGCAGCTGGGACACATCTGACAGATAACTCCATTCCAACGATGGTGACCTCACCAAAAGAACAAGACACCACAACCCAAACCTTGACCTTTGATTGACTAATGTCAATGCACTAATGGTGCACTAGATGGGCTGTCACCTCATCTGCTCAGTCACATAAATCAATCTCATTCCAAAATGATGGACTCAGAAGAAGCAAGTCAGGTGAAAAGTAAATTTAGAAAATTGCAATTAACCCTTCAAATTATGCCTTTTCTGTCAATGCCTCAAGGAAAAAAAAGACAAGACACATGCCTGGAGGAGTTCTGGTAGATTCATACAATCCATCATCACTGCTTGTTAGGAAACACTAGTATCAGGCTGTGCTTGGCAAATTACTATAAATTCCCTGCAGACGTACAGTACAAGAGGATAAACCTGAGATACAAAGGAATACCTCTGAAATGAAGAAAGTAAGTGGTGAGAAAATAAAGTGAAAGAGATCAAACATCTCTTAGGCATCCAAAACAAGCATGGTTTTCTTAACATGACCAAAGCTATCAACAGTATCAGTATTGAAGGACTAATGCCTTTGACATTCAAATATGGGAAACTTTTTTAAGAATAGCACAACCATTCAGCATAGAGGAAACCATTATGAACATGTTTTGTAGTACGTTTGAGAAGGTCAATGAGGTTCATGAGAATTGTGAATTTATGACTTTTACTTCATCCCATAAATGGTGACTTTGTATCCCTTCCAGGTCTTGTCAATTAAGAAAGAAATCAGCCAAACTAATTACAAGAAAGATCCTGGAGATGATGGAATCCCTATTCAGGTCTTTAGGCGGGGAGGTGCTGAACTGACTTCTTAGCTTTATACTCTCTTCCTCAAGATCTGGAACACATTCCTGTGCAGCCTACTGCATCCCATTATAGTCACGATCAGTAAAGATGCTTGCCTGACTGCAGGTTGGGTTTGCTTCTGGGCCATGTTGCTGCTGACTGTGACTGGATTCCTCAATCAGGAGCACACACTTATTGTAGCTGCACATTAATCATTGTAGGGTGGGATTAGTAGGCCCTGGGGTCTCCCTCTCAGCAACACAGCAGTCCCTGTAGTCTACTAGGTGAGGTACACTGCTCTCCTCCAAACTTTGCTGAGCCTCTGGTAATAGACCTCTCAACATAGGAGAATTCAGTGGAACAACAGTAGTATGGAGTTTTTATTTTCTTAGGTGAAGTAATTTACATAAACCTCTTGATTGCCTTGACACAGAACTATTTGTAAATGACTGAAGGAATTAACAGGAAAAGTCAAAACCTTCGCATCTCAGTAGCAGTGTATGGGCAATTAGAACAGTTAGCTCCAGAAAATTCAGCAAATTGATTTTTATATATTTTTCGTATTTTCATGCATGATCATTTGGATTATTTCCAAAGCTAGGTTGGATTGTATAAATCATAAAGAATCAGGTCAATACAATATGGCAAATGCCATGCTTTCTGGCTTTCCATTAGTGGTAGTTTGTGATCTTGGATATAGTGTCATTTCAGAAATTAATTTGAATATTATACCATCTGTAATAGCATCTGTTAATATCAGACATATAATATCAAGTGCTAGATCTGAAGAGTCTTGGAGTTTTTGCGAGTGTGGTATAACAGATGGCAACTTACAAAATGGTCATGATGACTGAGCTCTTAGGTGATGCTGTGGGAAGGCTCTGATTTCTTTCCGAGTAATGCAGAGAGAAAGCGCGAAAACACAACGTATTAAGTTGAGAGTATCAGCCAAGAAAAATCATGCTCTCCAAAAGGATCATTCGTTCCTGAAGCAGACCAAGATTCCCAAATGATCATTGATATCTTGTGCGCCTATAAAGCAGAATAAAAGACATCTGCTGAAAAGCCAAAAATCTTAGTGGAGGATGGTGAAACTCAATTGATGAAAAATATTCCACATCATTTTATTAAATAATCAACATTATTATCTAAATTCTTCTTGTTACCCTTTCAGAAGTAGATTAAGGAGACTAAATTATTACTTCATGTTGTTTGTGTGTATAGGTTTGTTTTATTTACTGGAAAAATAAAATGCATGATTTTTTTTTACTTTTGAGGATCAACATCCTGGGCACTTTAATGTGATTTAACATTTTAATATTCAGTCTAAATAAGTTGAAGTTTCAATTTCACCACAATGGCCAGTTTTTACAAGTCATCAACATAATATGCTGATAATAAGAAAATATCCACAATGCATGCTAATTATTTTTTACAAAGTACTGTAAGTCAATTTTCAATTGAGAACATATTCTTATTTATAATGACAAAGTGCAGATCTATTTATATAGAAAAGTACTGTGATATTGTGATTGAAGTACATTGTCTAAGGGTACACAAAATGAAACCTAAAGCACTAATTTATGTTGTTGCCTAATTTGGGGCTATTGCTACAAAAATGTGTCTTTGTTCTTTCCCTTGTGTCATTACTTCTCTGTTTAGGTCTTTGCTGCTCCTGCTGAGTATGGCATGTCGCAGCATGTTGTAAATGCTGATTTGGGGAATACTAATTTGCAAAAGTGTTTAAAAAGAACTTTGCTGTGTGAATAAATAACATGATAAGAAAATACAATGCTGAGCAATATGGAAGCAAATGAGTTGTGCAGTTTGCCTCCATGTGAATTAGAGGTCACACTGAGCACTTAACCAGACTTGGGTATTATGAAGGGAAACCACCAACTTCCCAATGCAATTTTACATCCCGATAAGATGTCAAGTCTAATATACTGCCATTAAATACAAAAGCAAATAGATTCAAAAACATAGCATGTCGAATGGAGAGTGAAGAACCAGTCAAGTATAATGCATTGGTCTCAGATGGTGAGTCGTGCTATAGCTGTCAGATAAGTAGTCTAGATTGTCACACAAATTGTAAATTATTTAAATGTGAAGGGAGCCTCTTTAAAGCATCTATTTAAAGCAACAGAGATGTTGAGTTTCATTTTATTGTTTAATGAAACCCTGAAGTCCCATGAGCTTATTTTGTCTTTTTGAGAAAGACTCCTACAGTTTGCTATCATAATTTTATAATGGCACAGTTCAGCTGAAATTAAAGGTGCTACTGTATATAGCTACTATTTTTAAAAGCTGATTTTTTAAAACCTTACATAATGAAAAGCTCAGTTTTCTCACAAGAACAGATGGGCTACATTTGTTGATAGTTATTTTTAATACTGCCCATATTCACTGAAATTCATTCCAGTGAATGTATGCATGTGGAAGGTGTGATATTAGAGGTGATAAGTGTATTTCCAGCTCTGAGTGTCTTAGTAAAGATATAAATAGCATGCTAGAAGTTTGAAAAAATATAAAAGAGACTATTTCAGCACGTTAGGCTCTTTGAATAAAGATCTGAAAACTGCCCTCAGCAGTTTGCTCCAATAGAAATGTTTATTCTATCCATTGTAAGTATAAATGTTTTTGATGATATCCATGCCTGCCTGATGACCGTGTTTAGTTTTTGTGCCATTATTAAGTGGTCATTGAAGATACTGTCACAAAGCGTCTTTCAGGTCCCTATGCAGACAGCTCAATCCGGAAGGAAGTGAACAGACATGGGGAAGAGATGAGGAACTTGGCTGGTAGACGAACAGGGGGCCGTGACGAAGGTGCTTGGTGCTCGGGGGGGGGCGTGGTCCAAGGCAAACAAGTCCAAAGGGTGTTCATAAGGAAGTCCATGGGATGCAAATGTCCAGTACCAGGTGGTCCATCCGTGATGAAGACTAGACAGAGATAAAAGCCGAAGCAGGATCCGACAAAGGGTCGGGGGAATAAAAAAGGGGTTATGGGGCCAGGCGCTCCAAACACCGGACCCAGACGGTCAGGACACTGTTGTGAAGCCTATCCCATCGAGCCTCTCCTGGACTCGCTGGTAGGCGGGCTTCCGGGCGTCCATCTTCCAAAGCTGAGCCCAGATTGGCAGGAACGCCTGGCTCTTATAGGACGGGGGGCAGGAACCGGAGGCAGATGCAGGAGATAAGGAATAAACAAGGAAGGGCTGGAACGTCCTTAAGAGGAGGGGTTTACGATTGTGACAGATACATTTCCCAGAAATCTTTGTTTCAATTCTTACAAATTGAGTTTTTCTTTCAGATACACTACTGAATTTTTACATTTCCTAAGATTTCATGTAAAATGCTATAAACTCAGTAAGGATGTGTTTATGTGTAATTTAGAAATTACAGCTTATCTTACCATTTGGGTAAGTGTAAGACACAACGTGCAGGAGATGCCACAGGAGACGTGATAACTTCCCAAAATAAAAATGGAAGTGTTATTTACTTAAAATATTGTACATACTGTATATATTAAAAAAAATTAAAAAGATCACAAGTCATAGGGTGTGTCCATTACAGTCTTATAGTCTTATGAAGACAATACTTAAATTGTGTAAAGGCAGTTAAGGGCATCCCAGTAAAAGAAGTATTTCCAAGCACAAAATGTCTACCAGGCATGATATATTGTGCTCTGAAATAGTGATTACTTCCCTATTTGCAGCAGAATACGAAATAAGCCTGTTTAGCCTGAAATGAGCTTTTCCATTTTGGCTTTATTTACTGTTTAAGCAGAATACAGATAGAAAGGTGCCTGCAGACAAGTGAATAACAGAACTTAAATTGGTAGTGATATTCAGAAGACTTGTACACCAGCAATTATCTTGTTGGGAGCTCTGAAAAGAGAAGATCAAATACAGGTTTAGAGGGCCATCATTAATTACTGCAGTATAAAACAGACAAAGCATAACTTCTGCACATGAGACAAAGTTAATATTGTTCCCACATTAATCTTCCATGCCTGTGTGGAAAGTCACCAGGGTTTGTATATCTGACTGAACAGACAGGATGGCCGCAAATGAAGACAGTTAAGCAATAAATGTATCATGCTGTAGGCCTATCAGATGGCCTCCTTTCATTTGTGCAGTAACTTTTCGTATGTTCTATAAAGGCAGTGGGGATCTGCTCAATAGACATTCGGCAATCAATTGAGCAAGATGAGCGGGAAGACTACTTCTCAGTTCTAATCTCTCTTGTTTTCTTATAGCACTACTCCCTCACATGAGACTTATGACAGCCTCATGAAGGGTTTACCGTATCTGTCTCTCCCCCTCCATTCACATCAGTCTTGAAAAAATATTTAATGTGAACAATTTGTCATGTGTGGCTGGCTTGTTTAAATTTCACAGCAGCGCTTCTCAATGAGACAACAGTATGTGAACTTTAATTAACAGATGTGACAAGTATAGCATGGAATAAAAATGGTTAGACATTAATTTATAGGCAAATTAAACTTCTATTTTGGGGAATTCTAACAATAAAGGGGCAGCACTGTGGCACACTAGGTAGTATTGCGGTCTCACAGATACTTTATTAATCCCGTAGGGAAATTGATTTTACAAGCATTATTATTATGCATGATTTCATGAAAAACATTAAACTTATATATTTAGGCATACTGTAAGTCTAGGCATCTCCTAGTAAGTGCATTTTTATATTCTTAATTATAGTACACTTTCTTAGGGCTGTTTTTGTTTTCTGTGGCAACAACATTCCCTCTTTTAAATATTTCTGCCAAGTCACTTAATTAATCTTTAAAAGAAACCAATTAACCTGTCGATTTTAGTTCTTTCATTGTATAGGTCACAAACAGTAAGAAAGCTCACAATTACTCTGTATTCTTGATAATACTTTGAATCATGCCCTTTTCATGAATTAATTAGCTTTGCCTTTTTAATTAGTTTAGTGCTTCGTGCTTCATTTTTATTTGAAGCAAACAGTGAAGAATGCTGTTGATGTAGCCTTTGTATATACAGTACAAATATTAATGTAATAAAAGTTCGAGGAGTGTTTCCTAGGTGCATATAGTATGTACAGTATGCACTGTAATCTTTCCTTAGTTGTAGTATTAAATTTGGAAAAGAAATTTAGAGTTAGAAAATGGTGAGTGATTAATTCCAAAATATTTGGAATTCTTAATTCTTGTGCAACATATACCAAATACTGTACTGGGCACTCCCAAACAAAACATACATATAGCATATCTTGATGTGCTTTACCATTTATATATACCTGAACCATCATTGATATAAGTGTGTACAAACCAAGGGGGCCCTATTATCCAGATTTCATTTATACTACACTGGAAGAGATAGGTTTCTTTTTCTTATTTTACTGTAAGAGATAATTGCTTAGGTTTCTAAGAATCAACTTTATAACAACATACTGTATATACAGTATTGAAGAATGTACTTATTGTGTATTGAATTTCACATCTGTAACATATAACATTCCAGTTCCCCTTCCTGCTCTTCTAACAAGCTTGCACAGTATGTATGATTCACAGTATTAATGGGCTGGCACATACAGAGATTAATCATGGTAGTCAAGGTAAGATCTACTAGGAACAAAGCTTCTGCTATGTTTTTTTTTTACATTCTTTGAGAGAAAAGGCTTTTTATATGGCAATTAGGTTTATCATTACAACTCAATTACACTGCCAAGCAAGAAAAGAAGAGTAAAATGACCTATTTAAAATTCATACATACTATAGAAGAAACTAAAATATTTATGACAAAAGGAAATGCAAAATAAAATAATGGAAAGTGCATCAGATCAGACTGCTAGATAAAGTCATGTGAAGGAAACATTTTCATATTGGTGTGCAGATTTAAAATAAAATCACTACCACTGACGACAAGGTTGCAAGAAAAGGCCACAGGAAGACAGTACTGGGTGATGGACTTTTGATATGTTATAAAGGATTCATTTGAGTTAATTTCCTTTTTTAGTTCTGTGCCTATACATTTAATGCCCATTAGAGTGGCTAGACAATCTCAGTCCAAAATGTTAACTACAGGTTCAACGTGACCTAAATTTGAACCTAAATCAAGAGCTACTTAAAAGTTCAAGCTGTTCTAGTTTGTTTTTACCCCACGGTGCTTAAGCTGTTTTCTGTATTTACTAAAAAGTACCTGGCGGAGATCAGACAATGTCATCTTAAAAACTATTGCTGCTGTTCTGGAGTATGATAATACAAGATTAGATTTTTCTCCTGATTCCCCCACACCGCTGTCCTCTCCTCTCCTGAAATGTTTCTTAAAAGCAGTGCTACATGGCTCTCACCCCAGCTGGTCAAGCTGGATAGCTTCAGCTATGTCATTGGATGAACTTACATTTAAATTCCATAATCTCATATCTACAAGTATGTATTGCTTATACCGTCAGCCCCTTTAAAGAGGTGACACCCTAATAAGTGGTTAGAATTGCTGTCTTGCAGTGCCGGGACCCTGGGTTAAATCATGGACCTGGGGCGCTGTCTGTGTGGAGTTTGTATGTTCTCCCCGTGTTCATGTGGGTTTCCTTCAGGTGTTTGGTTTCCTTCCACAGTTCAAACACATACTGGCAGGTTAATTGGCTGCTGAGAATACTAGCCCTCAAGTGAGTGTGCATGCCTGTGTTTGTGTCCGGTGTCCTGTCCAGGGTGTACCCGGTATGTTTGTCAGTCTCCGGCTTCCCCACGACCCCGAAATGGAAGAAGCAGTTAAACAATGGATTGATGGTAACCCATTACATTTCAGACTGTTTTAAATTTTAAAACTCTGTTGGCAACATAGGTCATGCTCAACATACTGTAGTTCCAGTTTGAACATACAGTAGCAGGCAGACATGCCTGAAGCCTTCGATCATGTTTGAATCTTAATCTCTGTGATTTCAGAGATTTGGTGGGACATTTTTTTGGATTATTACTAGTAATGCTTCCAAAATGTAGCAGGTTAGTTTTGAATGTTTAATTTCTTGTAGATATTCTCAGAAAGGAACATATTCCCAATGCATTTTGTACACTCTACAATTATAAATACAGCCTAAGAATTTATAGATTGTGCTGTCTTCTGGGCTGGACCTACCTGTACTTTGATTTTTCTGCACTGACTTTGGACAGATTATTCCTTGCTCACGTTTGGTACTTTTTTTGAACTCATCTCCTGACCTGTCAGTCAGCAGAGACAGGTCTAGCTGGTTCATCTTACACCAGTTTAAAAATGATTGCAAATGGTGCAATTGTTTTTGATAGCAGCCTCAGAGTGACCTTCCCTTCCAGGAATGGATTATTTCCTTTAGTTATTGTTAATTACGGAACTTTCCACAGTGAGGATCAATGGTAATGGGGGTTCACAGGAGATGAGACTGACTTTGCACAGTGTTGTTTCCACAGAGCCATGACAGTGTAGGTTTAGGAAGTGATGAGGGTCTCATTAATTTTACTACAAGCTCACAGCCTACTGGAAAGTCACAGGGTTAATTGTTGAGCAGGAAGTCAGCAATATCAAGACTGACTCTAGCCTACTCAACAATGGCTGCATGCTAAAGTATCAACTGTGCAACACACATGGGCAATTGCATTTACGTCCAACAATTTCTGAATTATTGGGCTAGACCTTCTCTCCTGTAATAATTGAGTCACTTGATAACCCCACTGTGCATCATTTTGTCTTTTAGTTTCTTTCTGTTTAAACTTTCTGTTTATTAGTGCCAAGTATTAGATTGAACAGTTCTGCCATAGCTGGGTTGAGGCAAACCCTTATAAAGATGTGAAATGAAAATGCTTCCTAATTCCACAGCGCAACCTGTTCATTTCATTAGAAAACAAAGGAACACTTTGTGGTTTTGAAACATCAACATGTTAAATTGCAGTTTTACCCCACATATAACCTCACAGGCTCAAACAGCTTGCAAGCGTGATGTTTGGTTTCCCAGGTGGTCTGACTAAGAAGGATTTCTTTCTAAAACAGAACACTCTTCAAAACATTGCTTTCCTTGGAGCATTTAGTTCTTAGCACTTCAATAAGCAGCTACAAATTACAGGTGTGTGTTCCTTTGGGGCCACTTATGTACCTACCCAATCCAGAACCATTCCTTAATGCAGCTACTTTAAAAAAAAATGCAAACAGTAGCACAACCCAGATACTTGGGTACAAAGAAAAATGAGAGAGTGAAGGAGTGAGAGGGATATATCCATACATCTCCATTAGAGTTTTGATTACCACACTGCTGGGTTATTGATGCTAGAGACCCTCTGGATCAATTTATTTGCACAGGTCCTTTAAATGGAGCTAGACAACGACACGAATGCCAGTGATTCCAGTTGATGGATCCATTTTTTTCCTCTTTTCAGGCAAAGGTGAATTAAAAGAATTTACAAAACTGGCGTAACAAATGTGCATTCTAGCAAGAGAGATTTATATTGTCAACTTAACCAGTAGTGCAGCATGTTCCCAGAGCTCTCTTTTAGTCTCAGAGCCTCATGCCACAGTGTTACCTTATTTCCAGAAAGTGTCATTGTTCCTGTGCACGACAGAGACAGTTTCTACAGTTTTACAGTTTCTACCCCCTACAAGGTACAAATCATTCTTTCTCCTGGCAGGAGAACAAGGAAATTGCTCTTTGCATAAATTACAAATCCATTCCCTTACTTTGCTCAAAACTCAGAGGTGTTATAAAAATATGTGCTTCTCTTTTTTATTTCTATTTCCTCTACTTTCTTCTTTCTTTTTTCCCTTTCTGCCCTGCAGCATTTTTTTGTTGTATGTGGATTTTGTACTTAAAAGTGAAAAATATGTAATTGAGTAGGTTTAATCATTTTCTTGTACTTCTGCCTGTATTTGTAAATAATATTGTGTCCAATTTAAAAATTCCAAACATTACAAATATCTTGAATTCCCGAAATAGCACAGAATCATTCTTCCTTATCCATCTGGCACACAAGGCTACTGTTCAATTACTACAACAAGAAGAAACCAATGTGCATGTCTTAGTCATGTGTATAGTGGCCCATTAAACACAACTGTTTTTAAATATTAAAAGGCATGGTTGTCGTGAGGGTGTAATCTGTTATTTTAATGCAGAACATCTTAATATGTGTGAGAGGAATAAAAGTATGGATGTATGCATACTGTATACTCATATCTACAGTATGCATCTATCTATGCATATAATCTATGCATACTGTATATATTTTATGTATGCATACACTCACATATACATACATACATACAAGTACTCATAAAAGTAGCATTATTTCCATTTATATATTTCAGTTTGATTTTATGATTGAAATGGACATTCTTACTGATTGTTTCTTTAAAAGAAATGAGAAGGCTCAGCTGTTCCTTGCAGACGCTTGAAATTTATATTCCTTGTTAAAACATTTTGATTAATCTGGGTTCCCCAAAATCAAACCTGCCTCAGGAAAAGGCATTTTGGAAATGCACTGTGTAACGCCATACCCTTAAAAATAATGGACTCTGAATCCAACAGCATTTTATAATCATTGCTTAATACCAATTATTACTCACTTTAATAAGGCACATTTATTTCTGTTTTATTTGTGTTGCTTCCTTTAGTTGTGTTTTACAATTTTTATTCAATTTTACAGTTCAGTAGAAAGAACAAAGCACTGTAAATTAAGTCTGTCATTATTTATGACTAGGTGCAATAAGTAAACTGGAATATCCAGCTATGGTGTCCAATGAACAAAACTGCTTTGTTACCAATATTTGTCGGAGAGCTACTGTTTACCTTACGTGGGTACGTAAATGCCACTGCACTATCACTTTGCCATTTCTGTCACATTATGTCATGTAACAGGCTGTAAATTGCCTCAGGGAAAGGAATAACTATCCAGACAGCTCCAGGAAGCATGAAAAGATTTCAGTGGTAATAGAAAACCTCTGTCTGTACCAATTTGCTCTTTTGCAACATTACATAACACACCATATGATATATTTTAAACCATTAGTTTCGGTTTTTCAAATCTTTAGTTTGCGGTTCCCATTATTAACCTCTATATTCATTGCAATACAAAAAAGCAAAATGTTCCTTATCACACCTGAATACAGGGGGAGTGTTGCTGGAAAAATCTGATGTTATTACCAATATGAGTGTAAAGAAGCGATCAGCCTTTCTTATGTTTGATATGCAGCTTGATTTAAGCATCGTTTGTAATAACATAGCAATTTCAATGAATAGAATATGGGCATGCTACAAAAACCAGAGTGAAACATTGTATTTCTGTTAATATCTGTGTATCTACAGTACTTGCTAAGGTACATGGAGAAAGAGGACTGAATTTAAAATCATGGATGCCAGCGGTGACGCTCAGCACAGATGACATTTTCACTCAGCTTTATAATTGCCACTGCTTAGAAATTACTTTTGTAATTTGCTTCCACAGTTTTTATATTTTAAAGCAATGGCTCACTGTATAGTACCTACTGTATCTCAGGAGTGGTCTAACAGCTACTAATGGCTTTTTGTTTTACAAACTCAGCTGAAGAAACCAAGCACATCTCCAGTTAACTTAAGGACTACCTACAGTACCATGGAATATTTTAGGAATTCATTAGGAATTCCAGTCTCATTTATCAAAAGTGAGGAGCATCAACCGAACTTGTTCCTTTTTGTAATTTTAAAAATTATGTTCATAAAACTAGCCACTGTTCTATGTAAGCTTTCTCTAATGTTCCTCTCTGCTTAGTAGTTTTGGCCTTTCAGAGAATGAATACAAAAATATAAAATAATTTAATGTATTAAAGAGACCATCACTGTTTCTCATTTTCCTATATACCTAGTGATTTTATGACAGCATCATGTCTATTTCAGACATATTCTAGTATCCAGCATAAAATAGGCTTTTAACAGGTTACTGGTCATGGCCATGTGGTCCCATTCACTAAACTTAACTCAAAACGTAAGGGATCATCCTTATTTATTCACTTAACAATTCTGAAGATCTCAATTAAATCTCCTCCTAGATGTCTGAAAAATAAAGTTCTATGGTTAGATTGTCTTCCTGATCGTGTCTCCATCCCTTATTCTTTTGCCACCCTTTTCAGCCAGGTCAGAATGCAATGATTAAAATATGATGGCTGTGTGCTGTTTCTGAGTGACAGCCTGAATTACATCAGCAGGATTCTCACTCTTCCTGCCAGAGCTAAAACAGACCTCAAATGATTGTGTCTCTGCAATCTGCTGCGGAAAATAATGTCTAAGTGCTTGAAACTCCTTATGTTGGCATCTCTCAATAGGTTAGAAACAGAAAGACCATTTGTGACAGTGAGTGCAGAATGCATTGGTTTAGCTCACCGCCTTATTAACAGCATAAACATAAAAGAACTTGATTGCTAATGCAAGTGCTTTTTTTTTTTGCAAACATCGGAATAATTTTTTTTTCGTTTAAGGAAAGGGGTGTATATACAGTATCGCCAAACCATTAGACGTAATAGGAAAGAATTACTTTGATCCATGACAATGACAGCAATCCACATTTAATCGCTCATGTAGAAATATGAACCCCAGTAGCTTGTAACAAAAGCTTTGTAGTTCTCTCTTGTGCTTAGGAAGTGGAGAAAAATATTTTAGATGGCTTGAATAAGAGTGTTTACTCATTAAAACTGCATATCATCGTCAGATCACTGTTTACATTAACAAATCATACAGATGATACATATAGTACATAGAGTATATACACTCCTCTCCACCTGATTTGTTCAGTAGATGGGCTGTTGGTAAATAATCGCTGTTACGCGTCACACTTCCCTACTGTGTTTAAAGTGCTTTGTGATCCATTGGGATGGAAAGTACTATGCAAATGCAATGAACCATTGCTTATTATTAATTTATCATTAGGACTTAAAGGAAGTAACTGACAGCATGCCATAGATTAAGAAAAAACAAAGTTCTGTATTCCGTTAAAAAAAAGTATTAGCATACAGTAGAAGCTGCAAAAGCATTAGAACCACTTAAGATAAACAAATCCCCTGGGCTTAATAATGTTCTAGCAGCTGAACTTAAGGAAACAAGTACTCTTATAGAGCCCATTAACCTCTTGCAGTTCATTGAACAAGCAACAGTAGTTATGTATACACAGAATGGTAAAATATATTTTGATTTCTGAAAGCTTTTGAAAGATGATTAAATTCTTACATACTGTAGCTGATGGTGGATGCTTACAATAATTCTGTTCAGATTTGAGAGTACAAATCTGAGAGTACAGGTTAGAGGTGAATGTTCAGATTGGGTGATGTGATGAGCTGAGTGCCACAAAGTGCTCTTCATAATTTAGATCAATTATCTAGATTCTGGTAGTTGAAGTAGCCAGATTTGCAAATGGCCCTGAGAAAAGAGGAATTGACAAACACTGCAGGGCCTGCTATGGCAATTCCAGAGGACTGTGAATGCAGGACTTGGAAAACACCTTGGCAGATTCCATTTAATGTGGACAGATGGAGAGGATTCCTTGTACTGTAAGCCAAATATACAGTAAAATCAGGAAAACCAAGCTTGTATAGATTAATGTTAACTAATGTTGAGACATCATTTTTATCTTTTTTACAATGTAGGTAAGGAAAGCAACAAAAAAACAAAACAAAATCACACTGTTAGGGTATATATTTAGAAGAGTAGAGTTTTAGTCAAGGAATCGAGACACTGAAGCACTATGTTAAAATTGTGTGATGCATTAGAATGACTTCATGTAGAATACAGAATAATTTTCTGTCTGGCCTTCCCTTAACCTCAAACATTTGCTAATAAGCTCTTTGATACCAGTTCCCCCAGAAACTGCTGCTTGTACAGTAAGTCTCTACCAGTTTTTCAACACAGCAAACTTTCTGTGTTGTAACAGAGCTTGGAAATTTCTAGACCTGTAAAATCCAAACTTGAAATTTCTCGAATTTTACAATAGACAGTAGTGAGCCCTTTGACTGTTGTGTGTTATCTTCATACAACTTATTTTTGAAACTGGTTTTTACTTAACTATACAGCATGTCCACTGTGTTATTGCAATTGCTACATGTAGTAAAAATGTAGGGTATAATGACATCTCCCAAAAAGGAAGATGCAATGCAATAAAGCAAACAAAAGGTGAGGATATGTAGTTAAAAGCATATAATTTAAATTAAGCAATGCTTGGTTAAAATTACACAATGCTCGTATAATCTCCTTCAGAATATTCTGTACAATTTTGTCAATCAGTTTACAAAAAAAATATTGCTTTTGTGGAGTTAGTTAAGAGAAGAGCAACAAGTTACATTCCCAGATTTAAAGAAATCTTTAGGTTAAAAAAAACTGAACATCTTTGAAAGGAGAAGACGAGGGCACCTGATTCAAGTATTCAAGTTCTTTAAAGACACTGACAAAGTCAACTTGACAGGTTTCTTCAGAATAAACTTTGAAACATGAACAAAAGGACACAAGCGAAAGTGCTTTTAAAATTGAAAAGAGGAGGCCCATTTTATACAAAGGATCATGGGAAAGTCAAACTAGCTGCATGGTTATGTTTTGATGGCAATAGCACAGATTCCTTTAAGAAATATCTGAATTAGACTGTCGGATCAATTAGCTCCTAACTACAAAATAGGGATAGATGGACTGAAAGGCCTGCTCTTGTTCTGTTCCGATTTTCTTCCTCTTGTTATTTTTGTTGCTCCTTGAGAGCATTGCTGCCGATTGAAAGTAGATGTTTGTGTCTACCAAGTCAATCTTCCTATCTAAGGGTACCGGAAACACATCAGTACTTAACAGTATTTTTTAAACAGAAAAGGGGCTTGTCAATTCTTCATATGGGAAAACTTAGAGGTTCTAAACAGTTAGCCCTCAACTTTTCATCTGGTATCAAGGAAACAAATCCTTCCTAACGAAAACTCTTTTCAATTTTAGGGGTGTTGAAAGCAATTTTACTAAGCATCAGTAAATTGTGGTTGCTAAGTAACTGACAGAAGCTGACACGTGCCCGGCAACATGTTTTCCTGTTATATTTTTATTTTGGCAAAGCATTATCCTACAGTACATTTTTTAATTAAAAATATTGATAATATAACCAGTACAGCTGGTGCATGAAATATATTTTAATTGAAAAAGAACGCATTGAAATGTACAGTACTTGTACAAGGGGACATGATGAATCGACTCCTCAATTTAAAAGAAAAAACAATAGATCGCATGTGTCAGTGTCTGGTCCGTTAATATTGAGATGCAGTAAAACATGTAGTAGATAGATTCACTCCCATACATATCCCCAAGTCCACTGTGTCCAGCTCCAGCTGCTAGTGTCCTGCCGATCTCAATCGCTCGCCTAGATTTATCTCATTACAGAGTAAGCTTTTATTATGTCTTACAGTCATTCTGTCAGCATTTGCTGAATTTTATTTAGTACAGCATATTTTCAGCACTGCTTAAAATGTGATTGTACAGTAAGGGTTATTTGTTCTGATGTACTTGACATTTATTCTCTGCTTATTTTCTCTTCTTTCCCTTTCTTTCTGGTGACCGCTGCATGCACAAACAAAAGGCAGATTTTTTCTTGGATTTAAATAAGAGTTTGGGGGGAAAAGCAGTTAACTAACTCAGCACTTTTGTTTTCAAGGGATCTTGATTTGTTCTTTTGTTATATATTGAAAGACCTTTTCAAAAGCTACTTTGTTTCTATTTCAATGCAGTAGGCTTAGCAGAATTATTGACTCTCATGAGCTAAGATTTACTCAACAGAGCTTCAGGGCAGCTTGTTTTGCAAAGCAAATAAAGAGGATCTTAATAGCTAGTCGTCTGTCTCTAATCAACCCTAGTAAAAAAAGAAAGACTTGGTGAGTGATGCTACATCTCCCACAGAGTTGGCACAGAACCTGGATGGCTGGGTAGCAAACCTTACATTTCTCTTTTCTGAATTTTGAAACGGGCAAAAGAGACTAGCTCAAGGCAAAGGCAGCCCGGGGAATTGAAACGGCAGTAGGAAATGAATGCTTCACAAATTCCAATCTGCATTCACACGCAACTGAGTCTCTGTGGAGTACTGCTGCCTCTGCTGGTTAGCTTCCATAAACAGGAAAATACCACATCTGATGAAGTAAGAAATAATTTGGTTCATATTGCTCCTGTTGCACCTTGAATTTCAACAGCAAATAAAATACAGAGGTCTTTAAAGCATTAAACTCTATAGGATGTCCACTGCAGAATATATATGATATACAGTATATACATAGTAGCCATGAAACCTTGAAGAAGAACAGGTTTCAGCACAAATTTTATGTGGTTATTAAATGGGAGCCAAGTCTTCACTTAATAAAAAAAAACGCCATGCAGAGTGAAGTAATATTTTGGCTGGGGATATCTAGTAGCTGCTCTCTGTCTGCACGTACACTAGTCACAGCTGAGGTCTCTATATGCTGTACAATACAGACTTACAGTACAGAGATGCCCGCAGCACTAAGAGCTACTCATCAGCTGCTGTGTTTGATTCACTTCCTGCTTATACTTAAGACCTATTGTTTCAGAGCCAGACATCTGGGTGAAAAGAGGTGGGTACTGACATATCTGGAAGGGACTTGTTTGTTCCTTAAATTCTCTCCAGGTCACTTCAGGGCAAGAGCAGGTTAAGTATTTTCAGACAGTCTGGTGAAGAGACTTGCATGAATGTCCAGGCCCCTGGGTTATTTTCTCAGGCCTTAGGCAACATAGAAAGATGGCACTGTGGGAACCCAAATTCAGTCTGTTCTGTGGATAGGAAAGACCATTGATAGCACAGTACATTTATCACTATTAAAAAAAGCAATAAACATCTTAATGCATGAGCCCCCTACCAAAAGTTGGTGATTGCAAGAAATTATTGTTAAGATGGGTATTTTCCTAGTTTTTGTTAATGGAACAATAAACTAGTTTTGTATAACTTAATGCTCAGTATAACTGAGTATAACTATATTATAACTTAATCCTGCAACACTCAGGTTTTATTTTTAGAATAGACACAAATTTGGCCATGAGGTAAGAATGCCATTTCTGCTCAGTGAGGCATATCTTGCCCCAAGCTTATTGATCCCATATTTGCACATAGCTTGTAAATTTTCTCTTCCATCTTAACAAAGCAAAATACTTTTTAAGCCACTTGTTATGAGACCCAGTTTTGTGAAAGAATAGAAAAGGCCTCCCTATTTCCTGAAACTACCTTCATTTGAATTTTGGTCTGTGGTTCTGAATCCTTTGCATAACCATGACTGGGCTTGATTAGGTAAACTTTTTAATGAGCTCCCAGGCAACTGAGTAGTATAATCAGAGTGTCAGTTGCTTGGCTAACAAAGCCTGAGCTCTTACAGCATCACATACAGTATGTCTTCCTGCCTTGGGACTTGACGATACAGGGAAGATTCTGACTCAGTATACTGAGTATCATTTCAGTGTCTCCTAACAAATGTTTAATAAACATTGTTTCTACTGGCATAATCAAAACAATCTATTTTGGGAGGCAGAGATTAATGCAAAAGACAGCAGAATTCAGAGTAAATTGGAATTACCTGACAAAGTATGACTGTTACGTCCAGCAATAGTTGCTTTCTGTGCTGTGCAGCAAAAAACATGAAATGAAATGATAAGAAGTATCTGAATCCTTAATATCTACAACATGTGTTGTGAGTTGACATATTTTTCATTTAGCTATGAAACAAAGCCTTTCAGTTAACAGTTTTGTTTTTTTTAACTCAAGGTGAAATCGAAGTGTGATTTAATTGATTTGGACCACATGCATGTCTAAAAGATTCAGTGTATGGAGATGTAAAAGGCCTAAGTACTTCTGACCAAATGGGACCTGCCAGGCTAGAAAAAGCCTCTGTCAGGTCTTTAGTAACTTTTAGTGGAGAGCCACAAACTATGGTGGTTTCACATCTCTGGGAGAAAGTGTTATTTCAAGGCATAGTTGCAGCAGGCTAATAGCCTCAGGATCATAGTGCAAGTAAAATCCACAGAGATTAGGTGGCTATGCCAGTAGGCTTATTCCTTTTATTTGTAACTCAGCACTGCCATTCAACAGCAACTACCTGCTGTGCAGTAATCAGTCATTAATCACACATCTGTAATACTGTACATGCTATAGGATTTTTCTCTTCTGAGTAGCATTGAACAGAACAAGCAAGGTGGGTTTTAAGCAGAGCTACGAACAGGCATGAGAATCCAATTATCAGAAGAGCAAATCACTACAACTCTGAATCTTCATCTAATTACTCAGAGTAATGTAACACTATAGGCTGAATATAACAGAAGTAAAACTCATAACCAAAGGTAAAAATGTTTTGCAGAAAAGAAATTTCTCATTTGTCTACTATAATTGGTTACTTAGATGGTTTTAAGGCAAGAAAATAGTGCAACCTGTAAGGGACAGGGATATAGTATGCCACACAAGCAAAAAAATATTAAGGTTCTCAGAGTCTAAAGTAGCACTTGGGTTCAGTAAAACACAGAGATCCTGAGCCCGAAACCATTAAAACATCTTAAACAACCTTAAAAGGGCCAAAATAGTGCTATGAAGCAATATTAAACCAGATAGAAGAGACTCAATAAGACAGGATAAATATGTTGACTGGTAGAAGTAAAAGAATCTCTGTTGTATAGCAATTGTTTCTAAGCCTGCAGAGGTTTAGATAGTTACTCACTTTATAAAGATATGCTACCTTTATAGAATTCAATTACTCCATATAAGGGGGGTATGGGAGACATGTTTTTTTTTTCCAGGCACTGCAAGGTGTGTTAAAGAACTTAAACCCTTACACCCAAAGCTCAGACACGAGTTCATTAGAGAACGTGGTTAAATTCTTTAACAAGAAGCTATTAATTGTTCAGAATTGGATGTACTGTAGAATGAGGAAATTACAGTTTGCATTCCATGATCACAGATCCTTAGGTCATGAATCAGAACATGTGACACTGGCATGCCTTTGGTGTTAACTAAATTTTAAATATGGCCCCTATTGTTAGTGGGGTGTATTGAGTAGCTGGGAGAGGGCAGAACAGACCACAGGTGTATGCTGTTACTACATTACAGCGATGTGACTCAATATGTATCTTAAAATAAGCCATAATTAGACTCCCTTGGAAATCTATGCAAAGTACAGATAGTAGATCAACAAATGCAGATATAAAGGAGTAGCCTTTTTATGTAAGCAAAGCAAGATAAAAATAGTCTTATTTTCCATTTCATCCTAATTATATGACGGAGGCAGCATATTCTCCTTCAATTTTTCACTTACAAATAGTATTATGCAAATATGGTATTCGGATTTAAAAAAATGTGTAGAAAAATATGTACTCATTAAATTTTAAAGTATTTAAAACAAACATATGGTCATTATAATCACCTGGAATTTGAAGAATAATGAAATGAAAAGAATGAGTTGTAAATGTACAGTACATGTTCTTGATTAGAATGTCTAGCTCACCATAAATCTTTGATTGCAAAGAACTGTGCAATCTTTTGATTTCAAATTGTACAAAAATCCAGAACTTCATTTTCAAAAATGTGAAGGGGGGGATGGCAGGATAAAATTACCCCTGCGCTTGGTCAGTAGATTAGAGGGAGGGCACTACAATGCAAAACAGCCCGGTTCACTGGAGGCGCCTTTGTAGGAAGTGGGATTACACCTGGTTTGATACGATACATGTCTCTAGTTTGAAATGATAATGAGAACATTTGTCAAATTGACGTGGGCCTCCCACGCTCACACAGACTACAGCCTGGCTTCAGAAACAACATGAAGTTCTTGATTAGATTCCGTCTCCAACAGGAGGAATAAAGTCTGTCTTGGTTGCCAGGGGGAATCTGTGGATGATTGGCTACACTTTTGCTTCCTATTTCCTTCTCCCCTTCAAGATGACATTCTCTCCAGCACGTTTGGAAGTACTGTATGGATGATGAGTGTAATGGGGGCTCTACTTTTTCCCCCTCTTATAATGGCAAGTCAATAAATTACACAGAATAATGTATTCAGATTTGTCCGCAATGTGGTAAATGGCTTATTTGAAAGATTATGCCTTCATAACTTCAGAGTAAAAAAAATCCCTGCTTATTGGAGCATTGGAGAGCAACTGCTATAGTGAGGTTATGGCTAAAACAATGCATATTGTTCATAGATTAAGGTGGAAAGCACATTGAAATCCATCAACTAATCATTGCTGTGCATGGAGGAGTTCCCAGATAGTTATCATTAGAAATTAAGGCTGATGCATTCAATCATGGTCCTGAACCATTCAAGATCTGCTTTGAGTAAGTAAGAAAATGGAAAAGGGAGCATGAAAATTGTTATACTAATACTAAAAGATTTTTCAGTGTTTTAGAAGTAAATAAATGGTTAAATGTGCCTTGCAATGGAGACCCCTTGAATGTGAACTGGTTGAACAGTCAGACGATGGATAGACAAATGCTTAACAATAGGTGTGCCCATTATGTTTAGAACTGCTTACAGAAATCGATGGTAACCTGACTGCCTGGCTCAACATACTGTAAATCAGGTCCTAGGAGCTTATCCTGACCTAACAACATTAGAAGAGGAGAACACATAATGTCATGCTGTTTGTGTGACAATGGCTTTCTAGTGATAGCAGATTGATGTCCTCAGAATCATGTCCTGTTGAGCACACGTGGGAGGAGCTTAAATGACATGTGGCATCTGGGGCTCAGAAACGGTACAGTACATGCTTGTGCAACCTTTACGAGAGGAACAGGACTGAGAAAACATCTGCAAATTGGTGCCATAAAAACACCTTTTAGGACATTTTGATCTAACTTTCCTTGCCCATTGGAAAACATGGCAATCTTTGCTTGACAGGGGCAAACAGTAGATGATCAGCTCCCCTTTTGCTTATAATGTTTCCCTTAAACGTGAAATTCTCTCCAGAACATGTACTATAGATGTACATGAGTGGAGTAAAAGTAGAAGGATGCCTTGGATGAGAATTTATAGCTTAAACTGCTTTTACTAGTGGCCACACAGGCATTAACCTTTGACACGGTAGACCCCTGTTGCTCAACCCTGTTTTCAAATGTTAATCAGCATAACGACTTTAACTACATTATATCATGTCTGTTCATGTCACCTGGTATATTGATTGTCAAACTTCACTAATCTGACAAAAAATCTGGTTATTAAATACTCATTTATTCTAGAGAGTGGTGGCTGAGATTTTAAATGTGTTAGGACAAAATGTGACACGAAACTCCAAGTAATTTCATGCTTTAAAGACCTGAATTGGATAATAAGTATATGGTCTCAAACTGTATTATTTAAAGTTGATGGAGTGGGTTGTTAAAGACAATGCTCTCCTAGAAACATCGGATTGGTAAAGATTTACCATTGACTGTCTCAGGAGTAGAATACATTTGGATCTTCTCTCAGGAGTAAGGTTTAGTTGGACATGGCTTTCTCGGGTATTGGAAAAAAATAACATAAGCACTTCCAAGAATTGCAGGTTTGGTGTGATGCCAATGAGAGAAAATATACCCTCCAATTGGTAGTACTTTTCCTGTCTCCATGGGGACACAAAAAGAGGAGCAAGTAGGACATATGAATATTCACTCTCCCTTTACTGTAAAATACTTGTTACTGTTAGTCAAAATATAACAAAATAAGCGGTGATTCAACATTTGTTAAGTATAATACGAAAAATTAAAATGTTGCTAAAATGTGCCACAGCACACAATATTTCAAAACTGTGATCAACTAGATGGTCAGTTTGGTTGCCAGCTACTGCTTGTCACCAAGGGCATCTCTTTGCATTGCTCTGAATTAATGTAGATGCTGAATCACAATAACTAGAACAGAGGTAACCTCTGCTTGTACACAAATAAAATAAAGATAATCAATGATAGCAGGTCATTAACAAGGCCCAGAGAAATCCATTGGGACATTTCAGAAGAAACCAATAGGTCATATATAGGTTATATTCATTAGGGGTTTTTACATTTTATTTGGTGGGTTGATGTTGTTTTAAATGAAGGACAATTTTGCTGAATTTGATGTAAGCTATCCATAAAAGCAACATGAAATAGAAAATTGTTGGAGTATCATTTTTTATCAATCTGGCCGTCACAGAGAAAATGACTGTGGCTCTGACAAACGCCCTCTCACAGTGCTGCTCTCAGAAACAATGGTGGTGTTTGTTTTTTATAAGATCCTGCATAAGCCTGTATGAGATTGTGAACCAAGCCTGACTGCCTCCTTGCTTGATCTATTGTTCCCTTCTGAAAGAATGAGAATTATTAAAGAGTAAGCCCCTGTAGGTGCTCTAAAGCAGATGCCAGCAATTGCTTGTCATCTCTTGTGGCTTTGAAAGGCTAGCCAAAGTAGTGTTTTTTGTTTAAACAAGTAGAATTGAGAAAAGTAGCTGCATACTGGAGACAGGCATTCAATATACATGCCATCCCAAGTGTGGGTGTTGAGATTATAGCATTTGTTCTGCGTGAAAGTATCCTTCTTTTTTTTTAATTTTCCAAGACGTGTTCTCAAAGTTTAAGGAACAGCAGCATGTTTGGTAGCGCCTGCTCATACTGTACATGCAAGATTGTCATGTGTTAAAATGTACATTGTTTAGACAGTCACATCCCTTCCTATTGATGCTCTCTGTTCAGACATACAGCTCTCAATACACTGAGGGCAGAGTCACAAAAAATTGTCCCCCAGAGTGTCTTTAAACCCATCTCATGAAGGACAACCCATGCAAATATTTATTGAACACGAAGATTTTTACAATGCATTATTGACCTTTGAACATAAGAAAGGTTACAAATGAGAGGAGCCCCTTCAACCCATCAAGCTCATTTGATTGCTGACAACTAATTAACCCAAGCAGCTCATGCAGCTCTTTCTTAGAAGAATCTATAATATTGGCTTCAATAACATGGCTGGATGGTTTAGAACCATATCATTGGTGGGGTCTGAAAGCTGCTGGACAGGTCAAAGAAGCACATTGGAAGAAAAAAATAATCAAACAAATAGAAAACATCTCTCTAATAAAACTCTTTGTAGCTCTTTGTGTCAGTTTTCTTAACAAGGGCCGAGGCCAGAGGTCTAGAAAAATGCACAATAACCAGAAGACAGCACAAAAACTTTATTATTTGCTTTTTTTGCCGGCAAAGCAACACTAAAAAAAAAAGCAACTGCTGTCATACACATGCAGTACCTTAAATACAAAAAAAGCCTGAGTACCCCCATCTGCGAATGTGCATTTCTAAGCCCTTAATCAATTAACCAATAATTAAGTCACTCAGTCCTGGTGGGGCCATATAGTATAGCGGCCTCTAGTGGCTCTAAATGTAAACTGTTCTTAAAATGCCCTTGCCATACCCCTCCTTAGTATTCATTGGGTAGACTGTTAATTAACAAATGAATATTAAATTAATCAAATTATGAATGAATGCTGTTGACTGGTGAGAACTGATTATCTACTGTGTGAGTTCCCTTCCTCAACCGTCAGCGTGTTTTACAGTATTTCTTCAAGATAGAATTTCCCATCCGTGCTGGATCGAAGACTGTTAAACAGATTTAACACAACACAACATAAACCATCCATTTGAGCTGTAAATTAGCTTCTTTTTATAAATATTATTGAACAAATGAAACCAAACCTTACAAACAAATATGATACCTGAAAACATTTTAGTCACATAAAACCTTGAATAAGGAAATCCTTTCACAATCCCTAGGGTGTAGTCTTATTGAAATGCAAAACTGAAGCTGTATGAACCATAGATACAAGAAAGAGAAGACAATTTTATATCATTCTTCTGTGTAAATTCAAAGCCAAATCTATAATGGATTAGACTGAAGTAATGCAATGAAAAGTTAATAGTCAACATCTGGTCTACTGAGAGTTTAGATGTTTGTTTGTGGGGATGACACAGCAAATTTAACTTTTTCAGCTATTCCCCTCCCCAGGCAATCAAGGAAAAGCAAAACTTTAACTTCAGGATTATCATGGGGTGACAATATAAAACCGTCTGGGGTAGTGTTGTTGCAGGCAGTGTTAGGAGATGGACACAGCATCATAAAAATGAGAAACAATCACCATCTGTCATAACTTCATATCATCCTTTGTCACAAATCTCAGTTTGTAGACAAGGTACTGACTCAGTGTAACTTCTCTGGCTCTTTGAATTCATTAAGCTGTGGAAATTACTCAGGTTTAGAGAAGGTTTGCTAAGATACACTACCAAACAGACTCACACCTGAAGAAGGCTCCACGGCTGAAATGTTGTGTTTTCTTTCTTCTTTTTTTCAGCATGGAATAAACCTATTACTTGTTCCTTAACATAAATTATATTCACATTGTGCCAGGCCAAAACCGTTACCTTCTAGTTTTAGGAAATTTATGCTTTGGGTTAGTTTTTCAGCAGACAATGCAAAATAAAAATGCTTTCGTTACATTTTCTCACATGGGCAATTCAGCAATTAAAAGAAAAGGAATCGATAAGTAGATTTAATTCTTTCAGGGATTAAGGCTTTCCCTGGGGAAAAGACACTGCTGAGATGTTTGATTTGGATGTACAACTGACCTTTTACACTATATGAAAGTGAGTTAAAGTTTATTTAAACAAATTAATCCCTCAGTTCTGCATTTCAATAATGAGAACCCATCAAATCTAAACTGACAGCACAGCTCATTAGTTGTTCTTGCTAAAATAGCCACAGCCCAGATAAAAGCAAAGATTTTCCACTCCCTTCTATTTTAAAAGAAATTTAATTAACATATGTTTTTTTTTCCATTGGATCCTTAACTCATTAACCAGTCTCAATTCCATTTTGTCCTATCCCATTTACTGTACTGATGCTCCTGTAAAACCAGCACCAGTCCTATCCCATGTGATTATTAATTGATGTTCATCGAAAGAAAAAAAAAGCTACAAAAGACGATACATCGCATTGTTTTTTAAGTTGCATCAGAGATGTCAAATTCTATATATTTTGTTATTAATAGCTATTTGTTTAACAAGTACCCTAATCCATTGTGCCTTACAATATATACAAATACTATACATGGTACGTGAACATAACTACAGCATCAAAAACTTTAATAAATAAAAGACAGTTAATAATATACCCTAGATATATTAGACAAGGTATTCATTATGAACCACTATTATTATACACAGACAGATGCCATTCAACTGTGTGTCTTGTCAAAGTAATTATGTACACCTGAACTGAACTTTGAACTTTTGGATTTTTCTTTGCTGTTTTTGCTAATATTTAACATCTTTCACCCACGTGTTCTGTTTGAGTGCTGAAGTTCTTCATTAAAAATTTCAGATAAAAACTATTGTGTTCATCATTTGTAATTCAACAGAACAGGACAGTATTTAAAGGGGCTCGGGGCTGCACAGTGGCACAGTGGTCAGCATTGCTGCTTCGCAGTGCTGGGGCCTTGGGTTAGGTTCTGGACTGGTGGTGCTATCTAGGTGGAGTTCATACTTCTCCCCATCTTCAAAAGGGTTTCCTCCAGGTGCTTCCGTTTCCTCCCACATTCCAAAGACACGCTGGAATTAGGGAAAATTAGCCCTTGGGTGCGACTGTGTATGCCCTGTGATGGACTGGTGTCTCGTCCAGGATGTACCCTGGCTTGCACCCATTGGTTGTCAAGATAGACTCCAGCACAACCGCAACCCTGAATTGGATCAAGAGGATATAAAATGGATGAATGGAAGCAAATGGGTACATTTAGAAAGCACTGTATAAACAGTAGGCATGTAATTTCCTTTTACTATACTGTAATCACATTATCGAATATGGCAAATGTCATGGATTTTACAGTAACATTTCATTTCAGCTATTATTATTTTACAGGAAATTGATATTATACAGCTGTTTTAATACGGTATGATTTTAAACAGATTTTATTTTCCTTTATTATATGAAAATCCAAAGAAAGCATCATGAAGTGGAAAAAATTGTTAAAATGAAAGTTTTCTTTAAAGAAGTAATACAGAAATGATAAAATTCTGTCCCACCTCATGCTGTATGCTTCTCAGATACTCTTTGTGTTGCCACAACACCTGCAGTACCAGGAATAAGTGGCTTTCAGATAATGGATGGGTGGCAGATTCATACGCTGTATGCCAGGCTAGAGTAAATAAATGACTACTGTGAATTTGTGTGTTTAAACTAATTGTTTTTATTTGCATTTTCATTAAGTTTTTTTAGCACTCTATCTTTAAGCCTGGTCTTAAGCCATACTAGTTTCTAATTTATTGGTAATCATTTTAATAAAAAGACGCTGGAGTTTTGTGTAGATAAGAAAGAGCAGTAAATGGCTCTGTTCACTGAATCTAAAAAGTACAGTACATGGTTATTTTGTCTGCAACTATTTTAAACCACACTAATTAACAACTCCTTTCACAGAGACTTTTCCAGCCCTACTATCTCAATCGATCCATTAATGAGCTTGCCTGTTGTTTTTTTTCTTCACACTCTCACACTCTTTACTGCACCTGCGTCAAGAAAAGAAACTAACAAAAGAAACAACAACAGGCTTGCATGGATTACTAATTTATTCAAAGCTGTGTTGTTTGTGCTGGTGTTACTCTCTCAATAAAAAAAGTGCCTCAGAATGCCACAATAACATCATTGCTGTCAAAGACTGTTTCTTGTGTCCAGGGGATCTTATACTGTATCTGTATTAATTATTACAGATTTATTTATTTCAGTTTTGGCCTCCATTAAAGCACTGCAACTTAATATTTGCTCTTATGAAAGGTAATCACTTATTCTTGGTTGAAAAGAAATGTTCCTTGCACCCGACTTTAAAATACTCATAGGATTATAAGATGAAAGAGTAAAAGTCACATCTTTGATGCCATTTTCCATAAGGTTTTGCTACTGACATCCATGAAAGGCAAAAATTAGAGGTCATTTTGGCACATCAAGTAGCTCGATGGTTCGAAAATCTAATGAATCTCTTCCAAAGCATCCAAAATAAATCACATTGATGAACTGGTAGTCAGTTGCCAGACACCTACACCTTTTTCACATAAATACTCTTTATCTTAAATCTCCTCACATTTTCTGTGTGTCTTCTGATGCTAGAGTTTATGAGAAGTGAGATGTACCATAATTGTCCAGATTGATTTTTCTTGTTCTCTCTGAGATTTTTAATCAGCTCAGTCAAATCTTCCTTGAGTTTTCTTTAGTTGGGAAGACCCAGAGGTGGACTACTTTTCAGCTGGCAGGATCGTTATGCTTCTGGGCACTTGCGGGCAGCTCAGACCATGTGATACTTGAAGTTCAGTATGAGAAAACAAGGCACTGACTCTGGGAGAAGTAGCAGACTCAAGGGGAAAGAGAAAAGCATATCTTGGGAGTCCAGAGGTGGTTGAACACTGGTTATATGGCAGATGACAGTGACATAGCCAGTGAGGTCACAATAGTAGGGTATAGGCACAAGAACAAGACAATTGGAATAAGATAACAAGAAGGCACAAAATAAACTGCCTAAGCAGTTGTTGGAACAGTGGTACTGGAGTTCTGGCTTTGAAAGCGAAGAGGACATGTGCTAGAACATGGCCTAACTCCTCACTCCACAACGAGGTGCCAAGTCAGGTATGGAAAGCAGGACAGAAAACTGAGGCGTCTGTTACTCTGAAACTTTCAAACTCCAAATTTCTAAAAAACAAAAAAAAACAGCACTGGAACTCTGAAGCCCCTGTTTGTTTTGTTTTTTCTTTTCCTTAAAGAACTGAATGAAAAAAAAAAGATTTAAGCATGAGCTTGGCATTGATGATTTACACACTATATTTAATTGTGTAGTTATGAAAATACAATTACAGAAATCACAGCAATAGTGACCAAATGTAAATGAAAACAAATCTTATCGTGTGAAAGGCTGAATGTAGGATTCTTCAAATGGGAGTATATGCGTAAGTGCTTGTGTTCTATTTAATCATGCCATTGAAACCTCCTACTACCATTTACTTGACATGCATGAAATACCAAAACCCACACTTAACAATTAAAAGGTTGTCAGATTATGACAAGTGTGAGCCAGCACTCTATTTGTTCTCCTTTAATCCTGTCCAGTACTCAGTGAAAAGAGTGCTTGCCATGTGAAATTCTTTCCGAGGTTTGGACATGCAGAAGAATCACAATGCACTCTCATGCCAATTCCAGATTAAATTCCTGTCTTTATACCCAAATTTATAAGTTTTAAAAATGATGTGAAAGATCATTTTTTTTAACATCAAACAATTTTTAATCAATTGGCTCGACGAAGCTTCAAATACTAAACCATGTTCATGTGCACCAGTGTACAATGATACAAAATAAAACTGAAAAAGAAAATATTTTCAGATTCAGCTGGAGCAAAAATCAGAAGACAGTGTTACTCCAGGACTAGGACTCTGTCATTTATTTCAATTTAGAATCCCTTTATTCTGCATCCAATCCTAAACATTTAATCAATACTTAGGATAAAGGAAATTCTTACAATGACATGAAACTGTATGGATTAAAGGCTGTACATGCATATAGATTATAGATAACCATCCTCAGTCAATGTAGTAATCTATAAAATAGAAATGAACTGTAAAACAGACACTAAAAATAGCAATAGACTATTGGAGGAGGTACAACACTCATTGCAATGTGTTATAACATCCCTGCTGATTCACTACTAGATCCAATTCAATTTCTAGGAGCTCTCTTAGTTTTGTGGTTATGTGATCCCAGCAACGTACAGTATGTAGAGTGTCCATTAATGAGAAACAGATATTTATTCCACTATTAATGTAGGTGGATACTAACCCAGGTGTGCACATCCATGCAACTAGTGTTGACTACACCATGCCCAGGAGAAATACATAATATATATAAATCATTGAAATTTCTCAGCAGTTATTAAGGATATTAATACAAATAAAAAGGTTACTTCACCTAGCGCCTGGATTTATTTGGGGAAAAGCAATCCTTTTTGTAGGTATATTATAGCAGAGGAAGGTAATTTGAGTCTTGTTTTTTTTTCTTATGATACTTTTCAGTCTTCATTTCTTTACATAACTTACAGTTAGTAGATGTCATATATACTGTACAAATAAAATAAATAAGATCTGTTGAACAGCTCAGTCCTATAAATTGCAGCTCTCAGCCCACACAATAAGAAACAGCATGAACCTGCTTGTCAGCAACTTTTCTGTGTACAATAGCTAAACAATATCATGGGTTATTGAGGGTTTTTTCATGATCACTGCAATAGCACTCTTACTTAGAGAACGTATCACCAAGGGAATTTATTTTAATTTCAAGTCTCTCTGGGTTTTACATATCTTATCTTTTCATCACCTCCAGCCATCAATCAAGCTCATTCTAGCTTTGTTTTAAATAAAAAACACTTACATCCAATAAATTAGCTCTGTATGAAAGTTTTCAGAAATGCAAAAGCTTTATACACTAGTGCATCATGGGCTACAATCAGTCTCACGGCACATTCTGGATGAAAATGTTTTTCTTCACTTTATTTGACTCCTTCATGATCATTAAACTGATATCAAAATTTAACGAACATAGGAACAGAACAACTGTTATTTAAGGAAACAGGTCAAAGGGGCTATAACTCTTCAGTGAAGGGTTTGATTCCAGAATGGAATGCCTTCTGTGTGATGTTTACATGTTCCTTCTATATTTGCATGGATTTTTCCAGGTGCTATAGTTTTCTCCATGCATGTCTTCATAAGGCATGCTGTTAAAGGTTAAATGGTCTCTCTCTAAGTTGTTCATGTGTGTTTGAGAGTACAGTATGTGTGTGCCCTCTGATGGGCCAATCCTGGGTCTAGTTTTTCTACAGACACCTGTTAAAACCTTTCACAGAAATTTGCCAATTTGGTGTGGTTCTACTAAAGAGATTTACACTCTTAACACTCTGAACTGACTTTCTTTACATACAAAAAGTATTTCTCCTGCTGGAATTTCTGAAAACGCACAATTGGGAATTCAGAATTCAAATAAAGTTGGCATGATATGTGATGATTTACAATGACTTTGACTCACTAAAACCTTAACAACCCCATCCAGTTATCATGTCCCAACACAACATTCAATCAAATGATAAAAGTCAGGCAGAAATCACAGGCTCTTAAACATTCCAAGGCTCTTAAGCATCTTGTTCCATGCACTGATAGAACAGGAAAATGGACTAAAACCATGAAGGATATCCAAACACAGCATACGGCATCCAATCCTTTTTGGGTTCTGGATTGCAGATCAAACTATTGGACAGAGCTTATCCCCAGAGTATTAGTTAGGAGAAGAATTTAAAAGGAACATTTTTTTAGAAACAACCATTTTCAACTCTAGTGCACTTAATTCCTAAAGACACATGTACATTTTCTGATAAATTGCCTTGTCTACCTTTCTGAAAACAACATACACATCATAGAACATGCTAATTTTCAATCTAAGCCTTAAATGCCAATGGTCAAGTAAATTATTTACCAACACACTCTAATATAATGTGTGACAAATTTCAGTTTTCACCTCAAATACCACTGATACTGTAGTAAGAAAAACAGTAACAAGGATTCATGCTTACACATCTTTATAAAATAGAGTGCATTATTCATTTTACCATTTCTTTTGAATTATGATGTGGTACACTCAATCAGAAATTCAGTTAAAATGACCGCTGTTACTTGAGAGGGCCAAGCCCATTCTCTCAGTGATACATACTGTAGTTTTATGACCAGATCTGACATCCAAAGAAGTAGGTAAGGTTTTCAAATATGGTCTGCTTATGGAGGATAAATCTATTACTGAAACACATGCTTGAAAATTTAACTAATCTTAATGCATGTAAATGTAACTGTAAAACTCAACGTAAATGGTGAATGTAATACTGCACCCCAGTTAATGCCTTAATATTGTAATGTCAGGGGTATGTACTGTATAAAACCATACTAAAGGACAATATATTAAGTATTATCAGATAATTTATTTAATTCACCAGTATCTTAAAAGAGAGCATGGCTAATTAACTAGCTTTTCTCAGTTGTGTTGACTAGTATATTGTACTATATGTTAAATGTGAAGCAAATCCATTCATCCACCTTGCTAGCTATCAGCACAACTGACCAAAACTGATGGGAACTACCAGTTTAAAATACTGTGCACAATTTTGGTCACCATGCTCTGGAATCTGTTAAAACAAGCAATCCTTTTCCTGGCTTGAAGGAATGTTCTACACCTACAGGCTGAAAGAACTGCATATATTTAGTGTTGAAGGTCAGTCCAATACACATCTTCAGAATCAACCAAAGCACACAAACAGAAACTACAAGGTAACGCATTTAAAACTGAGAACATGAGCATTTCATTACAAAAATAATGGCGGTGTCTTAACCAAGCTGCCCAGCTATATTGTCGAAGCTTCACAAAACAGCTCAATAAGTTTATTCGATCAATTTGGTCACAAACAAGTTGGATGGGCTAAATGACCTCTTCTTGTTTCTAACCTTTCTTAAGCCCTTACCCTGAGGTCGCCAATCCATCTGCTTAAAAGCCCATCCAAGTAATTTCGGCTCTGCAGTCTGTAGCTAATATACAGTATGCATTGGACTTCAGGGTAATGGCTTGTGCTTGCATTACAATGAGGGTTAGAGGCTGTCTTGGGACCTGAGACTCTATCCACGCCCCTCAAACATTTTAAGTGGATGAATGAACAGTAAAACCTGCTTTTTACACACACGTGTCTCAAACAGCTATTCGTTTGTTAACCTATCATCATTCATTCAAACCCTCTACATTGTCATCTAACATTTCAAGCAGAGCTCAGTGAAATCAGATAGCAGGAAACCAAGAGGAGAACAGTTTTAGTGATCACTTAAACAGTACCCATTTTTCTAGCGAAAGAAACTACAGCATTTTTAGTCTTGCTTCACAGGCTTAGATGATTTCCTCATTGTCTTTTAGTTTGCAAACAATCTTTTTTATATAAATTGATTTTATATCCTGTGATTTTGTAGCCTGAGTATGTGTTCATGTCACAATTTTTTCCAAATTATCTTCTAGCTAAATTAAACTACAGTAGCTTCAGAAAATAAAAAAAAAACTAGAAATAAAATACTCCATGGTCTTCTTATGGATTTTCTAAATAGAGGAATCTGTATATCTTTAAACATTCTGCAACATAAAATTTAAAATCTTATTGCTATATTTGTATGTGTTCACTCTAAAGAAATGTCTGATATATTTGTATTACTGTATACAGTATATAGAAAGAGCAACACTAGAGACACACTTACCACTGGATAGGAAAACTCATTCATCTACAGTAAATATACTGTAGCACTAATATTTGTTATTGGTCGGCAGTACATTCACATTTTTTCTGCAATAACAGTGGTCAGATTGAAATGATCACACTATATTTTGTTGGCACTAAAATGTCTAGTTATACCTCAACAGGCCTACTCATTTCGCTATGTAACATTCAAATAAGACTTTGGAGGTGGAATAGTTACTCTTTATCTTATTCGTGTTTTAAACATTGAGAACGGTTTGGAAAATGAATAAATAAAACTACCTTCTAGCCTTTAAGACAGCTTTTCCCAAAGCTGAAGTTGAGGACAGGGTGTGTGCCAAACAGAATGGGAAAATAATTCTCACATTTTTTATATCATTAGCAGATACGGTATTCTTAAATTGAAATGTAAATGCATTTTGTTGTTTTTAGCACACCTCCTCTCCCAATACCTTTGTTAGTCAAGCAAAACTTTTTTTTCCTTCAGATAACCCATCATTTTTATTTTGTTTTACAAATTTAGCATATACTGCATGAATAGCTGGTATGTAAAATTTAAATGTCACAGTTATGAAAAATTGATCGATGTCACTTGATGAAGTGAAAAAATAAACTCGAGAGTAAGATATATGTATTGATTTCTCATCATTTATTTATGATCCATGTATTTCTAATGGAGGGTTTGCTCAACAGTTTTGTATATTGAATGTATGAACAAGTAAGGATTAAGTGTGAGCATTGTAAAAAAAACTTAAGTAAAATTTATTTTATGTATCACATAAGGTAATCTTAATATTTTAATTAATCTTAATTTCAACGTTTTAATTTTGCCAGCCATCTACTAAACATACAGTAGGGGCAGCATGTCAGTACAGTTTATTGGTGTATGTTTGACTACCATTTAGCACACTGGTCTTGATTCACAGCTTTAGATTAAACTGTAAAGATTTTATCAACCCTTAAGTTCAAAAAAGTCAACACACAGAATGTTTAGAGAAGACAGTTTATTATTCATTTCCATAAAATATACATTTATAAATGTTTTATGAAAAATCTGTTTTCCAACAAATCTTTGACTTGTGATTTTTATCGTTTTGAACATATTTCTCCTTGGTTTTGCAATCACTGCGTTTGAAACCATGCAGGCCTCTTGTTTTTCTGGTGTCATGATAGAAGGGTGAAAATTCAAGTTACTGATTAACGAGACAAAGAAGAAAACAAGTTGTTTCGTTTTTCCTAAATCAGGATGGCTGTTTAGACGTCAGCACGCTAGCTTCAACCTCATTAACCTGAAGTTAATGTTCTGAGGTTGCATGTTCAATTGCTGCTCTTGTTTATTGACTTTTTTTTCTTTTGCGTCAAGTTTTTATACAGTATCAACAGCTTTTGCGGTTTTCATAACAAAGCGTGAATTCGGCAAAAAACAGCCTAAACTATAACGTTTAGCATAACATGTTGTATGCCTATTCATCGTATCACCTGAAAAAAACGTATTAAAATAGTTTACTCTTGTAAATCATTTAATGCTAATGAGCTTTATTACTGTGTACTGTATCAATACTTTATTGTTGGAGCGTGATGAAAATATTTTTTTTTCCCCAAACAGGGCAGGAATTAGGTAATGACCGGTAATAATCCGTCATAACCAAAATGTTTCTACAAAAGGTTAACAAACACATTGTAAAGACGACGTAATAAAGTCAGGGTTACCTTTTTTCAACATACTGTAGTAATTAATGACAAGTCAGTGAAAATGCCAACATTTTTACTTTTAAAAACAGTAACGTGTTATACAGATCATATAAGGTCCATTTTCGTACAAAAAGCATGCAGCATTTTGGAGTTTCATAAAAGTGCAAAAACAGTGGATCAATTTCATTAGTAACAATAAACAGGCACTAAGCATGCTTTTCTCGGAAAAAACTGTTGTTAAGTACAAAGAGTATCTTAGGTTAAAAATCCAATACACAACATCCAACATTGTGGACCTGGTAAACATGCACCTTTGTCCCCGCTACATTAATAGTTACAGTATCCCAGAGATACCTTTAAAACAAAACAAACCAAACAAGAACGAGGTAAAAACTCCATTCGACGTCTTCTGAAGGCATTGATTTGACACTGCGCGAAATGTTTGCTCAGTTTATGCGGTACTCATGCACAAAATTTGCATGCAATATCTTGTCCTCATCAAAACAAAATAACAAGAAAACTAAAAAAAGGTGTAAACATTTTTTTACCCGTCTCGGGCTAACAATCAAGGAAGAGAAAGCCGTTCGTTTCAAACCTACAGTAGATACCTACAGTAGAAAGCGTTTTTAAATGAGAAAAAAACTTTTCAGTCACGTGAAAAAAAAGTATTACAAAATAATACATTCATACTTCACTGACTTCGGATAACGGTTTCCGAGTGGACATTACATAATCAGCAGAGCAGCCACTTAAACATAGGACAAATTGTCTTTTGACATTCGTTTCGTACTTCGTGCCTTCTTTACGCTGAAACAATCTTGAGACTTTGCATATACTGTATCACACGGCATATGGACTACAAATTGTCCGTATGCATCATTCAGGACAATTGAAAAGGAGCCCATCTTGCGCCAGCTAGTTAAGGCCAATTATGACAGCTTCAACATCTTTGGACGGTCTCCGATCCTTCACTAGAAAGTTAATCATGCTTTCAGACTTTATCATGAGGTTGCAACCCAAGAAGAAGATGCCGAATACGACAGTCAAGGAGAGTACGCAGAGCACTGCTATTTGCACAACCCTCATAATAAAAAGACTTCGCTCATCGGGAACTACAACCTGCGAGCTCCCGTCGCTTGTGGTAACTGCAGTCCCATTGCAGCAATCCAGTACCGACCCAGCCAGGAACTGGGTTTTGTTGGCGAACATGCCGTGCGCCGAGACAGAGTGATTGAAAAATGTTCCGTTCATCTTGCGCACTGCTCAGAAAGAGTCGGCTCTAGACAGTCAAATGTAGCAAAATTCAGTTCACGGATAAAACTTTGTGTCATCAGTAAAGAAACTAAAATTGAAATAGATATGATCGGCAAATTTCTTTTTGCAAAACGGGTTTCTTGCTTGGCTGTGTAAAGTAGCAACAATTCGGAAAAGAAACTTTTAAGTTCGCATTACCGTTTTGCCAAACTGACTGCAGCGCCTTCAGCCTCGAAGCTGAGTTTAAGGAGAAATGCTGGATTGTTGAAACAAGACAGGGTGACAGCTCAGCCAAAAAGTCCTCGTGGGCATCTCGCGTCTTATTTCTTGAAGCACAGGTTTCTGTCAATGTCCACGGAAGAAAGTCCTACCACCTGTGCGCCCTTTATTCAAAAGAAACTACATCCTTCCAAATGGATTATAAATTCCACTGGACTACACCACCAGCTTCAGAGCTGGGGGAGTTTCTCACATAGCTCCGGAATGAGCCAAAATCAAGCACCTTCAGGACTGTGATAAAATTAGGCATGCGTTTAATGCATAATTCCAAAGCATGCAATATTCAATGGACTCCCAAATAATGAACATATTATCAGAACAAGAATCTGCAGCACTCCTTGCAGTTGAAATTCTAGTACTGTACATTGAACTGAATATTTCATGACCAGAACTAGAAAGATAGATCTTTTTGGACAGATGGATTAATACTCAGTTGGATCTCTGAAATAGTGTACTGTAAGCCCGTTATGCTTCTCTGGTGTCAAGCAATTTTGCAGTCTGTGCCTAAAGGCAGGCAGTAGCTTGGGAACATAGAAATGTTTTCCGATTGAATTCACCAGCTTGTATTCTGAAAGCAGCCTAAAAAGATTATGTAGCCCATTTGGCCATGGTTACATTTATTCAAAATACAGGCAGTATGTGGTGACCTGCCTGTCACAAGCCCTTCATTAAAACATCTTTTATGATTTTTAATGCATTTCGGTGATATAAATATGTGAATATTTACAGTATGACTTGTAAAGAAAATATGTTGTTGTTTTTCAAATAAAGTAAATTATTTGTATGTGCATTGAAAACAGTATAAACACAGTCACCAGTAAAATACTGTCTCCATTGGTGAAAGGTGTAGTATTTGTCATCTTTCCTCCAGGGGAATTCATAAATGGGATAGGGACGGGTTTAGGCTGAAGGTTCATAAAGTAAAGCAAAAAACCTGAATGAATAATGGGATGAAAATATCTCTCTAGCTATTGGGACATGCAGTTCAAGGATGGTAAACCACAATCACTAATATTCTACTTTGATCTCATCAAAATTTTAATAGAAACAAACCTAGTGCAGAACATTCTGTAACCAAAGCCCAATGGACAATCTACTGTAAATTATATCTCAAAGGTGTTGGCATTTCTAAAAATCTAAGAAGTATTTTGAAGTGAAGCTGTTTATTTGATGTGTTTAGCTTGAGGTACACAGGTAGGCAGAGGTGAACTGATCAGAGAGGAATCTGTATTTGTCTAGTTCAATTTACAATGTTCAGAAGCTGAAATATCTGTGAGGGACACAAGATTCTGTTCTCTATCACAAAGCATCCATTTTGCAACAATGTGAGTTTCTTTGTCTCACCAACTAGTTGTTTGTCATTTTATTTAAAACAAATCTTTCTCTTGCCAATATCAATTCTTCAGATAGACCTCCTTGTTTTTTTAGGAAATCTCTTCTAATTATCATCTCAGTTTACTGCATAAACCTCTGTACCACACGAGGAGAATGAGGCTTGTGAAAACCCTGTCATGTCCATTTGTTAAACCCATTCATTGCAAGCCTAATAGAGTGCCTTATAGGAGACTTAGTCCCTACTGGAGGAGCAGTACAGTATGTCTCTCTCTGCTGTTGCTGAAAGATAAGAGGCACCTGCAGGTCTCTGGAGCTCCTGTTGCATGGCAAGTTGAGGAAACCCAATCAAAACTAGCTTCTGTCAGCTAATTGCACAATAGAGCATGGCCTCTGTTCCTTTGATGTTTAAGCAGAGAATAACTAAAGAGAGGTTAGAAATAATGGGAGGTCATTTGACTCATATAGTTGTCAATGGCGCAGTTTCATTCAGTCACATTCTGATTCATCCTAGAAAGTCAGGGTTTCGAGAACAAGTTCAGGTCCTCATTTCACTGTTGTAGTTTCTTGGGTTCTCCATACAAAAATCTTTGAGGATCTTGAATACTGAATTAGCATTAAATGGCATGGTGGTACAGTAGTTGATATTGCTGCCTCACAGTGTTGGGGCCCTGGGGTGCCATTGTGCACCTTCTTCCTGTGTTTGCATGGGCTTCCTCCAAGTGCCCTGGATTCTTTCCACAGTCTGACATTCTGCCAGCCAGTATATACAGTATGTATATCATACATGTATACTGTATGATAACTGTCTTGTCTGGTCTGTGGATGCACTGGTGTTTTTTGGAGATAAAAATAACCTGTGACAAAGGGAAAAAGGGTCCTAGTACCTATGATAGGTGGAACAGTCAGCAGCATAGGACAATTCCTGAATTTAGGATTCACCCACACTGTGATATATATTTCTTTACATGTGCTAATTCAGTCATTTAGACAGTTCAGAACATCTCATTTCTTCTCAATTCAGCACTGTGAACTCTTACCTTATTAAGATGCTAAATTAAGTATAAATTAATTGTAGTATAAAATGATTTGCCATCTTGGATTAATTGTCTGTGTGGAGTACATGCAAATGTTACTTTATACTCTAGTTTTGTAGAGGTTGGGTTTATGTAAAATTGAACTTTTAGTTTGCTGGTACTAAACAGGTCTTTATGATTTTCCTGTGCACCAGGAGAACGGCTTCACAGAAACTAAAACCAAAACGTGTGTAGAAACACACATACACAAAATCCAACTAATAAAACAACTGCCATGAAACAGAAGTGGTTATATTTTTAGAGGCTGCTATTATCGTTAGAGGGGAATCTCTGTGAACTCATTACACTCGCTGAGCTTCTCCATTCAAATGATAAACTACCCAGTTGCAGTCAATGTGACTAATGATAAGGCTTGCTTTGTCGGGATTATTATTGTACGAGAAGTGTCTTGTCCAAAGATGAGCACAAAATTCGTTTTTTTATTATGCTTCTGCTCTAGTGTTTGTCACATATGGAGAGCATAGCACATACAATTTTTCCTTTTGTGTAGTGGAAGATGATTTACTGGGTGAAGGTATTGTTCCAATAATCTAATTTTGGGGAAAGCAATCTGCTAGATAGTGAAATGTTCTGTAGCACACCTTAAAAATGTAACAGTTGGTGCAACAAGGTGCCTTGTGAATGGTCCATTGTTAATATTAATGCCTTAAAAGAAATGTTAAAAGTAAAAAAACACTTTATATATTTAAATGTGATTGTAGTTCAACCCCATAACCATAATAAGCATGTACATTAAAAGGTAATGACAAGAAGGAGGACACAGGTATGATGAAATATCACTACAGTATAATCCCAGCTTTAAGACACGTACAGTAGTTACAAGTGCCTGCTTCAGAGAAACTATTATTGTTTTTTACTTGTTTAGACTGGACTAATGTGACACCTTGTAGCTACACCCTACAAAAAGCCATACATATATACAGTACTGCAAAGTATTTTCAAAATTCTGCAGTGAGGTTTCTGACAATGTCTTGTTCTAACATTCATGCAATCTTTGCTTCACCTGCTATTACAAATCTGAATACTGTAGATTGCTTATGATTTACAAGATCATGCAGGGTATTTTTCCTCTTCATATTTTTGATCTCTTGCCCACTTATACCTTGTCTTGTAATCTCTGGGCCTCCGACACTGGCCTCTCATTTGTGTCATCTGCCAAGTTAGGAACTATGAATAACAGATACTAAATTCTACAGTTATAACATGTCAAAATGACTGAATCCTGTGCTTGCTTGCATTCCAGTGCTGCGTGATATTTTAAGAAAATTAAAAAAAAATCATTATTGTTGCTTAGTTTTACTAAAGTAGAATAAGCTTCATCCTTACAGACACTGCAAATGTCAATGGTCCTGTGTATTTTGTTTCTGGAAAATGTCCTTGTAGACAAACTGGTAGACACAGCATTTTAAATTAACATTTAAATTACCTTTCCTGTTTACTGATTTACCCGACTCTCTGAAAGCACCTTTACTAGTGTGTGTGTCTCTTCATTATGACTGCAAAGTGCAACTACAGTACATCCAAAATATTGTGAGCTGTGAAACTGCTAATTATGGTTCTAATTCCCTTCCAGTGTGATTTCCAATGTTTTTAATGGTAACTGTCATTTTATTCACATAAACTGTGCTGTAAATCCCCATTTCTCCCTTTGCCATCATATTTGAGCTTAATCTTGGATTTATTCACTTTTAAGTGATATACCACATAAGAAAATTAAACAATCTTTTGGGGAGAAATGTTCAAAGCATAGTTTTATCTGAGTAATATATGCACACTATGAAACTGCAACAAAACTTTTGGTTTCAGAACAAAGCTTTGGTGGAAAATCCCAAGCTGGTTAAAGTGAACTACAGTAGTTGATCTTGACATACTGTACTGCATTAGAGTGAACTCTGTTGCATTTATGATATTTTCTGCAAGGGCTGACTTCTAGTCTTGCAGTGTGAATAAACAAGTGGCCCTGATACAGCATATTTTAGAGAATGCATTTGCTGCCTTCCTCTCCTTTGGGCAGGTTCAGGGGTTTTAGTACTAAACTGGATTGAATGAAAACTACAGCAGCCTCAGTAGGCAAGGATGAATGATAGTGACAAGTATTTATGTCAGGGCAGTCCAGTGCTTGTGCTGGAAAGCCCCTGAATCTAAAGGTTTTCCATAGTGTTCTGCATTTAAGTGTTCAATTCAACAAATTATTGGCTTGGTTGGAAGCAGTGAAGCAGCTTTTCCTGTTTCTTTGGGTGTTGGCAGTTTATAGAGACCTACTGTACAACTCAGCAAGACAAAGACTGGCTTTTTAAAAAAGACTGACAATTTTAAATTAAAACAAAAGACTCATAATTTCTTTGCATATCCTAAAAAACAAATTTAACAGCTATTTTTCCAGCTAAAAATATTTTATAAGATCAAGCAAGGGATATTTATAGAAGGACTATTAGCGTGGTCCTGTTATGTACAGCAGGACTCAGGTTTCTTACAGTATATCTCCCAATAAACCAGAAATGAGTGTAACATAATCGGCATTGCAATAAGTGCAATAAGTAGGAGCACAATCAAATAATTCCTTAGCCAGCAAACCTTTGACAAACTCAGTCCAGGAGATTACTTTAAAACAAGAAAACACAAACCCAGGGTCATTGTACTCATTACACACTAAAGTTCCCCACCAAAGCAGCTGGAGCTGAGATGTCAGTTTTAAGAACAAGCGGAATACAATTTTGGAGATAAGCTCCTAATGATGAAATAAGCAAGGGTGGCCTGGATGATTTATACAAAAATGAAACCTGAATGGTCTGTAAATCCCCTGTCATTACCAGTAATATAGCAGGGTTTTCACTGACTTGTCATTATTTAATATCTATGGAAGATTTTTCTTATTGCTATGTAAGCCAAAAACTAGGATTAATGACCTCACATCTGTCTTCCATAACCCCAATCAATTAGAAATTATAAGATGAAAGTAATGACTTCATTTTAATGCCCACAGTATGTGTCAGGCTGTGAATTTCCCATATCTAATTTACCACACAGAGCTAAAGGACAACATCTTACCAGTTTCCCCAAGGCACTCTGAAAATGCATTACCACATTGAGGCAAAGGATTTGCATAATTGCTTAATAGTTTTCATGCCCTGTCAGGTATTATGACAATACTTTCAACATATGAGTTAAAGATGGTGACCCTTCTTTTGTCAAACAGAAATTAATTATGCCTAATATGACAGCCTGGGTTCCCTGCAGTTGTCAACAAAGTCGTTTGAGAAAGAATAAGCTTTTAGAACATGCCTAAGATGTTTTTTTGTCCCACATTTGTTAAATCCACGATTTTTATACTTCTTTGCATCTGTTTGTTTTCCCTTCTTATTTGTAAGAGAAAGCTGCTGTGAATCACAGATCAATGTGTACTGTACTTTACTTGGGGGAACAAAGCTACAATTAGCAGCTAATTTAATTGGAATCAAAGTGTAAATGGGAAGCTATTTCAGGAGCAGAATGAGGATTGGTCTCTATAAATACATTAATTAAAGCCAAAGCTTTATGTTTCCTGAAGGTAACATGTCTGATTTAAAGTTATTTGCAGTAACTCAGAAATAAACTTTATCTTGTATAACATCTGCTGATGTGACTGTCTATTGCATTTAGACATTTCTCTACTGAGCTGAAACAATTCAGTAATCAATGGAGGTCATAAAGCAATGAGAGCACTATTGTTTGGTTTTTCACTTTGTATTGCCAAAGATAAAAAGTGAATGTTTATAGAGTATCGCATTACAGGTCACATATAGCACTCACATATGTTTGCTCATCAGCAGGAAACCAACCTAAACTTCTCTCTCTTTTGGGGGTCTCTGGAGCAAAACTAAAAGAGTTTGGTCTGAGGAATAGAAAGAGCTTCTTACAAGCTGCACACAAATCTCTTTTGGGCTTGTTGGAGTATTAAAATTGAGGTTGCTCCTTCCTCACTGGGCACCCCTGTCCCTCCTTTTTGTGCATCCTCATCCTCATTTTCTCTGTGGCTTAAAACACTTTGTCTGCAATTTATAACAGGTCTGTAATATTCAGTTTTGTGCTTTTAATCATGTGTACTATTCCAGAAATACTAGCAAAGCAGATTTTAAATGAGGTGTGTATTGGGAATGATAGTGTGACAGAATGCTATTAAATCTATGGGTGATGCATAATGCACTTACAGTACATCTATTTCCCCACAACTTGCATCTATTTTGGAGATGTAATTTCTTGAACTGCTATTGTTAATAACATGCTAATCAAACAAGATGCATAACAGGATCTGGATAAAAGTACAATACAAAATAAGAACAGGAATAAACTTCCCCTTTAAACGTTGGACTTGATTACTTAGAACCCCATTTAAGAACTTCAAAGACCAGGAGTAATGTACAGGAGAAAGAAGAAACTGAGGAGTCAGATTTGTTACCTAGCAACAAGAGGCCAGTATATGAACAGCAACAGATGGTGAGGAAATAGTTATTTCGGAAAATAAGAAGGGAAAGGAGACACCAAGCACCAGAAAGGGAGTAGCCGTTACCATGTAACATGAAGGATTTAGAAGCCTAGCAACAGGAGCCGAGGGAAGAAGTCCCTTAGCAACAGAGATTTAGAGCTGGAACAAATCACAACTTTACCTAAACTACCACCATTTCATTATCTGGATCTTGTTTTTAATTCCTGATCTAGTACTGTATCATCTAATACCATAACTTTATAATTAAAAGATATGAATTGAAGTTGGAATACAGTTAGCACTTTCACAACTAAACTTTAGAGATTAGGAGTTCAATACTGTTTCACTGAGTGAATGGCTACTTATAAAATGTACATTTACACCTGTAGAAGATTACATAAAAAAAAAACTTAAGAGATGGATATGGTTTTACATTTTGATTTAAAAAACCCACAAACTACAGCACTCTCCAAACAAAGCAGCGTATCATTTCAAAATCCCTGAAATGATTTTTGAAAAGGTTAGAAAGATCATTCGGAGCACAAAATGCACACTGATTCTCACTTCTCTTTCTGCATCATTCCATGTTCAGAAAAAGTGAAGAAAACAAAAATTCATTGAGACAAATTTAGATTCAAAATTGCATTTCAACACAAAAGGAATGTAAATTAAGAGATTTAGAAATATAAAGAGCAATATATATCCTGGTTAAGAAATGCTGTAACACATTGGATTAAAAACATTGTTACTGTATATACAGTAGTGTGATAAAACATTCAAGAACCATAGAGTTTCTTTTTACAATACAAATCAAATAATAGGAAGCCCTTTGCCCAGTTTGACCAAGCATGCATTCTAGCCTTGCCTGAAGCATCCTAATAAACCCACTGAAGCCATTGGTTTCACTGCAATATTCATGAATAGATCCAGGCCAGTAACATTTTCTGGAGATAAGATCAAAATAGATTGTTTCATACACAGGCCAGGCAAGGTTTAAATAGCCTTCAAATTAAGAAGTGCAGTTATTTGTATCATTTTTATTGGCTTCAGATAAAGAATAAGGCACACATCATGTCACAGAAAATTATGTGGGTTCTGGAAAAACCCCCCCACAAAAGATTCATTTCTTTTCAGTCTTAAAGGAATGTCGTGCATGGACAGGCTTTAAAAAACAGTTTTTTTCTTCCTTGAACAATGGGAAAATTATTCAAATATTTAAAGTGTTCAAAGGCATTAACAGTGTTAACATACAGTAATGTACTTCATAATTAAAAACAAAATCCAAACCATAAATGGGCATTTTAAACTGAGAATAGAGTCCCTTCCTTATGTAAAGGGTTGTGGAGACATGGAACTATCTGCCCAACTAAATTAGAGCTGAATTTTACCTGGTTTATTTTAAAATGAGACCAGATGATATCCATAGATCAATTTGATACTAGCAAACAAATGAGATAAATAGACTGAATGACCTACTCTTTCTTCTAAACTTTCTTGTGTTCTTATGAATGGAAAATATATAATGGGTGGGATATCACTTTGTTTTATCTCCTCAACCTTTCACAGAAAACGATATCCCTGAGAACTACACCTGAGGATAAAGAAATTAAAAGGACATGAATGAGCGAATATACTGTATTAGACAGGTTTTAATGAAGAGCGCCAGAAAGACAATGGTATTTTCTTTGGCTCATTGAGGAGTGTGTGGCACTGTTAACACAGTTTTCCAGTTCTTTTGCTGAGAAGCTAATCTGTGGGCTCAAAGAAAACAAATTTCAGGAGTGCAATGTGCTCTGCAGGTAGTAAATATTCTCTTGAAATGCTTTATTGAATTTTATAAAGCACACACAAGCCATGTGTTCTTGTCTTCCTCTGATATCAATATGTTTTAAGACAAGTTATACCACTGCTATTGTATTAATTGTCCTAGTTGACCATGTCTTGGCCCTAACTTTTTGCTGGTCTTCTTTAGTCACCAGAAATGTACTTTCATGCTATCTCTATGTTTCTGTTGCTAGTGTCCATGGTAGCCATTTCTGCCTTGATGTGACCTTATTTTTTACTTTTCTCACCATTTATTTGCTAATTTAGAGAATTCAACCATCACTTTTTGCTACAATCTCTCTACCTCACGGCAAAAAGGAAGATCTACACACTTCCTCTTCAACTCTTCCACCTGATGGAGCCATTTTCATTTGATATACAGGTATGCTGTAGCAGTACCTTACAGTACAGTTAAGGAACCAGCAGAGGTTAATTCCATGCAGTAAGATAAAGAGTAAAATTCACAATGTTGTTATCAGGTGAGTGAAGGTTGAAAGTGAGGGGGCAGGAACTGAAGGGATACAGGTCTGACGGAAAAAGAAATCGAAGGTGAAAAGGGCAGCAATTTATTGCTTGGGGCAGTAAGGCGAAATCCAAGGGGAGGTTTGAAAGGCAAGCATCTGTTAATTAAAAGAATGAAAGGAATTGAAAAAGAGATTAGCCAATTGTTTTGTGCAGGGGAGTGTGTGAACCTAGAGACTGTTGGTGAATTTGGCCTCTTGTATAAGGATTTGAATCTTTGTGATAAAAGAGTGATTCAAAAACATTAGTTATCTACATAATCCTAGTTCTGTAAGTTTTACACATGGAGCCCGACTGGACCTAACATAGATACAGTAGGTTACAGTGAAAACAAAATGCAAGTGATACACAATTTGTATTTATAAACATTGTTCATTTAGATTAAGAACCAAGCCATATTAAATAATGAATAACAGGGAAATGCACATTGGCCTAATTGATCTAATGAATTCATATCTGTTTGGCTTTATTTTTAACCAGATCAGTATTCATGAGTGGAAGATCGATTGAATCTTCTGCAGTTACCGTATGAGCTTTTGAAACAAGGACAAACAATTGCATACACATGTAAGAAAAATGTTTTCTGGCGTATGAATTGTTGCATAAAATACCAATATGCATTAATTTTTCAAAGTTAAACATTTTGATTTTTGATTGTGTCCACCCAGCCTTGGACACAGGTACAGTACTAGAATGATCTTCAGAATGATGTAGATGAATCTTGTGAAGATTAAAGAGGGATGAATAATTATTTGTGAAACCCAAGTATTTTGCATGTCTGAAACTAGAACTTTTTTAATGTGGCACTGTTTAAAACACTAAACAAAAATATTATCCCATGCTTTGCAATTTGTTCACCTAGATGGACATTAGTGACACTGTTTCCCATTGGCACACGAAGCAGAAATTAAAGATGAGGGCTCTGGTTTTCTAGCAAAAATCTCATTAATTCACTCAGGTGTCTAATGCGCTCTGCAAAGCACTTGGAAGTCCAACACCTATCAAATTTGATTAGTTTGTGAGGGGAAAAGAGAAACTGGAAATGAGACAAACATTAATGCTTAAGGTGCAATCAGAATTGTAAGGGCTTTGGGTACCGGATTGCAATGTGATTCCAGCACATTCATGACTGTAACTTAGCAACCGCAGGGCAGAAAATAGAAAAGGGAATGGAGAATAATTCAATAAGAAGAGGAATACGCCAAAGATCATAGGGAGGCTGTAGTGGTTAGACTTCCATATTGGAGTCAATTTCGTAGCAGCGTAGCAGTGCTTATGGAAATGTGCATTGATCTCTGTCATACAGAAAACTGCCGGTTACTTTTCATTGAGAGAGCTCGTTTCCACCGGCACATTCGGTCCTGGGTTACAGTCACACTTCTTAGGTGAACGATAAAAGTCTGAAATTTTGCAAAGCTAAGCTGAGCTGGTCACTGGTGGCACATGGATCACTCACAGTACAAGATATACTATATGTATTCTGATAGAACCAGTAATATTTTATCTCTGTCTTCAATCTCATGAACACAAAGTATAGCATAATAATTTATATTCTTCTAAATATAAGCATACAGATTTACAGATCATACTGTAGATTGTATGCCTTTGTGCAATACACAGTTTTTTTTGATTGCACCGTTGCAGAGTTTTATTGCCGTTAGTTGTATAACACGAGCCATGACTGTAGCTGTCCACTGACTCATCCATCACGCCTGCTTCTTTCTTGTGTTTTTTTTTTAACTTTGAAAAAAAGATAGTTCTGTTAATCTAGTGTTTGGACACCTTCAGCAAGAGTTCATGTACAGTATATACAGCATTAATTCCCATACAGTATGTGGGTTTTCTATTGTGCTAACTAAATGCAAAGGAAATCTTTGGTGTAGCTTTAATTAGAATATTAATATGACCACATTGTAAGTTAGCAGATCATTATGCGTGAGTTAAGGTTCATAGGTTGGAAAGTCGTCGGTTCTGTCAGCTGGGCTGGTGATGTGCTTCCTTTTGGCCGCTAAAGGGCAGCAGAGCAAAGGCAAGGGTAAAAGCGGCATTTTGGTTAATTGCTCTTCAAACAGAGCAGCGTGTGAGCATTTGTAGATATACGTTAGCGTACGCAAAGTAGCACAGTCAAATGTATTGATCTTTCTAAGGTCAGGTATGAATGACTGACTTAATTCAACGTATTATCAAGACAAAAATCTGAACACTTAAATATAAATGCACCATGAATATTTATTCGTTGTAAAGTAATATGGATTTAGAATATATATTTTACCTATTGCAACTCCAGTTCCTTAATTTGCATGTTTGTCATGAAATGTACATACAGTACGAAAGCGCTATTAGAAACGCTATTTTTATGGTACGTTATAGGTTGCTGCTATTAAGGTACCAATTCAGGATTATCTGAGCAGAGCCAGTGTGGTGTTGCTCCCAGACAGGCGGTACAGCCCCTTTTGTGCCCTGACTCGTGCCTGACTAAGCCGCTTATTAGCTCACCGGAAAGACTAAAACTTCGAATCTTGTACAAGTTATGATTCACTTCTCCGTCCTGGACCAACTGAGCAAGAGAGCGTCATTTAAAGTCCTGAAGTAAACCCGGCTCTTCTCACAGAGACGCGCAGATCACTTTAAAAATGGGGACATTCTCAGAGCGATTTAGGAAGACTTTTTGGACATTATCCTTACTCTTTTTTATTTCTTTGGAAGCTTGGGGTAAGTTTAACAACTTTAGCTAACTTTTTTTTTGCTGTAAAGCTATACACTTTAGTTTACCTTCCCCTGTCGATGTGTGCTTTTGTATTTCGACAAACTCACATTCCTCAAGTATGCATGTGCTGCCAGTTTTGCTGCAGTTTAATGAATATTCACTTGCATCCTTTTTTCCCCCACATTCTGAGTTTTCATTTTTGAATATTCTTTTGCGTCCTGCTTCGAAAAAAAGATAAAAAAGAGCAGGGGGTTCTTTTGTGTTGAGAAAAATGTTACCACTGGGAAACTGGAATGACACATTTGTAGTTTTTATTGGGGTTCTGTTATTGGAGGAGGTTGATCAAGTGGAGCGCCTTGGTTTGGTTTTGGGGGCATTAAAATGGTAAATCAATGATAATTATTACTATCATCAGCATTCAAAGGGAAATTACAATGCGCCAGTCTGAAGTAAGGAGACTTGATTTTCAAAAATGTAGAACTCCCTTTTGAGCCTCAGGTTTGTTTGCATCTCGCTGCTGACACACCTAACATTTTTGACATGCTCTGTCCACATTGAATAATGTTTGATTGAGAATCGAGATTGATTAAAAATCTTGAAATAAAATTGGTTTGCTTGCTTGGTTTTGTTTGGAATAGAAAATAATTGTTCTTCACCCTTTCTATAGCTTTTTTTATAACGCACAAACCATTATATTATCAGCTTAGTAAAAGCTATTGACTTTTTGGTAATTCAAAAAGCTCTTGATGGATATAATTGTTGGCCAGATCAGTACCCAAGAGAGCATGATATATTTGGAATATTGTACAGTACAGGATGTATTGATTTGTTACAATTAATAGATATTTTTCCAGGTCAAAAAAAGTTTATTGAAAGCTTTTATAAAAGGTCAAAGAATGATGCTTTGCCCCAGTTCAGTTTTGTTCTCTTTTTGAACAGAAAGAGGAGACAATATGGCAGTTACTTTGGTTAAAACTGCTTTGCTGGGTTATACCATATATTACATTACTGTATACTTTATCAAACTTGGATTCTGTTCTTTTTGTGCATTTTATCTCTTCCAGATGCTCGGTACAATTACTCTACAAGAGATTTGCTGTTGCACTGTCTATGTTTAAGTTGTAGTGTTTTCTTGTTATACTGTACTTCCCAATTTGGAATCACCATGTGACCATAAACTCAGATAACCACTGTGATCCTTGTACTGTATTAGCACAGTGTGCCACCCCTTCTCAGAAAGATGCCATTGAGCTACCTTTTTCACACCCCGTACACCCTCAGTTAGCAAGGAAGGCTGATACAGGGCTCACTAGTAGCTACATATACTGTATAAACCATTATATTATAAATTGTATCATCAGGTTGAGGAAGATTCCTATCTTAGATAGCGTGGCAAGGGGTCTCCACATGAACCGTCTAACTGTATCTTCCCTGGATAACAGTGGCAATAACCCCTCGGTCGATTCCGGTTGGCCAGGTACGCTCATTAACCGTCTTCTTATTTACCGGCGTCCCAACCCGGAAAACGACTGAGGCTGCTACCCATTTTATCCTGTTACAAGTCCTCTCTGACTTGTTGTGCTTATCAAAACAGTTATCTCTGAATTGACTCTTTGAAAACTCACCATCTTACTAACTTATGAGGGTCCATGGGAAAAAAAAAAACACCCGTGACTTCCCTAGGAACTGCTTTTATAGGGAGCTAAAGTCACCAGGTGCAGCCAATTGAGTGATTTCCCTGTGAGAATCCGAAGAATGTGGTTCTCCTAAATGGGATGACCCCGCCCCTGGGGAATTCGCCTTTTCAGCCGTTGCTTTGCTACACAGGTATTATATTATAAATTATGATAAACTAGAAGTTTATAATCTCATTCAAGTGACAGGGATCACCACTGGATGCTAATCAAAGGACACTTACGCCCACTCAGCCCTTTTGGAGTTCAGCCATTTGTGTGCCACTGCTTGGGGAATCCCAGTCACAGCTGGGTGATGACAGCAAAATCTGAAGTGTATGATTCAACCTGCATTTCAGGAAATTGCCTTTCATTGTTAAGCCATTTGGAAACACTAACCCCTTCACATTTGCACTCAGACATACTGCAGTATCATGGATATCAACCCACACAAGGGATATTAGTGTGTACGTACTGTATATAGTTTTAGGAGGTTTACCAGTATAAGCATTTAGTGTGGTAAATCATGTGATTTCGATTGCAAATCAGTTTGATGAGACCCTTTTGAAGTATAATGGCAGTTTTGCATTGTGAAATACACAGAACAAGGTGGCATTATAGATGTAAATGTTTATTGCCCTACTAGTATAGTAGTCTGTCAATGATTTAGAATTAGAAAATAAAGTGACTTACTGGGCTATGATACAGATTGATTTAGAGGTATTTAAAGCACAAGGTCTTCAAAGCATGATTAATGGAGTGAATTAAGGTCTTTTGTAGGTAGGGCATTTGTTCTTGTGTGTACTTATTATTTATTTGCTCATTAAACACCCTTATCCAGGGTGTTTATACTGTACTTACAGTGTATACATTGTCTTAAAGTGTTCATGTACTTTTACATGAAGTGTTTGTTCAAAGAAAACAAACAACATGATTCCGAGCAAGTATGGAAAAATGAATTAAATAAATGATGCAAAAAAACAAAACAGATCACAAACGGAAGTGACAAGTATTGACACAACATACAGTATGCAGTATGTATGGCTAATACTTAACAGTGACGCATACACCCTGTTGGTATTGTTACAGCTATAGGTGTGCCGCATGGCAGAGTAAACACTTCTATCTTCAAAGCAGAGGTGATGTTTGCCGAAATCTGGGGGGTCCCCTGATCAGAAACAATTGTAAAGTTTACTTTGGTATACCTAATGTAGGTAATTAAAACGTGGGTTAATCATTGTAAATGAGCATTCCAGTAACACACTTTATGGTCATATTAAGAGCACAGAAGGGGAATGAAGAAAAGGAGAAAGGACAGGGAGAGAAGGAAGGTCAGTCCACAAGGAGCCAGCAGAAACTTGAAGCTTGTGCCAGGCGAGAGCCCCCACATGATCATACTGTACAAACAAAACCTCAAAACCTGACTGGAGCTTAGTATTTGAACCATGGTACAGAGAGCTTGCTATTCTGTGTTTTTAGGGAACTTGGGTTTCCTGGGTAAAAGACATCTTTCCTTCTTAGGGTGCATTTGTAGAATAGGGAAGTAGGGTACCATTTATTTTGTGGCATCTTTGTTTGCAGAGAGAGAGGTTTAACTGCAGGTTGTACTGCATTTATTAAGAGGCAGCTTATCACTTATTGTAGCCTCTGTGGGCATTATTCAAGAGTTGAATACTTACAGTAGTAGCAGTCTGGAGTTTTCTGGGTGATTAGGATGCTAGGCCTCTGAAATACTGTACCTTCTCTGTAAATACTGTATGCATAGAGTAACTTGGGTGTATGTTTTGTCTGTAGCATATTGTTTGTCTTGTCATAAATATTGTTTAACTACTGTAAGTATGCCTGGATTATTACACTTTTCACCAAAGCTGTGCCAGAGAATAAAGACTTCACATGCCTGTAATTATACCAAACATTCGGGTATATTCTGGAGAAAAATCACTTACAAGTTGGGGGCTATGAATATTGATTTTACTTATTGTGACTAAACCAGTCAGTCAATTCCAGATTTAAACCGTTTTCGTAACCCCCTATTTATAAAAGAGTATGTTTGTAATGTTAATAGTGATCTAGTGAAAATTACAGTGCATTACAAAATCAAAACTTGACTGGGCAGTTAAGAAAGCATGAAGAAAGTTTCCTAGCAGCAATATCACTCATTAATCCATGAATAAGACTGTCTTTGGGAACATAATCTATGGGAGTTCATCACCTGCCCACTACTGTTCCAGAACACAGAAACTAATAGATCTTTCAACTTTCTTGGTACCATTTTCTTTTTCACAAGATAAACTGATGAAATCAAGAAGCTCTGGTCATTTGGTTAAGTGCTTTTCTTTTTTAAAATCAATCAATTAATGAAGAACTATACTACATTCATTTCAGTCCATCAATCACTTTTGTTTAATTGTGTAAATTGTACTAGGACCAGAGTTGCAACATTTCATAAATGTTTTCTGCATTATGGTTTAAGTAAATTTGTGAAAGATAAAAGAGAGAAAAGTAAATAGGTGCAGTACACAGCCTTCTAACAAGATAAGGTGGGAGTGTGCAGGCATTCTAAAAACAGGTTGTTTACAACATAGCTTTAGGAACAGTGAGCAAAATAATGAAATTATTTAATTAAGAGAAATAGTATTTCACAGGATAACCTTGTGATTCTTCTGTCATTACTATTTATTGTAAGAGCAGTTTCTTTATATTTTATATTTTTTTTCTTTGATTGTGACCTGCATTATGTACAAGTCATGTCTTTTCTGTCTTGGAGAGGATCACTGGCAGGACCCGGGAAAGTGGGCTCTTGAAAAGAGATGGAAACATTTCTAACAGAAGTGGTCATTATGGCTATATTGAGTGGAGTATGTCTTTGACTGATAAAATGTGATAAAAATAAGAGCACTTGTTATTTATTGTAACTTTGGTGTGAATACCATCTTTCAACAGGAGTAAAAAGAAATTAGATGACTTCCAGTTTTTCTAAACTTGTGACTGCTAATCCATCTAATATACAGTATTGTTAAAATGATACTCTTTTGGGGATTTTAATGGTCAAAAATACCTCTGGCATTTTTGTAGCCATGACCCAATACTGTTGGTGGGAAAATTATTTTCTTTCTGTGATTATCCAAAAAGAAATTAGGTGAACAGATCAGTGCACTGCTTGGTTCAGAGCCCTGCATCATGCCTGAGTAAATCAGCACACCTCTTTTTAATTACAACCCATTACCTGCTGTGTCATGACTGTGGGCAGCATGTTGTTACCCAAAGTAATCCCACAATTGCTTCACAGGCCTGCATATTACCAGATGTAGCTAGAAAGGAGCAGCTTTCCAGCATATCCAACAATTACATGGGAGAAAACAAAGCCCTGGGTCATACTCATGGGTGAGGCCGCTGTACTGTATGTCTGGACTGATGTACTGGAACATGTCTGAGCAGCAGAATCATTGCTGTAGCAGAGTTAAGCAGGCTTTCTTTGCCTGTGGAACAGCTCTCATATTACCTTCGTTGTGAGAGTTTAGATAAGCCAGAGATAAGGTGAACTCTTGGGGCTTTAATGAAATCAACATTTTACATTGTTAGATTCACACAAAAGTTTACTATCAGTCCAGCCACCCTAGACTTAACTCTGTGTCAGAGCTGTATTAAGATAAGAGAACAGGGCTTTTGCTTGCAGTCATTCCTTTAATGCAGCTCTCTAGAACATCTGTAATTGCAATGGCCTATCTAACCAAGCTGCTTACAGTATATACAGTATGTCATGTGTGCATATTTGCATTGTGTTTCCACTTAGGTTCCAACATCTGCACATCCAGAGGAGTAAGTACTTGCAAGCAGTGCCTTGCTGTCCACCCAAGCTGTGCTTGGTGCTTTCAGAAGGTAGGACAAGTCACAAAACTTACAGATTTCCAGTGTTTTAGTTTTGTATATCCAGTTTACAGGATAATGCTCTTTGCTCTGGTGTAAAATTTGCTCCAATTCACCTGACTCCAATTAAATTCATTCCAAAACTATAAAGTAGGCTTCATTCAAAAATATTATTGTGCCAACTCTTTTCTATACGCCTCTGTCTTGGGATAGATTTGCTTATTAAACTTTTATGGTTACATACGTACAAAACTGGTATAAAACTTCAAATGCATCCAGTTTCACTCCACCAGTTTTAAGGTCCTATAGATTTCTATAGGGATCTAGATGTCATCTTAAAAGTGTAATGGTGTAGGATGAGTGCATTTGTAACTTTCTCTTCATTGAGTGAGTTTTTCTTTAAATCAAATGATGTTTCTGGGCATTGACACTTCACCAGCACAGAGCAGTACAGAAGTCCCCTACTGATTAACCTACATGTACTTATTTGTTATTTTCTAATACCACCCAAGAAGTCTTTGTTAGGTCAACAATTGATTTATTATCTGTATATTATGCTGATCCAGAATTTCAGTGTTTTCCATAAATATTTTTTTAAGTGAAATAATACAAATGAAAACAAAATTGAAAGCTCGTTTATGTGATATAAACATACATTATGCCAAGATCTTTACTACGACAAAGTAAGTTGCCTTTTGTTTTGTTATATCTTAATCCATATAAATCCTGAATTTCTGAAAAACGTATTAAGGATAAAGGTTATCTCGGGGTTGGAATGTGGATTAGAAAACCTGAACATGCTTTGGTAATGAAACACGCCATGGTTCATAGGAATCTGTATACAATACTGTTCTCTGCACAGATTTACATTTTCAACTCGGGTCCATTTGGCATAAAATGGAACTTTCTTCCTAGAAAGAGTCATTTGCAAAGAATTTGCCATAAACTCGCCCAGGCCTGCCCTGTTTTCTCCTTTCAACATTTCTGCTGTTTGAACCAGTTAGGTAAAGTACTTGTAATCTGAAACAATTGTCTTTTCTTCCCTTAAAATGTCACCAAAGTAAATACAGCAGTATGAAAAATTCACCGCCACTTTTTTAAACACAAAAAAAAATCAACCGTAATCAATGGTTATGGAGAACTCCAATATACAGTATACAGCTAAAATCACTAGAAAAAGCAGAGAAGTTCACTGGAGAGCAAAGAGCTTTAACAATGATCCTTTGCATGTTTTTAATATTAATGATGATGTAGTTAAACTGAGTGGTTACAATCTACTCTTGATGTCATCAGACCACAACATGGGCAGGACTTCTGATGCACCCAAAAATGGTGAAGTTCTTTACAGCACTTCATCTCTGGTCACATTCCTTTCATAGCTGCTGGGGGCTGTAAAACGGCAATTCTCAGGCACTGGTTTTGTCTGATTTGTTCCTTACAGAACATGTTAATGTGATGTTGGTAAGAGATACAGTGTAACAAGTAACAGAAAAAAAACTATAGGTGGAGGAAGGAAAACATTGATAGTGAAAATGAGATTGCATTGCTATCTTATTTAACTTCCTTACATACAGTATGGGCTAGAGTGGATAGTTTTTGTGAGTAAACCATAATATTTTTAACTTGGAGGTTGCCTGTTTAAATGCATGGTATCCCCATAGCTGAACTGAATTCAGTTGGGTTGGCTGGAACTGATTGTGTGATCCTAGCCACACTGTACAGCAGTGACCCATTCGTAATCAAGAACATCATCAGACATGGGCATGTGAATTCTCTACTTGACTTGGGAAGCCCTGATGTGTGGTTGTGCGATTATAGCAGAATGCAACTGCTTACTGTATTTGGAATCGGTAACATAAGAAAAGTTCCAAATGAGAGGAAGCTATTGGTCCATGTACAGTAGCTTGTCTACTTGCTAGCAGCTCCTGTGAGTGATTCAAGGTTCTCGTCCATCTACAGTACTTCATCCACCGAGAAGCCTGGGCGTCAGCTTCAACAACATGACAACATTGTCCCAGGCAATCACAACCTTTTGTGTAAAAGTGCCTCCTGCTCATTTTATTGTGATCCAACATTTAAAAGAAATTCATTTTTTTTTAAACAAAGTTTCCATTTACGGAGTTTTTTATCATTTAAATATTGCTTTTGTCCCCCAAATTTCTACTTCCCCCAGTTTGGAATTACCAGCTTTGGAATTAAAGTGATTTAATTGCCAGCTTGTGTAATTACAGGATTTTGGCCAAGGATCCGCAAGCTTGTCTCGCTGTGACCTGAAGCAGAATCTGTTGAACGCAGGCTGTGAGTCCAGCTCTGTCGAGTCTCCAGTCAGCTCTGTGCGCACAGAGGAGAGCAGGCCATTGAGTGACAAAGGCTCTGGTGCTTCCTCTGACATCACCCAGATCTCGCCTCAGAAACTACAGATCTCCCTGCGTCCTGGTAGGAACCGGAAGGATAAAAACGAACAAACACTCACAAAACATATTCCATAATCTGAAGAGGAAGTGTGCATGCAATTCAAAAGCCAAAGCAACAGTCTTCTGTCATGCTAAAATAAATTTCAGAATGACAAGAATCAACCTTTGAATTTATTGGTGTTACTGTATGTCACAACATAACATAACAAGCTTATTACAGATATTATTAGTACACATCTAAAATTTTCAACAAAAACAGTGTCAGTTTTAATAGGTCACTATTACCCCTTTTTAGGTCTACATATGGTCTTGTTTAGCACACGTTCAGGAGGGGGTCAGATTCTAATCTTGCACTTTAACTTTGCTATCTATACTCACTGGCTTCCCACAGCTCTTTGTGCATCATTTCAAGGAACCCCTCACTTCACTTCAATTTACCATTGCAGCACTGATCTCCGGCTTGTCATTTCCTTAGCCAGGCAGGTTAATGCCAAAATATTAAGTGTTCTATCCATTTTTACTGTATATATGTTGTATATGCCAACTCATATTGTTATTAGAATTTGGCCAAACTATCAAATACAGATTTACTAACTTCCTCCAAAGTAATTCTTTAGAGGATATCGTCCAGAGTACAAATACATTTTAAATGTATTAATCATGTATTTAATCATGCTGTTGAATATAATAGAACTCACCAACCAAATGAATAAACTCTGTCAGTAGCTGGGAAGGTGTATAAAGCACTTTCATCAACTTTAAGATCTCACTCTACTGAAAAGTGGTAGATGTGATGAAATGTACAGTCCAAATGGCCATGCCATTACCAGCATCACATCTTTAACTTACTGTAGATCCTGCAAGAAAAAAATGGTTGGTATTGGGCTGCCAGATTTTCAGGACCATGTGAAATACATTCCATGTCCTTTTCAAACTGCTCCTACTGCTAAAAGAAACACCACGTTATTGGTAGGGGGTACCTCGAATTTTAGCCAGCGAGTGTATGTGGAATTTGTTTTGAATTCGACTGTACTGTACGTCTTTCAGATTCTGTTCCAAATTGAAATTGAGCAAAAGACATCGTGTACATGCTGGAGAAGAGACCTTTTTACCTTTTTTTTTCATGTAAACACGCAGTTATAGTACTTGTAGTGGATTGGAATTGAAGCCGAAAATTAAGGATAAGCAAAAAATAAGTGGGAGTGAGTGTTTGCAAGTAGGGATATGTGATCGAGTTATGATAGAAGTAAAGCTCTGGATTTGCTTTCCAGATGATGCCAAGGTGTTTGAAGTGAAGGTGAGGCAGGTGGAGGACTACCCAGTGGATCTGTATTACTTGATGGACCTTTCGTTCTCCATGAAGGATGATCTCATAAGGCTGCGAACGCTGGGCAATGACCTGGCTATTGCCATGGGCAAGACCACAAGCAACCTTCAAATGGGATTTGGGGCTTTCGTGGACAAGCCTCTCTCACCTTACATGTTCATTTCCCCCAAAGAGGCTGTGGAGAACCCATGTTATAGGTGAGTGTTGTCATACAAACATATGAAAAGTTGGAAACAAGAGGAGGCCATTCAATTTAGTTCTTAGTAGCTAATTCATCTCATCAGCATCAAGAACGTGGCTGGGTAGATTGATTTAAACTTTCTCTACTCTCCAGTTTCAGATAAGTGGAATCAAACACTTCTCCACATTGACACTGACTTGTCTTCTACCCTAAAGCTATATCCAGGGTTGTCACAGCAGTGCTTTTTATTATGTATTTTTTAATAAGTAGTTCTAATGCCATCGATAGATTTAATATGTTTTCACATATTGCAGTACAGGACATCTGTGCAAATGAGATGTATTTGTACGTCTGGGAGGATGTCAGAGTGTCAATGTGAGCCAGATTGCTACGTTATCCCCACTTCAAATCCCCCAGGTTCCTGCAGGAGACAGAGGAGGCTTTTTGACACAAAGCTTAGTCCTAATTCAGTAGGGGGCAGAAAGCGTGAGACTACATTTTTCAATGTTTCTCAGAATATTTTGCATAACAGGCATTTTTCAATCTTAACAGTTGTTTCTTTAGTACTGGTAACTTTCTTTTAAAAAAAATATACATCTGCTCTGCCTATTAAAAAATATGAAGGGCATAGCTAGGGTCCTTCATAAAAAGTATGGTTATTTCATTTGTGAAACCTGTCTGAAGAAATCGTCCAAAAAAACAAATGTGTACAATGCTGCAAAATACTGGATGGTTCTATTGAAACGTTTGGTTTTCCACAGCATGCACACGACATGTTTGCGTCAGTTTGGCTACAAGCACGTCTTGACTCTAACAGAGGAGGTAAACCGTTTTACAGAGGAGGTGGAGAAACAGAGTGTTTCCAGGAACAGAGATGCCCCAGAAGGAGGATTTGATGCTATCATTCAGGCAGCTGTCTGCAAGGTAAACCCTCACCTTCCGCCCCAAATGACACACACCCAGCTGTCAGCCGTTTCAGAAAATTGTTTTTTATTAGCAGTTAAATTCAGGTGGGCGGCATGGTGGGGCAGTGATTAGCATTGCTGCTTCGCAGGGCTGTGGCCGTGTGTTCAGTTCTAGACCTGGTGCTCTCTGCCTGGAGTTTGTATCTTCTCCCCATGTTTGTGTGGGTTTCCTGGTAGCTTAACTGGCTTCTGGGAAAACCGGCCCTGGTGTGAGTGTGTGTGTTTGTGTCTGTGAGTGACCCGCGATGGACTGGTGCCCCGTCCAGGGTGTACCCCGCCTTGCTTGTCAAAATAGGCTCCAGGTCCTCCGTGACCTGGATGACGAGGTAAAAAAATGGAGGAGTGGGTGGATTTTGTTCAGATGTTCCTCGTATAAAGACTATAAAATCTTTCAGATTGAAAGTTTAAAAGTTATGTCTGTAGCTAAAACCAAACAAATATCATTATGTTTATAGTGTAAGAAATATACAGTACATAGAAAAAAAATAAAAAAATTAACCAAAATCATCTCAAACCCTTCTTCTGCTTGTTATCATCATCACTATTGCCATTCCTCCTTATTTTCCAAAAAAATATATTTTTAAATCAGCTTTATTATAAATCATTATTTATTTCTATGTATCAATAGCCATGTTAGTGCCTTTCATACATATTTTTCATTTGCTGTCTTTCATAATTGTTTCACTCTGTGTCACATTATTATCAAGGGACAAGTAATACTGTAGGTTTACTCCATGCTGAAAAGAGAAGAGAGAAAACACAACGTTTCGGCCATGGAGCCTTCTTCAGGTGTCACTCTTCTCTTTCTTCTTCACTCTTCCTTCTTCACTCTTCCTTCTTCTCTTTTCAGCAGAGAATAAACCTATTACTTGTTCCTTTACAGCCTACGCATGCTGACACAGCTACCCACCTGAACTACTACACATTATTATCAAGTTGTGCATCGTTTTGCAAAGTGTTGCTGATAAACGTTGTCGATAATACCTCACCTGTCCGTAGGAGAAGATAGGCTGGCGCCCAGGTGCTTCTCACCTTCTTGTGTTCACCACTGATGCCAAGACCCATGTGGCTCTGGACGGCAGGCTGGCGGGAATAGTACAGCCGAATGATGGGAAGTGCCATGTGGGAGCAGATAATCAGTATGACATGTCAACCACACTGGTAAGGGCATTGGGAGAGGGAAATCAAGCTTAAATACAATTTGTGTTTGTGTAGCATTCAAATTCATCTATCATGGATCTTGCATTCACAGGCCAAGCAGGCGGTTGTATAAGCAAACAGTATATAATGAATGAGTAGACACCATGTTCATGTTTATATCTCGTTGTGATGAAACCTGAACATAGTAAAAACCAAAACAGTCAACGAGCAATCAACAAAACTGACTGGAGATTAACACTATAGCTTGTTTTAGCTCGTTTTGGTATTTTGTTATTGTAGTTTCAGTTAATAGCACCTTTCACTGATTTATGACTATAGGCCTTTTTTTAAATCTGTGAATGTGCTAATTGGTGTGCTTGTTGATTTGCAATATATACTGAGATGTGTTAAAATGAAACAAATGAATATCGGAACTAATATCATTTAATGTGCTTTTAATGGCTCTCAGAGTAATGAAAGAAATAGGGAAATTAATGCTTTATGGAGTGGCACGTTCTTAGTTTTGGTTTTACAGAATTCTTTGGAGAGGAAAATGAATGCCACTTTCTTGAAATTTTAAATTCTCAAAGAAAAATAGTCGATTACCTGAATAGTCATTGTTATGAGTAGCACACAGATCTCTGTATTTGGGAAGCTGCTTCTCTCTTGCTTCAGTGATCACATAACACTTATTTGATTTTTTTCTTTATTTGTAGGACTACCCATCCCTGGCTTTGCTAACAGAAAAAATGTCTGAAAACAATATCAACCTGATTTTTGCTGTGACTAGCAATGTCGTGCAGCTTTATCGGGTAGGAATTTCAACATATTTTAGAAAAACCATGAAGGTGCTGTGCCAACAATAACAGAGCATGGGTACAGTCAAAAATAGAGACAATTAAAATAACAGAAAAATAGCACAACGCTCATTGAATCAAAACCATAACCCTCCTTAAGGCCCAACCTTCAGCAATTGTGGTTAAAATAAACTATTTGATTCAGGGCAAGTATGCAGTTTTTTTTCTTCCACAAAAAAAGATTTTAAAAATACTTCTATATTCTCTTTTATGCTGTTTTTAATTTGACCAAGCTGTATAAAGATTACAGTAGGTGCAGAAGAACAAGATGCTCAGCTAAAACTAAAATTAAAATTAAAACTAAAATCTCAATTTATTACATTCTGTAGCTGGTACCTATTGAAAAGGTCTATGAAACTCTCCTTCGTGGTTTCATCTTAGGCTGTTGTTGGCCATCTGACAGTGTTACCAAAACCTACTGAAAATTCCCCTTTTCACGGTTACTTGAGGAGAAATGTGTTATGTGTATCACCATCACATGAGGATTTGAGCCTAATCTTATCCGTTGCTGATACACTTCTTATACAACATAATTTCCTATCTGAACACTCTACAGCTGGCCTGCTCGGCAATGAATTCAAATAAAAAAGGTGTATTCCTGCCTTTAAGAGAACTTGCATGAACAATTTCAAAATACAGTACTTCAGTCTTGTGCACAGGATGCAACAGGGGTGTTTATACAGTACGAGTATGTGAACTCTTGAATGATACTGGAACAGTGAAACAAAGGATCCAAGGACAGAAGCCAAGACAGAATGTGTTTAGAATTAAAACAAAAGGCACATCTTTATGTACAGGACTGTGACGATCCTTAGCAACTTGCTCGACCATGCTGTCTCAGCTGATTCCTTCGGATATTTCAAGGATGGGATTAGTGAGATCCTTGGATCAGTCATTTGTTGCCTCCACTCGTCTATAACCTCTTTTAGTGTATGTCTGTGACTGCACAATGCTGACTGCTGAGGCCCGTTTTTCTCCTAATGTTTTTTTCACTCATATGCACATGTGGTAGTGCTCTTGTTTTTTTAGTTTGGCTAAAATTAGAAACCACTGTTTCTAATTGACAAAAAAAAAAGAAACAATACAGGGGGAGTTCTACAGTAAATATAAGCTCAGAGGCAGGTTAAAACCTAATCTGTCCAGTTCTGCCTGTCTATATAGAAATATCATGTTTCTTTCTGATTCTCTTGCGTGTTTCATATTTTCATCCTTTCCTCCAGCTCATTTCCACCCTTGCAGCAGCTCTCTGGCTCATCCTTCATTAAACTGAAGGAAAGACGGGCCTGTCCCGATGGAAAGGTTATTGTTGTCCTCAGCACAGACCACCACAATAAAGCTCACTGTCTGAATTAGACTGTACCACCTTAATTACTGTAGGTTTGAATGACCTATGGAAATAACATTGGTGCTAAAAAAATAAGTGCCAGTTATTTTCCCCTCTTTTTAGAACTACAGCGAATTAATTCCGGGAACGACTGTGGGAATCCTATCGGATGATTCAGGCAACGTGGTCCAGTTGATTCAAGATGCTTATGCAGTGAGTTCTTCTTTTTCTGATATACAGTACGCATTATTTTAGTCAGTGAGGAAAAGCAGTAATTCCATTCAACATTACACCAATAGTTTGTCTTTAGGTTATATGTACTGTAACTTTCATAAAGCTTTAAAAAGTCACATCCTTCTTAATGTTTGTTCTTCTGGGTTAATAACCAAGTTGTCTGGTCATTAACATTATATGATGCAGTTTAATTTGTTCAAAGGAGTAAGTAGTAAGCTCAAAGCAAAACCATAATATATATAATAATATTTATGAAAATCTGTATAGTTTCAAATACTATTATTAATTATATAATACTGTAATACAGTGTAATAATGAATAATTATTTAATTGTAATACTTTATAGTACTGTAGTTCATGAGGATTTCTTTGACAAATTGTTAACAGTAAAATAATATTATAGATGATTAAACAACCAATACTAATTATAAAAACAAACATAAAACTAAAATTAGTATTTTTTGGTTTATTGTATATGAATTTAAATATTTCTCTAAAACTAAAATATATGTGAAAAGTTTGCAGCTCTCGAGTGTACATACTGTACCTGCAGGTGTGTTTGTGAGCTTGACATAAAAATAGCTTGTTTCAAAAGTGATTCTAATGTTTCCTAATTTTTCTTCCCCCCCCACAGAAAATCCGTTCCAAAGTGGAGCTAGAGCTTCTGGGTGTGCCTGATGAGCTCTCCCTGTCCTTCAATGCCACCTGTCTGAACGGAGAGGTCATCCCTGGACTGAAATCCTGCTCCAACCTTAAGATAGGAGACACGGTCAGTATGTTTGACTGCTTTTTCTTATGAGTATCTACAGTATTTAGATTCAGTGTTTGACAATACTGTATGTATTATATATTGTGTATATACATACAGGTCCACTGTATACTGTATATGGATTCAATTGCACACACATACTGTACTTGTATATAGCCTTTACTTAAAGTCACGTGGAAAAAAATGTTATTTCCTCTATGACAAGGAAGCAGGTCAATTTTCCTTTATCATATTCAGCTTCATTATTATGACTTTTATAATAGTATATCCAAGTAGGTATATTCTACTATTAACTTGGTGATACATTTTTACAGTACATATATACAGTATATGAGTTTGTAGTTTTTGTTAAGGAACACCTATGTTTATTTAATTACTAGCTAATTTAATTTCCACAAAACGTTTCATGAAAAATACAATAATACACTTTTCATCTAGCTAGATATGAATAGAAAATGTATATACTGCAGTATTTTCAGAGGAGATGAGGCAGGCGTGAAAGGTGTAATAAAGATTATTTTCTAGTGATTAGCCCTGAAGTGAACAAAGAAAAGATGCAGATGTTCGAATCTTTGTCTGAAAATCTGAAACAATTTAATCAAAGGGATGATAGGTGGTAGAGTGGAGCAGTGGTAAGCATTACTGCCTCACAGTGCTGCGGCCTTGGAGTGCTATCTATGAACAAGATTCAGCTCCTCTGTGACACAGAACTGGAAGAAGTGGTTAGAGGATGACGCAGGTATTACTGTCTCAACTGATCAAATGTTTATCTCTTGGTCTTAGAAATTTTTAATTAAAGTTGTTCACGATTCACAATGTAGTTCGTATTACACCTTTCAGTTCTGCTGGTCATGAGACCTACAGTAAATATAAATTAAATTAAAAAAATAAACATTAATTATTGAGGAAAAATCAGATGTTCAGACATTATATTAAACATTAGACTGACATACATTTACACTGTTGAGTAACATACAGTAAGATTAAAACATTGACAAACATTTGTTCCTTTGAGTATGTGTTAATGTTCCAACTGAAAGAGCAGAGGTAGGGCGAGACTCTTTAGCCTGTTTGGATCCATGACAAAATCTGTTTCCATTCAGTGACTTCAGCAGATCTGACTCAGCCACGGTGTTTATGAGAGACTTATTGTAACAGTCTGGAATGTTCTGTTCATACATCCCCCACAACAAAGGCACACACACACACACACACACACACACACAACCTCACATGTACTGTATGGTCAGTTTAGGACATTCAAGGAAATAGGCCTCATTGTTCAATGACAAAAAAAAGAATACATCTTTGTTCTTCAACTGAAATCATGCATCAGGAGAAGAGTTTTTCAGAAGAAGGCATAAAATTACAGTTTGCCTAGCTATTTTATTAAGACAATTTAAATTCTGCTGTGTGTTCTGCAGCTTGCCAGCTTACTGATTTGATCCACACTTTAATTTTTCCCTTCAGATTTGTAGTTGTTTACCTCCCTGTAAACATTTAGCTTTTTGGCCAAGAAACAGACCAATCAGTAATGGTAAAAAAAAAAAGCTGATTTCAATTCATGAAAAAAAAATCTGCCAGCGATTTATCTACCAACACACCTATTCAGTTGTCCTTTTTTTGAAAAAAAAAACAACAAAATACAGTATATTGTCAGCCGCTTCTTTACAATTTTCTTCAAACAATTGCATTCTTATGTAAAGGCATTCAATATAAGTAATAAAAACAATAAAAATAAAAATCCAACCGAAACATGTCATTAAGATCTTTCCAAGTCAGAACCCGTTGAAGAATTAAAGGCTATCGACAAGATTTCATGCTCCAGGCATCTTGCAGATAGAGTTATGGATCTGCTGAATGAGAATAGAAGACAATTTACTTCACAAACAGAAAGCTTGCTGGGATTGTGGAAGAGCCGCGCAGATGACTCTGTCTGTTTCCTGAAAACCCAGGTGTCCTTCAGCGTGGAAGCTCGTGCCAGGGGCTGCCCCAAAGAGAAGAAGAAGACCTTCACCATCAAACCAGTGGGTTTCAAAGACTCTCTGCAGATCACGGTGAACTTTGAGTGTGAGTGCCAGTGCCAGGCCAAAGCAGAACCAGACAGCCCCATCTGTAATAATGGAAACGGCACCTACGAGTGTGGGATCTGTCAGTGCCTGCCAGGCCGTCTAGGACCCCGGTGCGAGTGCTCCGATGGGGACTACAGTCCCAGCCAGCAGGACCAGTGCAGCCCCAACAAGGACAGCCCGACCTGCAGCAGTCGGGGAGACTGTGTATGCGGCCAGTGTGTCTGCCACAGCAGTGACTTTGGCAAGATCTGGGGCAAGTTCTGTGAGTGCGATGACTTCAACTGCCTGCGATACAAGGGAGAGCTCTGCTCAGGTAGGACCCTGGGAGCTGGGAAAGCCTCATGATAAGATAAAATGTTTAGTTAAACAAAATACACTGAGGCGGGTATTCGGCCTGTTTCTTTTGCTCAGTGTATGATCAGCTTATAGTACAGAAAGTTGGTTTCTCTAAAAAAAAAAGTGGAGACAATATGTTCCCAAATTTGGTGGAGGCACAGGCATGTAATCGTTAAAGTTCCGTAAATACCAAGTCTTTGGGGAAATGCTGGAGTTTAAGTTAAGTTCATGAATGCCATAAGATCACATGAACAGCATTTCCACATTCCCCAAAGAAAAGTTTACTTTTTTTAGTAAAATGAAATTCTTTGCAGTCGTGGGCATTTATAAGATGGGCCAGTTGTTGCTCCATATTCAGAAGCATTGGTTTGCCTCACATTTTAATAATTCAAGTCTAGAGTATGTCTCCATAAAATATTATTTTACATACAGCTTGGACTTAAAATATGTTATGTTTTGAAATGTCACAGGTGGCATTTATAAACAGGTGTTGTAGTGAGCTGAAATGTGTAAATAAACTGTCCAGATTGTCTGGGACAAAGCAAAGTGCTCTGTGTGAGTGAGCCTTATGGGTATCACTCTGGATGACACACAAAGGGAAACATACAAGGGCTGTAAGGACAGGCTCCTCTGCAACATCAGCATTACTTGCAGTGCTGAGGAATAAGTGTCATCTCTCTCTGCTGTTTACACTTTGCTCCATAAGATGAAATAGAAAATGTATAGAAGATCCAAATGCACTGTAACATGAGGGAGACAACAAAAGACAGCAACATAACTCCACATCAGATCTTATTTGATTTGGCTGTGTATGTTGTATCTGTTTCCTTGTTCAGTATTTAGGCTCAGTCATATCCTCGTGTACTGTGTTCTGGTCTCTTCTCTATGGAAATATTATGAGCATGGTTTTTGGAAGCAGTATAGTAATGCCACTCTCCTACCAACATTAAAGCTGTCTTTTTTTCACTTGATTGACAAGTCTCATTAGTATCTGTTTATAAGCAGATGGTCTGCTAAATTTAAGTTTCCTGTGAACTGTTTCTCACTCATATTAATCTAAAGACAAGATACCCTGTCTGTGTTATCTTCTTCACAGTGTGGAGTTGTGGTTTTGGTGGTTTCATATTCTTTTTATCAGCTGTAATGCTTCACAGAAAATGTAGCTGTTTAGTGCTTCCTTGCCTAAAATTTGTAGTTTGTGGCTTGGCCAAATATACGATTATGAATTATATTTTCCATTTAAACACTAAAACTATAGCTGACCTATTTCTGAAACCTGTTTAAAGCACATATTTACAAAACCCCCAAGAAAACCTGCTCCTTTTACACAGTGATATTTTGTTTGTCTAATTGAATCTGGAGAACCTAAGAGAAGCTGGATCTGGAGAAACTTGGGTCCTGCTTAGAGCTCAATAGTTCAGTTCAAAGTTTATTTGCCATTTCTAACACATATGGTACACACAGTAGGAATTGTAATTCACGCTTGTTCTTTTAGTGTACAGATACGTAAGAGAGCAGTAACAGTGTCATGCAGTATACAATACAACATACAGTACAGTATAAAAATATATTCAATTTACAATATACAATAGTAAACAACAGTGTGCAGTACTGTATGTAGAGCATAAATACAATATTAATGTCAGTGGTAATGATGGAAGTCAGTCGGCTTGCATTTAGTTGTTAGTTATTCAAGACTCATATCAGGAAAATAGTCATATCATATCAAGACACATAATGTACTGCTTGGGTTTAAAAACAGTGCTTTGATGCTCTGGTACTGCCTTGCCAGACCATAGAGGAGAGAACAGTTTGTGTGCAGTGTGGTTATAACCCTGCATTTTGGCACAGGCTTTGTTTCGGAAATGGTTGATATACTGTAGATCTTTTTAACTGATGGTACTGTCGGTCAGATGCTGTGAGTTGTTTCTGCAGATGTCACAACCGTATACATGGGCTTCCTGTCCTGAGTGGTTGTGTTGCTGTTTCAAACCGAGTTGCCACCCATTAGGACAACAATGCAACAATAAAAACTCTAAAGACTAACCACTTACTCATCCTGGAGTTCTCCAATACATCAGCTTATTATGGTAGCAGACGAATTGGCCTGCCTTAAACATTTACTGCGTGTGTTACTGGGTTGCTGTGGTTTGTGTTCGAAATGCTTTGGTCAGTACTGTATGTGTTGATATTGTGCTGATTAGAAGAGACGTTTTCTGACAGCAGGTGGTAAGGTAATTCCCAAATTTGTATAAATTAAGCCATCTCTCTAAATGAATTATTATTTACAAATTTGCAACTTAATTATCTAGCTGCATTTTACATAGAATACACCAGGGACAATAATATCCAAGGACTGAATGCTTTGTGAATGCTTGGAATAGTTTGTGAGAAAAGTTTGACTTAACCCGTTTGGTTGATGGGCAGCCTCCATGACAGGACAAGGAGGCTTTCGAGTTCAGTTTATTAGCTAGTTCGGTGATGAGGGTGATTCAGTGCAGCTGTGTGAGACAGACTTGTCGCTGTTATCCCTCCTGAACCTTGAATTTTATGCACTTATACTGTGGTCTTGACAGACTGTACTGTATGTGTTTCATTGTTTCCTGTGCTTTCCTACACCATGGTAATATACAGTATGATACACTGCCATTTGTTTCCAAAGATACTACAGTAGTTCAGCATGTGTAGTCCTTTGTTTCAGTGCATTAAAACACAGTGAAGGGGTGGTAGAACAATAGGAACCCATGGCAAAAATAAGGTGCTACTGCTGTAAAAGTAATTGTAATAATTTTTTACACTTATATAGTACTTTTCTGGACACTCCACTCAAAGCACTTTACAGGTAATGGGGACTCCTCTCCACCACCACCAATGTTTAGCCCCCACCTGGATGATGTGATGGCAGTCGTAGTGCGCCAGTACACTCACCACACATCAGCTCTCAGTTGGGAGGAGGACAGAGTGATGAAGCCAGTTCAGAGATGGGGATGATTAGGAGGCCGTGATTGGTAAAGGCCTGAGGGAAATTTGGCCAGGACGCCAGATTAGCACCCCTACTCATTTCAAGAAACACCCTGGGATTTTTAATGACCACAGAGAGTCAGGAACTTGGTTTTATGTCTCATCCGAAGGATGGCGCCTTTTTACAGTATAGTGTCCCTGTCACTATACTGGGGCATTAGGACTAAACCAGCTTAAACCTCTTCCAGCAGCAACCTCAGCTTTTCCCAGGAGGTCTCCCATCCAGGTACTGGCCAGGCTCACACCTGCTGAGCTCCAGTATGTTGCCAGGAGTGGGATGGCAAAGTACCATAGGAATCTTAACAGGGGAAATCCTCTGAGAGGGGGGACTTGGAGCAAGAGCTACAGTGCATGTGCACTTTCTCGGTTACTCTTGGGTCATCTCTTAGCGGACGTAATATGGGATATTAAGGTGATGTCACTTGGAAAACGAAAAGAAACAGGAATTAAAGGTTTTATTCTCCAGAAACTGGGAGTAATTTCTTAACCTGCAATGTTTAAAAGCTAAAAGATCTGCACTGTCTGCATTTAAAACCCAGAGCACAATCAGCACTTCAGAGGCCTCTCCTGAGCTATTTCACTCAGAATGTACAGTATGTTCACGTTCAGACATGATTGTTCAATATAAGATATTGGTAGGATGTTGTGTGAGGAGCTGTTTGGAATGTTTCTGAAAGACTAAAGCTTTATTGCAGTATTTTACAGTTTCAAAGTTTGAAATAAAATTGCCATCTGTTGGGTAGAAATAAACTGAATCTATTGATACACCCTGGTAAGGTGAAGGGGTCTTTACAGTTTTGTTTCTACAGTACATCTCTGACATAAGAACAAAAGGAAAGGTGGAGTTTCCTTTCGCTAACATTTATCTTCCAAACTTTTAGATGTTTCACATTATTTCAAAAAATGTGAAAAGCTAAAGTGGAAAAATAAACTGTCAGCACAGCTTCAATATGGAATAAAACTTCTGCTGTTACACAGTAGATATTGTCTCTTTTGTTGTTATTAAAATCACAGAAAGGGAATGAACAAGAAGAAAGTGCTTAATACCGCATAAACATGTTTTTCTTCAGTTATACTGATGAAGCTTCAGGTCACTTCTTGAATAGTCCTCCTGAACAAGGATGCATATTAATTTTTATCTTACAAATTGCAAATTGCAATTGAGAAAACAATTTAAACAAAACATTCATTTGGAAAAAAAAGTTTAAAATTAATTTATTTTTCACTTCAGCGTTTCATTCCACTATACAATTGTAGCTATATAAAATAACTTTAAGTATTTGATTTGAATTGTATTTTCAGTTGAAAAAGTAAAAGTTGAAAAGTTTAGCTTTATATATACGATGAATGCTATAAAAACATTAAATTTATTTTCTTTTACCTCTTAAGCTATTTTTAGCTTCTCTCACATTGCAGATGTAAGAGTTCCATAGAGATGTGATACTTTAAGCCTAAGAGCCTAAGTGATTTGTTTTTGTTTTTTTTTTCTTTTCCATTAACATATTTTATCATTTTTCTTTGGATCCTTTTGCCCTGGCTGGTATTTACTTCAAGGATAATAAACAGCACAAGACAGCTCTTTTAACCGACAGCCTAGAAACTCCCTCCAGCTCTTTACTGTATGTAGCAGGACACTATGCAGAAGCATTCGTGATTCTGGGCCTGATACTTAAGGGATAAACTAAGAACAACATACAAAAAAGGACTTTCTAAATTGATAAATCCAAGATTGAGAATTCACTATTTAACTTGCTCTGCACTTGTGGAGTGGCATGGTGTGACAGCACAGCTACTGTAGACTTAGAAAAAGAAAATGAAAATGAGGAAAATGAGTAGTGCTGTACTACAGTATGTTTAGTTTTCATATTATTCGATACATGAACAGTTAAACTCTGCTAGTACAGAATGTGTGGTTTCAACAAGCCATTCATTTCCATTTTCATTATTTGCCACTATTTTTAAATAACAATCAGCTGGTTACCTTTGGATTTTATGCCTGTCTTTCTTATTAAGGGATTAGGTATTAATGAAACAACACTGGATCAATGGGATATGAAATTCACCTAATAAGCAAATAAACTGTTGCTTTCTCCTGCCTTATTTCTTTGCATTTCTCTTGGCACAACAGGCTAAACATCACTGAATATATTTACATTTTTGATTGCTACTACTAATCCTACACTACCCCTCCTCCCCCCACATCTTTAATTCTAGCCTGAAGCCTGAATTTTAATTATTTTATTCTTGATTTCTAAAAAAATGCCAACTGCATTATGTCTGGTTTATTGTCTTTTGAATATGCACATTATCATTTTTTTAGCAAATGTTGGGAAGAAATGACTAGGCTGTTTCTCTTGTCAATAAAGCATTCTCCAGCAGGCTCCAAAAATTCCTCCCCATTGCGTAATCCCCAAGTCACTCCCAGGAGACTTAATCAGGGGAAATTAAGCCATTTTGGAGTTTTTGTGTTTCTACTCTTTCTGGCTTACAGAGGGCCAAAAAAGCTGTTCCTGTCTTTTTTTTCCACTAACATAAACCTGCTTAAGAAAACAAACTTCAAAACAAAGACCTTAGGTTTTTCTTCTAGTTTTAATAAATTCTGCAACAGAATTAGTTTACTTACAACATGTTAAGAGATGTATATACTGTATACAGTATATAGTGTATATACTGTAAGCAGCTAGCCAATACGCATTGTTTCTTATATCAGTCATTGTCTTTTGATATTCCAAAAAATAATCGAATTACACATTTCTATGTGCCTCTGTTAATAAGATAGCCTGGATTCAAAAGTGAGTTACATGTACATTTTTTACAAGGGCTTGTGCTATGGGATCATGCAACTATATTTTTAAAAGGTTACTAGCATAGTAAAATACATTTAACTTTGTACTACGATATGTACTGCTAACAATGTAACAGTAAGTGAGGTTTGAGAGGGAAGCTGCCTCAGTGTTTGTTAGCTACAGAGGAACAAGTAAAGGTTAATTCCACACTGAAAAGTAGAAAGGAGAAACCACTTTTCAGCTGTTGTGCCTTTTTCGGCATGAATGCTTAATTTAAAATTGTCAGCTGGTACCTATTGACAATATTAAATTGTCACTATTGTAATATTGTCAAAATACAATGTATTGTAATACATGTGGCTCCAGCCCTGATTTTGGAGAATTCTAATCCAGCAGGTTTTGTAGTTCAGTAATTCCTAAAAACGTGAACAATTTCACTGTGATTAACCAGATGATTCGCTAATCATATGGAATCAAAATCTGAGCCCATTAAACCCTTAATTTGTTTTGTTGTGGTAGTAGGTAGACTCCCTGATACTTCCTGTTGATCTCTAATCTCTAAGATACGTTGGCACTTTGCAAAAGAGTAAGACTGTTAATTCTAGTGTCTAGGCTAAATTCCACACTAATTTGGGACAATGCCCTCTTAATTCAGCTAGTTATATTGGCACAAAATGGCTGACTGGCGAGTAGAGGCTGCCCTTTGATGGTGGATAAATGCAGTCTTCCCCTATAAGTAATGTGTTTTTGTGATCCTTTGGCAAAAAAGTGCTACAAAAAGGCAGAGAAGATTGCTAGTCTGTAGTTGTGTCTAAAAGGGAAATACAGTATGGTGGTGTATTTAAGCAAGTAAATCAAAAGGAACCAGTTGGTAGCACATTAAATCATAAACATCGCCATGAACCCTCATGTATGTAATGTTCTGGTAGCAACAGAGCAATCAGAACTGGTTAGTAGCTGTCTGGCAAAAACTGCTCCCTCTAGTTGGTTGTTTTCCGACTCTGAATTTATATCTTCAGGCAACTTGCACATGGGGAGCTGGAATGTTTACATTCCTAATAAGGCGTAGCCACTCTTCATTCTCCTCTGGGAACAAATAAAATCTTCTTCACTCTGGCTTTAAATCAGAATTACGCTCAGAGGGGGGGGAGAAAAAGTGTCAGGTGATAAATAGGATAGGCAGACAGAATTTATCGATTCGGCAGAATTTGTACATGATTCTTTGCAACGACGTGTTTGCTTAAATAATTAAAAATGGTTTGTCTGACGTGTTGCTAAGAAAATAAGCTGATGGATGGGAGGAATTAAGAAGGTATGAGAAGATGGGTCTCAATAATTACAAGATAAAATGTTTATGGATTCACTTGCATTTATTGGCTAGTGTATTCAACATATTTCAAATTTATAAATTCCTTTCACCCTGCTAATATATTAGTTTGAGTTCTTCTGGGAGGAGACTTTAATTGGTGGCACAGATTTTATTAATTAACAGAGCCGTGAGTTGTCTTATCGCAATAAAGCATGCTGAAATTTAGGTAGTGTGTTGTTTTTGACTGAAAAACTGGCTAAAAAGCATTTCCCTAAAAGCCTGCTGCCCCTACCCCCTTAAATGCAATGCCTCTGCCCCAGTTCAATTAGCACAGCTTGAACTGTTTCTCCCGCAGGTCGACAGGGTAGGGTAAAAAGGCTTTCAGAGCTATTGCTAATGATGTTGGACCTAAATTTAAATTGCAGTAGGAAAACAACTTTGTAAATTAAATGTTTTTTTCTTCTTGGAAACTAGATTAAGTCATCTCCATATTTCAGAATTAAGAGCATGGACAGGGTTCTCTTGTTCTGTGCTGTGGTCAGTTTATCTCCTTCTCTTAATTCACTCCCCCCCCTTTTCCTTAAGGAGTGTTTATCTTTCTCTGCTGGTTACAGATACAGTGCTAGTGAGGCATTGAGCTGCAGCCCTCAACACACACTTAATCTCCATTGCTAGAATAGCTTGGCTGGCTACAAGTTCTCACTGCTCTTGTCTAAACACACAAGTCAGTCATCCAAAGAACTGCCCAGAGAGAATTTACACAGCCTTTTATGCTGAGTACATGGAATGCACTTTTTACAAAGATGGGTACAGTTCATAAGAACAGCGAGAGGCTCAGAATGTTGAAGAAAGGAAAGGAGGATTAAAGATATTACTTGCCAAATTTCAATTGAATAAAATTATTTTCCACTTCCAGTTCTCAACCAAATATGGCATTTTCTTATCCCAGTGATTAAGTCATTGGCTTATTACTGAAATCGTTTAGGCACACTTCTGTAAATGTCTTTCAGCAACAGTACTGTTAAAAGCTTTTGCTTTTATGCTTTAACAAACATTAAAAACTAATGTCATAACCAGCAGGCAAATTCTTCAAAAAAGAACACAAATAGTTCAGTTTTGTAAGTAAAAGTTCTGGCAGAATGGTATCCAGAAACTCTGAGAACACCTGAGGTTTGGGATTGTCAATTCTATCTTTCCTTACATTCTATTCTAGTATTATTATTAATTTTATTATTGGTATCATTTACATTCTAAAATGGTAAAATACTACTAAATTGTGTTGTACTATTCCACTCTGCCCGTGTTACACTGGTGACCCCAGTTTTATACTGCTGGGGAGGCAGAGCTGGCACACAAGCCAGAGCCAAAATTCTCAGACACCAATCTGCCATTCGACATCCAGCATTTACAATATAGGCTTTGCTCTTAAAAGCCCTATATATGCCCTATACAGTATATGCAATATAGGCTCATTGTCGTTTGTTGTATATTTAAGACAATACTGGACTTTAGTTAATGCCTAAAATAGGGTGGGAGCTGAGATGGCAGAACAATATTTAGGGGTACCACCTCTCTGGCTGGATCTCATGCCTTGTGCTGGTTGCTATTTTGTGTTGGCCTAGGTCATGGTGAGTGCAACTGTGGGAGCTGCAAGTGCGATGCTGACTGGAAGGGAGAAAACTGTAACTGCTCCATGCGCACAGACACCTGCATGTCCAGCATTGGCCTGCTGTGCAGCGGGCGTGGCAAGTGTGAGTGTGGCACCTGCAAGTGCACCCAGCCAGGGGCTTATGGCGCTACCTGTGAGAAGTGTCCCACCTGCCCAGATGTCTGCACTTTCAAGAAGTAAGTGTCATCTCCTGGTCATGTCTGTCATGAGGAGGCCGGATTTGTTCTGGATTGGTTTGGATTGGGGTGGCACGGTGCTGCAGTGGTTAGCATTGCGGATTGGGACCTGGGTTGAAGAGGTTAGAAAATGAGTGGCTCTGTAAGAGATATAGACATATTTATCATCATCACAGACCCTCTCAAAAAATGACTTGGTTTCTTCAATGAGCCACTAAATTATTCATATTTTCATCTTCAGCTTGATTTTGCTTTGACAGAATGTATTAAAATCACTTTAGCCAATGTAAATGTACAGTATATAATGAGAAAAATATTATATATCTATAAGTAATTCAATCAGTTAAATGCAAAGTTCTCTCATGATTAGCTGTGAACTGGCTTTCCTGCTTTTTTTTTGTCCAGGGATTGCGTGGAATGCAAACATTTCAAGCGAGGAAAGCTGTTTGACGACAACAGTTGTGCACGGATATGCCAAGATGAAAGTCAGCTAGTGGAGGACCTCAGTAAGGAATTTCTTTATAAAGAAACATCTGTACTGTCTGCTGTAAGACCTCATATTCTCAAATCAATCAGAATGAGAAAATAAACAAACAGGACTGAGGATTACTGTTTCGGGCTGGATTTAGTTTAATGGAGCTGCGTAAAACTGATCCCAAAGCTAATCTGAATGCTCAAACCATATATACAGCACATTAAGACATGAATGAAGATTTTTTCTTCTGTGGGACTAACTTTAGTTGTAACACTTAAGATAGAAACAAGGCTGTTTTTTACTTTAGTTTTAACTTTTTGTTTACAAGGCACTAGAGACTCCTTTCTGCTTGAAAGCTTCTCTTGTGAGCACTGATCTACAGCTGAAGCATTAGAACACAGGAGCATACCTCATTTTCCCCTGCACTTGGAGCCAATTTTCCTCTATACGTTGTCAAAGTATGTCCAAAGTGCCTGGTGTTATAAAGATGACTGGAAGAGCTGACTGAGAAGCTGAAATAATAATCCTATTTTTATGAGAGTGTTGTTGCAGGATTATTTCCTTTTTTTTCTATACAAAGTTAAAAATCAGGTTTATTATTATGTTGGATCAGAGAGCCTGTGCTTTTATTCTGAATTTCTACACCAATAACTACGGTTTCTTTCATGTCACTAAGTGTTTAAGATAGATGCACTGATTGTTTGCTAAGGTTAAATACAATTTCAATCTCTACAGAACCACACAAAAAGGTACAAAAGCTATTAGGCTGGTTTATTGCAGTTTTAACAGAATGCAGTGTACAGTGAGATTAGATTGTGTACCTCTCAATACGAAAAACACAACATATGAGTTTTAGTACCAATAGGATTTGTTGAAGGTCAGTTCTCTCTGTATTAACATAGTAAATAATTTTGCTAAGATGACAGGGAAATTGCACAGAATTACATGCCTAAATAAGGAGACTTCAAAAAATGTCAATGCATTTTACTTCTTACATTTTACTTCTGATAAATGGTGCTCATTGAAGTTAGTAAACTCCATAAATCATTAGCTATTATCTCAAACACTCAAAATAAAATCAATCATGTAATTCAAAGGTTATCAGATGTCCCACTGTGTTTTGAGACAATCTTGAGTATTTTTGTGTGTCTTTTTAAATCATCTATTCCGTTTAGTATTCACTTTAATTCCAACACTGAAAACATGCTCATTCCATGCATTCATTTGCCTTTTATGGGAAGAAAAAAATTTAGAAATAATTATTGTAGGTTCAACTACATCTTCTTTCAGGACTTTGATAACCTCTATCAAATTCTTTTCAAATTTTTCCACTTTATAAACCAATGACATTTATTTTTTTTAATGATTACACATATTTTTGCTTTTTATTTCCGGGATTAGATTGTATTTTCTAGCACTTTGTAACTATCAAAATGTAGCTCCTTCTTTCTGAGGAAGGAAGTAAGAAACAAGTCTTCTAATATTGCCATCTGGGAGCATTTACCTTAACTGTGGCCAGAGTGCAAAACCATCATTAGAGATCCCCCTTTTTTCCACATGACGTACATTTAAATGACAAAACAGCCAAGTATGTACTGAATTAAAGAAAGCATTTCTAGACACTGTGGTGAGAGCATTACCCAACATTATTCTAACATTCTTTTGATGCAATTTCTAGCTAACCATGACAAGAATGCTGTGAACTGCACATACAAGGATGAAAATGACTGTGTGGAGAGGTTTCAGTACTATGAAGATGCCAGCGGCAAATCAGTTCTATACATCGTCAAAGAGCCAGGTGAGAGACAAGTATTTCACGCGCATGTATTTATTTTTACACAGGACAGTGCCAAGCAAAGGGTGGAAGGCAGGATACACCCTCCAACGTAGGACAGACACAGTGGCACACACATTTACACCAGGGCCAATTTTCTCAGAAGCAAATTAACCTACCAGTACAGTATGTCTTTTGAGTGTGCGAGGAAACTGAAAAAACCTGCAGTAAACCCACATGAGGGAGAACATACAGACTCCATGCAGGTGCTATCTATTGAATGCTAACCATTCAATAGTTCAGTTAGATCCTAATGAATGTGATAGAGGAACAAATGAATTAGTTGTTACACATTTCCATGTCCTTAGATAGGCTTAACTCTCCTATCAAAGAGCAGCTGCCTGACTGTAAGGATGAGGTTGACCGGACACTCATCACCTTTGTGAAAAATAAGCAAGGATGTAGTTGGGTGGCTGGAGCAGTGCGAGAGAAATGTACAAAGTGATATTATACACTCAAGGGAGCAGAAGTGAAATTAGTCTATCCTTTCCTCTAAACTTCTATGATGAAGAAATAGGTTTTACAAAGAAGCATTCTTTTCTGACTCTTCATTTTCTTAAACCTTCAAGCCTTTAACCCAGACATAGCACAGTATACGCTGGGGTTTGTATTTATCTCCGGAACTCAAGTTGCAGTTACAGTATGTTGCAATGGGAGTTGCAGTGGCTGGGGGACTTAGGGTTTAAAAAGATTTAAAAAAACTTAGACTTGTGTGGATTGGTAACGACGCCAGCGAGAAAACCAGGCCTAACCTGGAGCCACAGGGTTTAATGATATGCAAGATGAACTCAGGTGATTCTTTGTCCAAATGTTTATTGCCATGGAGAAATGGTGCAGCTATCTGGAGTGTATTAGGGATGTTAGAGGAAACAAATAACATATTATGAAGAAATAGAGTGACGTGAATACATGTGTGGGCTTCTTATCCTTCAACACAATAACTCTGTGGTTTTCTCAGCAACAGGGCATGGTATTACAGCATTCCACCCCAGACAGCCAAAATTAGGAAGGATGATTGTGACTTGCACTCTCTCACAGTGTGTGTTCCTGTTTCATATCACAACGTTAGAAAAATGGAGTAAATCTCAACAGACAAATGTCTATCACACAGTCTCAGTCTGATGTTTGGGAGCTTCTACTGTGAGCGGTAGCTCTGTGGCTAAGGATCTGCGCCTGTGCCTGGAAGGTTGACGGTTCAAATCTCGCAGCCGGCAGAGGAATCCTACTCCAACTGCTCCAGGGACGCCGTACAATGGCTGACCCTGCACTCTGACCCCAAGCTTCTCTCCTTGTCTGTGTCTCATGGAGAAAAGCTGGGGTATGCGAAAAGACGAATTCCTAATGCAAGAAATTGTATAGGGCTAATAAAGAAACATTATCATTATTAAATTTATTTTCATTAACCTACTGTAAACGCACAATCGCTCTGCAACATAACACAAACAAATATAAAAGAGGAGCCAAAACAGTTGTGCTCTAAATATATAAAAAACATACAGTATAGAAATATAGTGGGGTTGTATATTTATCAAGAAGATTCATTATTTTAAATGTGGTATGACATTCATTGATGGTTTTTGTACTGCTGTGGATTTGAATTAATTCAAGCACATCTTTCAATTAATTGTGCACTCAAACCACCCAATCTAAGCATCCTGATAGGATTCCTCTCCTGCTTGTTAGCTACAGTATATACGAGAATGTACTGTATGCATTCAGCCAATGCAGCTGGCTAGTCTCTGCAGGAATCAGAGGCACTCCCTTCCAGTTGGAGATTGTGTAAGCAGCAGCTTACAGTGGGAAAGGCTGTTCTGAGAGATTATAGCAGTCTAGACAGTACAATAAATGAAATCTTTATTGTCACCACTTTACAGCCTACAGGACATTCTCAGTTCACTTTTACATGTCATTATTTTTTAAGCTGTTCATTGGCCTCTATAACTATTCAGTTAAAAACATGTTTTCTATCTTTTATTAATGCTTAGGGTCATGCATTTGTAATTAATTTTCTTCATCATGACCTCAGGCATTATAAAAAAAAAATCAGCTATTAAGTCATCTTCAGGATGATATATATATATCATATTTTAATATGATACTGTATATTTGGATTTCTAGTTAACCATGAAGAGAAAAATATTAATCTTATGGGAAAGATCAGTAAAAAAAAAAGCAGTGGTGATTCATACAGTAATTATCTAAGGTGTTAACCCAATATTGTGAAAAAACTAAATTTAAAGGCTCTCTTAAATTTCAAATTCAATTTTAAAGAAAAGTAGTGTATTTTAGATTGAAAGGGAAATATATGATTTATTATATAATTTTAAAGACTTATTAAAATATGTTTTAACCATTTTAAGTTTAGCTTTAGTAGTAAAACTTTAATTTTGTCCCTCAACATTTTTGGATGACTTTTAAAATGGAATAAAACCAATATAGCAATATATTAACTTTCTCACGGATTGAAACATCTATTGGCAAAGTGAGCATTGCATATTTTTTTAATCTGTTGATTAAAACAATCCTTTTTGAAAAATTCCCCACACTGTATATACACAGTATTTAAATGTATTTATTCTAAAATTTTCAAGAAGGTACATTATTCATTCGCACAACAGACACCCAAATCCAGGCCTTTTGACCCTAATTTTAAGGAATATTTAGGAGACTCTACAGCTGCAATTTTCTTCAGGCCCCACATTTAAACTGAAGCCTTCTCTAAGCACCTCTCCTTGTCAATTTAAATTAACAATCTGGACCAAGGGTTTAAACTTTTTCTTACCCCTTATACTGTATATGTTTACATATAATGACCCTCAATTTATAGGCTTCAATCTAACCGAAGCCTAGAATATAAATAATGCCGCAATCCATCCATTTTCTATACCGCTTTTTCCAGTGCACGGTCATGGGACACACCGGACACACATCACAACAAGTAGTGTGCACAAGGCAGGATACACCCTGGATGGGGGGCCAGTCCTTCACAGGGCACACAGACACAAACCTAGACACGCACACACTCTCACACTAGGGCTAAATTTACAGAAGCCACTTAGCCAACCAACATGTCTTCGGACAGTGGAAGGAAACCTGAACACTTGGAGGAAACCCATGCAGACACAGAGAACATGCAGACTCCTCACAGATAGCACCCCTATCCAGGGCCCCAGAGCTGCAAAGCAGCAATGACAACCACTCTTCCACCATGCTGCCCATATAAAGCTACTTTTAAGTATAGAATATTAATATTAGAATTGTGAGTTAGTAGATCCATAACAAGCACTGTCAGAGCAGAGTATCTAGATTTTAAATTCTACTACCTGATGGTTAAAAGTTGGCCTCTATTTCTGAGAACCCCCTGGATATTAAACTCCTAGCAATCAAATGTGCAAAACTGACCACATGACACTTCTCGTTTGAAGCCTTTGTTATTGTCTTATGACAATAATGATAAAAATATTTGTTTTTTTCTGTTGAAATGTGGCATCCCTCACCAGGTACTATTACATTACTCTTGGCTGCCATAATTACAATGTTCCATATCTAATGTATTGACCAGACGGATGTGTCACTGCAGTTAAAACCTAGAACTAAAGATAACAGTAACAGGAATAATTTGTTTTGTTGCGGCCCCATTAAAAACAATATAGACTTTCATTAAAAACAGCTTTGAAAGTATTTAGCTCCAAAAGGGGTTACTGAAAACCACACATATCATGAGAGGAAGATGTTAAAGTACTCCTGGTTTTGAGGCAAGAGATTGAGTGAGAAGAGAGGAGGTGGAGGGGGATGATAGTGTCCTAAAAATAGTTTGTTCTTGTGTGATATTTCAGTATCTGAGCAGTACAGATTGTACAGAGTTACAGTGATGGTACTGTGTTATACATAAACATGTATGTCTCCTGGACATCCTCGTGTTTATAAAGACTAATAAGATAAAATTACTTAATTCGCCATATACAATTTCTTGTATTAGGAATTTGTCTTTTCGCGTACCCCAACTTGCTCTCCATGAGACACACAGACAGGGAGAGAAGCTTGGAGTCAGAGCGCAGGGTCAGTCATTTATATGGGCACTCCTGGAGCAGTTGGGGTTAAGGGCCTTGCTCAGGGCCCCAACGGAGTAGGATTCCTCTGCCGGCTGCGGGATACGAACCGGCAACCTTCCAGCCACAGGCACAGATCCTGAGGCACAGAGCCACCGCTCCGCCCGCCTTTATTTTTTAGAGCAGTCCTCCATGCTGATGTGTCTTTTGCTATGCAGATGACTTTCTTTGTGTGCAAGACCATGTTGCTGAAAATTAGCATTAAAAACATTGGAAGCTGAAGTTCAGATATGTACAGTACCAGTGTACTTTTGTGACCTGTACCAGATCTTTACGGTAGTGTTTCTGTATGGTAAAAATACTGTATCACCCCTTTTCATCAGGCCTTGTGTCATCCACATGGTCAAGCCTGCAGATGCTGCTAGGTTTTCATCATCCATGTTTTGCAACAATATTCTTGCAGCGTTGCTCATTGTAAGGTAGGGATTACAAGCCATGACAAAGGCATTGATTTATTTTAGGTAGACCCTTTTACGTAGGGAAAGTTGTTGTGTTAATCTGACAGTGTCTGAAAAAAAAAACACACATGATATGAGTTATTAGCTTCTCCAATAAATTTGCAAGAGTGGGCTAGAGAATATACACAAGATCTCATGATATTAATGCTTTGTATTTCTCCACAAGATAAGATCATTCAGTGTGCACACAATCCTTTCATTACTGTTCTATTGAACTGGCATTCAAAGCATTTTGACATTATCTATTCAGTGCTGATATGGAGCTCGCTCTTTTCAAAACAAGAAGTAGCTACTATAAGTACAACTGTCAAAATAGGCAGCACTATTGCTGAAATGGCTTACGATATAATTTGCTCTCTTTATAAAACAGAAGGATCGTAAGTGACACTTCAAATACTTTACACTCAGTACTCTTTTACCACAGGGCCAGAGGCTCTGTCATGAATGAGAATAAACAGCAGTGTATTCCCAAGCAATGGATTTTAAAAAGTGACCAAATCATGAAAATATTGTTATGATTAACAGTGTTTGCTCCACATGATGGTTGTGAACATTATTAATCCAGTGAGGAAATTCAGGCTAATTACTTTGCCTGATTTTGTAATAATTCCATTGTTTGTGTTTCATGCATTATGGCTCTTTTGAAATTGTAATTATTCATGCCCTATTGTGTGTGATGTCTGCTTCTCATAAATTGTAAATACAAAGCAAATTCCTGTCAGGGTAACAATGCTTTATTAGTTTTACAGCTTGTGCACTTAGTTTCATGATGACTATCAGATTTTATATGCAAGTGAAAATCTGCAATTTGTATTTACTGAAAATAATGACAAATATCAAATGAAATAAATTACTTCTTAAAGGATTGAATTACTTACCAGCGGTCAATTGGAATTAAAACTAGAATAATCGGGTTCTTTTGGCCAGGATTAGAAAGCCCAGCTTTACATTATACTGTACATCATATGATACAGTATATACCACAGGTATAATTGTAAGGCTAGTACAGTATGTCACAGTCCTTTCACTATGTTGAATTATCCACCCATCCATCCGTTTTCTAACTGTTTCTTCCAATTCAGGACTGTGGAGGAGCCCAGATCTATCCTAGCGAGCAATGGGCAAAGGGCAGGGTGCACCCTGGACAGGATGCCAGTCCGTCGCAGGGCAGACACTGACACAAACAGACATGTACAGTACACACTCACACTTAGGGCTAGTTTTCCCAGAAGCAAATTAACCTGTTTTTGGACTGTGGGAAGAGACCTAAGCGCCCAGAGGAAATCTACGATAACATGGGAAGAACATACAGCATAAACTTCATGCAGACAGCATCACAGGCCCAGAAATGAACCCAGGGGCCAACAGTGCAAGGAAGCAATGCTAATCACTGCACCACCATGCCACCCACGATGAAGTATCATAGCTGTAATATCATGTCGTGAAACTTAGTGAAAGGAGGTGTGTGTTCTAAAGTACTGCTTTCAGGACAAGAGGCTGCCTGTGCATGTGAAAATAAGAGATGTATGCAGACAACTCAAATAAATTCTGATATTTAGAGAGAATTTTGAAGCACTCAGCAAGCACATTCATGCTTTTCTGTTTCAGACAAATTCTTAAACCATCAGTCTTTATTTATAAGAGCTTTACATGTAATAAACAGTTGGTCTTGCCAGATAAACCTAATCCAGTATTAGGACCATTCTAATTAAAATAAATCAACCATATAAGACAATGCAACATACTGTATCAGTATAAATGTGTCAAATAGAATGCATAAGGTAGATTATTAACAATAGCTTTAATCTAGTTTAAAATGAGTGCATTGGTCCTTCCCATATAAAATATACAATACTTTAGAGTCCCCCATGCTTGCAAGCCCTTCTCCCCTATAATCATTTTTATTATTTTTAGAATAATATGAAACCATGCATTCTAGTTAGGATTAAGTTGGTCATTGTTTAAATAAGCCTTTGTAACTTCTAAACAGCACCTTAGAAGCAACTCTGAGCTATGAAGGATCACCTACATAATGCAGTCATACATGATAATATCTTGCCACCATAATTTTGCACAATTGAGGTTAAACATGGTTTAAAATGCAAAGCATCACAGAAGCACACATGACTCTAAGCACCATGTAGAGCACCCATTTTCTCAATTCAACCTTCAGTCTTACCTAGAAGTGGAACCATTTGCTCAGTATAATTTAATCTGATACCAGCAGGGTGACCTGTTCTGTCTGAATTCAACAACACAAAGTTTGCTTTTTGTCTTCAAACCACGCAATTTAAAGTTGCAGTACCACCTCATTTCAGAGATAAATATCTATAGTTGGGTGTCATCAACATGAAAAATGTTGAGTTTGCAGATACTGTATCTCAGTATCCCGTTTTTACAGTAGAGCTAAACGCAGATTGGAAGTAAGCCTAAAGTATTATGGTGTTTAAGAAATAGAGGAGTTTTTTAACAATGGTTGTACCATCGCACATTTACATTATTCTAGAACAATATCTAGAATAGAAGATTGGAAATAATATTTAAAGCAATAGTAACAATCATAGAAAATACTTCCTTGAATAGTTCAGCAGAGTTTGACTTTTTTTGCTAAAAAAATTCTGACTGGATAATCAATGCAAAAATTTGTTTGGTTTCAGGTACTAAGTCCCACTTTTGTTGATACTGGAGAAACACGCTTCAAAAATAGATATACAAACTGAAATTCCATTAAATGAATCATTTTTTTCATATTAAAATAACTTTAAAAATCATGTTAGAAAGAGGGTATCTAAGATCTTCAACTCTTGTTTCTTAAAGCAGTAAGAAGTAGAGATCGACATGCTTATTCTGTCTGCCAAGATAAAGTCCATGATAATCAATAACCGTGACCAAACTATCAAACACTCAAAAGCATGTACAGTGTTGCAATTTACAGCATGTGCTGACTTCATTTTGATCTATTGCTAAATAACTGTGGTTAGTTGCGTGTCTTTTTTGAATGATTATTTCTGACTGTTACAACCTGTTACAGTTCACTGTTATTATCCCAGACAAGTATGAAGCTGCTGTGCTACAGCAGAACTCATGAGGTTAACTTTTTTCATCTTGATGTGATACTGCAGGTTTCAGCAAATTTCAGATATTTAACAATTTGCTTGATTTTTCATATTTAGCCTAGTTTATCACCAATAAAAAAGTTCATGATTGGAAAGACATGCCACAGTCACACCATTTATGTAATAAAGCTTTTTTGAACTTAACTTAACTTAAAGATGGTAGATTAAATGAAATACTAATACTAAAAACTAATACATGTAGCTTAATTTAAAAGATTGCATTGCAGACTGAGTTAAAAAAATATTTGTTTCATTAATATGAGTATACTGTATAGTTAAAATACTTGTAAGCAAACCTATTACAAGTGGCCTCAGAATTCCAAATTCATTCGACACTTCTCAAAAACAAACCTCGCTTTCAGTGATCTGCAAGTCTACAGTATGCATGCTAGAGGCAAGTTTACAATCCTAAATATTTTATCCTGAGATCTTTAAAGTAAAATTAAAACATAATAAAGGAGATACATAGGCAGTGCTACAGTATATACTATTATCATATTGCTAAATGCCACATGAATACATTTCAATAAAATGTTTCCTTTTTATGTAGTGGAGTTTATACAAGACAATTGCCTAAAAGCAAAAGAGACGTCCTATTCTGTGGTCGTCTCTACTAAACTATGTAAAATCATGAAGTTAACCAAAATTTTTACATCTATTTAGCGCTACGTACGGCTATGTAAGGGAATATGAGAGAAATGAATAACCTTCTACAGAAGAACCATGACTCGGAGCCTATGAAGTTTTCATAACCCAGTTTGTAGGCACTGAACCAGGTTATTGACAAGTCTGAATGGTATTTTCCAGACTGCCCCCCAGGTGCTGACATCCTGGTAGTGCTACTGTCTGTGGCTGGTGCCATTCTCTTCATTGGCCTGGCTGCTCTGCTGATTTGGAAACTCCTGGTCACCATTCATGATCGCCGCGAGTTTGCCAAGTTTGAAGAGGAGCGCGCCCGTGCCAAATGGGATACGGTAAGGCAGCTGCTGACTTTGAAGTCCGAAAAGAAAATAAATTAAAAAGAGGATGCTAATCAAATGCTTTCTTCTTCAGGTCTAAAGCTTACAATAGATCTGATACTTCATTTTATCATTTTCAGTTTGATGCTTGTTTTTCTCTTTTGTAATGTGTATACCCAGATACACATACTGTATATTGTATTGTTCAACATGTCATGTCATGTCATTTGCCAAACCGCTTTATACCAAACTGTGCAGGGTACACCCTGGACAGGACGCCAGTCCATCACAGGGCAAGTGCAAGCCAATCACACATGGGGACTATTTGGAGGCCACGGTAAAGGCCGAGGGGGAAATTTGGCCCGGACACTGGGATAACTCCCTACTCTTATTGAGAAATGCCCGGGGGTCTTTAATGACCACTGAGAGTCAGGGCCTCAGTTTAGCCTCTCATCCGAACAACGGTATTGTTCAACAATTTAAAAAGAAACATGGTCAGAGAGGTTGATGGACAGCCCAGTATTTATTCCCATAATCCCTAGAGCCATATATATTTTTGTGTACCTGAACTATCTCCTATTTTACAGATATTGATGATTGTACAGCTGGGGTGGATTTGTGTGATAACTGATATTCAGATTAGTGTACTCGCCTATTAATATGTTGGCTTGAACATACTGATACTTTCTTCTAAATACAATAACGTTTTTTTTAGTATTGTGTTTCCTAATATTTAAGGAGCATCAAGACATGCTATATGATATGATTTTAATGACTGATTTTAAAGACCGTAAATCAGACTGGAAAGTAACTCCAATAACAGAATGCAACTAAAGGTCTTGGATATCTGGAATAGTGGATGATTAAGAATTAAGCATTTTCATGGGCTATATTCTACAAACATGTCCTGTAAGAAACCAGAATAATGATCAGCTTTATAAACAGTGAGAAAAATAAAATAATTCAGTCCTCCTCTAAACTAGAAGCTCCTGCAATCGCTCCTCCTGAGTAATAAATTGTGAAGCTTTGAACTGTCTGGCTGATGCATCTTGAACATGCTGCAACCAATATAATCTCGAGTCATGAGAGGCCGACAGACACAGTGTTGCAATTGTTCAATCAAAACATATTAAATACGAATTAAGGATTGGAGCCCCAGAGCCACTGCCACCACCTTTAGTCTCTCTGTACAGGTTGTGTCAAAACCTTTACAATATTTAGACGTAACTGTGTTAAGAGAAACCATTTAATGTGCAAATAAGTTGATTTATAACAGAGTATTATAAAACTTTCCTAGTTAACACACTGGGCTGCCCTAACCCTCTAATACTGTTGTAAACTATAAAAGAGAAGGGGAGAATCTGTTCATGGATCCAAGGATATTAATTGACAGCATTCTTGTCTCACCCCAGACTTTGTACATGGTATTTCCAAATCTATTACCATACAACATACAGTATACCGTGTATAATAAAAACTGAAAAGTCTGTCTTAGAATATTTGGATAATTTATAATGTTATAGTAGTACTGTAAGTACAATTGTGGATGCAGTTGTGCAAATGAAAATTTGTCGTGGCATGCGTTTTAACAGTCACCAGGTTATTGCACATACACCAAAACAAACATTGTAACACATCATCTTCCTTTGGGTGCAAATACAAGTCAATTTTAATGACACCCAATTGGCATGACTGTAAAAGACTTGACTATTTCTACACAAAACCACAAAATGAGCGCTCTTAGCAGATATACGGAAACCAATCTAGCTTTCTCTAATTCCTCCTCGCATAGATAAGCCTTTCTAATCTATTCTTTGAAAGCCGTCTTATGTTTTTCTTCTGGTATCCATGTTCTTTTAGCCGGTAGTAAGAATCCTTGGCACTTAATCAAGGTTTGGCATCTGTGTTTGTTTGCTGCCACCTTCTGGCCAAAACTTTTACACATTGAACCATCCATCCATCTCAACATGCGCAAGGCAGGATACACCCTGGATGGAACACCCATCCTTTGCAGGACACAAAGGAACACTGACACTGTATACACACTCACCCATGGCCGATTTTCCCAGAAGCTACTTAACCTACCAGTATGTCTTTGGGCTGTGGGAGGAAACCAGAGCACCTGAAGGAAACCCACACAAAAATTATCATTATAATAGTTCCTTACACTTATATAGCACTTTTCTGGACACTCCACTCAAAGCACTTTACAAGTAATGGGGACCTCCTCCACCTCCACCAACGTGCGACCCCCCCGGATGATGCGACAGCCGCCATAGTGCGTCAGTATACACTCCAGCTATCAGTGTGGAGGAGAGCACAGTGATGAAGCCAGTTCATAGATGGGGTTTATTAGGAGACCATGATTGTTAAAGGCTAATGGGAAATTTGGCCAGTACACTGGGGTAACACCCCTACTCTTTTCAAGAAATGTCCGGGGATTTTTAATGACCACAGTTTTATGTCTCATCCTAAGTGTACTGTTCCCATCGCTATACTGGGACATTAGGAACCACACAGTGTTAAAATCTTATGTTCTATTTGATGAAAGTGAAACCCATTTGGTGACGTACTACAGAAACACTGAAAAAAACTATTGTATTTGTTACTTTTTTATTTGTTACAACATTAAATTATTTCTCTTGACTTAACCTGATCAAACTAAAACTTAGACTCTGCAGGTGTACAACCATAAGCCAAATAAATTGGCTTTGTTCTTCATAAAACCAGTACACAACTTATCCAAAGATCAGGAAGTTTAAGAAACCAATGGAATTTCCTCCTACAGTGTATTAAGAACAGAAGAAAAAATGTCTCATTTCCTTTTATATGTTATTTGCTAATAGGCTTATTTTGAAGCAGGTCAGGATATCCCAATCAGATCATTCTTACGTCATTTCTCCTGCACTGAGTTTTACTTGAATTAGACAGCCTCTTAACAAACAATTGAAATACTCTTCACTCATACATTATAGTGACAAAAAACACTATAGCTTGGTCTAGATATATCAGACGATTCAAAGAATAAATTTGTTCTGCTTTGATGTTGGCACTGTCCCCACTGTTAACTTTACCAGGAAGAAAGAGAATGAGAGTCAATCTCCTGAATTCCCTCACACACCAGCTTTCCAACTACTTGTCTGCATGCAGCTTGCCAAAACTTCAGAGAGTCGTGGGGGAGCCAGAGCCTATCCTGGCAAGCAGCTGACGCAAGACTGGTTATGCCCTGGATGGGATGCCAGTCCATCACAGGGCACACACAGACACAGACATGTAAACCATGGCCAATTTCCCCAGAAGCCAATTACCTACCAGTTTGTCATTGGACTCTGGAAGTAAACCCATACACACATGAGAAGAACATACAAACTCCATGCAATCAGCACTCCAGGTCGGGATCTGAGCCCAGGACCCCAGCAATGCTAACCACTGTGCTTCCCACGTTGCCCACTCAGCAATTCCAGTAAAATAACCCTTTGTTTTGTTCTAGGCAAACAACCCCTTGTACAAAGGAGCGACCTCCACCTTCACGAACGTGACATACCGAGGCAATGCAGAGTGAGACCAGGGCAGCTGATAAGAAATCATCGAAACTCAGGAGCCTGCAAGCTTGGAGCCAATAGAGGCACAGGGTTTGAAGAATGTAATTTGAGACTATGAGCTGTTACAGTTCATCTGGTTGTTTGAATTTTGCTAGATTCCATCTTCTGTTAAGTGTAAAATAATTTGTTGTTTTTTTTCCCCGTTGTATACTTATAGAAGATTGGGGCTAGGCAATCACAAGCTTGGGCAGTGCAAATGTATTAATATTAAGTTGAGGATCTATTTCAATTTTAATGTAGCACTTCAAAATGCAACTGAAGTCTAGTCCAGATCTCTGTATCGTTGGAATGAGTTGGCATTAATGATGCATTGTTTCCCCTTGTAACACTTTTTCCCAATCATGTTTAGTTTCAGTCTAACAGTCAGAACTGAGATACAAGAACAAGACATGTTCATTTCCTATGAGTCAGTGGTTAAAAAGTGAACACTTCTTAAGTGGGGGTAAATGTACTGTTAAAATGACCTATTTAATTCTTTCCAACTTTAAAAAAATCCAGAAGTTCCCAAATAAAATCTAAAACTTATATGTTTGGTAGAGTGTGTATGATACACAGTAGTAAAGAGCATACAAATAGTTTTTTTTCTTGTTCTAAGATAGCTTAGAAATTGGAACAATCAATGTTTCCTGTATCATATATCTACTGTACATTATACATACCGGTATAATGTTTATACATACTGTACTGTATATACCATTCCTTTTGTGAACTTCCGGGCTACCACAGGCAGTAGGTGAAAACATTTATCTCCTTTAACTTCAGCTTTTCACAGGCAATACCTGAAATGCCCTTAGCCTCTTAGGTAGATGCCAAAGAAATATATTAAACAGTTGCATTCTGAATTAGGATTCACTGTAGGCTGTCATTACTCGAGTTTAGATTCTCCAGACAGTGCCAAATAAATGCATCTTGCTGTGTTGTAATGAAATATAGTGTACTATATGCCTCTCTCTCAAACACAGTTTTTATTTTTAAAATCAACTTCTTATGACAAGGAGGGATGACGACAACCAAGTAACTTTTCACTCAAGCTCTTCTAAATCATAATCGTTGTCGATGTCAGTTCTGATTCATATATTATAAGCAAACTCCTCTTTTTGATTTTCAGCACACGCATCCCTCCTCCAACCCATCTCCATTTTTGTGGCCGTTTTTTGGCCTCCTCCTCTCTCTGCATGGGAGTTCTAGATTCCTCATCCTATGACCAGGGGGCTGGCCATCAACCAAACAGGGTAGCCAAATCTCACCATGCCTAAGTATGCAATTAACATCCTGAAACACATCTACCTGTAATTCATAGGTGCCTTTATTCCTCATGAACTACTAATTTGATGTTGGCCTGCAGCAGATGGGCAGTTTATCAGGTGCCCTGGAGTTTACAAATACAGCAGAAAGAGCCATGCACACAATTCCCTTCCAAAGACAAAATGAAGAGGCTCAAGTAAAATATAATTTAGTAGTTTAGTCCAATTTCTGACTGCCTGATACTGGGACTACAATTTGAAATCTTATTTACACAAAAAACTATAAGTGAGTATCTTGGTCCAAATATAAAACACCATTTCAAAAATTTCACTTAATAATTTTGTATGAAAGCTGCATGACACACAAGTGTTGCTTTCTTTAATGTTTTATAACAAAATTAAAATGTATTGGTTATTTTTAACATTTGTAGTGATTTCTGGTGAAAGCAAAACTGTGTCTCCAGATCATGCACATTACCTAATGTTACCTTTTTGCTTGTTAAATTTAGCTTTTGTTACTCAGCATTTCACTTTAGAAGGCTAGTTGGATTTGCTTTTAACAGAGAAAGTGTGAATTTAGTGTCTGGCATACAGACCTTGAGAATTGTTTTTTTGGTTACCTTTATTTAATAAATCTTATCTGGACACTGTGAAAACCAAATGAGGTTTTCAATAGGCAGCCTTTGTGTAGTCTCTTTGTTCATGCTGTCTAAAAAACGGGTTTACTGTCTGAGCTCATCCTTGTAGAGTATAAGGAGGCACATTGTTGTAGAAGAAAATAGTTGTTGACTTTGTATTCATTTATCAGCTTGTTTTTACTATGGTTTTATATTAAGCAGTGGAAAACTGTAAAGCTGTTGCTTTAGTTTTGATCATAGTATCATCTGATGGTTTGGTAACAGGTAATTGACTTGTACATTGACTTGTAGTAGGAGATTAGTCAGACATAATGCATTTGTTTTTCAGAAATTCAATTTGTATCAATTATACTGTATATTAGTTGAATTCAAAGGACAAGGTCAGATTCGAAGGTCAATTTCAACACATAGTCCAGTCACATTTATTTTTTATTATGAATCTTATCATTTGAGTTAAGGTGGAAATACAGCTAAACCAAATTAAGCAAGCCTGAAGTGGAATTTAACCAGGACACCAGGGTTAAGCTTCCACCAAAAACCAAAGAAACTAAACTTATTGGAGTTTGCAGGCCTCATTTACCAAAAGAACAAAGTAGTTATTTTCTAAGGTGCATCAAATAAGTACGGTACAGTATTGATGTTGCTTAGCTGTTTGTGTGAGTATGGTAATCGCTTCTTTATTTTGGTATGAAGGCTTTTTAGCAGATTATTACATGAAATATAACACTTCCCGTTCCCTCAGAGAAAATGTTGAACGGCTTAATGTTTTAGAGATGTTTTAAGATTTCTGTCATTCATCAGGGAACTTCAAAGTGGACAATGAAAACAAGAGATAAAGTATTAAGCAGAAAAAAATAATCTAGCACTTCATAAAACCTTGTCATGTAAAAACATGGTGATCCCCCATATACTGTGTGAGTGTAACAGTCCAGTTTTGTTTCCTTTCGTTCTGAGGTGTTTTAGCACAAGCTTGTTGATTGGGGTTTAGGCTGAAGAATGTTATGTAATCTTGCATCTTCTCAGAGCATTTACTGTAACTGTTGAAAAACAAAGCACAGCATTATGCTCATGAAAAGGCATAGTTTTCTTTTGAACATTATTTTCATGTGGTTTTTATAGCATATGAGGAAGTTCTCTTTGGGTCTGAGAAATGCTTTGTAGAATAGAAATATTTATTGTATTTTTCTTGGGGCTATGAATGATTACTGAACTTTTAAAAACATTTTAAATAAAGCCCTGTTACTGAAATAATGGCATAGCAAATTAAAATCTCGAAGCGACATTTGGTGCTGCTAATCCTTAACATTTATGATATAGGAGAATTATATGAAAAGGAAATATTGATATTTTCTTTTGAGAATAGATGAAACTCTATGAGCCAGATGACACATATACAGTACGCATACACACTGGATATATAGTTATTGTATTTTTATTAGTCTTTATGTTTCTAATTTAATGGGATTCAGTCATACATCTATCAGTCATAAACAAAAAAAAAACCATTCAACTTGAAAAGGGATTTCAGGTTGAAAGTCTGTGCATGAGAGTACAAAAACTCACTTTCATTTTACATTTAAGTATTTTCATGTGGTATATTTTAAATGAAACATTCTGAAATATCTATTTTTCAGTTTAGGTATACAGCAAATTGTCATTATAACCATAACAAGCAATAAACATGCTACTGCATTAGTTTAGATGAACTCCTAAACAGAAATAGTTACCACTGGATGCAAGAGCTGTTTTCTAAATTTGTATTTCCTATTAAAGAGAACACAAGCATCAGGTTACAATGACATTTGTTCTTTTGTAATCTTCTAGTGTTCTTATGTAACCAATCAGATGGTTGTACAGTATATTAAAAAGGGATTTAGCTGTCAGGGTACAGTACAGTATACCAAAATATTCTACATCCCTCCCCTGTTCTTTAGGACACAAACCTTATGTGACTTACAGTACGTGATCTGAATTTGATTTGAAGCAGTAGAAACATTGCCTATCGAATATTGTTTGTCAAATTTGCTCTTGTCTATTTCTCATTTTCTGTTCTATGTGGTCTGTACTATTGCCATTACTTGTTGTAATTGATTATTTGCAATTGTATATGCTTTGTTATAAACATAGGTCTCAAATTATTTCTCAAGACTGAATGTAATAAAACATGGCACAATCTATTGTTTCAGCCTGTTTTTTATCACCAATGTACTCTACAGTACACACATATATATATGCAATATGTATACTACAGTACTGTATATAGCCTATGTACATACAATATAACATGTACAGTATCTATATTGCATTGGATCCCCTTATGTCAAAAGTCACCTGGTAGTCTGGGAAATGGTTTCAAAACAAACATGTACTGTATATGTAAATGCAGAAAACAGCAATAAATTAACATAAACATTTACATCTTAAAGAAAGGCTAAGATTAGGTTTCATAACCTAATTTTCTATTAGGATTTTTAAATTAGTTTTTAAAAAACCCTTTCAAAGTTGAAAAGTTGTTGTTACAACTTCTTATTACTACACAACTCACTAAATGTTATAAGCAAATGTTCCTTTTTAAACTGGGATAGCTATGTTTAGTATTTCCAGCCATGTTATTAAGTAAAGAATGGTTTAACCTGATGTACTGCATGTTGTGAATATTATGATGTACAAACAATGTAAATGATGTAATGCTACTATTTGTGTTGCATGAATAAGTATATAAATAGAGATTCTAAAATACAGAATAATAATACAGTATAATAATTGAAATGAATTAAATAATTGATTTTGGTTACAGGTAACCAGTACCTTCCATCTATTTTCTAACCACTTCTTCCAATTAAAGGTCACGGGAGAGCCAGAGCCAATCCCATCAAGCACTGGGCACAAGGTAGGATACACCCTGGACACAAAGACACAGCCACATTCACACATAATCCGAGCACCAGGAGGAAACCCATGCAAAACAGCAAAAACATAACATGTCCATGCTCCAGTGCTGCAAGACCACAATGCTAATCACTGTACCACCATGCTACCCTGTAACCAGTAGCAAGCTAAGCAAAGACACCTGATCGTTTTCAGTTTATTTCTGGAATGATGGCTCCCTCTGCTGTTTTTTATTGTTATGGCAGATGCCTATATCCCCTTTATAATGAAACAAAAAATGTTTTTAGCAAAACAGCAAAATTAAAGGCAAACTGCTGATCTTTGTTTATAAAGTATGCATTGCAAACCAGGATTTAGAGATTAAGAGGAATAATTTATCATTTTTGATCTTTTAAATTAATAAAACAATTCTACTAAAACTAAAGAGCAAATGTTTCTGAAGTGATAAGTAGGTTACAGTCGTGGAAAAAATAGTAGTCATTCAAAACTGGTTAAATACATCTGAGAACTATTTTAGTGACATTTTTAGTGAAATATAACTTACTATGCAGTATTTTCCCTGTACATGACAAATTAAGTTGTATTTTGGAGAATTTTAGGGGTGATTTACATACTATCAGGATGGAAGTCCGGTTGTGAGCAATATACTTTAATTATTCCTTTTTATTTAATACTGTTCTTACTCTTACAGCATGTTCTGTGTGTGCATCACACAAAGTCTGCAGAGACTACAAAGTCTAGGTAGGTAGGGCAGGAAGGAGTCATTTTGTTTTTGTGAGGGCAACTTGCCCTTTGAGTTAAGATGGGACTTGGGGAAAAAAAAAACATTTCCTCATTCTACTGACTCTACATAAACATTTGGAAGTAGTAACTAGCAAGAAGGCTTCAAACAGCACCCAGGGAAGCAAAAGCCACATCAGGATCAAGAAGACTCAGAGCCAAAGGGCATTTATCACCACAAAGGGATATAGAGAAAAAGGCAGCATAGAAATACATACTGTAGGTAGAAGCAGTCAAAGTCAAACCAGTCAGACACTGGTGACCTTTTGTGGTCAGTCTAGGACTACTCCTGCCTACCTGAATAAGGATAATGATGCATCTAACCTGTATTACAGTGAGTCTTTGTGACCTACTGTAGGGCCCAGTGGTGAGTGAGGCCAGGATCACAGGCTGGGTAGGAAAATAAGGCCAAAATAAGAATACGCAAATGACAAGCAATAACAAAGTATGACACTGCAAGAGAACCAGGGGGCTAAACAAAGCTCTGAGCCAAAAGAAAGAATGTCAGGAGGTATCTGAGCATCTTTGAGGGGGGGGAGGGGGAAGGCCAGCTCTGACTGCAGAAGGTGAGTTGAACCCATGTGGGAGAGTACTCTGGCAGTCATGTCTGAGAGCTGGGCTATCAGCCATGGAGTCTGGTTCAAAACTGAAGCACTCAAGAAAAACTTTAAATGCAAAAAAAAACTTAATGGGTGAACAGAGCTTCCCAGCGGTGCTACCATTAACATGCACTCAAGAAAAAGTCTTTGAATTACTTAAAACTGCAACAGACCCAGCCTGGCAAAGTGAAAGAAAGGCTTTATCATTTGCATTTTCAGGTCTTACAAAACAACAAATGGAAAGCACAAAAAAAACCGCAGGTATGACTGCCACTTAGCCATTCTACCAAAGGCTGTGCTCACCCTTATATAGGAAACACAAACTTTATTACACCCATGTGAGAATGTGTAGGCTGTCACCACTAATCTAATCAATTATCTAATTATCACTCGGTGTTTAGGACTTTCTGGATCCTGCAGAGTGGCAGAAACGTTTGATTGAACAACAGACACTGGCCAGTTTATAAAGCAGTTTGTATCATAAAGATCCAATTGTGTAAAACCTTTTTGTGTTTATCATTCATCCTTCCTTATATGACTCAATAATGGATCCTAAACACAAAACAATAGTGCAGAACATATGGTTTTCGTTCATATGTAACTATTCTGACAATTTTACATGATCATTTCTTGAAAACATGTCGATCTGAGTCCAAACTGAATGTAAAACACAGCTGCTATAATCAAAACCCTATAAGACAGACAGGTTAAGGGCTCTAACATTTAATTGGAATGCTGTCCTGGGTGGAGCATTGTTTTGGTGCCCTTCAGCAAAGTGCATACTTTTCATTGCTTCAGTAGAATGCCCAGCCATGATAAGATGCACAAATGCAAATCATTTTTCTTTAAAATATTAACCAAAACTATTAACTTACTGTAGTTAAAAGTGCAGCAACATAAGTGTGTACAGTATATTGCCCATGTGCAGTTTATATAAATATTAGTTAAAAGTTAAAAAATTACAAAGTATTATATGTATATACAGTACGTATTGTGATGCCACATAGGGCAGCCCACAACAGGGGCACACGTTCTAGGCAGGCCCCGAGCACAGACACACCACGCCACACACTTTAAAAATAAAGCTTTTTGTATTTAATATAATTTACAGTAGCCAAAAATAGGCCTCTTCCAGCTGAACACTGGGACAATGTAAACAGCCTTGTATTGTGAAAAATAGGGTTCTTCCAGAGAAACGAAAATAAACACCCCTGAGCTGTGGCAGATAAAAGCTCTTCCAGATTCTAGCTGGGAATACTCCATTCTGGGGAAAGTAGCAGCCTAAGGCTCTTCCAGCTGCCTAACTGAGAAATACTGCAGCAGGTGAAGATCTCACACTGGAAAACATAGGTAGCCTTCAGATACAGTAGGTGACAGATGCATCCTTTCCAGGGCAGATGGTGGAGCCATCCAGCACCATTTATCCTTAGTCTTGTCATGTTCAACACCTTCTTCATTTCTGCTCGGAGTTCTATTTATCCTGTCTGGAGAAGGTTGAGCAGCTGATCCTGCTCCACTGATTACTGGACCTCTCAAATCGCCTGGGATCTGTGCTCTGCCATCTTGGGCAGGTGGAAGATAAGAAAACAAACAGAAAAAACAGAGGCATAGTCATGCCTTACAATGCACATTATCTATCACAGTATATATGCTATTCAAATAAAAACACTTGATATTTTATTTAATTTTTTATTGAAATTTAAAATTCATATACTGTAACAGATCAATATAAAAGTATATGAAAAAGTAAGAATACAATACAATTTAACACTTTCTTTTACAAACGTATTCTGCTATTATGCCTCTTGTCATATCTCTGTTCTCTTTTTTTTGTGTTTGCACAATACCCTACTTTGGTATGGTGTGTAACAACATGATAGCCAATGACAAGCCACATTTCTGGTAAGCATCTCACACTTCCACTGAGCTTTTCCTCTGACTGGAATGTTCAAAGGTAATATGTATGGGGGTTTATATTATTATAATTACTTGGCATCTAACTTCTTTCACCCAGTAAAGTGATTGGTTTTAAGATTTTGGCATTCACATTTTGATTAAGGATGTGTGTACATCTTTTGCAATTCTATAAAATGTAACTTTATTGGAAGAGGTAAATACTTTTGCAAGGCAAATTAGGAGTTTACTGCTTCCTAGTATCTGCTAGATATTATTTCAAATATTTAATGTTATTTAATGTAATCTTTTCTTGACAATTTAATGTCACAATATAGCACTGGGTTGAATATAGCAATTTTAGTTGTGAGATATTTGTGTTTCGTGGTTAAAGGCACAAGGTAAAATTTTTGGTCTTACAGTACACTTGTAGCGTCAGCATAAGACAGCATGCACTCTTTTATTGTCTTGTGTCCTTTTGTGTGTTTCTTATTAATCTAGGTTACAGGATAAATACATACAGCATAGATAGATTTAAAATATTGATATTTATCATTTTATTCTGAAGGAAGATTGTGCATTCTGATAACAGCCTGTTAAAAGAAAGAGAGGAAAGAGATTGTTAATCATGTTAGAAAATATATAAAAACAAGAAAATCCTATATAATATGGTACTGTTGTCATAAATACCAATGATAAATGCAGTACTATTATTTGTAGCATTAATAACGACACAGTTTTTTTTTTTATGGAGGTATTAAACATGATACTGTACTGCTGCTTCAGTTTTAACTTCTAATGATGCTACAGTACTGTACATCTACTATATCTAATTATTGGAAATAATGCTAACAATACTTGTTGCAATAAATACTCGTAATAGTAATAATAAAAATGACGATTAATAAAAATATAGTGACCTGTGTCTTAGTGGAGCGCAGTGCAGCACCAGCAAAGGCTGATATTACAATAAGAAGAATTCCAGCAACAACAGAATGAACCATAAACATGGCCTCCGTAATTATTATCTGACCCTGAAAGAGATCAAGAGAGATGAAGTACACAACATACACACTGATGAATTAACAAATCTATAGTACATTAAACACTATCGCAAACAAGAGAAACAATGCAACATCTTTCAGAATTTTCACGAGAAACCAACTATCGAGAAAGTTGAAAAGCTGAAAAAGTAAAAACTATGAAAATAAGATGGACAAAAACTAAGGAAAACCCACATCAGACAAAAAGAGTGCTATCAAAGCTCAAATTTCTTAACAACCATAATCTTAACGCAGGTTTTCCCCCATTTAAATGCCCGCTTGACTACCAAATTCATACACTTTCTCTTTTCTTCAATGCAATGCAATGGAATCATCTGGTCCAGCTGTTTTGTAGCACACTCTGATACTTATTTTCTTGTGAAATTAGATTTCATTGGCACAGAACACATTAGTACAGAGTCTCTATTTTGGTCTTACAACTCTTATGTAATTGAAACCCATTGTGTTAGTTTTCCTTGGCCATTTATTTTTTTATTTCCAAATACATTCTCATAAACGTTTCCTTGCACAAGCCAATTTGAACTGACTCAAATATAATACTGGGAGAAATTACATTAAAATTAAGTTTAAAACCAATTGACAAAAATGATCTATATATATTAAAATATTATTATAGTTATTGTTGATATTACAATAGGAAACAGACTCACTAGGTGAATTTTCATCCAACGATCAACTTCTGGGTCAATTTCCGTTGAGTTGAAGTAAAAATAATCATTGTAGTGTAAAACTTGAGATACTATGGAGGTGATGTAAACAAAGAAATTCACTGCTCCTCCTAGAATCGACACAATGCTCACAGAAAGGCAAGCTGTCACCTAGGAAGAAAGTTAAAGGGAGTGAAAGAGGTTATACACTTGGACTGACAAAACACTATATACTAGGACTTTAGCAACTGACTCTGGGAAAGGTTATATAGTACAAAACAAACATGATTTCACATAGTGAATACAACAGGATACTTTACTATAATGTATAATTTATTGTAACACTTTAAGATTAAGAAAGCATGTTTGGATAAGCAAAATACACTACAGTTCTCGGACAGACAAATGCTCAGGACTTAAAATATATGTATTCTGTAAGCTCCCCCTAGTGTGCTCTACTATTATTAAAGCTTTGACTGTTAGGAATACAGCTTACTCTGGGTGAGAAGAAATCAAGCTAGTCATTTTCAGTTAACATTTATCAGAATCTTCAAAAATCATGACACCTCAAGGTAATCTATAAATGAAATCAAACCTTAAGTATCATAGTAGCTAATGAGACATACTTAACCACTGCCACTGTGTCAGGCATTAAATATCACTGATACTGTATGTGATATACATCCCTGGCCAAACAGCATCTGCTGTCTAGTTTAAAATGTTAGAAACAGGGCAAATGGAATGGACAGAACTTTACGGAACAGACTAAGGACTGGGAAGGTTAGGAACATCAGGATTGGTCTGGCCTCAGCCACATTTATCCCCCAGTAATAGTACAGCACAGTCACTGCTTTAATAGGAGGCTTCATGTACATACTGTAGGTCCTCCACACCATGCACTTGAGAGTGTCAAAAATGTATGGTTAACTATTTCTGGTGAGATTAATTATTCATATATATTTATAAAAAGATACATGAAAATTGTTTAGTCATATTCAGTAGTATTTTTAGAATGTAGGCTTAACTGAGGGACAACAACTACAACTACATTTGGTAAATATGATCATAATAGCTTTGTCAAAAAAAAACAACTGTAGGAAAATACGGCTTTGCATATAAATTCCAAAACATTTTTGGTTCCATTTTCTTATCTAGGGAACATTATGTGGAAGTAGCAACAGTATAAGATCACAGAAACATTTCCTAGATGTAGGAGAATATGCCCATATTTTACTAATAACAAAAAAAATAGTAACTGGGGTGTTCATCTCCAGTAAATGACTCAACTGTCAGGCACAATGCGCCGTTTGTAGATTTGTATGACATAAAGTTCCTTCCAGAGTAGCAGATTCCTTACTAGACAACTAAGAAGCTTGTTTTAATTTGGCTAAGGATTATTGGGACAAATCCTAAATCTCTAGTGAAACTATTTTGAGCATGATTTTGAGCACAAGTAAAGGAAAACCACATCAATCCATTGAAAGAACCCTGTCTGCTCTGAAAAATGGAGGAATGGAATTCACATACTGTATAAATGTCTCATATGCACACTTTCTCAAGTATATGTACAGGAAAGAGGTAATCGCTCCTCTGCTGCAGACAACCACTCAACAAAGTAAAACAAGAAGCATTATTAAGATCACAGCCCATGTCCCTAGATTTTATCCTAACAACTTGCCAAACTTGCTACAGTAACTTGCCAGTATTAAAACTCCTGATCCCTCTGCTATGTTACAAGTGTGAACAATTCAGCTTTCTGAAGTAGATAAAACACAAGAGCAAAAGAAGAGATACTGTAGAAAGAGGACCCTGAGAAAGGGATCCCATAAGCAAAGACAAAACTTGTTTTCCATCAGGAGTAATACCTATCCTAGAGCAATACCTAATACTGTACCTATTCCATCAGGAGCAATACCTATCCTGCAATGCAGCAGGATTATGTTATTGTGTTGTTATGCTATTACAGTATCAGAGCGAAAGGTTTACAGTCTAAGTTGTTTATGCCATACAGTATATGCTGTATACTACTTTGTATATTTTACCAACTGCAGCAATTGAAACTGACTATGCTTTTGCCTACACAGAAGAACAACATTCTTGTATTTCATGTGGGTAGTTTAATTGCTTTCCTAAACAAGATTATAATAATTGTATGTGAGCAAATAAATTGAGATTGATGGAGCTAATCCATACAACTGAGAGTTTATTGAGTTGCTTCTAGTTTTTGATGTGCCTTTTGATTACTTCATGTTGTGCTGTTCCCATGTTACAAAGGAGTATTAATGGTGTTCAAAAGGGGAAAAAAGTAAACAGAAAGACAAACAAACATATGGAAAATCATGTTGACAGACTTTGTTACTTTTTAACTCACTCACCAGTTTTTTGGAGGGCTTGTTCTCGCAGAAGATGCAGAGAAGACCTGCAGTGATATACTAAAGAAAACCATTGAATGAGACAAAGGAAATCCGCATAAGCACCATTGCACAGTGTGAGAAAAACATACACAAGGAGAGGCAAATTACCAACATTCAGACAGACAGTACCGACACACATGGTGTATAGTTCAGACATACTCTGATGCATAAAATGGTGTGCACATTCTTTAGAGACTGTACATCTTCTCTTTTTAATGAACAAAATAAAAATAACAGGATAGCAGGCAAACATTTTACAATGCTGTTGAGACAGAATAGTAGAATGCAAAAGTTCGGTATAGTACCACAAAGAAAGACAGACCATGATACCCATCCAGAAAGTACTGAAGCTGTTGGTGGAGTTTTCAGTCATGTCCATTTTCATAGGAATACCAAGAACAAAGTGTCCACAACCCAGGAATAAGACAACAATCTAAGAGAAAGACAAGAGGGATTAATTCAGTACAGTAAATATATTAAATATGGATTGTAGTCAGAGACACATACAGTAACTTAATTGGGACATGTACTGTACACGAGTCTGTGTGGACCTGAAGGCAGTGAACAAAACTGTAATACCAGACAAGTACCTCCCCACAGTGGAAGAGCTCACCTCACAGTTCTCCGGTTCCACTGTATTCACAAAACTGGACCTTTGACAGGGCTACCTCCAGAATTCTCTCCACCCTGACAGCCGAAACTTGACTGCTGTTGTCACACACATCGGTGTTTTCTGCTACACAAGGGTGCCCTTTGGATTGAACCAGCACCCCAGCTGTTTTCAGAAATTGATGTCCACTATCTTCACCGGAATCCCTGGGGTGGTCTTCTACCTCGATGACATTGTGGTTCATGGCCCAACCCTTGCCAGCCATGATGAGTGCCTCCACAGGGTGTTCAAGGTGCATCACCACCACTACCTCACCCTCAACGGAAAGAAGTGTGTGTTTGCCATTGACACAATTGAGATTGTGGGTTTTTGCCTTATACCTGCTGGCCTCACCCCATTGCAGTCCAACATCGAGGCCCTTCAGCGCATCCCAGAGCCTACCACACCAGCTCAGGTCGCCTCCTTCCTTGGGATGACTGCCTACTATCTCCGGTTTCTGCCACACTACTCAGCCACTACAGCCTCACTACGTCATCTACTGCAGAAGGATGCCCCTTGGGTTTGGACGCCTGCCTGCTCTGAAGCCATCCACCTCCTGAAGGCCCAGCTCACCTCATTGCCTGTCCTAGCACACTTTGGCCTCTCCAGCCCCACCTTCGTCACCTGCGATGACATGCATTCATCCTAAAAGGAGCAGTCTTAAATACCATTGCCACTGAATGTTGTATGCAAGGATAATCCGGTTTTAACATTTTAGATTTGTAAGAATCAACAGTTGTTTTTGGTTTATTCCAGCCCCCCACCACCTCTCACCCCTATGCTCTTAGGCTCTCCTTTGATGAAACGATGCAATGGTTTGGTTCGACCAACCACAGTGGTCTGCGGCTCTCCATTTCTCCTGGCTTGAGTCGAGGGTGATGCTGCAGGAGCTGGGACTTCCATGCCTACACTGAAAAAAGTATTGAAACAAGTATAGACAAACCGAATGGATACTTTTCAGCCCCACAGCACACTAGCCCTGCATTCTAATGAAACTAAGGTCATCAGAATCATATTGTATCAGTGCAGTGCAGAGACTATGTGAAAGACTGGGCACAACAACAGTGATGGAGAATATACCTATCGATGGGTGTCAATATGAGACACACTTGTACAAAGAATCATATCGCAAGTCCTTTATACAAAAGTATCGTCACATGCAGTAAATATACGCCCAAAAAAATTCTTAGACCAACAGACAGATTTAAAATGTAGAAATAACATTTACAGATCATTTTTATTCAGCAGAATATTGCCCTTTTCTAACATCACTTTAACATTAATTCAAACAGTTGTAACACTTAACAATGACATTCAGCATTGGCAAATGTTCAAAAATGTATAATCACATTTCATAAACACAAAACAGTCACTTCCACTGTCTCTTTGGCCATATTTAATCATTCTTATAAACATGATGAAAAAAATACTAGAACAGAAAAAAAATGACTGTTCTCCTGTCTCCAGAGCTATTAAATGGTACATCTCAGAGATCCTCTGAAAAATTAGCAATATTATCCGTTATTTTATTAGCACATATATGTGAACAAAAGCTTTTTGTTTTTTTGAACTTCCACATCTTTCACAATAGGAAAGATGGACATCGCTGCTGACAAATGTTACACAAATGCTAATAAAGTTCCTTCTCAAATTGTCAAGATGAATCTCTACAAATAATGTCCAAAGAACAAAATCAGTATGTGCAGCAGTTCATCCTCTCTCTTAACCAAGCAAGACGTGAAATAAATCAGAGAGAGAGATAGACAGATGGCTAGATACAGTAGATTCTGAAAAACCTGTTTTCAGAAGGACAACAGAGACTTGTGGAATAACAGCCATAACAATTGAGACAGAAATGGAGAAAGAAAGATTAAAAGTGTAAAACAGGTTTTTACAGTGTAAAGTTTTGTTACTGTATTAATTAATTACTGGGTGGCATGCTGGTGCAGAGGTTAGCATTGTTGCCTTACAGTACCGGAGCTACTGTATGAGTTTAATTCCTGGTGTGTGCTGGCAGTATTAAAAGTTAGAAAATGGATGGATGCATAATTAAAGTATAATTGCATTAATACCTGCAAAAAACTACCATACTACTACTACTGAATTAAAAGAATCACAGCAGATAAAGAATTGTAGTGAACATATGCTAAAATAGAATATTCATATGGCAATAGAGACTAGTAAAACAGTGATTTAGAAAGAAAATATACAGTAATAAGTATATAAAAATGTGCAATTTCTAATATGAGCTGTTGCAGAAGTAAAGTAAAACTGTTATAGTATGGTCCCATGGTAGGAATATACATTTTTAAAAGAACTACAAATTAAAGGAAAATCGTCCTTTATCAACAGATCTGCAAAAAGCAGTTGCATACAGTGAACATGCCATGCAGATGACCTACTATAACAAAAGCATTTTATGTTCTGACTAACTTAGAAAAAAACATATTGTCAGAATTCAGAACTTGGTTTTATGCCCAGACTGTTGGTGAAATGCGCAGGCAGCATCTAAAGCTTGGCTTTTTAGAATTTTATAAGAGTTTGGCTTCCTGCCTGGGCAGTCTTTGATGTGCCCACAGTCACTCTGATAGATTACAAAAATAAAAAAAATTGCAATACTCCTCTTTACAATAACTAGATGATACTGCTACAAGAGCAGACAAGTGAGAAGGGGGTTAATAGTATAGTACAGATTTTGGCTGGCGTAACTAAGCATTACAGCACATAAACACTGCACACTGAACAATGGACAGAAAGGAAGTTAATAAATCACAGCACAGATTAATCTGCCAAAAGACTGGACATATTGGCTGAGGGAAAAAGAGAGCAAAAGAGACACACAATCACATTTAGAATTACACAATAGAATACACCAAACCATAAGCACAATTTCACACATTTTCATCGTCACTCATTACTGGTAGATTTTTTTCAGTGAGAAAATGTAGGTAATCTAAGAGAATAAGAAGGAGACAGACAAATAGACTCCCACTGACCTGCTTTCCCTGAAGAAGTACAACAGATTAGGAAAACAGTGATACTATTCAACTCGGGGAGGGAAAAGAGAGAGAGAAAAAGGGGTGGGGATTAGGGAGGATATTATAGAGGGGGAGGGAATGAGAGAGGGTCTATGGTCAACATTTTAAATTTCGTAACACACAAGGGAAGGAGAGGGGGAAGGGAGGGAGGTAATGGGAGAGACTAAAGGAGAGGAAACAGTTCATTCTAGAATGTATAAATTAAAATTTCAGTGAAGGATACCGAAAATCAAGGCAGTACAGTACTGTATGTTTTTTTTCCAAAAGAAACACTGATTTTTTTCAACAATAGACTAAAAGTAAAAGTTTTATCCCAATGTCCTAAAAGACTCTGACAAGACACCAGTGCATGTTTCTAGACATGACAAAAGTGATGGATTTTTACTTCTCGGTATACAGGTACAGTATATGATATAGAACACTATGGGAATATATAATCTAAGCTGATAATATAGTGTAGGTGACTATGCTACCTAGTATTTACAAAGGGTATTAGGACCCTTCTTCCCTTGCCACTAGAACCTCTAAATATCTCCTAGAATCACCGGTGCATACACAGACCAGCAACAGATGCCAGAATTGTTTAAGTGTCCTTTTTATTTCCTAGTGATTTCAACATTTACAACATTTATTGAAATAGAAAAATAACTAGAATTGTCATTGTGCAGAGGAATATATTATAATATTGTGCAGCAATTACAAAAAACAAACTCCCACAGATCCTGCTCACATAAGCACAGCACAGATTAAGAATGGCATCCACACTAGCAGGAGGGAGAAGGAGGTTTTGGGGTCAGGAGGAGGATGTACAGTAGAAGGAATAGAATGGAAATGAGCAGCAGATGTGAAACAAAGAGCACAAAGCATGATATGTTTGTGATACATTCTGGGTTTTGTGCTAATACCCTAAACATGCCCTTTTCAGATAAAAGTTAAAGAAATACAGTTATTAGTACAAGTAAAATAAATACCATGTTAAATCTCCAAAAAAAAAAGTCCAGGGAAAACTTTATTTTGAAACATGTATTACTCCCCCAACCCCTTCTTCTCAATAGACACAGCTGTGTTTTTGCAACAACATTCCAAAATATTCCATAGAGAGATGCTGAAATACTGTACTTCCATTCTGCTACCTCTCCTCCGTCTGCCTCCCTCTCTCTATGTATCAGAGCCAATTTGAAATTTGATCTTTAGAACATTTTGACCTCATCATAGCCAAGATCAGAAGTGAAGCAACAAACCACTCCCCACAAACACCTCTTCGGACTGTAACAAAAGGATTCCCTCCATTCTTTGATGTTATTACTTCAGGTTTTTAAATGCAAAAAGTGCAGCAGTTGAAACTTGCTACTCAACCCAGAATAAAACGTTCCAAACTTCTGAAAGTGCAGTCTGTAGTGCTTTATCACATTCGGCCAGCAAATTCTTGTTCAGGTTGTAGTCGAAGGGCACTGAAAACATTATGGCGATGCACTCAGTGCAGTTGCGTGTCTTCATTTCAAAGAGGTCATAGGTCAAGACCCCCACACATCCTGTGGCCCTGTTGTCATCTTTTGTGATGGCACAAACCTCTGTCTTCGTGGTTCTTATTGTGGGCTGAGGAGGATTTTGGTTAAATCCATTATAATTATATACCATAAAAATGACACACGAGAAAACAGTTCAAGACAAAAGGCAATTAAATAAGAAAATCCACATAGAATCCACGAAGCAAAGAATAATTTCACTTAGGAACCAAAACATTTTGAGATGATATTCTACAGATAGAGGTGAACAAAAAGAAACTGATATCAACCAATCTTCTGAAAGTTGTTTGCACAAAAGGATCATCAATTTTTTGGGGGAAAGCTGTTGAGAACAGAACTAAACAGATCAATGCTACTGAATTTCTGCAATGAAGTGAAATTTGAATTTGGAAACATGTTATAACCTGTGAGGTGCTCACTTTAAAGAACCCTAGAAACATAGGCAAGATACAAGGGCTTTGTCTTTAAGGTACCCTTCTCTTTTGAAAAAAAAGTCCTGCTGTGTAAACTCACTGAGATACATTAATTGACATTCAGTTTTCAAAAATGCTCAGCATCAAGAAAGATTTACCTAAATTAAACATTTCCTAAAATCCATCAATCTGTTTTAACATCTAATTTAGGCATCAATAAAATTATTAAATCTGTGGAAAGAAGCAAGGCACCTGAAATGGAAAGGAATTCAGAGTGATATTTTGGACAAGCGCAGAATTTGGCCTTTGTCTTACCGAACTGAGTAAATAAAGTCCAGTCAAACATAGAATCCATAAGACAATCAAATTCGTAAATTCCAAGGACATACAGTACCTGGGATTAGCCAAAATGTATCTGCTGGTAAGGTTGGTAATTTAAATTGTACAATTCCGATTGGTTGTCAGGGTGGCAGCAATTCTCTCAGCAGTTTCTGTCATCTTTAAATAGCTGTTGGATTTTCTACAAAGTAGAAAGTGACATTTTAGTTAATCAGGATGGGCTGATTATTCTGACCTTAAATGTCATACTGTATGTCAGTTTGGCATGTTAGTGAAATCTTAAAAAAATATTCTGAATTCTAAAATATTCATATCTATCAAAGATATGTTAAGTTTTCCTTGAATCTGGTATGAGACCTCAGTTCCACCACCTTTATAAAATAAAGTGCTATTGAATTAATAATTTTCTTCATTAATAATCAAGAAACAGCAGCAGTCAAGTTCTTTTTTATTTTTAAACAAAAAATAACTTGAAAAGCTGTTGCATTTGTGTCATTCAGTTTTGTCCTTGATTTGCAACATAGAAATTTAGTCTTTACTGCATTGGTTATTGTTTAAGAAGAAGCAGAAGAATTTAGCTACTGTAGGATGCTAGCTAGACTTTTTCTGAAGTTTAAAATAACACTTCATCTCAGTGCTACTCCTGCAGACCACACCCATATAGTCCAGTGTAATGCCAGGTTTCCTTAAAAAATTCCAGCAATGAAATAAAAACAATTTAAATTAAATGAAACAATTACAGTTTCACCTCTGCACTTTGAGTTTCCAGTGTTTAACTCGTCTCTTTTTTCTTTATAAGTCAGCAACAAGAAAGCTATGTCTGTCTTTGCTCTGTACCATCTCTTTGTTAAACAAAATCTTATGTGAATTCTCAATGTACTTTAAAATGAAGCTTAATGCAGCACGTAAATTACTTACAGTAGTGAAATATAAATTAGTCTATGTGGAAAATGCTTACCTGCTTCAATTTGTGTCTCAGAGAGCCTTGATCTTTCTGATACAGTATATTTTTCAGCATGAAACCAGAAGACTGGGAACAGGTTACTCCTCCACAACACCCACCTCCAGAGCAACGAACATTGATCTGTGTCTTTTCATTGTGCTGCAAAAACTTAGCTCTAAAACTGTTGCTACTTTGGTGCATAACTTTCACCAAAACATAAATGTGCATAATTTCTGTTGTGGCAAGTATCCATATTCAAACCTTCCCTTTACCACTAGATGGAACCAAACACCTACACACAGACCATGTTCCTCTTAAACTGTTTCCCTACTGTAGGTCTTGTCTGGGAGTCTTTGAAACTCTGTGCAGTATACTGTATTGTGTAGTTTATTGAGTAGTATTATAATGCTGTTTAGCAAAGCTCAATATTCAATCCTGTGTTGTTAATCAATTTCTATAAGCAGTCCTAGGATCTTAAATAGCAGTGCTGGAATAATTCAAGAACCACAACAATAATTCCCAGATTAAGTGCCAACATGTTATAAATTGAGAGACTGTAAGACTCCAATTGCTTCAGTCAAGAACAAAGAGAAACAGTCAAGAACAAAATTCCATTGCGTTATATATCAGATTTCTCTATTTAACCACATTTCTGTGTAAAAAGTGTAAAGTGTAAAGAACTACTGTACTATTCATGCAAAATGAATCACATTATATCAGTTTGTAGTGAGGGTCTTTGACAAATGGCAAAATTGTTTCAGTTTTTGGAAAGTGAAGGTTTAAAATAGAAGGTATGGAAGGGTTAAGGCCAGTGTTCCGTGCTTTATGAATAAGTAGCTTCTGATTGTTTGAGTCTGTTTTTTCTTGTACTAAATTAGGCTTAATGTTCTAACTGAATCAATGTCACTGAGGCTAATGGAATTTTGTGTCTTGTTAACCTTTTAACTCAAAAGAAAATAGTGTGTGTCACTGGAAGAAGAATTTTGTGTTGGTGTTTTGTTTTCATTTACCAATAATTATATATATTTCTAAGACTATCTGTTGATGGAGAACAGTTTTTGTTTCTCTTTGTGTTACTGTATCGTTTTTGTTATTGTTATGTACAGAAAATGGCTGACTATATCAACACTGGAGGGCACTGCTAAAACACAGAAAACTCTGTTCATTCTTAATCTATCATTGGATTCTAGAATTTTTTTTGTATTTTTACAGTATAAATAGGGATCAGGGGAACACATCATTCCATGTCCACTCTGTGACTGTTAACTGCAGTGGAGACATGCTATCTTTTTCATTTCAATTTTATTAGCAACTGTTTTTTTAATCCAAAAGACCTAGTGCTTTAACTTATGATTTATTAGCAGTTTCAGAAGTTTTGGAGACAAGAATATATCAAATCCTAGACCCACCCAAAAGCAACACATTCTGATTGAGAGTTTGTGCATTTAAACAGCTGAAGACCACCATCAATCAATCATTTCAGCCAGGTAGGTCAGTATAGAACAGGCTCTCCTTCAATTTGTTGGCCTGCTCCATAGGCACGTATCACTGGAACAGGGAATCAGAAACATCTTTAAAAAAAGTCAAAACATGAATTCAGTACATATGTAGGCAAAATAAAGAAAGAGAGCAGGTTTTGACAAGCTCAGCTGTCAATTATCTGTCAAGAGCAGTGTCATCCTTACAGTATGTGTAAAACACTTGTAGAAACTAATTGGTCTAATTTTAACTTTTGAAGCAGTGTGTTCCAGTCAGTAGCAAACAACTGATGATTGAGAACAACAAGTTGATCAACATTAAAGTACTAAATCCTAAATTCAAAAATCATGAGGGAAATTTTAGTACTGCTGATACAGTAAGCAGACTTAACCATTGAAGGTTTTGCAAACTGGCATTTAAAAATATTTTATTTACCTGGTCTGAAGACCAGTGAATCAAAGTGAATAAATTAATTTTTTCAGACTGACAAGATTATTGATCAGTGTAACAATTATAGGAACTTTTTTATAAGATAATTTAAATGATCACATCCTATTGCTGCACCTTATGCTGATAACTAGTAATTCAAGGTTTCCATATTTGCTGCTTGAAGTAAACATAACTTTTGACAAAGAATATCCTCCTTGGAACCCATTTCCTCTCCTTCACTTAATTCTATTTTCCCTGATTTTGACCTCTGTTGATGGAAACATCATGGATGAGTCTCTTAGATCTGGAGTTGTACCTTTATTGATGGAAACAGGCTAAACAACAGCACTCTGGTCTCAAACTTGTCTTTTATGTTTTAACCTTTAGGAATCTATGAACCTTTTCAGTCTGGTTTTAGGGTGAAACATCAAAGAAACCACCCTTTTTAAGGTGTGCAATGATGACCTGATGGCTGCTGTTATGGGCCTTATTGATATTCTCATCTAGTTACATTTAAATGAGGCATGACACACTTCAACTGGAAGAATCCACAGCTATACCTGAGTAATCAGGAGGTTCAAGTGTCATCAAGCAGAAAACAGTTTATAAATAAAGTTATTTTAAATTTAATGAATATATAGGGTCTTCTGGTAAATTTGATGAGTATATCGGTGTTCTGTACTTATTTAGTATTTACCCCAACTAAATTGAGCCAAATTACTCTATGGACTAAGGACTAGAATCATTGGGTGATCAAGTCTTCTGTTGTGGCTTCAGAGATGCAGAACTTTTTTCTGTTGGCTGTCAGGCATTCTAATAGAATAAATAACCTCTGAAAACTGTTTTTATCATTCTTGCGTTTTAATTTTAATTTATGTTTCATACTGTATGTTGTTTTTATTACTTGTTTTTTACAATGTTATTTGACATTTCAGGGTGCTTTAAAAATTATCACTGTGATAAGTGATGCCTGAATTTAGCTCCTGCTGTGTTATTTGCTGCCCTGGATGATTTATTGCAGTGAAGGAAATGATAAACAGCATTTTCACTGTGACAGGCTGTATTTTGAACAACCACCATGTGGCGTGACTTAATAGTTAAGAGATTATACATTATTTATAAACATTATAACCATTCAAAGTACCGCAAAGCACTTTAAGAAGACCTGTTGCATATTCATATTAATTTACATTTTCTTTCAAAGAACTTTTTGAAATGCAAAGAAATTGCTGACATTAATAATTAAGTCATGTGGTATTGGTAAAGGTTCCCTAGTTAAACAGTTATTAATGGAAGATTATAGGTAGTAATGCTTTAAAACAACATTAATTTTCAAAGTGTGTATCACGCTGCTATTCCATTGTGAATGATTAGTTCAGTATTTCCGTTTCCATGATTATGTGATGTTTCATCACTATACCCTGGCAGGCATATAGCATAAACCTTTCTAGAACAGAAGTGGTCAATACTAGTTGAGCATCTAATTATGTATGTGTGCCTAGAATCGTGCAAATTAATTATTTAACTTAAATGTAAAAAAAAAAATGTTAAAAATGACAACATTACTATTGTTTCCAGGTCTATAAAATGAACCCATGTGAAACCTACTGTACATGGTTGTAGATCTCTAGAACAAGAATTTGTTACCAATACTGTTTAAATTGTTCAGTGTGTGTGGGGGGGAGGTATATTTTGTTGTGTCCAAAACTATAAACTGTGAACTTTTTCAATATATATTGTAACGCTTACGGCCGACAGGTACTGTGTAAGAGCCGGCTTACCAGAGCAGGTGACGTCACCACCCTTCCCTGTAATAGCAGGACCACAGCCTCTGGGCTGGGGAGAGATCTCTCTTTAGCTCACCAGGCTGGGTCCCTGTTGAGTGACGCCGGAGGCCCGGGTTCGCGGGGCCGACTATAAGCGGCAACGGCAAGGGCGCCTACCTGAACCCCGAAGCGTTACAATATAAATGGCTTCTATAACTCTAGTTGCCAGCGATTCAGTGGTCTTGACATGAAAAAACCATTGACATTTCAATATACAGCAGAGGTGCTTTTAAAAGAAAAAAGGGAGATGCAACACCCCATATTACCCCATTTCTATACCGTGAAGCATATTAACAAGGCAGACTGTGTTAAGAAACAGACTTAAGACACATTAGAAGTGTTAATGAGCTCTAGATTATGTTTTTTTCTTTTCTTAAATTTGACTTTTTTTAAAAAATGTGGGACATTTTAAGTGGTGTGCACTGCCTTTAGTGACAAGCAACATGGCCTAATTCTACTGAAAAATAGGCTAAGATACCGTATTTTGGAACCATGCAGTAGAAGTACTGTATATTGAGTAACTGAGTTATAGCCTATAATGCCTTTTTTATTGAGCTTGTATTTCGCTAAGGTGTTTTTCAACTTAATACCCTGAAAAATCCATGTCTGTAAATAACCATCTTTCCAAAGAAATAATTTATGTAGAAAATTCCAGTCATGTGATAAATTGTTTACAGGCTTACCCTGTGAAACAGCATACATTTCTGTATTTATTGTTCTGAAATTAAGTTTCTCTAGACCTAGCTACTGGTGTTTGAGCAGAGAGACGTGGGCTGCAATGTGAGGGACAGGGCTTTAATGACAAATAGCTCTCACTGTATGTTTCCAGAAAAGATCAGTGTGATTGACAGAAGCAAATTAATCATGACTTCAGGACCATAACCTGGACTGTTAGTATAGAGTAATTGCATGTCTATAAGACAATTACAGTGTATAGTCAACCATACTCTCAACTAAATATTGGGGAATATTTAATTGCAGAATTTAAAAGTAAAAATGTGGAATTAATAAAGAAATGCATGTAATATTCACATCATAGAAATTTTTAGATTTCCATTTCAGAGGGGTTTGTTTGGTTGCCTGTACAGTACATATGTGTCCCGTTGCTTTGTATAAATAAAACAGAGATATAGGGAAGATTTAATTAGTAGCAGTTTGTTTGCATTTATGTGGCTTTTAGTTTAATAGGGGGCAGTTTGTTTTTGACTGTATTGCAAGGTAAGGGGCATCCTCACTTTGGCCCTTGTATGGTGGTATAACTGTCAGACATTCAACAAGAGCAAAGTTTTTGAAGGAGATGTAGGTTCTATTTGGAGTCCCTCTTCTTTTGATTTTTTGGCGTGGGCTACCTTTTCTTCTTGTTTGGGATGGGGGGTGGTGTGTTAAGGAGTATGGGTAAAGGATGTTCTGTAATTTCTATGACTGTTAATTAATTTGTCTATTTCTGCTTAACAGTACATACCTGTATATACTGTACAGTAGTTCAAGTACAGTAGGTAGCTGCGTTAGGATGCGTAGGCTGCAAAAGAACAGGTAACGGGTTTATTCCATGCTGAAAAGAAAAGAAAGGAAACCTTCATCAGGTGTCAACGTCAGGTGCCTTCTTCAGCTGAAACGTTGTGTTTCCTTTCTTTTCTTTTCAGCAGGAATAAACCCGTTACCATATACACAGTATATTTTACTTGTTCAAGACATTACTGTATGCCACTTTGACACTGGATTTGGCATCTGATACTAATGACTAATGCTTCTATTTTGCCTTGAAGCATATAAGACTAAATTGCTGTACCACATGCGCTAGCTGTTGAAATTTGCTACAAAGGAAAAATGCCTGTTGCCATGATATACAACTCTCCAATTCAAGCAATATTAGTAGATTTTCTCACAAATTTAACTGTGTGACAGCCTCCTCTTCTTCTAAGAATAAAACAAAGGACTTTTAATTGTATTGCAAAGTAATACCGTTATAGTTAATAACAATATTATTTATTAGTGAAAAAAGAAAATGATTCCACAGGTACTTTGTGTAAGTTATTGTGTTTCTCCAAGACCTATGGCAAGATTCTGTTGCACTGAGTGGAGACCTGGCAGAATAAAATTAATAACCATGATCAGAGAGACTTTATTAAAATGCATTTTTCTTTGGATGCTGAGGAGGGTTATAACCCAATCAAGTGGGAATATCTATAATTGGTTCTAAATCATATGGGTTTGGGAGTTTTATGCATCAGCCCTTCAGCAATGATGGTAACAGGCAACAAATCGTCTACTTAGAGTGTTGTTTCTAGAGGTACCCATCAGGGATGCCCACTTTCACCTCTAGCTCAAGTTGTCCATCAGTCTGCTATTTCATCCCTTAGTCCTGTCAGAAAGGCTCAAAACTGCATATTACTTTGTTCTGATGATATATTTTTGTTGGTAGACAATTTCCCCTAATCCCTACCTCATTTACAGTTTTTGTTTTTTTAGTGCTCTTTTAGGGTACAAAATTAATTGGCCAAAGTCAGTATTACCCCCTTTACAGTTCTTCACATTCATTACAGTATATATTGTGTTCCTTCTCCTTAACTACACACTTAAAAAGATATTTAAAATACCATACAACATGTCAGTACCAATCTACAATTTTACACATACTGTACATATTTGTACTATAATACTAAAGCTATTTGAATCTAGGTAAAATTGTCTATCACTAGGTGTATAGTTACAAGAAAAGGTAGATATTATTCAGTTGAAATGGTCTTACCGGTATAGTAATTTACTGATCCATTCTTCATCTGCACTAAATTGTGTTTTTTAGCATTGAAATATGTGTAGCACAAGCTGTAGTTTTAAATATAGCTCTTAGCTTTTAATATAGTTTTTAATACATTGTGGTAGCTGTAAGGTATACTATATTGACTTGACCCCTAAACACAGTAAATCATAATGAATGGTGCCAGAATGTCATAATACACTTCAGTCATATAGTACAAAACCACAGGCAAACATGTTTTTAGATAAAGATATATAGACAGGACTTGGGATGCAAAAGGTGAAAGGCTAGTGACCTAACACTACAAGTCGCTTAACCCCTTGGCTTTCAGCTCTCCTCTCCAAACTGCACAGCACAGACACGCGTGACCCTCTTTGAAGAAGGCATAAAATCAATGGCCTTCTTTGTACCCCCAATATGCCTTCACTGTATTTATTTTATTCTGCCAGCACACAACCAGCAGTCTTCTGTTGTCCTGCTTTACAGCATTTTGTGCACTTGTACTTTAGGTAGGAATAAAAGTGAATTGATCCAAAATCCAATAGGATGCGGAGTTCTGCGAACGTCCTCTGATTCAATAAGAGGTGGAGGGCTCTGGGGGAAATCTAGCACCTAAGAAGCTGGGATCATTTATCAGTTTTATCGCTTTCCTGTCTGCGCCACTCAGGCCTGTTCGATCACAGGAGTTTTGTACACAATCAAAAAGAATAGCCGGGCGGAAAACGAACAGGAGAGGAATTGAAAATGCAGGACTCCTCTTCCATCACCAAATAAATTTAGAGCCATGGAAGTGATAACAGGGGGTGAAAAAATACTCCAGGTTATGGATTTCTCTCTTGCTCCTATCATTGTTCATTCTGCATATTTCTCGTTCTTATCTTCCTAGCCTTGTTAAAAAGCAGCCTGACATTAAGGTATCGGCTGTGAAATCCTAAATTACAAATCCAGCATTTTAAAGAGTACTGAAAAATGACTTCCCTGTTTTTGTTTCTTTATTGTGATTGTTTTATTGATTTTTTTTTCAAAACAAAATAAAAGAAAACCAGAATATGTTGCTTCCACTTTATACAAATCCCAAACCAATCAGTCTCCCAGTCTGTGGTCCCTCTCTCCAAATGTCTACCTAAGGACCCCTAAAATTCAAAATGCAACAGTGGAGCCACAACTACAGTAGAACCACAGTGTATATGTTTTGAATTGGTGAGGGGAAAGGGTGACTACTGTATGTACTGTATGTTATTCTTCCATTATATTTCTGCTTAAGGCCCAAATTCAACTGAAATTGTTACTGATTCCAAACCAGGAGCACAATGAACACTTTTAGAACAAGAAAAAGACCTCTAGCAAATTGAAATGAACAGGTTTATACAGTAATATGTATTTTATGCAGTACATACCAAAACACTTCTGAATGCAGTATTTTGCTTTCTTTAAAGTTATACTTAACCTATACCAGCAAATTAAGAAGGCAAGAGAAAAGCTTTATGGTCCTTTTGAAAGGCTTATTGATCCCAGTAATTCAGCAATGTCTCTCGAATGTCAGCATCCACAGTCCAGACTGACAGGCTGTTTCAAAAACTATTCCCAAAACTCTCTAAAGAAAGACATTTCATATTCTCAGTTCAGAAATTACTCTCCCTTAATTTCCATTTGTCTTTGTCTGAGTTTAAAGTAATGGTTTCTTGTTGAGTTTTGTCAATCCTTCTCAGTTTTTGAAATACCTGAATCGAATCTCTTCCAAAGTCACCTTTGTTCTAGGATGAAGGGATTTGGTTCATTTAAGATGACTGAATATGACAAGCCTTTCAATCATGAGATTTCTTTCTGATGCTAAATATTACAGGTTTGGGATTTATCTTTTCATGTACATTTATAGATAAATATAATTTCACTTCATATTTATAATAAAATATACTGTTAATATTGTTCTTATGAAACTTAGTCCAGCTTATTACATTTTGCTAGTGCAAGTACTACTGTATGTGATCAGATGATATTTGTCTTCTTCTGAACTGTTTTTGTGCTGTTTTTTTTGTTGTCTTAAGCTATTTTTGAAAATCAATAAAAAAAACAAACAAATTGTTAGAATAGTACAGAAGATTCGCATTTTACATGGTAGTTATGTTCCTGACATAGAGTGTATACCCCAAATCCGAACACACCCTTGGATCTTTTCCCCTCCCTTAAACAAGAAAAATCAATTGCAAGTGTATTAGTATGTGTACAGTATGTACTGTACAGTATGCAGTTTAACGTGTTATGATCTTGAAACCTGAAGAAGGCTCCACGGACAAAACGTTGTTTCTTTTCTTCTCTTTTTAGCATGGAACAAACCCTTAATTGTTCCTTGCATCTTAAGAAAAGGTTCGCTTTCTTTATTGGATCAAACCTACCGTTCACTGTTCTTGGAATGTCATAATGTTTTCTATATTAGCAATATACTGTAGGATATCCCGGATAATACCTTGACTACGTACTGTGTACTTCAGTTTTAACGGTTTTGTTTGTCTATAAGTTGATCAAGGACTGCGATCAGTGTGACTGAGGTAAAATAAGTAAAGCAAAAATACAAATTCATCTCTCTGAGGTAATATTGGCAGCCTAACCTATACAGTGAGGTTTCTAACCTCAGACCTCCATCATAAAGTTAGCTATTTGCAAACAACATTTACTTTTGCAGAAATCTTACAGCAACTTTTAAAGTAGATTACAGATAATGATTAAGCGTTGAAAGAAGAAAAAGTGTTAAAGTGCTAAGAAAAGAAGCGTTAAAGGAAGCAAATAAGTCCTTGACTTGACACTTACAGTAGGTCTTTGGTATAAATAAAGCATTTTCCTATAATCTTCATTTCTTGATCATTTCTAGCTGTCATATATATCCAAGTTCTTTCTGCTGATGAAAGACCTGGCTATCTGAACATGCTGAGTGACAAAGAGTTACTGCTTTGCTGGAAGCATAGCTATTGTTTGCCAAATGTCAAGTATGCCCACATGGAGCTGGCAAACACAATATTTTACAAACAGTCTCAAGCAAACAGTAAAAAGTAATACATTCACTTGACTATAAATGTATTATTGTTAATGATCACATAATTAATTTAATAAACATAGGTGAAAAAACAGAGCACAGGTACAATCTAGAATTGCATGGAAAAGTAGGAAGAAAATGAGAAGTAGAAAAAAGACTTTTGAATAATAAAATATAAAAAAATGCAGGACATAATAGCATACAGTATTCATTTCTGAACAAATATTGTGTATATTACATGATGCTTAAAACAATACAATGTAGCCCTCTATCATTTTCTCCAGTTACCCTTATCTTTGGATGATAAAATAAATGACAAATATTAAAATATTATATAATGTGTAGAAGAGCTGAAGAGATTCATTAATGATGCTGCTTGCATTGTTCTCAGAATTACACCACCTCATTTCACACTAGCCTTGGTTATGAGCTAACTTGCTTAACTATGCTTAAAATGCCCCAAAGCCAAAATCCTCAAGCTTGTGTAAAAGACACAGATGATCTTTTCTTCTAAGTGATTTTACCTCTATGTAGTCAGCAGTTTGGTTTTATTGCTTAGCAGGCTAACCCTGGCTCCTGGTTAAGAGAGCCTCAATTAGGAGAAAAGAAGAATGGTGCCTCTATTGCCAGGTTACACAGCAGCCTGCTTCCCCAGGGGAGTCAGTGCACAGTTAGCATGCAGAGGCTCAGAGGGGTCATACATCAGCCCATGACTCAACAGCCCTCTTTGGCTGGGGACACTAATTATGCGGGAAGAGCATCCATCAGAGTCAGATAAAGCCGACGAAAGCCATTGATCCGTGCTATCTCAGATCTGTAATAATCACCCCTCTTTCTCCAACAATATTTATCTTATCGATTTTAAATTAGAATTTAAACTTGTACTGCAAAGCCGGCGCTGTCAAGGCATTCGTTCTCATTAAAGAAAGGAGCAAAGATGCACCATCCAGATGCCCTCACCAGATCCCCTCCCCTTGCCTTTCTCCTCGTCTTTCTGCTTCTAGGGAAGCATATAAAGCAGGGGAAGTTGTTCACAATAGCTTGTGCAGTGAGAGCTTAATTCACACTGTCCAACAAATGATTTCCAATAGGCCTTCTGTCTACTCAGATTGTGCTCTAACAAGACCAATTAGCTTTCTAAATGATTGCAATTCTGTAACTGACTAATGAGTCTTAAAGCTAAACTTATTAAATCTTAAATCATGTGTTAAGAGCTCACAGCATTTGTTATTCAGTTATTCAGCTGATGTATGCACCACTCTGACAGAGGTATTCAGACACTCTGCTGTCTCTAGCAAAACCTGCTCCAGCAGCAGTGACAGTGTACCATAAGTATTCATAGTTACTGATGGAAGGAGTGCCTGAATGACGTAAGCTTTCAGTTTTGAGAGTGGGTGTGTAAGTTGCTGTCACATGCAGTAATTCAACGTGTGAAGTAAGATCTGTGCCTACATGATGGGTCATGTCAGGTCATTGATGCATGCTGGAGAGCTGAACAGGAAGCCTTTACTCAAACATGGACAAGGCTAAACTAGTATTTTGTTCAGTTAAAAAAAGGTCATTGCAAAGTGAGAGAAGTGCCCTCATTGAAACCATCACGGGAAAGTAGAAAGCATCCCTGACAAGATACCCATGACAGTTTTCTAAAAGTCCAACTACCACTCCTCTTAAGAAGTGGAAGCTAAGAAACTACAGATACTGTCAGCCAACACTTAACAACAGTTATATTATTTAAAACTATTATTATTGCACTTCTCTGTTATATTTTTAACTGCAAGGAGGGCACTAAAGCAAATGATTGATTGATGTCAACTATAAGTTTATGATTGTGGAAAGTTGTGGTAGTGTGGCTTAGGGGATCATCACACATGAAAAACTAAACACGGTTGTTCTTAAGGCTCTGGGAGGAATCAAAGAAAAAAAAAGTATTTTCAATTCTGGAAGCTCTAAATCCAGCTGTCTCGAGTTCTGTGTCTCTCTGTACAGTTATGACTTGTGAGATAATTCTCCGTATTTCATCCAGTCAATCATAGTGTAACAACTGGCCGACATACAGGTTGTACGAGCCGGTTGCATCGTGGTGATGGCACTGCCCTATACTCCCCTGCGCATAACAGAGATGTTGGCCGCCCGGGCTGACCAAGGCCTTCTTTACCTCAGCCGGCAATATCCCTATTGAGCGACTCTGGAGGCCCGGGTTTGATCCTGAGGCGGGGGAGGAACTGGGGCAGGAGTGGCAAGGGCAGAAACCCCAGGAACCTGTCACTACATTGGTGTGAAAGTGGGATGGGATAGCCCTTCGCCGAGGACTGAAACCGGCTCGTACAACCTGTATCTCAGCCGATCGTTACAATACAGTAAGTGTTTAGTAACACCTGGAGTATATGAAAAAGGCCAAAAAAGTCCATTTCCTATGCACTCTCTATAGGCAGGACTAGTGTTACTACAATCTGTGCTGTTCCCTGGTGCAGGTGTCCTAAATAGGAAATTACTCAAGGTGTAACAAACACACAAATAAGCTGTAAAGTATGAACTAAGTACAGTTTATTTACAGTGAGGGAAAACATAATCAAACACCAAAACAAACCTTACCTCTTCTTTGAGCTCCTGACAGACTTATTCAAACTATCAAACTGGGCAGCTAACCAGTTTTCCTCAACAACTGTCTGAGACTTTACAAAACATTTCTGAAACTCGTATGTTCATGTATTCAGTTAAATTTACATATTCATATATTCAGCTAACCAAACTTCACTTGCATGGTCAGTCTGTGGCTTCCCTCATTGTCTTTGGTGCAACTTGCATAGCACAGAATCTGCCCTCTGTCCTCGTATCACTGACAGATAATCACAGACACAGAAAGTCTCAGTTTCCTGCTTTTTAAATTGTCACCTGAACAACTGTCTTACGCCAAACGGTCACGTGACTGAGGCCAGCTGTTCATTCCCCATTGCATTCTGGGAAGCATGGTCCAGACAAGAATCACCATCTTGAGTTACTGCCCCCTCACACACCACTTTCATGGTGAACTCTGACATACTGTAATATATCATGTTAATCCTGGTGTAGTACAGCACAGTGAAAGCAAGTTTAAAAGTGTAAAAATACAGCAACACCATATTAAAAACAAATAAATCATGTGGCAAACTGTAATAAGATTAGACAGAAATCATGACTGATTGACTTAGCCCTGGAGGACAGAACTCGTGAGCACCTCTTTGTGCTTTCCTTAGTAAGTTACAATATATTGGTAGGATGGGATGAGACTCCATACAATCCTTCCTCTCGTCTCAAGTCATTTTTCTCAACCTGCTTGTCCCTATTTAAGATCAGAAAGCTGCTTTTATCACATCTGGCAAAAGCCAGATGATTTACTTGAGATGTCACAGATGGGACAGCATAGTCCATTTTCTTCTTTTCTGTTGACATGAGCAGTTTGAACATTGCTACTGTAGTTTATATAGGTAACTGAATATGTATCATGTCTGCGTGCTTTCAATGAATGGAGCTCTAAACAGTAAATTTCTTGAGTGGCTATTTTTAGTTCTCTGTCTGCAAGCCTACAGCATTGTCATGGTGCTAGATTATCAACAAAATGACAAAAAAGTGGCACCCACACAAAAACCTATAGACAATTGGTTGTTAATTGAAGAGAGCATTTCACTCACTTTGTTATTGATTGTTTTCACTGGTTGCTGCCTAAGACTGCATCATTGCATAGGATACAGGCCAGTGTATTTCATCACACAATATGTCGTGTTTCTGAGATTGCCCTTTAGGATGCTGTCTTGTAGTCAATAAAGAGCAAGAAAAAGTTCTTTACTTGTGCACTAATTGGCAGAAGCTTTCATGTCAGCTTCTAGCCTTGTGCTTTTAAATTGAGGCTTCCATTGTAAATGAAGAGACCTTTCACTGTTTTTTTTAAACTCTAGCAAGTAATTAAGTGTGGATAATACCTGCCGTGTGTCATAAGAGGAGGAAAAATTCATGCATATTGTTCAGAAGTCATGGAGAAAGACTTCATTAAGTGTTTGCATACCTAACATTAGTTACTTTTGATTCAGATTCACAATTGCCCCTAAACTACACTAATCTTCGTCATGTGTTTCTCTCTGCAGCGTTGAAAGACTCCACACAGAGCTTAGTTTGCACATTTTATACTTCATACAAGTGAGCAGACAGACAGGGAGAAAACACAATGCTATGCTATGGTTGTAGACAGAAACAAGTCCATTAGATGGCAGGAATCTTACAGCAACTAAGCAAAAGTTGCCTGGAAAACACTGAGCTTGTTGAAGCTAGTTACTGTATGAGAGAAAGGTTTTTATAGACATTTTCTTTTTCTAGACAATGAGAAAGTGCACAATGACAAATTAAAATAGGATATATAGTTAAAGTGTAAAATATAATCAAATTAAGCCTTGTTTAGAATATCGTGTATGGTTTTGGTCTCCATTACAAATTAAGATATTGCTACTCTGAAATCAGTCCAGAAAAAAGCAACTAGATACTTTCCCAGCCTTAAGAGAATGTCCTACATGGACATGAATCTTTTTGTCTGTGAAAGAACAAACTATAGGGTGACCAAAAATCTAAATTTCTCTCCAAAATTTTCTAAGGTTTTGACAAAATCTCCCCAGTGGACTTCTTCAGTGTACAGTGAATTACTATCCAGAACACACAGGTGAAAACTGCATGGAAATATATTCAAAGGTTTAGGACAGATCAAAGGTGCTGAGTCATTAAGGTGATACCTTTCAAGAAACTGCAGTCTTTATCAGATGTCCCATAGTGATCTTAACCCCTGAACTAGTTGCAGGGTGCACTTCATCACAATATACAATGTGTGTATACAAACCTATCAAAGTTTTACAGTAAAGCAAAATTCTATGAGTGAACTTCCTTTTCCAAATAGTGAGGATGGTCCTGCAGATGGTATCTCCAATGCATCCTGAGGATTGTGAAGCAGTAACAGTGTGTTGTGATTTGAAAAAAAAAGTTTTTGTCATGATTGTTTTTTACTCTGGAGCACTACTGAAAGCAACATCAGACCAGGATCATGTCTGCTGAGGAATCAGTGTCATTGGCTGTGTGGCATATACTGTAGTGGAGAAGTTAGTGTAAAAATGGATATAAACTGCGATGGCCAACAGTAATTGGGGGCCATTGTTTTAAATGGCACATAACTTAATATTTAAAGTACCCAATGTGTTTGTTAGAGTCTCAGATTTTTTTTTGAGTTCACAGTCTTGGGAAAAGGTGAAAAATTGGGATTTGCATTTGTGAAGAACTCCCTGGCAGAACAGTGATATAGCTGTGGCTTGGCTTGTGTACCTGCACAGCATGTCTGCCAGCAATCCCAGCTTGATCTTCTCACTGACTTCAGTGGGAAGCTAAGGGTATTGGTGTACATTTCCAGCATGCTTTTACCCCCAGGCTTCAGGCAGGGCAAATGTTGCCAGCAGTGTACTTTGATCTTTTTTTCATTCCGTATTCCAAGCCTTATTTCAAGAAACTTCTTTGCTAAAGTTATTTGGTAAACAGAGCACAGAACAGCTGTTAGCTTAACTGTATGAAGAGTCATGCAAGACAGAAATCTAAATATACAGTGCTAAGAAGCACTGCCTAAAATAATTACATGTGCAAGAATGAAGCAGGTGCAAAGCAACTAATCATGAGGTGTTTATTTGCTTTTGTTCTTTTGGTAAATTTGCAGTATTTTGTCAGGATGATGCTAAACCTTCTGGTTTCCCTTTTTTCATCTTATGGTTTGTGTTAGATGTGCGCAAGTGAGCTTACAACACTGTCTGATATAAAACCAGGACCAAAATGATCCCTTCTGTCTATTTTCACATACTGTACACTAGGATTAAATTACATTAACTAAAGTACAGTAATTGTTTATAAGTCTCAAGACTATTTCTAAAATGATCCAATATCACTTACACTGAATTTTCTAAAGCATTTAATGTTGTATTGAACATATCCCCCAAAATCAAAGGTAAAATGGGCTCCTAATGTAATACACTAAAAAATTACCAGAGGGAATGGTATTCTTGTATTCTGAGTATGAAAATATATGTTGCTTACATAGAAACTACTAAATCTTTTTAAAATAATACCAAATGTAAATTGTTACTGTAAAAGAAGTAAATTATAATTTAACAGTATATTCAACACTCTTCATTTGTTGTCTAATTTGGGTCATTATTGTAAAATGTACATAGCAATCATGATTATGTATTCTGTAAATATATGTTTATGTATGCTACATTAATACTGTACTGTATATTCCTGCACTCAATCTAATGCAAAAAATGGTTTACCGAATGAAAATATTGCTTTATTTGTCAGTAAAACAACCTTTTCAATTCTTAAAAAGATAGGCACTCACAAAACAAGTTATTTACAGTAAGAAATTAGGATTTTGAATGAATAAGAAAACTCTTAACAGTAATACAAACTAATTTAAAATATCAATCTTTAAGACTTCAAGCTTTAGAAACTGGTCTTTCACAAGGATTTCATAAAACAGCACCTCTGTAACACACGAAAAAAAGTGAAGTGTTTGACACATTTTGTGTCATTTTTAATGACCATATACCGTAATTTGCACCAGAGGAAATGATGCTGTCATTTTACATAAAAAGAACTGAAAGTGTGTGACAGGTGCAGCTCTACTCTGCCCCTGCAGAGATTCACTTATGGTCTCTTGTGGGCCTATGGGGTCAGTGCAGACACAGCACCATTCCCTAGACACCAGCAAACACCACAGTGCCAAAGTTCAGCCACAGAAAAATCCACGCTTTACGAACACAATGCCATCTTCTGTAACATTCCCAGTGTTCTTGGGCCATTACATATGCAAAAAAACTTTTCAGTCAGTAACTTCAGAAGTACTTGTCTTAAAGTGTCTGGACAACTACAGAGTTCCCTTTCCACAGAATACAGGTACAGATGAAGTATTTTAAGAACCATGTTGTATTACTCCTGTATGCAATGGAAGGTCTGGGGTACCATGTCATACAGTATACTGTGGAATAAGGATCTTCAGAAGTGATTTTACTGACTACGTCAGTGTAGTCGGTAGTGATATACATAGAAAATAAAAACAAGTTCATGGCATGTTTCCACCATCTTGAGGTCATAGTGATGGAAACACTTGGGGCAACAATTACAGATGCAAGTCTTTCTGGATAATTTCTACAGGGCAGCCCACTGGTAATTTGAGGTGACACTTTAAAATGTGATGACTACAAACTTTAAAGTGACAAAATACAAATTCTCAGATCTGAATATGTACAGTAAGCAAGACATTGCATATAACATGGTTTTCTCTACAGAAAAAAAATAGTGTACATTATTCATGTTTTTAAGTGTGAAAAAAATGGACTCATTGATATTTATTATGTTTTGCTCTTGTTCTGTTGTGAAAGCTACTATAGACTTTACATTTTTAATATTCGATTTCAGAACCGTTCTGAATTCTGACTATGCAATTGTTATTTGTTAACCTCATCACATATTACTGTATGACTATTCTATTTGTCAATAGTTGTACCCAGTATATATTCTGGATACTGTGTTTCATTTGGTTAAACTTAGTCATTGTAAAATGATACAGTATGCTTTATTATTTTGCAATGCTGGAGTAGAACACCACAATTCTTTACATTTGATCCTGTTTGGATCACTTGATCCTGGCAGCTTTCCCAGCACAGTATTGTGGATTCTTTCCTGATTTTAAAAACTACTGTAGGTAAATACCGTACTGTGTAAAAATGTACTTGTGCAAGAGTTGACTATATCCAAAGCACTGCTTTGTTACAGGCATTCCTAATATTTGCATAATAGAGATACCCATTACATGTATTAATTCTGATGGCCTTTGCCATACTTCTATGGTTATTCTCTCAGCATTTCACAATATACTGTACATTTTCTAAGAGATAAACAACGAAGGAGACAAAGGTTAAAGGAGCAGAAAGCATGCAGCCATCAATGAACCTGGAGTATCAGAGAAATTCAAAGATGACCAGGACAGATAATGCTTTAGAATTCTAATGAGAGCTTTATCACTGTGAGGAGATGCAATAGGTTACACTTTCAATGGTAATTGTAAGCTGCTTAAATGGCACAGTAAATTCTGCTTAAGTCCTTTATGAAGTCTAATTGCTATTAAAACCCTATTTATCCACTGGTACGGTGCTCTGTCATCGAGATGCTTTCAGGAAAACAGGAAAACAGCAGTGTACTCATAGTACTAACCTGCATCTCCAAAAGTTCTTCTCTGCCTGCCTGCATGAAAATTTTCAAATCAGCCCTGAAACTCATCTGCCTAATTAAATCCGTCTCCTGTTCAGCACCAGCACAGTCTCCCCATCTATTCCAGCCCTGACGACTGTGTTCACCTTCCGTCTAGTCCTTTCTCAAACCACCGTTTCCGTTCACCATCTCCGTCCAATTTTGGCCATCTCTAACGGTCTCTAAATTCCACTGCTTTGGCTATGTTTACAGTTTTTGCATAGATCTGCTACAGTATTTATCCCTTCTCTTCTCATATCATTTCTAATCTTGCATTTCTCTCATGCCCTCCACAAAAAGAAAAAACACAGACAGACCAGATGGGCTCACAGCAAGCCCGTAACAATGTTAATTTATTCTCAGGTGTGAACGTTTAAAATTTGGTTAATATTAAATGTTTATTCTGGACCCTTGTAGAGAGAAAATTGTTTTAATGACTCTAATAACAAAACTGATGTGTAAAATACATATCTTCAAATCAATAAATGAAAATCTTCATAAACGTAAAGAGACACAATGATAGCCCTGCTGCAGTTAATAAAATAATGTAAAATCCAGTCCCATTAATTATTGTGTGTTATTATGTACATCCAGATTGACTGTAAGTTGCTTGAGTCTGCATTTAAACTGTAGTTACATTGCAATAACCATGGGTATAATAGCTGGTGAGCCCATTAGCCGTACAACACTCCCCTTGATTAATTAACTGCCAACTGAATGAAGTACAGTAAAGATTAGATGACAGATAGGGCAGTTAGAGCTTTTGACTAGGACAGACATGTGCTCAGAATTGTCTGTACACTCTGCGTACAGAAGTGTCCTGTGGTTTTCAACTAAAGACAGTGTATACAGTTCACACGTCTTGCGTATTCAGGGGTAATAGGTAATCCATTTATCACTGAATCTTTAATTCCTTTGATGGACAGCTAATTAATCTGAGTTGTGTTTTCCCCATTCAAAACCCTCTTTTCTATATCTTCCCAACAAACCATCCCTCCCCTCCTCCTGCACACACAGACAAACACACAAAGGCTCTGATGTTTAATGTATTTTTGTGTGTCTGTATCTGTTTTAGCACAGATAATGATGTTTCGGTCATTGAAATGCTTACAGTCAAGTGTCATTTTCTTAATGCTCACTGAACCACAAATCAATACCCTGATGTCTGTGATTAAGTCGAAGTGACAGGGAACACTGGAGAGAGAGCAGTGAAAAGAGACACACGATCTGTAGCAAATAGTATCCATTTTGATACTTTAAACTACAGCCCCCTGGATAAAAAAGCCATATAATGTTTCTTTTTCCTTCTGTAACTTATGGAAAAAAAAACAAATAACATGTCTCTTTTCTATTAAAATGTTTGCATATAAAACAACATATTAGTAAAAAATACTGTTGGGAGCTAATATTTATTAAACATTGCATTTTTGTAGAAGGACAAAACTGCCCACTGCCTCCATCCTCTTTGTATGCCTGTTCACTAAGCAACTTGGTACTTCACTTGCCTTAACAGCAGCAGAGCCAGGGATGCCATTGACAGGTGTGAGCAACAAACATTTGTGTTTAGAATACTGAATATAGAAGTAGATGTTTCCATAAAAATAAGGCTAAAACCTATATGAATATCTTTTTCACAATGGATTTTATGTTCTTTTGTACGGAAGTGCATTGCTGCCACCAAGGAAAAAAAATCCCCACCTTTATCTTGTAATTACAAGAAAATTATCTTAGTAATTTTTGCATACTTTATGTGCTCACGGGATAGCGATAGCACAATTGTCATATAATACCTATATCAAGTAGGTAGCTATGTCAGCATGCATAGACTGCAAAAGAAAACATTAAAGGTTTATTCCATGCTGAAAAGAGAAGAAAGAGAAGAAAAAAAACACAACGTTTTGGCTGTGAGGGTTTCACATCTGAAACGTTGTGTTACTTTTTTTTCCTCTTTATTTATTCCATGTTAATTCCATGCTGAAAAGTGAAAAAAGGTAACATAATGTTGTGTTTCTTTTCTTCTGTTTTCAGCATGGAATAAACCTGTAATTTATTTGTTTAATACTGTAGCACTTTCAGGTTCTTGTGGGGTTGCACCCTCACGGCTCCTGCATCAGGTCGGCCCTCCGCTGAGGCTCAAACCTGGGTCTCCGGTGTCACTCAACAGGGAACCAGCCGGCTGAGCAAAAGGGAGATCTCCCCTCAGCCCGGCGGCTGAGGTCCCTGCTGTTCACAGGGAAGGGCGGTGACGTCACCAAGCTGGCAACTGGCTTGCACAACCTGTAATGTTGGCCATGTCCGTTACAATACCTATATCGCTACGTGCAGACTTACAGTTTTAAGCAGTGGAAGTGACTGCACGTGTAGCTGTTCATAACAGAACCATCATTGCTTTGATCTCTAAATCCCACAAAACTGGTCCTCATGCTTGTAATGATTCTGTTCATACTTGCTAAAAACTGCAAGATTTCATTAGGACAGAACCCAGTCGAAATCTGACAAATTCTGGACACAATCATTAAACTGAAAGTGTCAGCCAAGCTCACGTAGCTTCTACATGCGTTAAGTGCACAATGTAACAGGTTGTACATACACTGACGTAAGCATTGCTATCTCGTAATTCCGAGATAATTCATTATCTACAATTCATTATCTAAATACAAATACAGCTCGTAATTACGAGATAAGGGGGCAATATTTTTTCCCCTTCGTGGCAGCAATGGGCTTTTGTTCATGATCAATCTTCTGTGTGAATTTAATAGAATACTTTTGGAACCTGTTTGCCAGAAGTGAAAATCTGACAACTGACAAAGCAGATTACTTTCAAGAAGAGCTCTCATTTCTCAATGTGAATAAAACAATGAACTTTAAGGGGCACACATTAAAGATATACAACTGACAATTCCAAAACTGGTTGGATATAACAAAAAAATATGTCAGATCTAAGTAAAACAATCCAGTAAAACAATATAAAATTAAAATTATATTATAACTTCCATTTATTCACTGTTTTTTAATATATAATCACATTGCAAAGATTTCCAAGAGTGGAAGAGCACTTTGGGAAGTGAATAGACTGCAAGAGCAGTGTGTGGACTAAATGGTATGAAGCTTATAATGCTGTATATTAAAAGAACATGTATAGCTTTGTATGTAATTAATTTGCATACTTCCTCTTCTAAATTAATCAAAGTCCCTTTGTTTTATGAAGCCTTTTTTCAGGAAAAGCTCTTTAGCTCTTTAGGGACATTTGAAGCAGTATCAGCTCCCGAGAATCTCACAAAGCACAACACAGTATAATATAAAACAACTTGACAAATTACAGAACATACACACTACTGCTCAAAGACACAATGGCCTTATTATGTTGATTTTCTCCAAGTTGTCAGTAGTAGTTGGCTGTCACTTACTGTATGTGCTGCAGTTAACGGTTGGAACAATCTTTAATGGAAGTGTAAAAGAGACTCTGTAAAACAAGAGCAATCAAGCAGACCTCCTAATGCAATCAACTCCAATGAAAAGCCTCTGTGAAAACATTTCTGTGGCAGATGTCCCCTAACTGGTTGCATAAAGAAGGAAGATTTGCATTAACCACATACAGTATACTGCTGGGAATCTTGAAGAGGTAATAAATATTACTGCTTCTTATTAATGTAATCTGTAATCTGTGTGTTGTGTCCATTTTATAATAGCAACTACAATGCACTACTGTCTTTATTATTAAGCAAGTGTCTATGATGTTATCTACATAAGTGGGTCTCGAGTAAGCCTTTGTGAATGAAAATGTTCTTTCCTCAGACATGTGGATAAATACAGGCCTTGACTGTAGCTTAAATAGTTCAACACATTTACTGAAATCATTTTGAAATATGTAAGGAAACATCTCTCGGCTGTACTGCAGAGGACATGCTTCATCATATGAATGGAAATAATTAATGTCATCGTGGAGTCAGAAATAATTAAGTAATAGATTTAATGCCTTTTCTATCCAGTGTATATGAGAGAGTTACTGTGAAGTAAAGTGATGTCTGTAATTGTAATCTTAAAATCCGTTTTTTATTTGAGGATCAGTCAGACAGTTCCAAGGCTTTTAAATCACAGTACTTTCGTTTAATGCTGGCAAAGTATATTGAAATATGTGGATTTTAAATGACTGCAGATATACATTTCCTTTTGTTCTGCTTATTATTGAGGTTGTCCTGTCACAGATTTTTCATTTTTCAAGATGCTAGAAAGATGAAGGACAACTGAAAGGCACATGTATTTACATATGGTAATATATAAGGGAGAGACACGTACTGCACTACAGAGAAATGCTTACATTCTGAAAAAGTTAATAAAATAAATATGAAAATGCAGCAGCAAATCTACTGAAGTAAGAAGTGTTCAGTGTTCAGAAACAATTCTAATAATCACTTTGTTGCCTTGAATGGACATTAACTCACACAGTTCAGTTAGTTTAGCTCCTATTATTCAAGCTTTAACAACTGCATTGGAGGATGGTCCTCTTTGATAATCAACATGTCTTGACTAAAATCAAACATAATATATTGGAGATCTCTCATCCATTGTACATTTCATACTTTACCAGTGTGCAGGTGTTGCTTGTTATTTTTTTTCCAGTAGATTCGTAGTATCCGAGAAAGAACTCTTGCCATGAAATGTTCCAGTTTCAAATTCAAACCATTATATGACAACAAAATGTACTTAAAATTCTAGACAAAAAGCCCAATTTGAACAACATAGTAAAAAAGAAAGCATAAAGGATCATTTTACATGTCTTTTGTATAATTTATGGATTCATTTGACATCACACAATTTGACTCATACACAGCTATGCCTCATTTTAAATACTATTGCTTGTTATCACTTGGCATCGATTCTGATATCTTAACTTTTAATGGTAGACTTCTTTTGTTTTGTGTTAATTGTATTTAATTAAACTATTAGTGTTAATAATGTAAGTTTTAACATACACTTCCCGGGGTTGTCAATACAGTACACACATTATACAGTACATGCCAATCAAATCAATTATGGTTAAGTATAGTAGAAGTCTTATTGCTTGTTCTTTTTTCTATTGTTGGGCTGGAGCAGGCTGCAGGGGTCTTTGGGCCTCACAACAGAGGAGGAAATCTATCAGAGCTGCCACTGAGGCCTATGGAAAAAGATTCAAGATGGCCCTAGATCAAGAAAAGTGGTCGGTAGGTTCAAGGTAGTGCTTTGCTAGGCCAGGGTCTGATCAACCTCAGTTGGGACTCCTGAGTGTCTGAGTTTGAAAGACTTGAAACACCCAGTGACCTCAGGATACATCAACAATGATGCATCTTAGTGAATTGCAAGATATACAGTATGTTACAAATGTATTTGTTTTGTTTTGATAACAATGAACCCTGCAGTATAGCTTTTGAAAAGTCTTTGTGAAGCACTCTTGAATAAAGACACCTCTATCATGTTTGTAAAAGAACATTTCTCATCTTCGTAGTGCTGAAGAGTAATAAAACAGTACAGTCAGCAAAATTTTATGCTGTTTGTGACAGTGGACCACACCTCCCACTGCACACCCCACTCCGCAGCACGTGGGAATGCGCAGCTAGCACACCGGAGGCTAATCAAGGCTGCCCTTTAAAGATCCCCACGTGCCCACAGATGGCCTTCACGAATGCCGAATGTGTTCCCCTCACCGGCGACACAAACTAATTTCTCTGATCTGAGAAAGATTTCTCTCCTGTACCAGAGAACCGAAACCTCTGCAGACGGCTACACACCGGCACACCGCACAGAAAACAACACGCGCTCTGCCGGTGCTCAGGCAGCCTCCTATCACTACCGACACTACCACACTATCAAATGATGTTTGGTCTACACCGACATATTTCACATCATCTTTTAAAACAAGCATCTTAAGGTATTCTTTGATGTACAGTACAAACACGTAATTATTACGGTAATTAAACACAACACAACCCTGCTTCTTCACTTATGATGTGAAATTAAACATGGATGCCCACAAGTGAATGGGACAAAGTTCACTATTCTAACAATTCATGAATAAAATAAGAGACGTTTTTAGCCTGAGGATTCCACAATACTAGAAATCAGAATTTCCTGACATAAATAAGACAGCAAGCTCTCTTGCAATAATGTTCAGAGTCTGGTACTTTTGACAGAGTACTGAAACCCTTGAAAAAATCTGGTTTCCAGTCTGGAAAAGGGAACTTTTAAATGACAAGGATGATAATGATGATGAGTGGTAAGGTCAACTATGTTCTCCCTTTTTTCTTCTCTTGTCTTCTTTTTTTATTTCATTTTTATAGGTCTGCTTGTGTATTCATGTTATGGAGATTGGTTTGATGACCTCCTTAGGACCAACACAGTCCTGTTGAATGTTTATTATTTAAAATGGAGATCTTAGTTATATAATTTGAAGTTAATTAACCTTAATACCCTCAGAACATCTATGTCTTATTCCATGTTTACTTGGCTCCTAGCCCAAGATGGTAAACAGTACCACTAAACTATATCAATTTTTCAAAACCTTCTGTTTAAGGCAATCAGGCTGGTAAATTAAAGTGCTTCTACACTTGCTGAAACTCAGTTGTCCCTTAGTCAAAATATTTTCATATATTTTTCAAGTAAATTCTAACTTTTAAGATATAAAAAAAATCAATAAAGAAGTTGTTATGGAAGTCAACATACCTACAAATTCTGTTTAATTTTGTTTTTGACATACCTGTACATGTTAAAAGCAAAGAGTAAATATTGTTAAAATAGAACTAGCTTTCCAAATAAACCTAAGAGAAGTTTAACAAGGACATCTGTTGTTAAAATAGAAATAATTTAATATCTATGATATTCAGTTCATTTATATGCTGTTTATACTGGCACCTTTTTGTCAAACACATTAAATAATGTCTAAATGGAAGAACCTGTTACAGGTTATCAGCAGTGATGGTACCTTTTAACTTACTCTTTACTATGAAAGAAATGAAAGGTATACTTTCTTTGTACTTTATTGAAAAAAACATATGTGCTTATGTGATATATTTAGTTTTGATTTGATTTGGGAAGTGTGGGATGGAGATGGAGTGGGACTGAAACTGCCTCCTCAATACTTGATGAAAGTTACACAAATTGATTAAATAAAGTGGTGCATCAAAGTAATTATATCAACTTCCTTACTACACTGCATTGCTGGTTTATTCTAAGCATATAGATCAGACCCCCAGTGGCAACCACCAGTCAATAACTCTATACAAATCAGCAGGTTAGGTCGGGACTGAGTTATTCTAAAATTACGTTGAACTATTCTATTCTATTTTCCCTGATGCTTGCAGGCTGTTTTAGCCAGTTCATTATCTGTGATTTAGGTTTTTAGATTGAGAGATCTATTTATCTCTGAAGATAAATTCAACAGATTTTTATTTTACCTCAAGAACTTTGGACACCAACTGGTACTTGAACTTCCAGAGCCACAGATAAAGTCAGAGGGGGTGGGAGCATGCTTAGCCAAGACACTGCCTTTGACTTCTCACTAAATCCCCATAAGATTCTGCAGGACGAATTAAATCACAGACCACTAGCCTCATTAGTTTCCAATCTCCTTAAAAAAGGAATAGCCAACAACACACAGAGAAAAGAAAATAATTAAGAAATAATATACCAAATAAAAAAAACAATATTACTAGCTGTGAGTTGGTACATCTCCAGGGATAAAATCAGTTACCACTTCAGTGTTCAATTGTTCAGTTAAATTCTTCATAATAATGAAGTGAGCTGATGAATGTAAAGGAATAGTGTGCTTAATACTTTGGTTTTCATTTGTCTGGTTGAAGAAAAAGTTTCAAACAGCAGTGTCACAACCCCCTACAACAGCATGAGGTATGAGCCAGGAGCAACTGTTTAGGGTGATGTTGGGGTGGAGGGAACGATGCTTGAAAAGATATGCACATTGCTATGCTTAGCCATGGAGCTCTTATAAGCAGGGAACTGGAAGCAAGACTAGAATCTTACCTCCACCCAAGCTTCTGTTGAATAGCACCATATCACTTGATCGGTCTAATTCTAATAATGATGAAGTGAGCCAATGAATGTAAAGAAATACAGTAGTATACTTAGTACTTTGGATTAACTTGCCAGGTTGAGGACTGAGGAAATGACAGTGCTGGTATTCCCAGCTGGACCACTGAAATAGAAAGTATATAAGCATTGTATGTGGCTGGAAGTTTTGGGAGGAAAAGAGTTGAGTGCCAACACCAACCAGGTTGATGCTAACTAAGCATGTGAGGTTACATGTGTGTATAGGGAGATTCCCTTTGCTGTAGCTGCTTAGGCCCAAGCTCTAGGGACAGCTTGGGGGTGAATGAGGAAGCCTGGATCCGGAGGAAACTGATATCATATGTTCGCACCTGTGGGATGGAATGTGATTTGCCGGGGGCTCCTGAGGTGGAGAGCAAAAAGAAGGATAGGGGAGTGGGAGAGATGGAGCTGTTGGCCAGAAGACAAGAATGAAATTCAAGCTGAATTCCCCAAAAGTAAGGAATATTAGCTATGCATGTGGCTAGAGGCATGAGAGAGGAAAACGTTGAAGGTTGGTACCAAACAGTTAGACGTCATCTGAAAAGTTAGACGCCATCATTGTTGTACTGTAGCTGCCTAGGCCTGGCTAGGGACAGTGTGGGGATAAATGATGAAGCCCAGGGCTTAGTGGGAGTCATCGACCCAGGACCCAGGACATGTGGTGGACAGTGAAAAGAAGGATTGAGGAGAGTGGAGAGATAAAACAACAGATATACTGTAGGCTGGGACCACAAGTGTGGTGGTTTGGATGCTCAGTCAGAAATAGCTAGAAGATGAAAGGAGAATGGAGCAGGTGTGATTAGGAAGAGTGAGAGGAAAGGGGAAGCTGGACAAAACTGCAGTTGCAGTTGAGTTTTGAGTTTCAGGCAGGGTTGCTGAGCCGTGTGTTTTCAGTGACAGGTTGAGACTGAAGAAGCAAGAAAGAAAACCTTCAGAAAGAAAGCAACCTGGATGAATGCATTGAAGATAAGATCCTAGCAAGACTGAATGCAAAATTTCTAGGAGAATCCTAGGAAGCATGCTCGTGGAAGAGAAAGTGTGAAATACAAATTTGCTCTCTGGTATCAATTGTACTTGTTCACAAGTGTCTATTGAAACACACTTAGTCAACAATAGATGATGCACCTAAGCATGAAAAAGGAGTAGGGGTTTAATAGCTGGTATTATATCTTTTTCATCCACTATCTGCTGTCTGTAAACCATTAAAGCTGAAGAAACACATCAGCCAGGGATTTTGTTTGTCTGCTTCAATACACCACAAGCACATACAGTATACCAACAATCATGTTACACTGATTGACTGAAATCTGCTTTCTATTCCATGCCACATCCGACTGAAAGAATGGGCTGGTCTACTCCTGCCTTACAGTTCTCAAGAATTATGGGGTACTTCATGGTATGCTATTCCCAGTACTTTGGGTAGGATGAGTTATTCATGTGAGACACAACACTCAATTGTTTGGCTGTACATATATATCATAAGATTGCTTTATGGATTATTTACAAGAAAAATGTATAAATGGACAATAGTATTACTTTATTAATCAATCTGGCCTTGCAAAAGCTTATTATAAGAACAGCTATTTCTTCCCTCTTAGTGGTAAAAATAGAGACAGAGTTCAAAAGAAACAAACCTCATGCACTCCACTCTTGGAAGTGTGGGTATTTCTTTATTTCAGCAACAAAATGCTAGAATATTTTAGAGAGCAGGTATGGCTCTACTCGACAAAAGTGATTTTCCTTACACAACTGAAGGACTCAACATACTGTAAAATCTGCAGGAGTGTTTGAAGTTAAAAGCTGATTTCAATTAATGCTGCTATTTGCGTAGCCCTGAATTATGTCCACCTAGTCAGAAACAACTACACATTTAATCTAATGGAAAATATCCCAACTGCAATTCTCATCAGTCATCCAAGTTAATAAAATAAGAAAGCTGCCAACAAGTTCATTTAAACTCTTTAAGCATGAAAGCAATGTGTATGCTTAGAATTAATGTTTAGAAAGATTATTTTAATTTTTCTCTCCTTCCTTGAATTGGAAATAGGATCTTGGCACTGCTTAACTCCTTTGAGTCAGCTTCGTAGGAATGCTGCTGAGATAAGCAGTGTAATGAGCAGGATGTGCTGGCTCTCTAATGCAAACCAGAATATCATACTGTATATTGGGTCCATGTTGACACCTTCAATGATGATGTGCCAACACTGTTACCTCTTAGAGTAGAGTAGGTAACTTTAAGAGGGCATGTGTTATGAATCCACTGACCGGGCCAGAGTGATCCACCAGCAAGGAACATGCAATGTATGGATGTCAACAATGACATCATGACCAAACACCAACCATGATGTCTTTGGACGACAGCTTGTAAGGCTCGAAACCCTGGCAACTTGACAGCTTACTAATCATATAACCGAAGTCTGAACTGCTGCAGAGACAAACTTAGCAGAAATAACTGAAGGACTGAGACAAATACATAAACTGAAAATCTGTTCAAGACTTCTTCTGCAACAAGAACATTTTCCTAACAAGCTCCCAATTGAAATTTTGCCTGATCACTGGAATAATACAGTTGGACATTTGTCAGCAGCATTAAAAAAACAAATATTCAGCATAGCAACTGCAAAATACAGGCACGTAGGCTTTCTACTTTTCTTCCTATATAATTGGGAAGATAAATCTTCTCATTCCATCTAGACAGAACTCTTTCTCTTTCTGCACCAACTGTCCATCCATTAGTAAAGAGCCATTGGATTAGATCCAGCAAAATCTACGGTTCCTCTGCCCTATAGACATTTAAAAATCTCATCAGGACTACATTTGGCCAGGTTTTTTCTAATTCTGATAACTATACTGTCATTCAATGAGAAACGTGGTCAGGATGCCATGGTAACACCCCTACTCTTTTTGAGAAACATCCTGAAATTTTTAATGGCCACAGAGAGTCAGGACCTCGGTTTTACATCTCACCCCCAAAAATTATCATTCCAAACATGTATGTTTGATCAGGATTAATTTGGGAAAGTGATTGAACACTTACTTGTCCTTCAAGCATTTTAGGAATGCTGATGTTTTTGTACATAAAGTTGAGTACTCTAACCCGTTATAATCAAAGTATTTTAGCCTTGTTATTAGTACAGTATGTTTAATTTCCATGTGATTGGTCAGCCATTTATATCATGGATTCACATACAGGTATACAGTTCATTCAGTGCTGTGCTGAGAAAAAAAAAGTGAACCCGTGGGGATACTTCACAAATCTAACCTAACCGAAGCTCTAATAATAAAGTTGTCCCAGTGAAACAAATAACACAAAATCTTCAAAACATGCAACATTCAATATCCACATGTGAAAAAATACATCAACTATTAGATTTAGTAATGGGTGGCACTCCCTTGAGTAGCAATGAGTGCAACTAACATGTTTTATAACTGCTGATTGCTCTTACAGTACATTGGTTTTGAGAAACTGTGGTCAATTCCTCTTTCTAAACTTTTTCAATTCTGTGACATTCGAGGGCTGCCTGACATAGACAGTTCACTTTAGGCTTGCCACAACATTTCAATTGGGTTTAGAACTGGATCATCATAAAACATGGAAATTAGGATTATTGCTATGCTATAAGATCCTCCTTATGTTCAGCTACCAGTCACAGACAGCCTGGCATCGATGGCCTGGCATTCTCCTGTAAAATATTCTGATACAATGCAGAATTAATAGTTTATGATGGCAAGCCAACCAGGATCTAAAGGTGCAAAGCAATTCCAAACCACACCCACCACTATGCTTGATGGTTGAGGATGAGGTTCTTTAGTTTGAAAGCAGTATTTGTTGTTTGCCAAACAAAATTTCTCATTTATGTCAAAGATTTCCAGCTTTCTGGCAAACTTCAAATGGGCAGCAGTGTTATTTTTGAAGGGCAGTGGTTTTAACATTGCTATCCATGAATACCATTCTTGTTCAGTTGTTTTCTGACAGCTGAGTCATGAACTGTCACATTAGCAAAGGTGAGAGTGATTGCAATTTGTGCAATCAGTACATACTGTACTATACCAGCATCAAACATCAGTTTTCCACCTGATAATGTAACTGCTGCTTCATTTGCTTTTTCTATTACAGCAACAATTAAGCTTCAATGACTCACAGAAAAAAGAACTCTGAAAATACTTAATGTTTGGTTACTACTGTATTTCTCTTTCTTTTCCTGATGCACTTGGCTTCATAGTAGTAATTTCTACAGAAAACCTCTTAAATAATTTGGTTTAGAAACAAAAACTAGGCTATTGTATGTAATATAGGTCAGGGGTGAAAGAGTGGAACAGAAGTTCCATTTATTCAAGTTTAATTGTTATGTAAGAGACAATATTATTATTAATAATATCAATAGGAAATATCTTCCAGGTATGGAACACAGATCATACATCTGTAAACCATAATGATAAATGGCACAGCTCTGTTCCAAACAGTCTGTTCTCTCTTTCTGCCAGATGTTGGATCAAGGTTCACTTTCATCATCCAAAGGAAGATTCACCAATGAGGGACATGCAGGATGGGTGCCAGGATTATACCTGATAACATCCTTAACCTATCATCAACTGTGATGCCACACCTTACAAGCTAGAACCCAGATAATTTTGCTCATGTTCTCCCTCCAATTGAATTACAGTAGCAATCTTACTTTTCCAATGACATGACTGTAAGCAGTCTGAGTCACAACTTAACTGTTCTCCAGGATGCCAGGCTGAAAGGGTGATCAGAATTCTGTCTGATATTCACTCTGAAACACAAGAAATCTTGTGTTTGTGAAACCTCTGTTATTTTTGTCTGATCAACTAAATAACAGAGCTAGACTGTTTTAAAGACCAAACTTAAAGAGCACAGCTATCTTCTGGCAAAGCTTCTCTCTCTTCTCACTGCACTGAGACACTGCCAACTCAGGGCAAGCAGCTGCCAAGTCAGATCATAGACCAACCCAGCCCCACTCCATCTACTCAGGAAAGTATAAGAGTATAAAACTTCTTTATTCACATTATAATTCTCTATCATAAAGGAACTATTATTCCAAACCCATATTTCCAGTTAGTGCACTGTAGTAAATCCATAATTACTTATCTGAGAATATTAATGTGATGCAATTATATGAAAATGATAAAACCTACAAACTACAGTAGATTGTAATAAGTTACAGTCTATGTTTTAACTCTTTAAATTAATATGTTTGATTGATTCCTGTGATCAAAGTGCTCTTGTGATTTACTGTTACAATTTCTAATCATAACTGTAAATTAAAACCGTCACATCACTACACTGGGAAGCTGTATACAGTATTTAACTTTAATATTTGTTTACATATTTATACATTTTATAATTCTGAAATGTTTATTTATGTATAGAATAACAGACATGATACAATATGATTTCAGAAATTTTTTTCATTGTAGTACAGTGAATTTTCAAAAGATCTAGATCCACCACAAATTTTCACAAACATAAGAAGTGGCATCACTAATTAATGCAATAGATTGCAGTGCTCCAGTGCACATACTGTACATATATACATTTCACCACATTTTGTCCTGTTTTTTTAATTTGGTGTTCTGTCTTTATCCTTATACAGTAACCTTTTCCCTCTGACTTAACATGAAGCGATTGTCCTTTATAAACTCATGTTTGTGATGTGAAAGCTATCTACAGAGTAGAGGGGTGTTTTGTGCAACACTTAAAGATTTTCCAGATTCTTAAAAATGTTCACAGTGCTGTTGTTCTCATGTTAAAAATAGCAGTGACAGAGTGCCCCTTGTGTCAATTCAGCTCTTCTTGCACTGATAAGTGTCATTAGCAAGTGACAGATGGTGTAAATGAAAACAGACGTTCCATCTACTGTGAAGATCTCCCTTCTGTTCACTTAAACACATATAACGGGGTTCTAAAACCATTTTTAATATCCAGTTTCCAAACATGTCTTTAACTTCCTTCTTCATAGCCCTAATACTGCCTGGACAGATTCTATGAGCTGGAACCTTGGAAATATTAGATTTTGCTGTCAATGTTCTACACACAGAATAAGCCGTTAAGATGTATCAGGGGATGCTTTGATAAAAAGAATTGTGAAAGGAGGTCTTCTCTCCTTCTCTACTCATGCTTGTAACACCATTAATTTCAAATCAGCAATAATCTTTTTCTCCCTATTCAGAATGTGCAACTATTAATCAACTTGCCCCATTGCTAGGATCCTCATACTTATTTAATTTAGTATGTTATATTTATTTTGCTTAGGCTTTAATCCCGTTTATACAGCTGAGTATTTTACTGGAGGAATTCAGATGAAGTACAGTACATTCTAAAGTGTACAAAATCTACTGGTACCCACTACTGTACAGGTAAGCTTGATGACAGCTGGCTAGTAATACTGTACTGCTCACCCATGTCTGGACTATAGGACTCAACCAGCAGGGGAATGGAGTACATTAAACCATACTGGCACCTCTAAACTATTTATATTTTATTTTATATTTATACATGATTCCTCATTATCTATAACCCATCCAGTGCAATCAGGGTAGAAATACAGCATTAAATGACAGGCTTGATTGGCAATGATTTAATGGCCTAACGAGTGACAATTAGTGTCCAAGCCTTGAACACCAGTGATTTGTGTTTATAGTGTTATGCAAATCAAACATCACTTGATTTTCATCTATTTTACTACTGATTTTTAATTAATTTTTGTGCATGCACTGATTTAAATTTTAATTTACAACAGTCCTTTCTGTGGTGATTTATGCTATAAATGATGTTTTTAGAAAGATGACAAATCACAGCATGTCTTGTATATTTTTTCAGAAGCCTTTGTCAGGAGTAATTATGTCATGGAAGAGAAATTGAGAACTTACAGAGCTATGGAGTCTTTAGGCTTTTTGCTCTATCTTGGATCCCACCTTCTCATTTTCTTGAAAAACAAAATCATGACATACTGTATACTGTATACCTGTATACAGTATACAGTATGTCTATATACTGCGCAGATACAGTACATATATACTATATGAAATCCTATATTTACCATCTTATATGTATGTGTAGAAGAACAAAATTTCTGTAACAAAGCAACTGTGACAGGATTGAGATTTGAGGAAAAGTGCAAAAAAGGGATTGTATGTAGTGACACCGGAGATCCATGGGAATCTTAGACTTGTGTTTTGTAGGATGCTGAAAGTGGAACAAGGGGCAGAGGGGCTGAAACAAAACTGGTGTTTTGCTATACCATCTGGGTAAAGGTAAATAAAGTGCCATTCCCTTCTGAATTGAGACAGCAGTTTCCATTAAAACCCTGATGCCTCTAGCTCCTGGTTTTATTACTTTGTTACAGCTGAAGTAATGCACAGAGGACTCCTCAGCAATATTGAAAAGTTACAGAACACATTTCTGAAACAAAAGTTATTTTTCTTGCATATCCTATTACTGTGCAGGACACAAAATCCTTCCAAACTTTTTTTGCAAGAAGTAACCATATACAGTAGATGACGAGCTGACTGTTGCACAAAAGCAGAGAGATTTATGTCCAAGTCACACTAACGGAAGTGAACGACTTCAGTCTTCTGAGAAGGTTACTTTTTTAGAACACTGTCCCAGTCAATATTAATTCTAAGTTAATTTTAAGAAGATGTGCAAAAATAATTTGCCAAAAAATTCAAGGCCTTGAGCATTAACTTGTGGGCACCTTTGAATTAGTTAATAAATGGTAGTGTGTGTAATTAATACAGTAACTGTTATCATATACAGTATCTATCGATTCTATAAATTAGGTAACATTACATTAAAACGCTTCTGCTTTAGAAGACTGTCCCTTATTGAGATAAGTGTATTTCAAGTGTAATTCCTAACACTTATATAGCGCTTTACAGGTAATGGGGATCCCCTCCACCACCACCAATGTGCAGCCCCACCTGGATGATGTAAAATAATAATAATAAAGTAAAACAAAGTACTTTTCATTTAATGGAAAACCTTGCATGAAACCCAGTTAATAATAATTAAGTCACACCACCTCAAATAATAATAATAATAATAATAATTAAAAAAATTATTAATAAAAAACAGAGGAGTGGGATTAAATTAAAAAATATCACATGCATGTAAAAATTAATTACACAATATTTAGATTATATACTGTAAATACACCCTTGTGTAAAACTACCAAGGATATGTCTTTGTGGGTGCAGAAAAATGTAAAAGACAAATGTACAGTAATGTGTTAATTAGACTATACACTTTGTTTTTGGTTCCTATGCTGCACAAACTGTGGTATTGCTTTTCATTACATTATAATATTATCTTAAGTAATTTCTCCTGGTTAATGCAGTTTATATGTTTAAATGTTGACTCTATTATTTACTATATTAATTTTATGCATTTCGTCCTCAGACCTCACCTTGTACAAAGTGGAATACTGTATTGGTCATAATAATGAAAACATGATTGAGATGTACTTCAATTAGTATTTTGTTAACAGAAAATGAAGGTTCAGCTTCTAGTGAGGTTGCTATGTAACACCTGTTAAATGTAGAGAGGTGCCCAGTGACAAATAAGTTGGTCACACATAGAGAGTTAGAGTAGAAGGTTACTACTCTTATCCCATGGTAAATATACAGAAACCAGCCTAGCAATGACAAAGAATTTTAATTATTCAGTAGTGCCAAAACTTTAAAATCAGCCAAGCTATGTGTGTAATATAACATGAAAATATATTTTCTGCAAGAAGGTCAATACCTTTGGATCACAGGTAAGCACTTGGATAGATTGCAGGCAGTGTGACTTAATTTATGAAAAAAATGCTTATTTCTAAATGTGATGTGTTGTGGACTTCTCCTTGTCCTCATACCTGTTTTAACTAGAAATTTTGGAAATGCCATCTCAAGATGATACTGAAGTGCTGATTTTGAATCAGAGGTATGAAACGCCCAGTTTTTCTTTTTCTTTTAACCAAACATTAAGGAAAACATGCAGTTGTTTTTAGGAGTAAATAAAAGGATCTAAAACTTAGGCATTATGTTTTTATTTTTTACACAAGAAATCACCACATTTCAAGGCTGCTCTATCATACTACCATAAGAATCAAGAGCCTGAGTGGCCAGAATGCTGGTCATTCTTCAAGCTAAAGGTCAGGGATTGACAATGCACCTGTTTGTGATCCTGTGGGAATCTGGCTAGTGATGAAGCCAAGGCACACATGGAAAGGACAGTCCTATCAGTGACTAAATTCTGAAACCTTCCCGAGATGACGACTCACAAATGGATCCTGCAGTTAACCGACCTACAGTAAAGTAGTGATAAAAAGAGCTTCCTCGGAGAACGGTTTGAGTCCGAAACAGATGCGGCCATAAGGGTACCCTGCGGACATTTCAGCTGAACGTCTGGCCCTTCCAAAAAATTGGCACTGTAACAGAGGTGATGGCAAAAGATACTTAGATTGACTGGCAAGTTTAGACAACTGCCACTGGCCATTCTCCACGTGCCTCTTTCAAATGGAAATAATTTCAGATCTTAATTAAGATACTGACCTTTTAACATTGTTCTCACATTCTGGTCACATTCTGGCAATAGTTGAACAAACCATTTAGAAATGGACTGGTGAAAGCATAGCTGAATGTGTGTTTTGCAGGAATTTCAATGTTTTAAAGGTCTTATGGCTACCTACTGTATTCAGAAATGACACTGGTTATGTCCTCCATTTTTAAACAGTTTATCAATATCTGTCTGGAGAACTTTGCATGGTACTTTTCTTTTCTGAAATAAAATTGGAACAGCCACTCACTTTTTTGCAATTTAAAAATACCAATTGCTTATTGAAAAAGTTGTATTGCCATGTTCCTCTTCATCAGAGTGAATGGAACAATGTCAGATACCCCCTGCTCTTTTCACACCATGACTCACAATCACCATAGCAGAATTAACACTGACACTGCAAGCTCACAGGCGCTCACAAATTCACATAAAGAATTGTTACAGGACACTTGGACCAGCTCAAAGTTGTTTAACTATGGGGGCACCAGTGTACTACCCCTTTGGGAATCAATGTCACAGTTAACAAATGACAACACAGATTCCAAAACCACAATGTCAAAACTCAAGGGTCCATCCAGTGTTACAAACAAAGTGTGCAGTCAAGCAGGAAATGTATTACAGGTCTCACATGACATATTGTACAGTATGGTAGATCAGATATGGGTTACACTATAACTATGGGCCTATTTATACTCACTTTTAAATAATTTAATGAAAGAAAGTGTTAGCAATTAATCTTACAGAAAAAAACTGTATATAGTAGCAAGAAAGGAGATACATTAGTTCAAACTTTAGTATAACTATTATGTTATAAGAAAGTAACCAGAAAGCAGTTGGTTAGTATTTCAGAAAGCTGGAAAATGCAAAACATTTTAAAGCAGCCCATGGTCCACTTTTTTACAGATTGGGTGATATAATCTTAACCAAAAGGAAATGATCAAAGGTGAAATGCAACTGAAGGGCCTGAGGAAGTACTGTCCAATCAGAACTATGTACACAAAACTAAGATTAGCGCTCAGTATCAGTGGCTAGAATCCCAGTCAGTTAGTTAAAAGCACTTCAGCTTGGAAGCTGGCTGTGGCAGCTCTGGTAGAACAGAAGCCAGGAGAATTACAAGTTCCCAAAATGTCATTGCAAGATATAAAAAATGTGGTACATTAAAAAAAAAACTCACTGCTGGAACCTCAGGTCAGATCTTTCTGAACCACTGTGTGAGAATCTAAATTCAAGAACTTAGAAAGATACAAGCAAACATGCAAAATGAACCCTATCCGTTTTAGCATTTAAAATTTGAATTTTTTTAACTTTCACATAAAAATCTCTGAAAAGGCAGCTAGTTAGGAAAAACTTTTTTGAAATTTTGAGACGGATTGAAACACCTGACTTGGTAGGTTTGTTTCCTACTTTTCAAAATCTATTTCATTTATAGACAAAATACGTTAGCCAGTTAAGTGGAATGCTATATATCCATCATTTACTAATTTAGTGCCAAATTTCTGTTCTGCAATATCTGTCTTTCTTCTCTGAAAAATGAATTAGTGTCAGTTCATGTAATTGGTATTCATTAATAATCTTGTGAGTATTCTGTCAAATCTTGTTCAGTAAATTATGCTATTGCAGCAGTGCCATAAAGATTAGATTGACTCATAATGCTTGCTAAGCAGTAAATTAACAGGAAATAGTCACTGTCCTTGTCACTCTTATTTCCCTATGCAGCAATGCAAGTATGCCTTTGCAAGATACTTAAACAGCAGGTGTGAACATTTGGTTGGAACTGATTTCCCAACCTTTTAAGCTCTTTGTTGGGATCATGACTTGTATTTCTGTTTGCACAAAATTAGCTTTGAAACAAAAAGAGAAATGTGTTTTGTTGCAGTTGATACACTCCCTAACGTCTTTTGAAAAACAGAATGGATAAGATTTTTTAAACAATAAGCTACAGCACTCAACCAAGCAAAATCCTCTGAATGGGCTTATCTTTTGCTTATAAAGGCAACTTGATCAGCAGCTATATAATGCTTAAAACTGATATTTTTATTGGGAAAATATGGGTTGTATTCCGCATAAAGGCTCTTTATTTTGAGGTATGCATGCCTTTCTTGAATTTATTCCTTTGTGGGAAAATAAAATACCAGCTGCAACACAAATGCATATAACAGCAGTGTGTTGGTGGCCACCCCTCCTAATGAACATCTTAATTTCTCCAGCTTGTGATAGCTGTGCTGTTGCAGCATATGGCAAATTGAAGTCTGGCCAGCAGGGATTTCTAGATGTTTATCAGAACTGAAAACATGCAAGTGGTAGATGAGCATAAGGCTGGAAAAGGTGAAATTCTGTCAAAGGCTCTCTCCAGATAACTTCAACTCATTTCATATCATCTGTGAATTCGGCATGTCACTTCCCTTAATTAAATACAGGGAAAGGTAATCCTTCTTTTAAAATATATCTACCCCACATACAATATATTGTAGCACCCTCATCAGGCAGTGATGAGGCACCGAGCAGACAGGTAATGGGGCTGGTGATGTCAGCCCCAAGAGAGCATGCTGGGATAGATGGGAACCTGTCTGGAATAGTTGGGAACTAGCAGGGACATTACCTCCAGGGACAGTGGTATGTTGAAAAATATTTTCGATTTTAGTTTTCTATCTTGTTATACATCAGGCACACATGAACACAAGAAAATGACAGCAAGTATGGGCTCAGTGTCAGTCTCACTGCCTACTAACAACAGGTAACTCAAACAATTTTACACTTAAAGAATGGAACACAGGTGACATAGTAACACATTGGTTAGCATTGCTGCCTCTCAGCGCTGGGGCTTTGGATACAATATTACCTTTCATGTAAGATCTCTTAGGGCCATGTCAAGAGTCAGAGCACACACACTTGAATCTTGGCTTAAATGCAGGTCCCTGATTTACACCAGCAGGTAGACAAAATGAACAAAAGTAACAGTACCAAGAAATGAGGTATTTTAATCTTCAAAACCCTTACATTCTGCTCTCCTCTTCCACCCTATCTTTTAATAATGAATTGAGAATTAACAGATACTGTTCTCTTTCTATACCCACCAGTACAGAATGGCCATTTAATTCACCTTATTCCCTGAGATTATTAAAAATAAACGGTTGGATGGGATTCTAGGATGTGTAGGTGCTAGGAGCCTGTAACGGGACCCAGAACAGAGACAGGGAATTAAACCAGGATGACGAGGCCAGGCACTCCAAGCCCCGGACTCAGATGGTGAAGATGCCGCGATAAAGCCTATGCTGTCGGGTCTATCCTGGACCCGCTGGTAGGTGGGCTTCCAGGCGTCCATCTCCCAATGCTGAGCCAGGAATAGCGAAAGCACCTGGCTTAAATAATGAGACACAAAACAGGAGGCAAGTGTAAACAATCAACTAAAATACAAAAGGGATGGAGCACCCTTAAGAGGAGGGACTACGATTGTGACAGGGACAAGTGGCCTAACCTTGTCTGTAACATTCCTTGTGTTTGAATGGTGTCCACTACCAGTCAACTTATCTCACTTTTACAACCTCCACACTGCACCAGGGAGATGAGGATTGAACGTGCATCCTCTGAAAATATCCATTGTGAAGCCATCACATCTTTGTGCAGGGAGATCCCAGAACAAAAAACATCAGGGCTTTTGTGCTCAGAGAGGGATTGAAAGAACTAATAATGCACAGCTCTCATGGGTACCCTGCCAGTAATCCTGTTATTTAACAGAAGTTCAGGAGGAAGTCAAATTTTAATTTTGGACTTCCATTCTCCTTTTATAGTGCTCCTTCCTCCACCCCAACTTCACCATTTCAGAAATGACTGGGGGTTGTGATGGCCCTGATCTCCGGCCAGTGCTGCTGTTTTTCCTGTTTGCTCAGGTAGGCGAAGAACTCAAATGTATTAAGCACCCCATCTCTTTATATTCTTCGGATGATTTAGTCATTGTTCTGCTGAACGAGTGTATGAACAGGTAGCATTCTAGCCAGTGAATGGACGGCCTTTGGACCCCTGAGGATATGGTTTCCTGCTTGCAATTCTGAGCAAATCTTTTACTCGGTTGCTTTTTAAAATCTCATCATCAATGAATTTTTCACTAGTGATACGCTCTCCTAACATTTGCTTCCTCAAGGGTAATTGTCAGTGATACGTTTTTCACATGTTGTTTGGAAATAAACAAACTGATTTTATCAGATAGCATGAGTAAAAATAAAACATTTGCCAATTTGTAAAGTCACGACTTCTTTAAAGCTCTCTTGGAGCAGGCTGAAAAAAACTACTTACTGTATATGGAGTTGGCAAGCTGTAAATTTCAAACTTTAAACAGAAGCCAATTAATTTACAAGATATTAAAGTTTGAAGCAAAGAAGCACAAAAGAATGAGTTATCAACTCTAATGAAGATGAAGGAATTTTTACAAATAAAAATGGCAGGCAATTAATAACTTAAAAGAAAAGAAAACAGATGTGCCTTTAGTTTAAAGGAGAGGGTAGGGGCAACTAAAATGCTATTCTAAATGAAGGTACAGTGTGTGGAACTTAGATGCAACTCAGCCAATGTCTCAAACAAAATCAAGCAACTGAACAGTACATGTGGACCTGGTGTGACACCTATTGCTAAGAAAGTCTCAAGAGGAATCCTGGCAGGGAATGTTAGTTTAGCACAAAGGTCACATCCTTCAGGGTGTGTAAACAAGGTTTTCACTGTATTCCAATGCAGAGACTTGACCTAATTACCAGCCTGTATATACAGTATGTTTGTTAGGAGAATATTCCATGCAAGTTTAAATATCCTAAAATGATAAAACCATACTCTTAACCCAATGTTTATTTGATTAAAATACAAAGATTTTAGTTATCATTCAATGATATGTTAATATATTAAACAAGTTATTTTTTCAGCATTTAATTATTTCCCTTTCTTAGTGAAAATCAAAATTCATCACAAGGCTATGGGATATGAAAGTTATTCTGTGTGATTTATTCTTTTGCAGCTTGTCAAAAATTCTTGTAAAGCGGAGCTGATTTGATGCACTTCAAGCAAGACGTCTCTAGCTTTGTAGCAACTGATATGGAACTGTGTTACATGCTCCTTTTTTATGAAGTGGGTCCACGAATATTGTTACATTAAATTGAATTACAATATGATAACAAAGCATAATTTAAAAGTTTAAAATGTGCAAATGCATTCCAAATGCACTTACAAAGCTTTTAATATGCAGCTGCATAAGATATGGTTATTTTAAAAGGCTATTTACAATGGGAATGCAGATAGGCAGTCTCTTGACTTAGTTTAAGAGAATGGGAAGAAAGTTTTTGGCATTAGCATAATGGGTTAAGCCACATTTAATAGGGCAAAAATATGTGAATAATTACATTAAAGAAAAAAATAAAATGAAATTGAAGCATTTAATTCCTTTCTCACACAGAGAATAAGAAACTAAAACATGCCTTTATTCTGTTTTTTTCAGATACCTACAAGGACATGACATCTCTTGGAGAGAGATATTCAAAGCTTTTACCTTCAGAGCAAAATTTGCTCATGATCTTCTGAAATTAAACTGAAATAAATGTTAAGGTATGAATCTAGCTATGGAGATTTGAAAAGGGAAAGTTTGTTTCAACTTTCACTTTTATATAGTGTTTCATTTTTTGACTTTGTTAGATTGTTTGAAAATCAGGATTATGCTTTTATGACTTTTAAGCAAAAATCGTTTAAACTAGTCCTGTCAATTTCCTTTCCTGAAGATCTAGCATTATCATTTTCCTTGAGCACCTCTTCCAGTAGAACAGGTACAAAAAAATTTCATATCCTTTTACTGGTCTAAGCTTTTAGAGAAGGATTGCATATTAATTATGTTTTTTGTGAACCAGAAAATGGTCTGAACATTCCAGCTACTATTTCTATGTTTTACTATAGTCAGATTCAATTACTTGTTTTTTTTCTGATTACATACTGTACAGTACAGTGCAAGTTCATTCTTCGGTAAGTACATTTCAGTCAAACCATCCAACACCAGCAAGTCCCAGCACACCGTGTCAAAAGATTGCACAAAGTGTTGGTGAGCTCATTAGGTCAAAGGCTTCAATCAGTTACTGCCTCATAGTAACATGCAACCAAATCCAGCTCTTACAGTCTGAAATGTACTTAAAAATGTACTTAAAGGGCATGTAGAATGTACCAATACTTGTGTCACGTGCAATCACAGTTTTGAGCCATGAAGTATGTTTTTATTATAATATAATGAAATGTGTAAATCAAACAATAAAACAAATATTTTACTTCTTGTTCATATTAATCTCATGACACATTGCTTGAGTATAAAGCAAAAGAACAGTTTCGACATTGCAACATATCTAAATTTGGAGGGCATTTTGTACTGTACAGCATCTTAAATACAGCACAAAGAAAGCCGTAGAGGAATCCATAGATTTCTACTACTAACTTCTAATAACTAGATAATATGTTTGTTTTGATTGCAATCATATATTTAAAGTGTTTGTCATTTTGAAAGACTAATTGCAGAAAGGTCTGCCACAAAGAAGCAGATTAGCTACTTTATCAGATTAGATTTACTCACTCAGATAGATGGGCCAGTTTCAGAGCTGGATATGGACCCAGTTGATTTTTGGAAGGAAAAAGATTTAAGATTTCCGGTGTTCATAAAGCTGGCAATTCCTGCAGCATCTGTTCTGTCTGAACATTTTTTTTTTCCAGCAGCTGGTGTGACAGTCAATAGTTTATGCAAACTGGCTTTCAGAACACAGTGAAAATGTATTTATTTTTGGTGAGGTCCTTGTATCCAGGACCTGCAAATAATAGGCACAGTCTGTAAAAGAAGAAAATACAGACGATTTAAGCTTAAATTGTATTCATAAAATAAGAAAACAATCTACTAGAATATGACTGCCATGGATGTATTGACCACTGGATGTTGCCTTTGTTATTCATTAAACATTTAATGATATCCTATGTTTTACTATGAAGGAGTGCATTTGTCTAAAACCTTTTTAAAGGTTTGTCTTAAATATTCACTTACTGAAATATTAAGTACTAATGTCTTATTACTTATTATTTCAGTAACTTTAAGTAAAGTAAAGTAACTTTAACTTTAAGTAAATTTAAGTATTAACATGATAAAATTGATACTTGAGGTCAAAATTTAATGTAGTCCCATGTGTTTCCTCATGGTCAATTATTACAGTATACAGTAGTACTATATTTGTATTTCTTCTTATTTTATGAGAAGAGCTTTTTACTGATCAATTTCAAACAGCAGCCCAGATTCCAAGAAAGAAATTCTTTAAAAAATATATTGAGGATATATATCTGCTCTTTTCAATCAAAGGCTATTTTTTCACTTCAACTAAAGCTGTATATTGAGAGGTCTGGTGAATAACCCTTTAAGTGAACTTTGTCCTACATAATGCCCTGTTTTGACCCACTGGAAATTTGTCAGTGCCAGTGGGAAACTCATTACCCAGGACACTGAGACTTGGAATGTTTGATATAACATTTTATAGGTGGAGACAGGTCCTCATGTTATTTTAATTGTATGGTAACAGTTTGCTGATCTGTGTCATAACCCAAGGCAATAAATCTATGAACACTTGTCAAACTTAGTGGGACAGACCTTCTGTTACCTGATTCAAAACCTGACAAATCCTCTTCAATTTTTTCCAGAAGAAGAAAATGTTTTATTTCACACAGCTTATAAAACATTACATATTCATTGGGGACTTGATCAAGTCTCTGGATCTGAAAACTCTGCTCTGTAAAGTGCTACTCTGTAAAGGAAAGATCTGCTGTCATGTTTTAGTTGATTCTAGGTTTGTTGATTTTACAGTAGTTGATTCTATTGTGCAAACTAAATCTTTGATACTTTAGAATCAGAAGTGTATGGCATTTGTCTCCATTTAAAAGAATCCTACTGTGCAGTATGTGACCCATTTAAGGATCCAAACAAAGAAAAAAAGCAAAATGAATGATATTAAGGAAATACAAGAAAATATAAAGGGAAATTAAGGGGAAAATATTTCAAACTAAAACATAAAAGTAAATTCAAACATAAACTACATAAACTATATTTTGAAAAGAGATTAATTCATATACAGTATATATATTTCAAGCACACATGGAAATAATCTTTACTGAAATGGAAATAAACTTGTTTTCATTAATGCCTTCTTCAGCTACTGGAAAATCCAATATTTTATATAATTATAAATTATATTGCACATAATACATTGCATAACTATAACATATGCAATATATACTATTCTAATTGTTATATAATAGAAATGTTAAATACTATCTGTGTTCAAGAAATAGATATTTTCATGTTTGTTGTGCATGGGGTAGGATATTGTGCGGGTTTGTGCGTGCCTGTGCACGTGATGGCTGAAAAGTTCTCTCCTCTCGGCAGGAAAATTGTGACTAAGTCAGGAAGAGCCTCCCTATCTTGCCCCCCTCAGCTGTTTTACCCTCTCCCTTCCCCTGTCTGCGCTGCCGGGGTCCCTGCACATGGATTGACCAAACTAACAGTGACAAGTCATGTGTGTGGGCTGGGGGAGGGCAGGAGGGGGCCGGGGTGTCAGTTTGCATCCTTGAGCTCAGTGTGAGAGCTGGCAGAGAGGAGAAAAAAAAGCATCCTGGTGGAGTTAGCAAGCAGCCCGATGCAATCTGTTAGGGAGGTAGTGTCCACCCACATTACATAAGCACCAATCTGTTGTTACTGTACATGAAAATGCTTTCATTTACTTAATAAGGTGATTCCAACTCATAAGATATTAAACCAGTGCTGTACCCATAGAAAGAGAGTCCCATTTTTTCTTGAACGAGACCATTTCTCATGAGCTTTTGGAGATTAGTTAAAAAATACCCTTCAAATATATCGAGGTTATTTCATAATATAAAGTTATGTAGTGGCCCTATCCATATTAGAACAAGTTCGTTTGACAGGTAAGTTGAAATCTGGTTTACCTGAACACAAACACAACTTTTGCATGGAAAAGAGTGGATTAGTAAATTCCATTCATTGGATGACTGTAACTTAGAAAAATACTGTATAAACATTTGTACTTTTTTATATTGTATGGTTTCCTTCAAATCAGGAAAGTGTGCAACTGAGCTGAAGCATTGCAGTTCAATTGGTGTAGAACATAATTTAATCAATTATTTTTTCACCATGGAGTGGTTAACATGGTTCAGTTGACAATGATTTTTTAATCAGTAGTAGTTCATTTAATTTTAGGTATCAGAAGTGTGTCCAACATTTTAGATAAAGGAGACTGCTTTAGAATTGTTAGCAGACTTTACACTGTCTTTCTGAATGTTATATTTTCCATAAAACAAAAAACACTTTTTATTCCCTCACACTTAATGTCCCCCACAAAGGATACTAATTTTCTCACAAGGCTAAGTGCTAGTAACAATGGTGTAATGATGGTATGGTAAATGATATAACATTTGCTGAAATCTGATTCAGATATACAGTAGGAGATTAAGAAAACAGAATTACAGAGAGTGTTAATCAATAATGAAAAGAATCAATCCTGACCCACAAACTGTAAACAGTTATGCAAAAAATATACATGAGTGGTTGGTATAAGTAAAGGCACCTGAGTTATTTGTTGTCTGACACAGCGTTGGCAAAAGAGAAATGCAGTAAATAAGACAATTGGGTTAAACAGATATTTATTAACAATAACACATACTAAACAACACAACATAGAACTTGGAAAATACTCTATTTACAAACAAGGCATCTCAGAAGCCTACCTATATGTCCTGTCCAACTATAACAAAACTCCGGACTGCTACGAAGAATTTAAACCCTATACAGTGCCTTGCGAAAGTATTCGGCCCCCTTGAACTTTTCAACCTTTTGCCACATTTCAGGCTTCAAACATAAAGATATAAATTTTTTATTTTATGTGAAGAATCACCAACAAGTGGGACACAATTGTGAAGTGGAACGAAATCTATTGGATTTTTGAAACTTTTTTAACTAATAAAAAAATGAAAAGTGGGGCGTGCAAAATTATTCGGCCCCTTTACTTTCAGTGCAGCAAACTCACTCCAGAAGTTCAGCGAGGATCTCTGAATGATCCAATGTTGTCCTAAATGACTGATGGTGATAAATAGAATCCACCTGTGTGTAATCAAGTCTCTGTATAAATGCACCTGCTCTGTGATAGTCTCAAGGTTCTGTTGAAAGCGCAGAGAGCATCATGAAGACCAAGGAACACACCAGGCAGGTCCGTAATACTGTTGTGGAGAAGTTTAAAGCCGGATTTGGATACAAAAAGATTTCCCAAGCTTCAAACATCCCAAGGAGCACTGTGCAAGCGATCATCTTGAAATGGAAGGAGTATCAGACCACTGCAAATCTACCAAGACCTGGCCGTCCCTCTAAACTTTCAGCTCAGACAAGGAGAAGACTGATCAGAGATGCAGCCAAGAGGCCCATGATCACTCTGGATGAACTGCAGAGAACTACAGCTGAGGTGGGAGAGTCTGTCCATAGGACAACAATCAGTCTTACACTGCACAAATCTGGCCTTTATGGAAGAGTGGCAAGAAGAAAGCCATTTCTCAAAGATATCCATAAAAAGTCTCGTCTAAAGTTTGCCACAAGCCACCTGGGAGACACCCCAAACATGTGGAAGAAGGTGCTCTGGTCAGATGAAACCAAAATCGAACTTTTTGGCCACAATGCAAAACGATATGTTTGGCGTAAAAGCAACACAGCTCATCACCCTCAACACACCATCCCCACTGTCAAACATGGTGGTGGCAGCATCATGGTTTGGGCCTGCTTTTCTTCAGCAGGGACAGGGAAGATGGTTACAATTGAGGGGAAGATGGATGCAGCCAAATACAGGACCATTCTGGATGAAAACCTGTTGGAGTCTGCAAAAGACCTGAGACTGGGACGGAGATTTATCTTCCAACAAGACAATGATCCCAAACATACAGCAAAATCTACAAAGGAATGGTTCACAAATAAACGTATCCAGGTGTTTGAATGGCCAAGTCAAAGTCCAGACCTGAATCCAATCGAGAATCTGTGGAAAGAGCTGAAAACTGCTGTTCACAAACGCTCTCCATCCAACCTCACTGAGCTCGAGCTGTTTTGCAAGGAAGAATGGGCAAGAATTTCAGTCTCTCGATGTGCAAAACTGATAGAGACATACCCCAAGCGACTTGCAGCTGTAATCGCAGCAAAAGGTGGCTCTACAAAGTATTAACGCAAGGGGGCCGAATAATTTTGCACGCCCCACTTTTCATTTTTTTATTAGTTAAAAAAGTTTCAAAAATCCAATAGATTTCGTTCCACTTCACAATTGTGTCCCACTTGTTGGTGATTCTTCACATAAAATAAAAAAATTATATCTTTATGTTTGAAGCCTGAAATGTGGCAAAAGGTTGAAAAGTTCAAGGGGGCCGAATACTTTCGCAAGGCACTGTATAAAACCAAACAGGCCACAGGTGAGATAAGCCTGCCTTCTAAACAAAACAGAATATGAATTATAGTCAAATCTCTAGTTCTAATCTTCTCATAAGTCAAAGCGAATCTCCTATCTCCCTAATCTAAAAAATGCATCCACTGACCAGGAGAAGCCATTTTTAGCCTAAGGATTCTTTATAAAAGAGATCGGAGTTTCCAAACACAACAGGATGGCAAGCTCTCTTGACAAAGTTCAATACTTTACCAGAATCTGGTCTGATCTGAACAAGGACCTGCTGCCTGATGCTCCTTTTTCTCTTTCTCCTTGTGTCTTTCCAGCCATTGTCTCCTCTTGTCTGTCCCATTCTTTAGCTCTGTCCGAGTCTCTCTTCGCCACCCATCTTTTTATCCTGTTTTCCTGGACTCTTAATGATTCACCAAAAATTTACTTAACTAAGGTAAAGCAGGTGATTTCTTCGATCAATGTGTCTGAGACCCCCTGCAACTCAGCAAATGCCCCAGTTTCTACTTTTTGCATTGAAACTCCCGGGAACTGCAGATGTTTACACTAGCTAAATATGGGCCATTTTCTCTAGGTCCTTAGCCACTTCCAATAGTTGTAACGGTATTTTTAGAGGCGATGCCATGATACTTTAAGTGAAGTGTATAGGCATAAAAACATTGTGTATCAATTTCAAAACAACTCCAGTTTGAAGGATACCCCTCTGTGTTCTTTGTGTTGCAGTTTTGACTCATTTCTGTTAAGAGAGCATAGGAACATAGGAAGAAGATTGCAAAACTGGATATGCAAAAATGGGATTACAAAAGCAAGACAGGCATAAAGGTTGGTACAATTACAAATTTGTATACGTTGTTAATGTTATTATTTATGCTCCATTTCTTTTTCATGTTTTAATCATCTTTAGGGATGTTTGTCATTTTTATTTGAAAAAGAAAGGTCCTCCTGAACATGATACAAACTCTATTGTTAATTATTTTGAACATAGATGCAAACTATACTAAAATCTTTAAAATATGTTTGGGTAAATGAAAATTATATGGATTAGCATTGGAATATACAATATACTGTATACGCATATACTGTATCTCTTTTCACAATAATATGTCAAAGGTCCACATATTGATGTAGAGAAGTTTAGACATGAAGAAAGTGTAAACACTATAGAGACATCAATGGAAATTCAGAGAGATTTAACATACACTTGGTAGATTACATTTTTGTGACCAAGAGCAGAGTCTACATATAGATAACAGGAACATAAACTCTTAATTGGGTGTTTTGAACATATGGCCTGCAGGCCCCATTTTCAGATCATCAATGGCATTGATATAGAATCAATATTGAAACATGAACCAGGGCACACCAATGATAGTTTATGGTAACGTGCAAATTAAATTAAAACATTATAATAGGAGGCTGTTTTAGCCTTAGGGTCTCAAATAAGCGACCCAACCATGTTATCAAAGATGACACCCTGGAATCTTTGAGAAACATCTGGAATTAACTAGTAGCATCCAGAAAAGCTAGGTGACCTCCTTTCTTCTGTAGTCTTTCTTTTACATTTACATTCAAAAGGATCCCATGAGGTACAGATTGAATTTTCAAGAAGGAAACTATTGCTAAGCACTGAGATGAAGACAGTTCTTTATATCCATAATTTATTTTGCTGAAGCTCTTATCCATTTAAAAAAAAAATTGTATACATAAGTATTGGCTCAAATATGCAAGTGGCTCCAGCAGTGACCTGTATGAAATATAAATCAACAATTCTCTAGTTATAAGGAGACACACTACTCTCCAATTCTCTTTTTTTTGAGTGACAAGGAAATATGGCAGACATAAAAGTTGCATTGCTTCATGTACTAAGTATACCCACAGCAATGTTTTTGCATGAAATATAGCTATTTAATATGGTGAAATATGCTGTATGGCATAATGCACATTGACTTGGAGGAATGCACTCTCTTGCTGTACATCATCTTGCACAAGAAAGATTTGTAGTTCACCGAGGTAATGCACCCATACTTTAACTTTTAATGGAACTGAAGATTTCATGATTTGGATAGTCATTGGTCTGACATCAATATGCACGTGTTTTGAAACTGTAAGAGTTTATCAACAATTACAAAGTTCACAATTCAACATGTTCACTGACTGTACTCGAGCTGGCAGCCAGATTCATTATTGGTCAGTAGATTATTGAGTGTAGACTTGACAATGAATTAAAAGCTTGTGTTTTGCAATTCCTAGGCATGCTCACAATATACGGTACATCTAACCTTAATTAAAAAAAAAAAACTTAGGCTTGTTTTTTGCTGATTTTCAGGGACATCTCAAGATAATTAAAATTAATGAATACTCGTCAAGGACTCTGGAAGCACATAGCTCAGTCTGTCTCCCTGTCTTTCTATCTCTCGCCTTGGCTTGTGCAGGCCCAAGATGGCGGCTAATTAAAGCCTGTGTTGAATGTGTTCTGTCTCTTGCTGGGGATGTGAAGCTGGTGTTTTGCAGCCCAGCGAAGCGTGTGCTGCCTGCGAGCTGAGTGACAGGGCTGGCGTTGGGGCAAGCTGACGGGATTGTATGAAACCCACAAATATGAGAAGTCTGTTGCATTATTAGTGCTGGGAAAGTAAGAAGTGACAGAGCCTCTCTGAGATTTTACAATTCACATCAGTCATAGAATATCCTCTTATCTTTTAAAACTACTACTACTGGTTGAGCTACTAGAGTCTCCATGCTGTGGGAGTCTCTTCATTGCAGTTATTTTTCTGGCTTACAAATGTTTAAGATTTTATTTGTCCCTTTTCACTCTACCAGTCCCACATGTATTTGAATATCTTGTTATTTCTCTTCATAATAATGTGTCAATGGTCCACAGCTTTAGTCGTGATTTCTGCTGTAAAATGTCACATGGCATAACTTTCCCTGAATAGTTGCCCTGTGAATAGTGTATATCTGAAATCATGTCCTCTCCTTTTAAGCAGGTCCTCACAAAAACACATATATTCCAGACTTGAATAGAACATCTACATACTGCATCTAGACAATCTTTGGAGATGCAAATCCACATATTTCCATTAAGGTAGGACACTGAATAAAATGCTCTTGTTTATGCAAAACAGAATAAACAAGATATAATCAATTGTCAAATAATATAAATCACATTAAGTACCAAACCACCCCTTACCTTTTTACTATTGTCACTTTTTGCAGGTGTTGACCTTTTAAGAATTACCTGAGTTGCCAGCGACAGGTGCATCACAATTGCAGTCCATAGTCCATCTTGTACTATGCTATTCTCACAGGAGTGAAAAATATTGGGTGCTCCTGTCAAGATCAATTTGCTGTGCTCTTCCCTCCATGCTGCTACAAGGGCTGTATTGGTGAAGTGAGTTAAACAAGAAGAGCAAGAAGTTGAAGAACTGTAAATTACTGTAATACTGCATACTGTAAATTACTGCTGTATGTAAAAGTATTAACTTTTGCAAAAGAAAATTGCACAGATGTCATGTCTTATTAAACACTTATCTCATTAAAATGCACCGTCCCAATAGCAAAAAAAGTGACTCTAGGATTTCTGCCAAAATGTTTAGGTAATGTATCTGTATGTACCGTATTGATGTTATCCCCTACATTCTATATATGCTAGCTCTGCTCTTCAATGTCCCCAGCTAACATAAATCAGGCAAGATCAGGAAAGAAATTTTAGATGACATAAAACCCAAATCAAACATTTGTTGTTTTAACTATTGAAATGTATCAATATTTCAAATATATACAGTATGTATAATGCAAAAAAATACCAATTGTTTAAAGAAGTATTACATATCAGATGATAGACTACTACAGATGCTTTCCAGATCCATCATGTATGAAGTAACCAAGACTACGTTTGGTAGGGAGAAAATGCTAGTAGGGGGTGGATTTAATTGTATTCCTTTACTTAACTATGTAATTCAAGTCAATTAGAGAACAAAATCTTATTTTCAGTGATGTCCAGGAGACCCATTAATACAACAAGGCATTTGCTGAGGCAATTAGAGTAAAGTACTTTGCTCAAGTGTATAACATCAGCATCCCACCTGGGATTGAACCTTTATCTCTACAGTCTATAGTTCTAATCACAACTCTGTGCTGCTGCACAATTGCTGTGTAATGCACAACATTGCTCCTTGGTAGACATTGAAGTAAAAAAAAAGGTGTCAAGGTGCTCAAGTGAGTAAAATACATCCTACTGGAACACAGACAAAGCACTGCATATTTCTCAAATTACTTAGAGAAGGTCAAACAGAAAAAGTACAATCCTCAAATGTAACAAATATTAAGAAATACCCCCCTCAGTATCAAAAACAAAAAAAATAGAACTCTTACCATTCTAGACATTTACTGATCACACACTGTATATCTTTAGGATCAGTGCAGACTACGTATAAGTAGATCAACAGTTGACATGGTCTTCTCTTTCTGTCAGTTATTCTGCAGGAGAACTGTAGAGAATCAAATAGCTACTGTATATACAGTGTTGCCTTTGTTGACCTGCCTTACACAGAGATTTCAAATGAATCAACAGATAGAGCATTGTAATAGAGCAAGCTGAGGTTTGGTCAAAGCCTCCTCCTAGGGAGTAAATAGGACATGCAGTGTTGACAGACCACCAGGGTACTTGCAAATCCCATCCTGCCACCAAATGTGGGAATGCCAGCCCCCTGACCACAACCTGTATCCCTGAACCAGCGTGTCACCAGATTACGCGTGTATGTTCGGGTGGTCTGTCACTGTTTGCTTGCAGAAGCCTTCCAGGCTCCTATGATCTATCGGTGGTCACCTTTTGGAGAAGCCTGCTCAGTCCAAAAAAAACAGTTTATCAAAGAGGTATTAGTCGGCAAAAAGAACTTCAGTTCCTCTTCTCTGGTGGAAGAACTCTACAGTCCTCTATTCCATTGGAAGAGCCAGAACTGACAAATTCCTGTCAAACTCTCCGCTTCCCTTCCTTGCAAATTATAGACATATTTCTGTTCATTGCCTGGAACAGCCGGCACACTATCCTTGGCCAGTCTTCCTTGCACCAGAAGATACGCATTCACTCTCATCACAGAGACTTAGTTTGAAGTAGTTTGACACAGATGCTAGAAGTGAGCTACCAGTTAGCAGTATTAGCTACTGTTTGAGATTCTTTACAGAGGGCAATGGAAAACAGTGCTGTAGACTGTAAGAACAGCTTGAAATGGAGAGCTGCCAATTGCTGAACTTAACTAGATGATAAGAATATATTTTGAACTGTAAAATAGAAGTATCAACAATGACTACATATGTGGCTGGGAGCTTTGGGAGGGGAAAGAGTCAAAGGCTGACACTGACCAGTTGGACTCCAACCAATAAAGGAGGATAAATGGGGGAGGGTACCTGTTGCTGTAGCCCAAGTTCACAGGATGGAGGATAATGAGGAAACCCAAATCCGGAGTGGACTGATGCCATGTGCTTGCACCCATGGAGGAGAGTGGGAGTCAGCAACCAGGAACTCCAGCAATGGACAGTGAAAAGAGGGACTGTGGAGTGGGGAGAGCCAAAACAACATATGTACTGTAGGTTGGGGGCGTAGTTGTGGTGGGTTAGACATTTGATCAGAAACGGTAAGAGAAGGCAGGAGCAAAGGAGAATGGAGCTGGCAACATTAGAAAAAGAGAGAGGGAAGGGGAAGAGTAAAACTACCACAGGGACGGCTACCGCAGTTGCTTGATGTCTCTGGGTGACTTGCTCACATCAGGAGACCTGAAAGAAAAATGCATATAAGCGGGTGGACACAGAGCAGCTTGTTTTGGTGGAGCATTGAGTCTAAAGAAGCAAGAGTTATTCCAGTCTTGGATGAATGAGATAAAGGGCAGGTCCCAGCAGTGCTGAATGAATATGACAGTGAAATGCTAGAAGTGCTAAAAAAGATGCATGCAGTGTCATGTTCAGCCATTGAGCTCTTAAAACTCCTTTATAAACACTATGCAACACAATGTAACAACATACACAATCTTTTGAAAATGACATTATAACAATGAGAAATACTTTCAGACAACAGAACTCCAAATAGGGAGAAATCAGGTAAAAATTGCAGAAGACACCATGCATGACCTGACCAGTGACAAGAACTTTCTTCAGATGCAGCTCAGTAACAATGGTCCTGTTATGTTTTCATGTATTTTATTTTATTGCATTGTATACTGTTTATGAGTGTGAATTTTAGCCTTATTTATGTAAATTGTGACTGAACTTCCTGTAAATGGCAACTGGAGCAGGTGATGACACCAGCACAGTCATTGCTACATTGCCTGCAGCGCTCAAGGACAAAGCCAAATATAGGAACAGAAGAAATTATCTTTCCCAGTGTTTTATAGACAAAGAAAAAATGGTGGATTACATAAAAGTCAGCAACATTGGTGACCAAAACAAATTAGCTGATTTAAGTAACAGTGACAGTTTTTTAGATAACATCAATTATGCCTTAAGTGTTTTTGAAAAATATTTTTTTTTAGTATGGATATAGCCAACTGAAGCCAGCAGGGGGTATATTTCCATATACATATTAATAATCATAAAAATGTCATAAAGAGCAATTAATCATCATCATCATTATATTAGGCTCTGCTAATTAGAAAATACAAGCCTGTATTTTTGTATAAATTTCTGTTTATTGTATTCTGTTGTTATGCTTTCAAAATTTACCAAAAAAACAAGCAAATAAATTATTAAATAACCAGGCAAAACTGAGCTCTGTAAGCCCCGAGGAGTAACAGCATTATGTTCTTTGGTGAGACTGTATGAACTCCCTAATTCTTTCTAGAGATGATTGTTAGATGAGGCTGAAGTTACATGACATCTTGTTGCTGCCTCTTGGCATGGAAGTGAGTGGTAGTTCTTGGAAAATACTAAAAAAACACATAGCTGTGAAGCAAGCTGCCTTGTCCCCTAGCAGCTTGTGCGTAATGGGGAGATTAGTAATACCTTAATAACTGAGTTTCATGACACCTCATGTTGACCATACTGATAGAGAAATATGAAAGACTGAAATGTATTAATCTAATATTTTTTTGTAAAGATGATTGAAGAAACTTAAAATCACTCTTCATTTTAATATTGCTCATTTAATTTCCCTTTTTATTGCTATCTTAAACTAATTGTATGTGATGGCTATTAATATCATAAGTTGGGTAATAATTTTTGGAAATTTCACATGCGCATGATTTATGTAAAGGAAAAAAGGGGTTCTCTTGAGGTTTCGGTAGACATTAAAAATCACATACACAGTAGGTATCCAGATGTTAAGAGGTTAAAAACTTACTGTCATACTTGTATATCTTTTCTTCCTATATATTGAAAATATTATGAGTGTGATAAAATTGCCAATTTCCAAAAAGACTCCATCCATTAAAAGTGGAGAGATGAGAAATGACCAAATACAATTGGGATAGACTTGATTCTCAGACTCTCGAGTCAAGTTTCTTCTTCTCTTTTCCCAGTCCTATGTTTCACTGTCCTTAGGAGCTCTCTTCCCCACTCACTGATGCACACTCCATCGTGTGAGACTCGGTGAGACTGCATAGAATCAGTCTGCACTAAATCTAGGCCTCCCATTTTGTACTTCTTGCTGTCTCTGGTGCCCTCACCCTAGTTTCAGCCTTGACTGCTATTGTCAGAGTTTTCCTCCACCCCTTTACCCTACCCTCTGTAGGTGTCCGACAGGTGAGGCGTTGGCCCTTTCTCTCCCCCACCCAAAGCTACCCTTAACAAACATAGCGGATGTTTCTTCTTTTTTGGGATTTCTGCCTGGAATACATCCTCTTTTTATTCATTTCTATTGAACCTCAGCAAATAGTAGCTCTCTACCAGTTCCTTCTTACTTCTACATCAGGCTGCTCTTCTTGGGTCTTCTGCTGCCCTCCACAGTCTCAAGATAGCAGCTGCTAGTGATGCCACCTTTTCAATGGCTTGTGTTTCGTCTCCTGCAACATACTGTACAGTACATGCTTCCATGCACCAACAGCATTCCTCTGAAAAATTGCATATCTGAATGCATTAGATCAAACAAGCTCAAGCCTTCTCGTTCGTTCCATTTTTTGTGCACATTCTCTGCATTCCTCATTTTGTCATTATTAGAATTGGAACAACCAAATTAAATGGTGTTTGTTTAACAAAAGTTCAGGAGAAGGTCAAACACTAATGTCTACACTTCCATAATCCTAAATATAGCGAAACTAATTGATGGTGGGCTAATAATCTGCTAATAAAAAAGTTAAGTTTATGAAAATATTAGGATTGAGGCAGATCTTCAGATTACTCTCCCCTTCAAAGTTCAATGATCTTGTCATCCCTAGCTAGTGTTGTCATCTCTACACTTCCTGAGAACCAATTCTCTTAAAGGCTTTTCTAACTTTAGATGCATGGTGCACATCTGTCATCTCAAATCCCCCCCCCCACACACACACACATTTTCTTAGAAGCAGATATAAGTGCTTTAAAATTAAAGGGTTTGCTGGGATTCACAGGTTTCTCAGGAATCAAGTAAGGTGGCTGCAATAGTTAATGTGGCACGTAGATATTTGGTCTGTCAAAATTTTAGTGTAATTCTAGAAAGTGAAGGTAAAAAATCTCTTATTTGACATATTGAACCAGATAGATCAGTTTAAAATTGATTCTTTTTAAAATTTGCAATGATGATCTGACCAAGTGGTTTACGATACTGTTGCTAAAACTAAAACATATGAGGGCTTTTAATTTGGTCTTTATTTTGAAACTGGGTTTTTAATCTCTTAATTAACCATCTTATTTCACATGAAACATTTCCATGATGTGAGCAGCCAGCTCATCAGAGAAAAACTGTTATAAGATCTTCAAACCACATTTGTCAGAAGAAGCTTAATGACCAGATAAGCTTCATTGCTTTGTGGAGTGTTGTCTCTATATTGACAGGAGAATGGAAAAATCGTTTGCTTGCCATTTATTCTAAGTTTATGAACATTCTATAGTGACAACCAGCTGTTTAAATCCACCTGTTAATTTCACAGGGCCTTAGCTATGAAGGCAATTGGGTACAAAATTGTATCCAATCCTGTTCTGCCAGGCCCCAGTTCCTATTGGACATTCTTCAAACTGTGTATCTAATCGCTTCATCGCAAAGGAACCTTTTGAAATAACTATTTGTTTGATTTGAATTTCTAAAAACAATTTTCAACTTTTTAAAAAGTAGTGGGAGGTTAATAAATACTATGAGCTCTAGCTCTGGGTTTCAGCACTGTATTCGTGTAGTTACTGTATATTATGTAGGTATATTATGCTTGTGTTTATTAGGTATTATTGTTATTTATAGGTAATCTGTCAAGTGTTTTTAGACAATTTAGGGGGAGTAGCTGAGGGGCAATCAATAGTTCTGATTTCAAATACCAGCTATTACCATAAAATACCATCTAAGGTAAAGTAGGGTACTTGAAAACAGTTGTGGAAAACAAAATAAAAAAGGTAAAACCGTTAAAAATTTTAAAAATAATAAGGTGACGATTGGAAAAAATAGGTCACAAGGTTACAAGGACCGAGTTATCAGCATACAGATCCAGCCATTCAAAATGCGCGGAGTACACTGTATTAAAATGCCGTGTGTGTGGCACATCATACCGCATCATACTGCATCTTACCGCATGTAAATTTAAATATGATAATAGTATCTGGAAGCACCTTGTAAAACCCCCAGGTGGAGCTAATAAAGCTTAACGTCTCATGTACAGCATTTGAGCTGTCGCCAGAAAATGCCCGGTTTCGAATCCCGATCACTGCTTTGGGACAATCTTTTTACAATTAAGAATTTAAGTTGTATACTCTTAAGATTTTCAATAGTTTTAAACTGTGTATTAAAGCATGTCAATCATTAAACATTAAAAAGTCTGTGTATTTTATAAAAGCAAGATTGCTCAGTTGGACAAAAGTACACATCCTTCCACCTTCATCATAAATATTTTAATTATGCATAAATATGTTATGCATCAAAGTCTTTAACTTGGTAACTAACATGGGTTCTGGTTTTAACGTGCTTGTTCTAACATTATTAAGCTTATATTCTGTACTTCATAAAAAGTTATCACATTTAATCCTTTTTTAAAAATACGTAGTAAGAACACCACTTGCTGTTATTGTAAAAAGACAACTCTCGTAGTGATTTAACATCACTTGATAGTTATATAACTAAGCAGCTAATGTATCACAAGTGGACATTTTGGAAACATTTTGATATTCATTTCTTTTTTTAAAAAGACTTCTATTGTCTTTGTAGTGGTAATGAGCACTGTAATGTAGCAAGCTGCACCCAGGCGGTTCAAAGCGCGATCAGAGCCGAATGCATAAAAATATTTTACAAAGTGTACTACTGTGATAATTTGAGCTATATGAATATAACTATATTGTTATTAATTTCTTTAGATACGTGTTTCCATATTATATTCCCTATTAATCGAATTCTAAAAAGTATCTGTTTCTTTTACTGTGATAACGATCGCAAGTATTCATAGAAAAGGTTAAAACATTATAACTTTTTATGAAGTACTGTATATAACCTTAATATAATCAGAAGGAGCATGTAAAAACTTTTCCAAAATAACCCCAGTATGCAACCGAATTAAAGACTTTGATGCTTAAAATGTTTATGAAGAAAGTGGAATACTGGTGTGTATTTTTTATTTAAATTAACAATACCAGCCATATACAGTTGACATAATATGTTCATATTCCTAAATTAATATCGTTTATGACCAGACACATTATGCTCCTCTTCTTTTTATGCTCAGCTACTAAAATTTCCCTTTAGTTATAAAATTCCATATTAATATTCAATATTAAGCAGATTTAAACATTAAAGTAAAGTAAAGAGATTAAATGAAGCAATAGTTTCACCAACAACCAATGCACCACGAGTGCTGCCTGTACATGTAGGTCATTTTGACCAGCCAATAATGTACTGCAGTATAACGCACTGAACTGTAGATAATTTTGCATGGTACAGGGTTTTACAGTGCATTTTGAATGGCTACATCAGCTTTGGAAGCCCTCATGATACAAGCTGTTCTGCAGAGCCTACCTCATTAAGATTATTACACAATATGGCAGTTCCCTCTTAAACAGAAGCATTGTGTTGGAGGAATTATATACTTTAACCCCCACTTTAATTGCTTGGGATCTACATTCTACTGTACAGTATACTGTATCCACATTAGAAAACTGCTCGGATTTACAAAGTCAGGGCTGAAGCTGTACCAACCCTGGTGTAAGAACTGTCCTATCCTAGCTTGGTCTGTTAACTTTATTGCTTGTCCAGATGTGATGAAAGATTGAACCTTGCTTCTTCCCTGCTAACTTTTGTGATGGGGAAGATAACTTGAACAATTTCGAGTCTGAATTAAGTGGAGCTGTTGAAGAAGCAACAGAACTGGCATTCACCCTTTAATCTTCATGTGGAGTGTAGAGCAAACTGCCCCCAAACCTGATGGTTTTTATGTTAAAGCAGCACAAGAGCTACAGAAAACGTTTTCTAGAGCTTAAATACATTCCTTGCTTCCCTGAACACCTACTAGAGCTACATTTCTTAAGGTTGGTAAGGTCATAAAATTTGTATTGATTAATCTTTTAGTTTCTGTGCCTTGATCTCTGATCTGCTTGCTTCTGCGATCTGTCTGGATCTCATGTTACCACTCCATTCACTACATAGTCCAGTTGAGCCCTCTACCACACTCTTAAACTTATAGGAGTGCAAACTCTGCTTCACCCCTCTTTGCTTTAGAGGAGACCAGCAATACTTGTGCAAACTCCACTCTTCTCTTCTAAGCTACAGTATAGAAATCAGTCAGCAGGTGAACCACCTTTGCTGTTGACTGCCCTCCTTTTTCTCTGGTCTAGATTTAATAATCCTTAGACTGGTCTCACTGTGCCTATCCTGATTTCATGATGAGACAATTAGACAACATCTGTGGTTTCTACCTATTTAAAGAGATGTCTGATATATCAGATGCTGCTGATTTCACTCTTGCAACCTTGTCTGAATGCCTGCATTAAGCCTCACACCCGCAGTTCGAACCAATAGAGATCTTTTAGAGAGAGAGCTGCTGTTAACCAAAATTGTATTGTTGTATCTTTTTTTAAGTTTATGTATTTGTGACATATTTTGAATAGTTTTTCCATTTCAGTGTGTGCTTTCTTCAGAAGAAGCTCATTCCTCAACCTGTATCCATAACTGCCTTGTTTGCCAAGGTACTGTTGTACCAGTGATCTATTTTTTCAGACTCTGAAAAACATTTAATAAAATAATTGTATAAATCCCTTATAATATTTGCATTATACCTTTATACATCCTATTTTTGAATTTAATGTGCCCTTTCTTCTTCATTTTGAAATCAGTCTCTTCCTGATTTTATAGCAAATGACAAATGACTGATTTTATACAATAAAAGGATTGTTTCTGTCCATTTAATTTTTAAGAGGAAATCTACAGTCCTAATGAAATCATAATCCCATTGTATTTTATTGATTCTGTGTTTCCATCAAGTGGAAGAAGAAATTTCTAGAATAAAATGTCACCCTTCTACTCTTACTTAAAGCAAGCTCATAAATCTCCTCCATAACATTTCTGTACTGCTGTGTTAACCTGGACACCAATTGCACAGCAAATTGAGGCAGTAACTCTGGCTCAATGGAATGGCATCCCTTTCTATAACAGTGACCCTCTGCCTTCCAAAGACCTCCAACTTTTCAACTGTCCTGCGCTATCCAAACACTTAGTGTCTTTGCATACTAAAATAATTGGTCCCCCCACTCCCCCCCTTAACAAATTTTCTTGAATTATTTTGTAATGTTTTGTAAAGCTTTCTCCTGTACTGTATTATGGAAGGAATTAGAAATATGATGGTTTTGCTAGTAGCATCAAAAACAAACGTTCACTTCTTTCATCCCCTGGAACTTGCACTAATATGGTAAGTGGAGTGGGGATTCACACTGCTAGGAAAAGCAAAGCAATGCTGAAGAAATGCATATCACTATATTAAATGGGTCAGTAGCTAGGCGACATCGATATTCCCACTACAGAAGATTGAAGAAAGTAAATTTACTTAACCTCCTAATTAGTGATGGAATTTTGTTAAAGAAGCAGTCCTACTCATCCATGGACCTAAAGTTCATTTTCTTATAACGGGAGCAGCTTTATTAAACAGAAGGTTATACAGTATAATTTCAGGTGCTTTAACTAAAATAAATTACTTAAATTTAATATATGTTTTTGAATACTGTAAATTTTCGATACACAATAGTTGAGCAGAATCAGTAGGTGCAGTCGGATTTACTTTATTGTGCATGGTAGAAATAGCAGCAAATGCCTTTCAGGGTGTATTCTTTTACACATTTCATGCAATATGGATTTAAAATGTGTTTATTTCTGTTTTGCATTGCAAAGGTTAACTACAGTACAAACTTTCACTGAAAAATTGTCACGCCCTCTACATCTACATCTTTCTCCGTCCTGTTCCTAGTTTCCCTGTGTTTTTCTTGTCCTTCCGGTGTGTCTTTGTGTGGGGCTATATATTTCCGGGTCACACTTTGCTCCTGGCTCAGCATTGAGGGTTCGGATGTCTTGAGACCCGCCTAGCACCAGGTCGTCTCCTCCGTGGCCTGAGGGCATAGCTTTCTACCTGACTTCATCTGACCTGCTGAGCCCGGGCCAACCCCCGTTTTGCCGCTACACGTAGGGTCTTTTTTGCTCTCCTGGCCATTCCATGGCATGCCTTTCCGACATCCGTGACAGAATGCTGAGCCATACTTTGACCCCGCGAGCGGCGTGTTTTCTATGTTTTGTTTTCCCTCATCGTTTTGGGCCTTTTTTTCAGCTCTCCTATTCTAATTGCGGGATGCCACTCCTGACATCTGTGCCTGTGAGCGGGTCATTCAGCGGTATGCCTTCCCAACATCCGCATACGAATACCTGGCTTTCCTCAGGTTGTCAATCCCGGCATCCGTCTCACCATCCCTTCATGGTCTCACTTACCTCCTGTGATAAGCACTACCCATTGCAAATAAAAAGGGCAATAAAGCTTCCTTGTGTGCCTGCAAGCAGTCTACTTGATTTTTTTACTCCCCACTGTGCCTAAAGAGAACCTTGTTGCTACAATATGAACAAATCCATATTGGAACCAACAACAGTTTTGTGTTTTTAATGCCTCACATCATATATATACTGTAGTTATGCTACAATATACAGTATACGTACAGTATATGCTGATAAACATTATATATACTGTATGTAACACACACAGTACATACTGTATATACTGAATCAGGTGCACTTCTAGCTTTGAGAGGCCTCCCAATGGACAGTGGGCTTTATTGTCACTAGTCATTAATTACAGTGGTCAGATACATAAAGGCTGTTCAAAATCAGATTGCTTTCACTCCATGCTCTTAGATTGCTCTAGCGTTTTTAATAAAGGGACTCTGAGAGGTAGAAAGACAAGATCAATTTCCTGACTAGCAGTTTTCTGTGTTTTTTATTTAAGTGTATTATTACTTTTTGTAGAACATAAGAACAGTTACAAAGGATTGGAGGCCATTTGGCCCATCAAGCCTGTTTGTTAGTACAGTACCTTCCTGATCCAAGGATTTCATCCTTGCACTTTTTAAAAGAAGCCAGGACATCGGCTTCAACAGCATGGGTGGGTAGCTTGTGCCTTACTCCTACAACCTAATTAATGATAACTTGTCAGCAGTCATCTGTTTATCTGTTTATCCATCATCTGTTTATACAGCCGTCTCTTTTTTCGGAGCAACCTGAATGAAGTTCCTTGTTCAAGGAGACAAGAGCGGTGCCCCCATCCCATGATCTGACCTTAAAACCTCCCAGAGTCCTGACTTCTCCACCACAGCTGAAGTTTACATAAATCTAGGTTTTGGTTACTGTAGGGAATCTGTGAATTAGAACTTTTTTTGTTGGGAAAATTGCAGACTTAAAAATTAGTCTTTCTTATGATGTAAAAGGACACGAGTCTCCTATTTTGTAATTGAAATGTATAGCATGAATATTTATTTTATTCTTTAAATACATTAAAACCAGTAATAGCATATTTGTAACATTACTTTCCCATGTTTCTTGTGTTACCCCAGGATGGAAGATATCTTACCCTATATATTTTATTAATTCTATTAATAAAACGTAATAAATTAATAGCACCATTCCTTAATGGATACATTTTAATTTTTACCCCCAAAATGTCTCTAACACTCTAATTCTGATTATAATGATTAGACGAATTAGATAATACAATCCATACAATTGGTAAAAAAATAAATGTATTAATAAAGTAAATATTTATACTGAATTTTGGATGGGGTAGTAGCTTAGTGGTTAGCTCTGGGGCCCTGGGTTCAATTCCTCCTGCTTAGAGTTTGTATGTTCTCCCCATGTTCATGTGAGTTACCTCTAGATGCTCCGGTTTCCTCCCACAGACAGTCTCCAACATACTGCTGAGTTAAGTTACTTCTGGGAAGATTGGCCCTGGCACGAATGTGTGCATGTCAGTGTCTGTGTGTGTCCCATGAAGGACTGGCGTTCCATCCAGGGTGTACCCTGCCTTGCGTCCCATCCAAGGTGTACCCTGCCTTGCGTCCCATTGCTTGCTGAACCAGAACTCTGGCTCCCCCGTGACCTTGTATTGACTTGACCAATTAGAAACCAGATGAATGGATATTTATGTTTCTTAAACTAGTTAAAAATAGTTACAATAGACAGTATATACAGTTTCTGTGTGATTGAAAGAAGTTCTGCTTCTTCAAGACATGCGCACAGTAAGGCTGGATTTGTGAACTTTAAAATAAAAGAAATGGAAGTACTACCAAAGTTAGCTGGTAAATGTACAGTAACTGCTGACTCAACAGTCACCTTGTCTACATTGCATTGTATGCAAATTATGTCATTCTCAGCAAAAAAAGAAGCTGAAAAATACTTGGGTAAAATCCAGAGCAAATAGTCTTAGACAGACATTAGTTATGTTGATGAGGCACAGCTGATTTGAGAAGCTGCAGCAATATCTCGTGAGGAAAGACTAAAACATCCAGAATCGATGGGGCAATTAGGGAATTTGCTGCAAGGGATGTATGTTTGTCTTGGACGCAGGTGAAAAGGTATTAGAGGAAGTATGGATATTTAGTTTCAGTAACACAAGTGCTCTCACCCACTTTTTGTCCACAGAACTGCAGCTTGAAGAATCTTATTTTAACAATTTTTTTTCATCTGCGAGCAAGGTGACAATTTCCCCTGTGCCCCCAGCTCTACAATAGCTTTGACAAATCCTTTGAAGAGTTTTTTTAATGCTACATTTTCTTAGGACAATAAAGTAAAAATACAAAGGGATATAGACATACAAATAACATTTAAGAAATATAAAAGGACAAGGAACGCAGTAGTTCTGGCGGCAGGCTTGATCTGACTTAGCAGGGCACAATATTCCAGCCTAAGAAGTGTCCAGCACACACTTCTTTGTGATTTACAGTAAGTACTTATGAAATACAAAAAAAAGATAAAGGTCACAGTTTTACTTTTTGATTTATTAACGTTAAATACATCACTTGTGGGGATGGCAAGATTTGAATTTCAGGATCATTAAAAAAATGACTAGAATTAAATTTAGAACTATTAACCAGTATGTTTTGCAAAACACAGAGTTCAGCTAGGTTTTCATTACTACTGAAGATATTAATCTTGATGCCTTACATAAGCAACTCAGTCTCGCCACTGGAAATTGAAAGCCTCTGCTAAGCTAAATAATAATTGTAAAATTAAAAGTAATGGAAAGAGGAAGGACATAGTGAAAAAAATGACAAGAAAACACAGAGAACCCAACTACATGAGTTAAAAAAGAGTACAGTAATTGCTTTGCTATTGTATTGCTAATAACAATCTTCTGTCAACAACTACTGTATATAAAAAGACATCTTTCTTAATAACAGTTGAGGTGAAAACATGAAAACAATCTAAAAAGCCTGTTGTGCAAGGTTTTTACAAGGAATATTGAAGCTTTGGTGATCTGTATATTACTCCTTTTGTTTCCATTGAAGAAGTGTGTGTAAAGATCCCCTGTGATAAGCCACAGCACAGTAATATCTGCAGCCACCATTTGTTCTGAAAGCTAGATGCCAGTCTAATTCAAATAATGCATTAGGGACTTTCAGTGCATAGCTTCCAGCCACTAAAATTCCAGAAGTTTTCTTTGGTATTTCACAAAGCAGAACACTTTAAGCATAGAATGACAAAACATGAATATAAAATGAATAAGCATTCCTTTGGAACACAGCTGACTTCAGGCTGCATAGTCCATGTGGTTTATGAATATTACAAACTCTGACCTCTGTCAAACTGTCCTTTAACTACAGGACCAGGAGCCTGATCTCCCATTTGTTAAAATGCTTTTTTAGTTCATTCCCTATAGAGTGGACAGACAAAAGAAACAACCCATATGTTTTCTGGATGAAGAAGACAAATGTAATAGCAGGGGGGAGAAATAATGAAAATCCTCAACAATAAACACTCTGGATGGATTCAAGAAATGTTTCTTTTGACATAAAACATTTGCAAGATGTAAATACATAATTATCACAATTATCAATAACATAATACAGAGGACAAGCCTGTTAAATGCATACTGTATGTCTAAAAAGCACCTTAAAAGTAGTGGTTAGTCTTTTCATCAATCAGTTACATTTGTGTTTAGCACTAATCTTGGTACCCACCTCAAAGCAGTTAGTAAAAACAAGACATTTAAACCAACTGTACAGGCTAACTGTGCAAAGTAAAATATGGAAACAAAAAACAGTGCAAAAAATGAAAATCTCCACACAATACAGTAAATGGTCTAAGAAATAATTCATATCAACTTAAGATATAATAAAATGAAATATCAGAACTGAAATGCACATATTGTCTCAACTTTTAATTTGCATAATAGTTTACAAATATCTACAGCACGTCTCCTGTGCAAATTCAAACAAGCCATTTCAGAGCTCAGGAGTCCTAAAGTTGAAAGATCTGCTGTCACAAATGTCTGAACATGTATTAACCACTGCACCTTTCTAAAATTAAAAGATAGAAAAGTACAACAACTACAAAAAGGATAGAAAATAAAGATTCAGGTACATGCTGTGTATGAGTCTCTGAATCGTTACCATGTGGCCTGAGGCAAGATGGAACCTTTAAAATGTCAATCTCTCTATATGGTCCATTAAACCATTGACCTTGGGATTCTAACCATTGGTGGTTCTCAGTGAGATTGCAAAACAAAATTGGTCATACATTTTCTTCTAAGCCGTAAAATTCTCTGGCAATTACAATGATTACTAGAAGAAAACCTACTGGCATAATCTCACAGTTACAATGACACATATTTTACATTTTATTTTTTAGCCACTTTTTGAAATAACTCATGTGTCTTTAGGAACACTATACAGTATTTATAGGGGTCAAGCAAGAGGATGCAGACTTGGGAATTGACCCAGGGAATTGATCCCAGGACACCAGTGCTGCGAGGCAGCAATGCTAACCACTGCTCCTCCGTGCCTCCCCATGAGAGATTCCTGGAACATGAAAATATGTCCCAGATCCAAACTTCCAGAAACCTAATCTAGTAATAAATCATTTATAGTACCTTCATGTTCAAATTGCAAAATATTTCTTCTTTACCTTAGTGGTCACATGATTCTCTACTAAATTATGAAGAAGTACAGTTACTGAGGAATATCAGAAGGAACCTCACAGCATTTGTCCCTCAGTGTAATGACAGTGTGCTATAGAATTAAGCATGTTTTGGGCGTATTCTTTGCAGGTTGCCAGGAAAAGTTTTTCATCTGGTGACAAGAAGTCAAAAAGGTGATAGTTTTCTTTTTTCCATCCGGTTCACATTCTCCTCAGACTAACAGTGGTAAAAGCCAAAAGGTTTTCATTCATTCAACAAGCAATATCCTGGACAAAGCAGGGAGAGAGGTCAAGGTCAGAGCAGCACTTAAAAGCAAGACAAGAGGATTTTCCTCAGACCATATATTGCCCGGGCAAAACAGGCTCACTAACTTGGTACAGGTAGGTAGTTAAATGCTGCACAAAGTAGGGCTGTGGGACTTGACTTTGCAGTACAGGTAGCATGTTATGAGAAACAGCAGTGAATAAACTTTCAGCATCTATCCCATTGGACAGCTCCATGAGGCTGAACTATTCACAGATTAAAATAAGTCTCCTTTTTTGGCATTTTGGTATAATAAAATAACTGAAGAACACTCCGTGGTGAATAAGTTGTGATTTGTCTAAGTTTTTCTGTAGAAGAAGCTTTTACTTCTTCTACTTGTCCCTATATATTACCATTTATGGACATTAGTAGACAAATACAGATATTCAGACATCTGCCTTTGTGGACTCAGATAAATGACAGGATAAATGTCACGAACAGCATTCCTACGAGCACCTCTCACCGCCAACACCCGCGTACTAATTAATCAATTGTCATCCCTCAAGCTCTTCCCTATTTATACCCTCTTACTCCACTCAGTCCCCACTCTCTATTGAGAATAACCCTTGGCTTTCTCTTGTGTGCGTAAACTATTCTCGACCTGATTTCTGGCCACCCAACCTTGTTTCCTCCTGCTTCGACTTCGTCTCACCTCTCATTTTGGATTTGGATACTCTGTGACTCCTGTGATACCCGACCTCGCTCTTCTATCTCGACTATGACTTTTGCCTTTTGTCTTTGGGATCGGGACGCCAATACTAGCTACTACCTACAGTCCCAGCGCTGCATAGGGTCCAATCAGGTGCTCCTAACGCCATCCTTGACAATAACAGACATACTGTATAGATGTCTTACTTTTTTTAAATACCAAACCAATATTTTTGCCCTAAATGAACTCTAGGACTGTCTAATGATCCAGGTTCAAAACTGAATTCTTCCTTAGCTTTTCTTGCTTTTATTTTATTCTCTGCTGCCTGTTGTGTTGTTTCTTTAAATTCAGTTAAAAATCAAATTCAGTGAATTCAAATTCACATAAACCGAACAGTTTCCAAAACTATATACAGTGTTTACTTTACTTTTCACAAACCTTTAAACTGTCAGAGCCCAGTAAGTTTTCTTTTCTTTGGTCAGCTGTGCAATATTGAATGTCAGGGAATGCTGCCATGCTGTGGGAGCTGATTCCCAGGGTTCCTTCAAAGAATCACTGGATGAAATTCTTGGATCGATAATGTACTAGATAATCATATATGCAAGACAGGCAAAATGGCCTCCTCTTGCTTGTAACCTTTCTCATGCTCAGATCAGCATGGGTCTTTTTCTGTCACTCCTCTTCAATACCTCCAGCAGAGCAGGTGCCTGTTGACCTGAAACTACCTTGTCCATGCAGAGCACAGTAACTCACTACTGCTCCAGGTTCAAAATGAGGATTGGATTTGTTTAAGGGAATGTCTTGTTCCTGTAAACTGCTTTATCCATTTGTACTGCAACAAGGTACAAAAAGAAACAAAGCATTTCTTTTAAATGTTGAGGTGAATCTGAATTTCAAAATGTTTTGTCAAGGAAACAAAATAACAGCATGAATATTAACACTTCATAAACATTTAATTATCTTTGTGTTGTTATGAAATGTATCTAAAGCCACCACTTTTCACATATTTAACACTTATTCATAGAACTTATCGTTTTTTAATTGTCTTAACAATTCTAGGATTTTGCCAAATGTGCTACATTAGAAATATCCTCAGCATTATTATTTTGCTATGTTGTTTTACTTAAGATCCAAAATTGTATTTTTTTGTATTTATTTTTTCAATATGATATATTAATGCCTTCATAATATTGTATACTGTCCTAAGACTAACATACTGTATGCATTTTTCCTGTACACCTGTTTCATCTCGTGTGTGTCACATAAAGTCATACATCGCACCTATTGTGTTCACTGAATGCAAATACTGGGAAATACAGTTTTTATGAAAGAAGAGTACTCACTGTCAAAATATAAAACATTATTTTTAGCAGATCATGAAGGCTTTTACCATCAAATTCACAAAGTATTTTTGTTTATCTGTACCAGGATTTAATGCAGCTAAGAGAGAGTGTAGCATTCAGAAGGCAATAAGGTAGATGTCCTTTACTGCAGCACAGGTGATATTTTATCTTGCTAATCGGTCTTCTTATGGCCTGCCACCGGCCTTTCATCCCACAAAATCTCACAAGATCCATCGCGTCTGTCAGGCTGATGAAAAAGAGCAGTTTGTAAAAGCTGAATAACTACTTTTTCCCCTCCACACACAATGAAGAGTGCTTGAAGGGACCCTGTGACAATCTACTAACCCCCAATCTCCTCTAAGGAAATATGATGCCAGATTGTAATTGAGTCAACAACACAGCAAAAAAAAAAAAAACTTGAAAAGACATGTTTTTTTTAAATGTGCAATTACCAAGAATTACTTTTTTATGCACTCTTCTTTTGGAATCACAGTTTTTTAAGCAGCCAATCAGCAGGGATGAGTACTTCTGCACTCTTTCCCCAGAATTGTGGACTTAGAGGACCAGCTGCTATTTTCTTTGTGCACCCTTTAACAGAGAGACTACAGCAGAGCCAGTTGGAGAAATGGCAGATTTCGCGTCACCAAAAGTCACCAAAGTCACCATGGGTTTTGAGGAACAGAAGAAACCCCAACTGACTCAAGCCAGTTAAAATCAATATAATAAACTTCAGAGTAAAAGTACAAGAATACCATAAATATAGGTTTATAATGCAGTTTATCACAAATTTGTAGTCACCGAGAGTCAAAATCTAGTGAATACATTTAGGACTATTTTTTCAAACTGATTTGTCTTAAAGTGAGCTAATGATTTGATGATTCTGACAATCGTATGTTACTGGAAATGTCAATATTGCTGTGTATTATTGAGTATGAAACTTGGAGAGACAATGGTCAATTCATTTTCCTATTCACTTAGTTTTTTTAAAGCATTCTGGTAATCCCTTTTCTAAACATCAATAAATCAGGATTATTTTGTCATTACAACTGGCTAAAACAGACATTGAAACCATTACTCTTTCTTTTTTGCTTCAGGAATAACAAGTCAGTCAGTGGTAAGCAATGCTAAATTGGGGTGTAAAATTGTTTAAGTATTGTCACTAAGGCATAAAGTGAAAGCTCTCTATAGATAAGAATTGAGCATTTACTGCCACTTACATCTAAACAACATCACCATATTACAATACATCGGTTTTACTGAGAGATCAATAGCAATAAAACTATGACAAGATTATCCATTGATTTTCTTCCATTCTCATCCTCTGCAAAAGCCCCACCACAGTGAGATACAATGCTCTCCCTTCTTTATTTAGCCTCTGGGCTGTGAATTGATTTTCCTTAAGCTTGACGACAAAGGGTTTCAGGTTAATACAAACATCAAACCATAATTTGTGCAACAGGGTCAGAAGGATATGGTGGATAAAGATGGCATCTAACACATGGGCTACTTAAAATATCCAGTCTATGTTTCTTGCAAAGATGCTCCCATGGAATTTTGCACAGGCAGTAGCCACATTGCCCTGGAGACTGATGAAATTAGAACTCAAGAGTTAAATAAAGCATGCCCTGTGTACTGTACATCAGCAATCAGTGGCACTGGTGAACCAGAAAGTGGACTTTATCTTTGTGCATATATACTTTATATCAGGTAAAACGTTTCATATTTGAAATGGTGTGCCATCTACAATGTGGAGATATTTACAGTAAGAAGACTGACTCTTCGCCCATCTCTTCCCCGAGATAAACAGAAACTGAAAACCTCTAATTCTCCTGAATTAACTGCAATAGCCAACCTTCTCTTGCAACAGAATAGCAGGCCTTTCTTCTCAAAGCTAACATAGGCAGTGAGCTCATGGATTTTTGCAACAGACATACATTTAAACACTCACATGTCAAATATACAACAACAGTTTTTAAAAAAGGATTTGGTTTGGAGGAGAAAAAAGGAATTTTGAATGCTCACACAGTCAGAGCAACATCCACAATATGGCTTTTACAGAGGGAATTAAGTTGAAACAAAGTAAGATCTGAATTAATCTCAGAACTTCATATTTGAAAACTAATATTTCAGGTATAAGATATGATTTTGTTTCAATTTATACCTCTAAAATGTTCAGAGAAGATCACTTTAATCTCCCCACTAAATTCCTACAGGAACTCACTGAGTTTGATGTGATTCTGAGTGCAGATGGGAATGCTGTCATGAATCATATGCTTGACACATTGAAATCGAAGGAGATGAATGGCCAGTCTCCGGCATCCAGAGTACTGAGAAATTGTAATCTGATCTGGATGTGCTAGATATATTACATGCATTTAATCCCTTGCCCAAAGATTTTATTTTTTTTCTTGTGTACAGGTAGGCATTACGATTAACGTTTAATGATTAAAAACCCTAATACAGTACATTGTAGGTGAGTAATGGGTTATGTAACGTGATTGCATTATTGTGGTTTTTAGTAGCTTGTAAATATTATTACTGTGGTTAATTTTTGTAAGGGATTCTGTTTTTAGTCAAATGTTAACCTTTTTATTGAAGAACGAAAGTTGAGGCATAAGATATAAATCAGCAATTCAAATGATATCAAATAAAACAGGTAAGTTAGCATTTTAGTGATTATATTACACAAATACGGGCTAAACTCTGTTACTCCACTATAATGCATGGCACTTTACATTAATGTTAATGTGTCTTCTTTTAAATGTACTGTAGTAAGTTACTGTATCTAATCTACTTACAGTAGCTTATAAATGGCTTCCCCTATACAGTACATAAACATTGGTACACTTACTGTAAAATCAAAAGATTGGAAAAAAATAAATAGGAATACATAAACATAATAAAGCAGTATATTAAACTTAAGAAGTTTTAATGTGTATTACAACCACTGAACAAACACAATAAAATGCTTGAAAACATACATACAGTATTAGCAACAGCAAGCTGTTTTCAGCCCCACCACAAGATGACAGCCACCATAAAAATGAAAAAGAGGGAATTTTTTATAGGTATCAATCATGTGCACAAGCATCAAAAGAACCATATACTGTATAACACTGCTTAGCAAGTGTAACAGAAAACTTGCAGCCACAGAAATTACAGCTTAGTTGAATGGAGCTAGACAGTCTTGTCACTGATTCAATAGTAACAATACATTTGAGAGCTGCTGGGTTATCTGTTCGGATATGAAAGAACAGTACTTCAGCCCAGTAATAAAAAAGAATAGGCAAACAATTTAGAAATGCACACATAACAACTGGTGAATGTTTGTCAGAAGAATGTGTAATCCCTACCGTTTAGCATGGTTCACATACTGTAAATAAAGGATAGATTACTGCTGTTGGGAATCTCTCAAAAACAGAAGGAAAATTTACCAAAAGCAAACTATTCCATCTAGCATGAAGTGAGTGTATCGTATTACAGCAAGTTCATCGGTGCTTTTCTGAATTCTGCAGGCAACATGAAAATACTGTTCAAAATATTCTCCAAAATATGGACTATCCATCACAGTTCAACATTTTCTTGGACAGAAAATAAAAAAGAATGCCCAAATGCAAAATATTTATAGGCCTATCCCCAGAAGTCCTGGAAATCTATAGTAGCCGAGTTATCTGAAGTAGCTGAATACAAGGTACTTAAGAGAATTAGGACATTCGGTTTCACTCTCTGCTGTAGCTTAAATCCAACACTATGGCCAAAGGAGAAAGAAGTGCTAGACCTTCCATCAGGAAGATTTCTTTCCCATCAAGGTAAAAGCCTCAGCGTGAGCAAGCTGAGGAGACCTTTAATATACCATCACATTCATTTGCTTGATAGAGACATGCATATTAGTGAGAGCTCTTGCAGAGAGACACAGCAGAGTGCTCTGAGTTAATGGATCCTTGAACAGTATAGTTTCATATTCACTCTACACAAAGAGCAACACACATACAATACAAGCACATTTACACACATACTGTACAAACATACACAGTATAAATGTAGTTTTCTCAAAGCTCATAAGACATACTGTATATTATCAGGGGTTCCTTTCGAGTGGATTCATGTACTTTACAGTCTAAGCATCTCTGTCACTCAAAACATCAAAAGGAAATAAGAGTACCAGCATAAAAGGCCCCTACCTGGTATGAACGTCACTTTTTTTAATGCTAGTGTAACATTTCCCCCACCTCCACAGAGCAATGATTGAAGTGCACAGTAAGGAACAAAGCAGACAAATAAACAGACACTGGCATCTGCAAAATAAATTAATTATTAAAAAAGAAAACTTGAAATCTTTGAGCTTTGCTGTTAAACAAAATCTCAATGCACTGAACACCATTTCTATTACATCTGGTATACTCAAATAAAGTAACAAAATAGACGCATTCAAATTCTTCCATGTTCTATTATTGCTTGCCGTATATAGTTATTATATAGTAATCTTTACATATATATGGGTTGACTTTGTGGAGTGTGCAGACTCATAAGAATAGAAACCCACATTTTGACTTCCATATTTAATAGAATCGTCAAATTAGCATGTTTATATATAGCTGTCCTTCAATTGTTTTATATTATATTAAGTATGAATTGAAGTGAGGGCAGACCAGCTGAACAGGTTTGTCATCTAATGTTAAAGGGCACAAGGTCTGGAATAGAAGTTTGTTAGAAGCATTGTTTGGCTTGAAAATAATGTGTAATTATTTCATGATTTCTCACACATTTACTGAGGAGATAGTTTAATTGATGTCTCAATACACATGCCCTAGGTATCTCTCTTTCTGAGCAAGGAAACCCCAATACTTAACAAAAGTTTTTTTTTTTAGTATAACAGCAGTAAAAAGTAAAGTGTAAAATATTAAGTGTATCTGAGATACAAAGAGGAAACTTAGATGTTGAAAGAAAAATTGCTAATATATTGAATTTGAATATTGAATGAATATTTCACCCCAGTATTTACCGAGAAAGTAATTGACCATATACACCAGGCTGAGCAAAGACAATGCTATTCATTAAAAACATAATATGAAATAAGCATGGCAGAGATATCAACAAGAGACAACTCACAGGCCAGAACAACCCACAGCAGTCTGTCCAGAAGCTGACCAGGTCTGTGCATCAATGCTGTCAAGGTCATGTCAAGGGAGGTGATATCAATATTAACTTTATAAATTTTAAGAATGTGTCAGATTTACTACAGAAGATGTGTCATGCTTCTTAAATCTGTGTTTTTATTCATATTTTCTGTGATTTGGTTTGGCAAGCACTCCTAAATTATTTGTTTTAAACATTTAGTTCCAAACATTGTGTTTCTTGTGTGTAGTTGTATATAATAATTGCCTAAAGAAGTAAAAAACTAAACTAAAGAACTCTTTTCCTATAGCAGTTTTTAGATTACTCTGTAGAGCAGAGTTCAAAGAGATTATATGCTATCCTTGCCATCAAATGTGATGCAATTTCATTCAATAAAAATAAGAAATCAACAGTGCCATACTGGCGATAAAGAAAAATTTTCAGCGACTGTGTCAAGGCAAGAAAGTGGGGGGCAATAACAGTGAAAGAGAGTCATTTGTGGTAAAACCATTTATTGAAAACAATTGTAACAAATGTACAGCATTACAAATAAAGAGAATGTGAAGCACTGAATGAAGAATAAGTGAATGAGTAAGAACAAGTATTTCTGTAAGTAACAAGTATGATGGAGTGCTATGTCAATATGTGTGAGTTCTACACATGAACACACCTAGCTTAATGAGTATACATCATCAAAAGTATTACGTAAAGGATAATTTTATGGTGAAAAACAGAAAGGAAAAACACATTGGGGTTATACAGTCTTCTGCAGATATAACAGCTGAAGAAGGCTGTACAGTTAAATGTTGTGTTTCTTCTATTTATTTTTCAGAGTGGAAATAACTCTTATTTGTTTAGTTGCAGCCAGCGCATGCTGATGCAGGTCACCACTCGAATACCATGAATATCTGTTCAGTTTCGAACATACTGTACTTTTTCCATGCACTGCATAAAGTTGTACGACATGGCAATTTTGCACCCTATACCATGTGTTCTATACTATATCACATGTTTATCTTGGCTTTGCAACAGGCTTCATTAGGGTATGCTCAAATGTGTCAACCTCATGAAATAATAAACTTTAACATACAATCATCACGTATTACTACAGTATGTTATTGTGATTGTACAATTGCCCAAACTAAACTGTCATTGGGAGCAAGCGGCAGAAAGTATGGACATAGTCTGCAGTGAAATGTACAGTTCCTTATTAATCTTCTACATTGGAAAAAAGACCCCTTTTGTGCTTTGTACGTCCTGAGAAACAGACCCTTTCTTGAACTCCTAAATTCTTCAGTCTGGGATGTGCTGGTTCTGCACTGTGCTTTAAGCCAGCACGAGTGTGTGTGTGAAAGAGAGAGCGTGCCTTCTCACCACAGATCTTTCCTCCCTCTCTGGAGAAATAAAGAAGATGACCGCACCTCCCTGTTGACTGCTTTATTCTTCCCCGTGGAAAAAAAAATAGATGAATAATAAACACTGAAATACAAAAAGAAAGAGGAAGAGGGACGGACAAAATATACTGAAAAATGTTCAGGGGAGCTGCTCACTCTTCACTCCGGAGCCTGCAAGTGCTGTAATGCAATATAATATAATGTGATGTGATGAGGAAACTCCTCCTCAGTCCGCCTCTTGTCAGACTGAAAGGCAGGAGCCCTCTTCATTTCCATGTATTTCCATGCAAGCTCACAGCCTGAGGGGGGGTGGCACAGCTGCTGCAATATAAAACGACTGCCTGTGAATCAATCAACACAAAACTGGCTCTGTGATTCCTCGGGTTCTCTTTCTCTCTCACTATCTCTTCGTCCTCTCTCCTCTCTCTCTTCCTTTCTAATAAGTGTCCTCTCCTCCCACTCCTTTCCTTCCTCTGACTGTGTCTGTCTCTGTGTGCGTGTCTCTCTCTCTCTCTCCCTCTTTCCCTGTTGGGATCTCCGGACCCCCTTCACCGGTGGCAGGCTCCCCACACCCAGCAGTCACCATTTCCGCCCCCGGGAGAGCCACCGTGGCAGCGCAGCCTCTTCCCCGGCTCAGCATCGGGAGGAAGACCCTTGTGGCGGCTGCCGTAGGGGTCATGCTGGTCTTGGTGCTGGTCATCCTCATACCCGTGCTGGTGAGCTCCGTGGGCACAGATGCTGGGCACTATGAGATGCTGGGCACCTGCCGCATGGTCTGCGACCCTTACTTGACCAAGGGCACCACCACCAGTGCCAGCATCCGGGCTGAAGCCGAAGCCCTGAGTGACCACAGCATTGTGCCCCCGCCTTCTACTCTTGTCCAGGGGCCACAGGGGAAACCAGGAAGGCCGGGAAAACCTGGTCCCCCGGGGCCTCCTGGAGAACCAGGGCCACCGGGTCCCATTGGACCTCCAGGAGAAAAGGGGGAGCCCGGCAGGACTGGGATACTGGGCTTCGGGGGCAACGGAGCTATCAGCACAGCCACTTACACCACCATCCCCAGGGTGGCTTTTTACGCTGGGCTTAAGAATCCCCATGAGGGCTATGAGATCCTCAAGTTTGACGACGTGGTCACCAACCTGGGCAACAACTACGATGGCACCACTGGCAAATTCATCTGCAACATCCCTGGCACTTACTTCTTCATCTACCATGTTCTCATGAGGGGCGGCGATGGCACCAGCATGTGGGCAGATCTTTGCAAAAATGGCCAGGTGGGTGGCAAACCCCTTCCTTCCTTGACTGTAGGGAACAGTGCTCTGGCTTTACAAAGATTTCTTTATAGTCCCTTTCTAACATGTTACTTTGATGAATGGTAGTGGGCTGGGTGCTGGCGTTAAGCCTTTCCAAACTTTAACGTTCCTTCATTCAAAGTGATGTTAACAAGTGCGATTTGAGATAGGATTTACGGTCGTTTGTTGGGCTAGATGCTCTTTGCTTTTTAAGAACTAAAGAGTAAAAGACAAAACAAAACCAGAATACTCCCATGTATCATTTGTTTATATGTTGTGTGTTTGAACTTGCACTTACTAAACAAATGAATTGGGAGAAACTGCGAGTGAAAGAATATACCCGAAGTAAAAGTTTTAGGCGAAGCGTCAAGGTTCTGTTTCTAATTTTAAAGAACAATTCTTACTTATTCATCGTTGTTGTTGTTGTTATTCTTTAAATCGTCTATGTCGGAAAATTATGAATGTTGGCAACTGTTAACAGCTTATTGAATTAAAACAAAAACATACTGCATCTTGATGGATATCTACTGTATGTAAATATTAGCGCAATTACGCGAGACAGGCTGTGACTCTGTGAATGCTATCTTAATTAAGCTGTAATGCTTGGCTAACAAAATCATGGTCTGCAAGCCATTTGTGTCAATTTCTAGGAAACAAAAATGTCCATCAAGGACACGGTGTTTGGTATTCAGTAAAATATCCCTTTCAGTACAGTAGTCATACAGTACACTGTAGTACTTCATTGCGACAGTACGTCGTGATATAAGAGGGAAGATAAAACGCGAGTTACTGTATTTACTGTAAAAAAAAAACATGTACTGTTGTAATTGTTTTTATATGAATGAAATAAGGAATTTTACCAACTGGAAATATACATTGATGAAAAGGTTACTTCTATTTTTGCCGGTTTAAGAAAGCAAGTCCTGCGGAAAGGTGCCAGTGAGCACAGGTGTAGAAGATCTGTAATTAAAGCGAAAGCAGAGGAAACCAAACGGCACTCTTCGGAAAACAAAAGGTCAGATAGAAGAACCGATTGTTTATCGTCCTTTCCCTGACATTTAAAACAAAAACCTCATTGCTAGATGTGTAATGAGGTTGGTTTGCCTCAAGTACAATATTACCGGAATAAACTACTGGTAAACTTATTACTGGTAAAACCGTCCTTTCTAGAAACTTAGAAAAACTCAACACCAATAACAATGTCCGTTGGTGATTAAAATACACTCCTTAAATTGTAATTCAATCCTGTTTAAAGCAGTGCGTGGGATTGCTCTACTAGTAAATAAACCTGAAAACAAATTAAAACATAGATTAACTTCTCCATCACGAAATGTCCCTGCATTTTAATAGCTGGACTATTTCAATGGACCTTGAGCGATTTGGTCAGCTCGTAGAGCGTTGTTTTTTGTCCTTTGTTTTAGTTTTGTTTTTTAATTCTCTTACCAGTTACTCGGGCGAAAGAAATACGACGCGACAGTATTCAGAGTCCCTGCCAGTTGACCAATTCTGTTCCAATTCAGCACGTCCCTGACATCTCGTAATTCCAGTCACTGCTTGCTTGAATGTAACAACTGCGAGCCCTCTTTTGGAAAGCTATACTTCACAATTAAAATCAAAGTAGCAAGTACAATAGCAAGCTCTGACAAGCAGGATAAAGGATTTTTGAACAGCCGGAGTGAAACAGTTTCTTAAGCCAAGTAAATATAACAACGGTTTGGAATTCAATTCACAGTTCATATTTCAAATGAATAGGTTATGCGTATATTTAAAATAAGTATTGCTTAGACTTGGACTAGAAAGTATTATACATCATATTTACATACTGTATTAGAATAAAATGGCGTTTATTTCTGTATTGTGTGCATAACATCTTTTTGGAGTACTATATAATGCGTATTTAACCATCTCAAAACACTTCGCAATATCGCAGCGGGAGCCTTGTGAAATGCAAGCCAATTTGCATGACGAAGTCATACAAAATGACAAAAAGTGATGTGACATGCTATTAGCATGTAAGTTTAACTGTGTTAAATAAGTAAATCAAAGAATTAACATACAGTAAAGCTTAAAAGGGTTCAAACATTAGGTGGGACATCATACTGTACATTCATAAGTTTACAGTACAATTAAAGAGAACATTCTTGTTTCCTGCTACGCGTATTGCACTGCTGTATGAAAAAGCACGTTATAATATTAATACTGTACATTATAAATCATCCTTTAAAAAAATAAAACCATTGGTTGCGACAGGGGCGTAGTGGATAGTATTGATGCCCAACAGTGCTGGGTCCCTGGTTTCAATTCTGGTCTGGATCTGGGGCGCTCTCTGCGTGGAGTACAACATGTCTGTTTTTTCTCGTGCCCTCATGGGTTTCCTCCAGATTCTGATGGAGTGAATACTGTTTTTCTCCCCCTGTCCAAAGACGCCCTGCTAGGTCAATTGGTGTTTAGGGAAATTGGCCCCGGTGTGAGTGTGTGCATGTCTGTGTCTGTGTGTGTCCTGCGATGGACTGGTGTCCAGTCCAGAGTGTATCCCGGATATCCCGCGACCGTACGCTGGATACAGAGGTTAGCCAATGAATGAAAAAAACATTTTTGCTATTGTGGAATTCAAAACCAGATACCTGTAATACTCATGCCAGGCGACATTTCATATCGAGGTACTGTCAGTTTGGTTGTCACTTTAGATGCTTGGCTGTTGCCTCTCGAGATTGAGGGTTTACAAGACTCAAATTAGGAAGTATTATCTAAGTAAACGTAGGATACTCTCTTTATGAATTGTATTCAGATGTATCAGACAAATCATTTAAAAAACAACTGCTTCAGTGGCATGTGGGGTTACATTCGCTTCCAGTGTTTTTATGCGATGACGCAAACGTGTCGAAAGAGAGCTCATTGTCATAATGCCACGAGGAGAAACAGTACACAGCAGTTTGGAGAAGCACGCTGTAAGAGTACAATACAATGTATATAAATAATTAACAAAGAAAAAAAACGGATGGAAACTAGATATGCCCTCCTTGTCTCCAAATTCGCAAACCTGTTCCGTACACCTTCATGTAAACCGCTGTAGGAATAATCTCAGTATGAAATGATCTCATAATGAAATGTAATTAAAGAGCATGGTTTAAATGCTGAAAGGGTATCTTTCTTAACTCTGGTTAACATTGTTTGATTATGAAACTCGCTGTGATGCAAATGTATTGATATAATCCTTATTATCAAGATTACAGCTGTAAAACGTTACGTTCTTCTAAAATTCTAAATTGGCAAGTCTACAATTCTGTTGCTCGTGTGTTTCCTAAAAGTGCTGTTCACAAGTACAGGTACCTTAAGTCTGTCCTCTGTAAATTGCACTGGTTCTCTGTCAAATTTAGAGTGAACTTTATAGTCCTCCTCCTCAAATATATCAATTCCTTTTATTTAATATATGTCCATAGGGAAAGATCAGTATTGCATACATACTGTATATTTTAGCCTTTATTGTATTAGAATGTAAGGTCATATACTGTACAGAGAGCTTTGTAAGTTATTCTGAAGTAATTTGTGAAAAAGGAAAAGCAAAACTGTTTTCAAAGGAAATACTGCAGTATTCATACTGTATGTGATATGACCATACTGTATAGATATAATATTTGCGCCATGCTACGCTAGCGGCACTTTTTTCCTTTGCTTTCTACTATAGATAAAATGGGTAGAAAAGCAAACTCTCAGTGTAAGGAATAAAAATGAACAAACTATTAAGGTATATTTAAGTAGCCAAATTTCTTGAATACTTTCTGTTTGACGTTTGATTATAAAAATATCAGTTTTGCAAATGCAGCAACAAGGGGTATAAATTCTGTTAGTATAAATTCTGTTAGTGAAATTTCGAGTTTCTGGCAATTATTAATGTCATACAGTAGACGTTATAGATTATTTTTACACAATACAGGAAAAGTAAAAAAAAAATGTTCCCAGTCTTTCTCTTACTGCCCCAGAACGCCTAACCCTGCAACCGAAAGTCTATGTAATACAGTAATAATGTGGTGAAATGTATAATTAATTCATACATACACATTTAAATAATTCTAAACTGTGACCAAAGTAACTTTGGATGCCATTAACCGCTGTTTGTACGCCCACTACTTTTGTTCTTTAAAGCAGGTTCTCTTAAAAAAAAAATTAAAAGAAAACTGTGAATGATCTACAGCATTCATGATTGTACAGCAGTGGTTATGTGTTGCGATTAATTTATTCCCTGTTTCGAAGTAGAGTGAAATTCTTAAAAGATGACATTTACAAAGTTTTCATGAGCTTAAAACAAATCAATTTTATATAACAATTTTTAATGTAGCAAACCAATTTAATTTTTAATATTAGCTGGAGATAAACGATTGTAAATATCTCTGATATTGTACAATATGTATAATTCAAAGCAGTTGATTTGGGTCTGCAGGGATTTTAAAAAGGTACTGAAAGCTCCTGCTTTTGAATGCTGTTATTTACATGGTGACCTTCAATTCACCTTCAGTTTAGCCAAATTGAGATTGCATTTTAGTGAAGTGGTCTTCCTTCCTTCTAGGCTGCACTGTGATGCGACAGTCTCACAGCTCCAGGGGTCTGCAGTGGCACCCCAGTTCTCCCTGGCCTTCTGAAGGCAGGCTGGCCAGGTTTGATTAACTATTCAAAATGATCCCTTTCTATGTGGCCTGCTGAGGACTGTCCAGGGTGACTGCAGCCATGTGCTGTCAGTCTCACCTTGTGCCCAGTGCCAGCAACCACATCAACCTGCAGCTCACAACTGGCAACCCACTGAATCAGGTGTGAGCCTGGTCAGTACCTGGATGAGAGACCTCCTGGGAAACACTAACGTTGCTGCTGGAAGAGGTGTTAGTGGGGCCAGCAGGGGGTGCTCACCCTGCAGTCCACGTGGGTCCTAATGCCCCAGTATAGTGATGGGGACACTGTACGGTAAAAATGCGCCATCCTTTGGATGAGATGTAAAACCAAGGTCCTGACTCTCTGTGGTCATTAAAAATCCCAGGGCGTTTCTCGAGAAACCATATTTCCCATTGGCCCTTACCAGTCATGGCATCCTAATAATCCCCATCTATGAATTGGCTTCATTACTCTGTTCTCTTCCCCACTAATAGCTGGTTTGTGGGGAGTGTTCTGGCGCACTATGGCTGTCGTTGCATCATCCAGGTGGGGCTGCACATTGGTGGTGGTGGAAGGGAGTCCCCTTTACCTGTAAAGTGCTTTGAGTGGAGTGTCCAGAAAAAGCACTATATAAGTGTAAGCAATTATTATTATTGGATAGGCTCTGGGCTGCCTTGGTCTTAAGCACAAAAGGAGCTTTGCTTTCTGGATAGATTGGCCTCCCTCAGGATAATACTTTCCACTATTCAACAGTACCCCAGATACAAGCAAAACTATGGAGTGTTGTTTGTGTCATGATGATACTACTACTAAAATAATATACTGTAACTATTAACTGGTTTTGTTAATATATTGTAAAGAGTGCTCAAGGTTCTGTGTCAGTGGTGTGGGGAATAACAGGTGATTCTACAGGCTTACTGATGGCTTTTTTGCCCGTTTCATTACATCGGGGAGTGCTAATCATGGGGGCAGAGAGAGAAAAAGGTATTCATGTTATTTATTTTAATTGCTTACTGAAAGTTTGTGATTACTGTTGTTTCTTTTAGTTGATTAATATTATTTTTATATTATATTGTATATACATACTACTTTATATACTGTACTGTAGTACATTATGCAAAGGTGGGTGAAATTGATTAAATGTGAATTTGGCTATTCGTGATGGTTCTCTGCACCAAACCTTTGCAAATATCAAGACCCTGCTGTATTTAATTACACATTTATTCCCTCTAAGCAATCGCACAGTCAACGACATCTTTATTTATCATAGCTTCTCTACTGTTCTGTATGTCCTCAGGCTGTACAAGAATGTAGATTGTATATAAATATACAGTTCAGGATTGTTATTGTTAGGATTACACCAGAAGTGACTGTAACAATATGAGACAGCTGAGCGATCTTAGTGAATCTCTCACAGAATCTGGATTTAGTTTTCAAATACTACAAGTGAAAGATGAATGGTTTTCTTAACTTTTGTCTACAGACCCTTGTCCACCTTCCTCAAAAGAAATAAATGCTAAAAGGATGGAGATGTCTGAGCATCAAGATTGTCATAAATCAGTATGTTTGTTAAATAGTTTTAAGTGATTTTATTAAGATTATTATACATGTTTGAACATATGTAATACTCTAAAACAACAGTTACATTATTAATGGTTACAGAGTACTGGAGTCTTGCATATTTTATTGAGATGAAAAATGTGATTATAGTGTCACAACTAGTCTGCATATTGATTGATAACATAATTGCTCAGATTTATTTACAGAACTAACCAGATATTGCAGTTACAGTACTGTATCTGGACTTTTCAGGTCTCTGACAGATATTAAGATATGGACGCAAGCAAACTTTCTTTAGCAAAATTGTGATTGAAGACTGAAGTTATACTTCTGGGTTTTGCAGAACTTTCAGCTTTACAGAACTAATAATTTCAGTGTTGTTGTTGACAGTGCTGAAATAAAACCCTAAATTAAAACCCTTGATTGGTGCTACTTTTGACACTGTGTTATTCAAGAATATGGTTTGAATGGCATATGAGAAGTGTATTTATTCCACCTGCATAACATTGTTTGGTTAAGGCTATTGCTCTGTCTGTCTGATGCTTATACAGCTTTATTATATCAAGATTAGATTGCTGTAAAGCCTCATTTACTGGGGTATTTTCTAAATTCCTGAACACATACCGAATCAATATGTGTATAATTCTGTGGTTCATGTGCTTCCTAAAGTATTCTGCATCAGCAAATAACTTCTGTCTTCTTTATGTTGTACTGGTTCTACATGAAATTTAGAGTGGACTTTTCCGGCTATTATATAATTATTTTTTTGCATTTTATATAAGGTTAAAGGATTTCAGCCATTATGTGCCAGCAGATCCACAACACAGCAGAAAGCAGATCAGATTAAAGAAGTAAAAAAGTTTTAATCAGTTTAAATAGGATTCGCAGGAAGTAGAGATTAAACAAGATAGAATGATAGAATGTCATCAAACTAGCACATGAGTGTTAACAACTCTACTCACTGGAAAAGTGCCAAGGGAATGGGAATTAAATAAGGTAATGACCAAGTGGCCAGGACCTCGGATTATAGTGTCATCCAAACAATGGCACCTCCTGTAGAACATTGATCCTAGTCATCATACTGAATCTTTTTTTGAAAATCTTGTCAAGAGTGTAGAGTGACACCACCACCACTAATAGCAGCCTGGATTTCCTTGTAGACTCCCTGCACTGTACCAGGTCAAGTATCATTGTTCTAACATCTAGAAAGTCTATCTTGTCTTAATATCAACTGTTAATTAGACTTATTTTATAATATCCTGCTCCAAACTCTTATTCCCTCTAGAATAAATGACAGCATTTCTCCTTCAGCTGCTCTGCTTTAGAGACTTGACTTTGTGCTGTTTTAAAATACTGTGTTTTTCAAGTCTTCTTTTTGCCTCAGTCTTACCATGCTATCTTTCTTATTGCTGTCACAATTTGAGATTCTTGTCCTTACCTGCTGATGTCTTCATTAGTTACCCCCCTCCTTTATCTCTCTTATCCTCATCTGGCTTTTCTCCTTCCCTAAATAGTTCCCTTTAGAAACAGCTGTAATAAAGGTTTGCACTTCACTTGCAAATTATGCTCCAATTTCATAACTGTTGGAAAATGTTACTGCAATTAACACAAAAAGTACAAAAAATTAAAATACTTTTGTGTAAATTGCAGCAGTAAAGTTTTATTAGTTGTTTTTTTTTTCTAGCACGACATGTTTGCCTATTCTGTTTTTTTTTTTTCCAGATTTGCCTTGCTCTTGTACAGTATGTGCTTCTAGATCTCTGGGCAGTGAGTGACATTCATCAGCATTACACCACAGAGTTGGCTGAATTTCCATGGAAAAACAGTTGATCCAGTGGGACACTAGAATAGAAAAAATAGCTCAAGATTAGTAGGCCATAATCTTGTTAACAAACAACATCTTGTGAATTAAGAAATGGTAATGAATTTACATTCATTGTTGGCGTGAAAATTATAAGGTACTGTTGGACAGAAGTTGTGCCAGCTGATCTGTGCAATTTTATAAGTACAGTATAATGGTTGCAGTTTGGGGGCTGTGCCTCTTCTATTAAGAATGAAAACATTGGCATTTCAGCCTTTAGCGCACCGATATTTTGATATGGAATAATTGTAATTTAGGCATGTGCCTAAAAGTCTTAGGTTTAGGGTTGTAGATGAGGGTTTGTTTAAGGTTTAGGGTTTGTGAGTGCAGATGAGATAGCTTCTAAAATCATTGCTGTGCTGTGCTCAAAAATTGGTTTACATTTAGTACATGCACCTCTAACAGAAGAAGCCCTGTCCTTATCTCACAGAATATGCATATTGTACAAATGCCTGTTACTGTCTTACTTCATTACATGTATAATTGTGATGATTGGCTGGTTGCACACTATTAACTGTAAGTAAAGCTCATTCTTAAATCCTTGAGTAATGAATTTGTCATACCACATCTGATGCAAGAAGAAAAAATCAGTTGCACATTCTAAGTTATTTTTTCTAAAAAGTCTAATATTTGCTAATGTAGACCAGTCCAATTGTCATAGACTCTTGGCCACCGCTTAGTTCTGGGATTCCCTGCTTGAGATACAGTGTAACACACTGATAGCATAGAATTTTCTAACAATAGAGCTTCTTTGAAATAATATTTACAAGAGGTATAAAACTATTTATAAATTGTGGATGGAGATGTACATATGTTAACATAAAATGCCATATGTTTTTGCCTAACTCTGTCCCCAAGGGAATGAGCTGAGGCTCATAATCCCTTGGATTCGTTTTGTCTTAACATTTCAGGGAAAAATAAAACATAAATAAGATTTTTAAAGATTTTCCTATTAGAATAACCAAGAAAAACAAACATGAAGCTGGAAGAGTAATACATATCAAACCCAAAAGACATGGATAGGTGACTATCAACAGCAAAGCAGTGTTCCATTGATGATGTCTTCTAGTGGCATCAGGTGAAGGGCCTAGAATAGAGAGGTATCTTTCTATAGAGAGATCTGTATTGAGAGTAGGACACGTTTTTTGTATTTTTTTAGCTGCTTTTTATTTCAGGGTATATTTTTAATTTAGAAAATTAAAAAAGACTAAAAAGTTGAGGACGCTTCCAAAGAGAGAAAGCTCTTTGGCAAATCCTTCTTTTTTGATTGCCAGCAGCTTAATCCAAGAATCCCATCATGTTATTTCTTGAAGGATGCCCTGGTTTCAGCTTTAGTAACTTGGGTAGGGAATCTGATCCAAACATTTAAACTCATTCTCTGTCGTAAATGCTAAAATTCACCTGTCTCCATGTCTGTGTGTCAATGTTGCTTTTCTAAGATGTCCTCTAGACTGGGCTTGTCAATATGCTTCAGAATTGTGAACACTTGAAGGAAAGAGCAGTGGTTCAGTTAAGTGTTATAGCATGATACAGACTATTAAGCAAACAACGTGAACAAAGTGAAACAATAAGATAATTAATTATTTGAACTGTCATTATTGTTTTAAATTAATATGATATTCTCTCTTGATATTTTCTTATTTACTGTAGGTACTGTTTTGCAGGTTATGTTCCAGCGTGCTATTAAGCCAGTACTGTAGGTGACTATGATTAAGTTCTGAGCTGCTAAGCTCTAATGCTTCATTCAAGCCCCCCCCAAACATTTACAGACAATATATAATATTCAGAATATTATTTATATTTACACTTACACAAATATGGGCTATCCGTACAGTATATACTGTCAATGGCAACTTGCAAAAGTAAAAACATTGAATATCTCTTGAAAGGTGTTTCAAATGACCTTCAGAATGAAATACAAGTTAAAGGTCTAATCTTTGTCTTTTTGCCAATACAGGCTGTAGCAATATGACAGAGAGCAATTGTTGTTTGGTTTCATAGTAGTACAATGACCTTTATTTAGCATATCTACAGCAGTGATTCACACTCCTGGTCATTGACTACCTCTGTGTCTTCTGGTTTTCATTATTATTGAGCACTTAATTACTTAGGCAAATTAAGCCCTTTAATTAGACTATTTACAATTAGACCTTTCAGAACTGATTTATACACCCATTACAAATATCTTGCCTGTTTTAGGTGCACTGAGGCCAAGAAATTTAGCAGATCATACACTATGCCGAGAATCCACAAATTTAAACAAATTACTGCTTCCTTATTGCTGTCAAAGTTACTCTCAGTAGACTACCAATTAACAAGTAACAGACACTGGTGGGAATTGCACTGTAACAAGCATTGTCAATTCTTCATGGATCCAGTTGCTTCAGTTCCAAACATCTGGTCACTGAAATAACATACTTAACTGAGAAATGCTCTGAAACCTTGCGTTGATATAGCGTTAACATTAATTACTAATTTTATTGATCTTCTTGAGAGCCATTTAAGGGTTTAATTAAGTTAGAAAAGAGTTTAATTATGCATAGTAGTTCAAGTAGGAAGCTGCATCAGCATGTGCAGGCTGCAAACAAACAAGTAAAGGTTTATTCCAAGCTGAAAAGAGAAGACAAGAAACACAACGTTTCGGCTGTGGAGCCTTCTTGTGTGACACATGAAGAAGGCTTCACAGCCAAAACGCTGTCGCTTTACTTCTCTTTTCAGAATGGAATAAACCTTTACTTGTTCCTTAATTATCCATAGTTGGAATGAAAACTACAAATTGACACAGGGGTCCTTCAGAGACAGAATATGATACCACTTTTCAGCACTTTCTGTGTGCTCTTCAAATTGGGACAATCCATACCCATTAACCATATTGTGAAGGTGACCCCAATTTTGAGAGCAGGCAATATGCCATTCAGAACTGAAAATCTTAGAGTACTGTCAGAACAGGTAAAAATGAACAATTTTCTGTATCATGCTATCAATCATTTGTTTGAAGACAGTGAAATCACAAACAGTAAAATGCATGGCTTTCTTGTAAAACTGAGGTCAGTTAGCGACACAAAACAGCTGGAATCATGGATCAGTATGCACTTTACTTCAGTATTCATTAGAAGATAATACTGTACATTCAAACATGTAGAAAGGTAAGATGTGCTGTGAAACATCACCTGAAATGCACACTTTTTTGTAGAGAATAATGACAATGCGAGGTGGTCCTTCAACAGAATGGAAGAAGTTTATATTCTTACAAAACCCCCCAAAATTCTAGGTGTGTCTGTACAGTACAGTATGTTTCCATAGCAATGATTGTAAGTCATACAGTATTGTCCAGTCACTCTCCTTCTCCTCAAACCTGGTGCTTTTACGCATGGCCCCTCAGTCTTCCAGGTTGCCTCATACACCTGCTAGCTAGGGAGCACATGTTTAAATAGAGAGGAGCGCATCTGTCAGGCATCAGGGTCATAAGTATTAAAAGCTGCCTGCTCTCAGATGGTAAATCTGTTGACTGTCTGTCACAGTAACATAGAGAAGTAGAGTCTACCTTTCTTTAAGCTAATACTACATATTTCACAGAATGACAACACAAAATACGTAACACTGAGTGGGATCAGAACTTACATCTAAGACACAATCACATGTGGCAACAAGCTGACTGGGCTTTTACCAGACGCAGATAATACATCACCAGCTTTCAAGCAACATACGGTAAATTGTGGTTTTAGTTTCCTCAATTATTTTCTTACAGGAGGAATTTTCAAACAAAAGTGTAACTAACTAATCTTTTGGGCAAAACTATAAATAGCAAATTTTCGAGTTTTCTAATAAGGTTGCTTGCTATCACAACATTGCCTACTGTACAATTTGAAAAAGACGCAGTTTCAGATCCTGAAATAATTCATAATGTGTTCTAATATGCGATCCGTGTGGCGATACAGGTGCGATGAGACAGGGAGTGTCTCGAGTCATGATAAAGTATGTTCCGATGAAAATCCATTCTAAAGCAATATTTTATTTTACACACTTGTATCGGGAAGTATGGTTATTGTTGACTGGTCTCTATGTTTAATTACATAATGTATTTATTTATCTAATGTGGCTTTCAATGATTTATTTTAATAAATACAGTGTTCCTTAATTATATGATCCTGACTGGAGAATTGACAGTCCTCCAAGTGTTCTTTTTGTTGCACCTTAATATAATTCTGTTTTACAATCTAATATCATAATCCAGATTCTGCACAACAGTAACAATATTTAACCACAATATCTTTCAAAACCAACTAAAATCTATATACAGTATACTGTATATAAAAACGGTATTGTTTTATTCCTTAGCCAGCTCCAGCATTGTAAATGTGACCTCTGCTGCTGAGAGTTTTCTCTTGTTAATAATAAAATGGTGGCAGTCTAAAGGAATGGGAAACTGATATAATGGAAACCTAAGGATTTAGACAGCAGAGCGGAGTAGTGATCAGACGCTCCTGTCTCTACAATGGAGGGTTGTGGGATCAAATCGTGGGTGGGATGCTGCAGTTATACCCTTGAGCAAGGTACTTTATGCAAATTGCCTCAGTAAATTCCTTCTCTATAAATGGGAATCCAGGACATTGTTGAAATTAGGCATTTTCCTACTTTAACTTACCATGAAAAGGATGGGAATCAAAATGGACAACGAATATAGTGATGAGGTACATTTTAAACAAGAAGAATATGAAAAATAATTATCCCTCAAAAGTGATTGTGAGCTCGCAGAAAAGACATTTCATTGCCAGCAACTACTGCTGCATGCTGTATTGTTGTGCATTTGATAAATAAACTTTGATTTGATTTGAGTGGTACATTTTTTAAGTGTGGAGAAAAGGAGTGTGACCTAGGAATCTAAAAAAACAGATGAATGGAATTAGTTTGTGACAGATCAGGTTAGATTAGCATATTCAGGAAGAAAATGGTTTGATTTTAATCAGAAAATCATGACAGATTCTCAGTGACACAGTAACACAATCAAAGGAGACCTTGTGTTTCAGAAAGGCAAGAGGAGTTTACTCATGTTAAGTTTAGTTCTCTGAAAGCTGAGCAACTGGAACGGTCCAGACATTAGGAGGCAGATTAAGACTCAAATATCCCAAATATCAGTATTACAAACTGTGTACTTGATAATAGGTTTCTATTGAATGAATGTAGAAAAGCAACTATAAAATACTGGGTATATAACTGCTAACTGCTGGGTTCAGTTTCTGACGTGTTTGCTGCCAGGATTTCCCTCAATTAAGATTACAATGAGGGTAAAAGTGTGTGGAACTTCACATTCCACCAGTTCCAACAGTATTTGATAATATTAGGACGTTGTCACGTAGCAGTTTCTTCTGGGCCCTGTGCAGACGACACGATCCAGAATAGTGAAGATACACGAGGGAGAAAGTCATGCAGGAAAGGGTCAGGATACAGGGGGGCGTGTCCAAGGTGAACTGGTGTCCTGGGGAAGTGAGTCCGGGCGAACAAACAAAGCCAAAGTCCAAACGGGGAATCCAAACGGGAGAGTAGAATCCAAAGCCAGAGATCCATCCAGGGGTTAAAACCATGAGCCGGGTCGGGACCGGCGGGGCAGGGGATCAGGAACAGAAAGTTAAAACCATAATGGAGCCAGACACAGCAGGACGCCGGGCTCTCACGATACGGAAATCAATGAGGAACCAGGAGTAAGGTCCGCGTCTGGCTTTTAAGGGGGAGCGGGAATAGGGAACAGGTGCTGACAATGGGAAGGAACAAGGAAGGGCTGGAGCGCCCTTAAGAGGAGGGGTTAGCGATCGTGACAGACATAGAGATTGTTGATGGAAATCAGTCCCAGGTTCCTCAAGGCACCCTGTACTTCCTGAGGAGAGAATGTTTTATGTTGATGGGGAGAAACAAAAGGTTTGGTTTCCTAACATTAAAAGGAACTAAACCATTCTATATTTATTTACAGTATATTTGATTGTGTGTTGAGAAAATCTAAATCTGTCAAATATTAAAAAAGTGAGGAGAAAGAAACCGCAAAATATGCAAACCTGACAGAAAAGCCTTTGCAAATACAGTACAGTATGTAACAATCATAAACTGAACTAAAACTTTTAAATCTCCCCAGTGTTTGCACTTTGAGTGATTTCTTTTACAGTGATAAAAACACAAGTCTTTTTCATCTTTGCAATCCACTGCAAGAGACTGGATTAGGAGCTCTGGGTATAACATTAACTTAGAATTTTACCACAAATCTTGAGTGTTTTTTTCTTATAAACCAGCATGTCTCTTTAACCACAGCACAGGCACACTTAAGCCTCTCATTCTTTTCCCTCAGCTGTTTGTACTTTGACAATTTCCATGGTCCCAGTTGGTTTTTATTTCAATTCACCTTGCCTTTCCAGTGTAGAAAACTCGAGGAAAATGTCAATGCAATAAAAGCAAGTTTGTTTTCATGCACAGAAGTCATACAAAGCCAAAAAGCTGCTTAAAGCTTAATTAAAAATCTTGAATGTGACCCAAAACATGTTTGTGTTCTTGCTTCTTTTTTCTGTTTTTTTATATTATTAATCCAAAAGTTGTTTCAGACTTAATTAAAACCCTTGACTTCAGCTGCAATGTCCCCAAGGGTCCAAGAATGAATTATCACAGTATCTCTGTGTTTAATAAGCAGTGGCATCCTTCCTAAAAGTGGAGAAATAAGCGTTCCTTTCTGGATAATTATCGTTCTTCTTTGTCTCTGTTAGATCATACCACTCTCCTTGCTTTTATTTGACCTTAAACTTGTTGTGCGCATATTATTCATTTAAAGTGTCTGTGATGCCACATGGAGTGGTAACAGGTTCTAGATGAGGCCCCAAAGACAGACTCATCCCATGGACAAATCTTAAAGTTGATCACTGTTTTATTGGTTTAAACGTATAGAATCGGACTTATATGTAGCACAGCACATACTGTATAAGGTCATCGTGTCCAAGGATGTCCGAGGAAAAACAGCCAAGGGGTTGGATCAAAAATAAAGAGAAATAAAGAGCTCTTTGGTGTAGCGGCTGTTGTAGTATCAATGCTGTCCTTAAGCCCTGAGGCTAGGAAGACAAAAATATACAGTCTACACTATAGCATGGGCTGCTGCAGTAAAGACAGCAATATTCTTCAGTCCTAAAGCAGGGATTGTAGCTATAGAAAAATATAAGCAAGTGTCTTCAGCACAGAGGTTTAGCAGAATCCATACACCTTGGACACCACTGCTGCATAATAAACCAGTCATTGTATGATAGATTTCAAAGAACACTTTTGAAAGTTATTCTCAGCTATAAGCAATATTAAAATATAAGTTAATAAAGTTGAAAGAGCAAATAGCTATATGGCTAATACCCACTTTATTAATAAAGTAATTTGATCAGATGGCAAACTCTATCACTTAAGCATTAAAAACATAAAATCTTAATACAAACCATTAGCAATATACTTATCCCAGAATGTGTGCTTAATCCCACATTAATGTAATGATTCAGTGTAATTTTGGAAGCACAGGAGCTGTACAATTCCACAAGGATTTGCTCTTTATTTCTCTGTTGAGCACTATGAGCTGATGCTCTTGTATCATGATCAGAAAGAGAGAAACAGGCCTTATAATTTTGTAGTTTAAAGGTTGGACGACAAAATCTAGCAGAATATTTTGACAAATCCCCTTTGTCCTGAAAACATCCTTTGCTACAGTAGCTATTGCAGTCAAACAGATTTGTACCTATGGTACCATCAGAAATGAAGATTGCTCCCAGATTTTACTACATTGCTGCAACAAACACAGACAGTGACATACATATTATGCACGAATGGAAGAGAACAACCTTAAAGTTTTCTCATTCATAAGGCTATGTACATGTAGGTATAGGCTGAATATGTGATAATTTAAATGATGGTAAAAGTCATTTACCATCATTATCATTACCATTGAAAGGCACAAAAAGTAATCTTTTAGCTGCATGGATGTGTAGAGAGGAGCAAGAAGAGCACCTGACAAAGAGTGAATCTGAAGTAAATAAGATTTGACTGGTTAATGTGATGGAAAAGGCATTACACCAGCTCACACTGGCTGCTCATGTATAATTTACTTTTAGTTATAATGATCACGTTTTTAATTATTCTGATTGATATGAAATTAAGATTTACCAAAGAACAGGCAAAATCCACATTAATACACAAGTCCCATATCAGACTCTATACTTCAAGTTCATGTATTTGACATTTTAAAGTACATTCTTTCTGTCTGCATGTAATCATTTTCAGTTGCCTACATAATTTACTAGGAATCCACCAAATCTCTTTTGCTTTTCCTTTGATGGTACTACAATATAACATTCTGTAGTATGTATTCTTTTTTATTGTTTCTGCTAGGATTGTACATTGTGTTTGCCAGGCTTACCTAGATACTCATGAAGCTTCTACAAACATTTCCCCAAGGTGAATAACAGGAAATTACTAAGAATTAAATCATACTAATGTGCTTCCTCTGTAAGTTATACAGCTTGTTAATAAGCATTACAATTCTGTTCAAGAGGTGTCTTTAGTTGCAATAGTTACTAAGCGTGGCAAACTATAACGTGAGAGGAAACAACACTAGATCACACATTACACATTCAGCTAAAAAGAAATGAAATAATGGGAAGTGCAGGTGATGTAAACTGCTCTTTCAACTTCCTAGGCACTAAGAAACATGAGAAACATAAAAGGTGTAGAATGAAGAGTCATATTTTCATGCTGATAGACAGGTATTGTGCTGTCAGCAGTCAGGCCATGACCTCTGTGAATCACAGAAGACAGTGTTGGTCTTTGAGTTTTGAGACCAGTCAGGTGTGAAAAGTTTCTCCCTGGGGCTCAGCTTCTCCTTTGGCTGAAAAAATAGTCAACTTGAAAAATGCAATTTGAAAAAAAAATCTTCTGTCAAGTCTTAACAGTGCTGTCTTGTTTTGTGGGTGTTCTTGATGATTCTAAGATGTTCCAGTCTTGTGCATTTTTCAGACCAGATGACCTGTGAAAAGCTTCCTCCAGGCTGTATGTGAAGAAAAGAGGAGGAGAAGTTTATCAGTGCTGCACAGACCTCAGAGGTGCATGTCCATCCAGCACTGTGTTCCTCTCTATTGGTTCCTCTATCTCAAATTCCAGCAGGCGGTTTTAAGGAAAGCTCACAAGAATCTTGGTGCAATAGCTAATGAACACTGAAAATAATAGTTCACATACAGTAGATGTGATAGTGAAGATTGTATTTGTATAATAGTTGAAACAGTTTAGCAACAACTGTAATTTATTTACGGTTTGTGTGTTTTTACCATATTTTAATATGTGGAAAATCTCTGAAGGTGATAATATATTTTTGTAGAATACTTACATTTCATATGTAATCTACAACAGTTTTTCACACTTGCAACAATACTATTTTATTGAAGTAGCAAACAGAATAACACATTACTCTTTAATTAAATGTTGTGTATTCTCAGTTAAGCCACAATAAATTCATATATTGAAGGGACATGGCAGTCATATAGGCAGCACAGTGGTGCAGTGGTTAGCATTGCAGCCTGACAGTGCTGGGTGATTCAGTTTCCTCCCACTGTCCAAAGACATACAGTACTTGTAGGTTAATTGGTTTCTGGGAAAGCTGGTGTGTGTGCATGCTTGTGCCTCTGTCTGTGTGTGATCTGCGGTGCACTGAAGCATCCTGTTCAAGATGTACACCACCTTCTACCTATTGCTCGCCAAGATAGGCTCCTGCCCCCCCACCCCCACCCCCACCCCTCACCTCCACTGAGATGGATAGAAGTTTGGCAGTCATATAATGTCAGGGTTTATCACACATTACTACAAGTAAATGGGAAAAAGAGGAATTAAGTATTTCTCTTAAATGAAAAAACTGAAAGAATGGTACAACGAGCTTATAGGACACAACTCCAAAAATGCAGGTTTTTAGGCAGGCATGGTGGTCTCTAAACACCAGAAAGGATGTAACCAGTAAAAAAAAAAGCAGCGACTTTCTGAAACAGGTGCAGCAAATTAATGATGACTAGCGTTGGATTTTTGAGAACATCCTTTACTTGCTTTTTAAGGTTTTAGCACTGTCAATAAACCCCAGTTGAAATAGTAATAAAGTTGAGGTGTCAAAACATTGGAAAACAAGCACCAGTATAGGTCAGACATTTTTGTTCTTCAATTAAATAAACACTGGGGAAGATTCACCGCTGATGTGATAAATAATGAACACCAGTGAGCCCTCTCTGTATGCGTTAGACAGATTTTTGTTCAAACACAATTAAGTCACTCTACTCTTGCGTTTTAATGTTGATCTCTAAACTAGTTAAAAACTGAAGGTTAATTCTCTCCTTCGACTGTCAAGCAGATGGTGGAAATTTCTTCCTTAATTGAGCTCGCACTTTCTATGCAGTAATTGCTGCATTTTCAGTTTTTTTAATTAATGGATCAGCAGTTGAGAGATGGATGTTACTGACTTCTGAGTATCCAACAAGAAAAGAACTGAAAAGCACAAATCTAAGAAAGAGAATGAAAAAAAAAAAGTTTGTGTAGAATAAAGTCAAGACAAAAATAACAAGTTAATGACCAGAGACCAGTTAATGAATGTGCTTCTTCTTTGGCTATGTGTTTTCTGACAACGTCTAGGTTTCTTCTCACTTTATTGATTCTCTAACACTAAAAAGCAGATGGTGCTACAGGAGGAAATCGACCTGTTTTATAGTTTGCTCCACTTTTTTCCTGCTAAATGGTTATTACTATTAGACAAGGTATGTGTGCCAAAACAGCCTTGTGTTAATGATACCACTAGGGCTTTTGTAATATAAGGCTGTAATGTGACTCAGTCTCTTTAAATAGTCAATCAAACAAGCAATATTTAGAGTGCTTTTGTATTTCTGAGGGGACCTAATTTCTATTCATTCTAAATGTTTGGAAACAGAACCAAATAAGCACAGAACAGGATAACACAACACTCATGCTATAACAAAATTAGTTACCCTCTCCAGGAATCCACCCAAATAATAGAGGCCAAGAGGCATTTTGGTAGAAAAGATCTTACCATTCTAGCTCTGGCACTCCAAACCTTCCCTGTCCCTACCCTCACCCCCCTGAGGTTGAAATCTCCCAATAAAGGATGTTCAAATAGGAGAGGAGGCAGTGATGCCAGCAGAGAGAAGAGAGGGAGTGAAGTCTCCCCAGGTAGTACCAACGTATTTTTGTAAATTGTGGTGAGACCACTCTTTGTGCTTGCCAGTGCCCAGGCTGTGATCATTCAAAGAAAGAAGGTGGTGTGCTTTTTTACCAGTTTGTAGTTTGTAGTTCAGCCTCAGTCCCCGACTCACTGTGTGTTTACCTCACTTACTCAACCTCTTTGTGCTCTGATGTTTGGATAGGACAGTCATCCAAGGTTGTAAGAGAATCCAGCAGCAGCAGTTCTTAATTTACATCCGCTGAATTACTAATTAATATTTTTTCTGTTAATTCCTGTGAAAATCTAACAGATGGTGATACTTGTTAAAAGCCTGGAGAAATTCAGGGGAAGACAAAATGCAAACATCATTTAAAAAAAAACACGAATGAGCTGAAAGGTCATATTTGGAAAGCATGTACATTTTTTTTTTGCTCATGCTTAACATTTAACAGTACATCACAATATATTCATCACCTGCAGCGAAATAGGTTGTTAGACATGTTTACAGGAGATGACAGGGTCCGGAGGCTGTATGAATCGTGCCCTGTGTGTCAGCAAGCAATGAGCTGATGCATCAACTAAAGCTGTCATTTACGTCTTTATTCCAGTTTGATAACAGTTTCTACTCTCCTGCTAAGTTTAACTTATTATTTATATCAAGTTCATTATGTACTGTTTCTTACTCACTTCTGAGTAACTTAAAATTTATTATTTATTTATTAAAATCTCATTTAATCACACAGCTTCTGCATTTATACAGTATATTGTTCTTATTGTTGCTACAGCATGTACAATACAAGTAATGTGGCTTTGGCTAAAGGTAAATGTTGTTATGAGTGGCTAAAAACTTTGTCATGTTTGAGGGCAGAGGTCATATAAATTGGGGCCTAATAGTTCTGATTTCAGAACTAACACCTGGACAGAAAAGTGTTTTCTTTTTCGTTATCCCATTGTCACATTGCCAACCACTGCTCAAGTTGGAGCCAAGCAGTGGCCATGGGTCATAAGGTGAACCCAAGTGTGGGGCAGGAGAGACAAAACAGGAAAGCAGCAGGCAGCTCAGTGTTGAGCTGCAGACAGGTTTGGTGCAGGCAAGGGGCAAAGCAAAGTGACCATGTAGACACTGTAATAAGGCATCGGAATCCCAGGTGAAGTCATGTGGGCAATCCGAGTCTGCAGCCAGGCAGAGAACACAGAGTCACAGTACAAAGTAGAATCCGCAGTAAATGTCGAGGCAAGCAGCTACTGTATGTCTGTAATCGAAAAAATGCACTGTAGTGAAGCTCAAAGGGAAAATCCAAAAGTCGTGGTCTGGACAAAGCAGGATCAGGACAAAGCAGTCTGAAAGAAATCCAAGCGAGAAATGCAAAGCTAGAGCTGAGATTCAGTGCAAACTCTATAACAAAGCTCAGTGTATTGGGAAACCTCAAGTAGTCTGAACAACCTGAGACAGGACTCCAAGAGTCCTCAAAGATAGGGACTTACTAGAGATCAACACTTTTCCTGATCTAAAATTTAGTGCTATTAGTAACTATTTGTGCACCTCGTGTCCAGAACACATAAACTCAAGCATGGAAGCAGGTGTCAGTGAGTCAGTGCTTGAGTGGAACTCATGGAATTTCCCTCACCAAGACTATTTTCAATCCAAAGCAAAAGTGCTACTCTCTGACCTTTCTTTTGTCTTTTGTCAATTTCTGTTGGAATTGTTTTTTTTCCGTGGGGTACTCAGTTTCCTTTTATCCTAAATTCTATGGCATTCACTTACTTAAACCTTTCAAATGACATTATTTAGCTTTGCAAGTTCAGTATGGGTGTCAGTCTTCTCATTAGAACTGAAAAGCCTCCACTGCCTTACTGCCTGTCTAAATTGGGGCTTTATTGGTAAATGCTTTGGGAATGCTATAGCACTTGTGCTCTGAAGTCATAATTGTGTTGTTGTTGCTGTTTGAAGTTTGATTTAAAGAAACTGAAGCCTCTACGCGAGCAGGGACATGTTATAATGAAAGTGTCATGATGCGGTGTACTTATTGGCTTGTTAATATTGATATTTAAATTAATATGCACCCATTGCCTTGAGATATTGCTAAGAATATCAGGGTTTGTTTGCCTGCTGATATTAGACTGCAAGATTTAATCAGAATGGTAAACAGAAGAAGCTCACTCTTCTTTTTCCCAGGTTTACTTTAAGGTCACTGTTTCTTTCCACAATTTCCCTAAACCACCTGCTTTTTCAGTCAGGCTCACTCAGTACTTTTTATGTAGCTTACCAATTTGTTTAAAACACATGATAATGAAAAATAAGGACATATAGTACTCATGCATACAGTACTTACCCTTTCCATTAATTCAAATCTGACTATACTATACATAGCTTCAAAATAATGATATAATTACTAGTATAAATCATATGGCTTACTGAAGTTATTGTATAGGAATAACATAAAACTTTTCAAACAAATTCATTTGAGACCTATTAATAGACCTATATTAAGATCACTTTATTAGCCATATACAATTTCTGTATTAGGAATTTGTCTTTTCACATACCCCAATCTATGTCACATCTATGAGACAGACAGACAGAGAGAGAGCTTGGGGTCAGAACGCAGGGTCAGCCATTTATAAGGCACCCCTGGAGCAGTTGGGGTTAAGGGCCTTGCTCAGGGGCCTAACAGAGTAGGATTCCTCTTCTGGCCGAGGAATACAAACCAGCAACCTTCCAGCACCAGGAGCAGATCCTTAGCCACAGAGCCACCGCTTTTTACTATACAGTTGCTTTTGCAAATGGAGGTCATTCTAATTTGCTTTATGTACTGTATACAGCATAAATGAGGTACAGTACTCTTTCTTCTTTTTTATAAGTTTCTTGGCTGGTAGAAGACTCTAGATTGCTGATTCGAAGCACACATAACCATGGAGAGGGATAGCTTTTGGGTGTTTGACTCAGATTGCAATTTAATTTTGATCCCCATTCTAACTGCACCCTAAGATAGGTATTCAGCTGGACAGGTGCGGCAATACACACAAAAAACAAAAAATATATTTTCAGGACCAAAGACAGAAGAAGAAACTTCATGCTGAATTAGAGTACAGGGTCTTTTAAAGGTGGTGCAGTTCTCACTAGACATTTTTAGTAGTAATGTTTGGGTTGTATTGGCAGAAACCAGAGTGTGATTTACTGTAGCTTCCGTGTGGTTTTAGCTGGCATTGTGAATTTAAATTCATGCTGCATTTGATTTGTAATGGACATTGAAAGCATGAGGTGCTGCACCATTTTTCCATTGTTTGAAAAGAAACCCTGTGGTAGCTTTTGATTCATTGTTATCTTTTGACTAACTGCTTGGTTCAGTCAACTACAAGCAACAAAGTATCATGAGCTGCCCTCAAGCTATCTTTCTGTCTGTGGCTTTTTAAGGTTCATACCTGTCTGATCTCATTTCAGGATCTAGGATTGATATTTTACTCTATAGAAGAGGCATTCCCATCCCATCCTACAACATTTTCAGATCTGAGCCTGATATCGAGCAGTCTAGCCCCAAAAACAGTAACAAACGGGATGGATGTATTTTCTAAACTGAAGGAAAATTACATAAGGCAACCGTGGTTGACATGAATTTGGATTCAGACAAACAGCAGTTTAGAAAAAAATGAACTTCTCTCATCTTTTTTGTCTGTGTAAATTTTAACAGGCTTCTTGAACTAACAATTATAATTTTAAAAGTTGTAGGCAGCAAAACAATAGTCCAAACAACCCCTCCACAACATATAAAAAATACAACACTGGGTACAGTATAAAGTAATGAAGAAATATTTTGGACAAAAAGGGTATGAAAACTGTCGTCCATTTCACAGTTATATAAGGATATAATGAGCCTTAGTTATTTCAGAACTATTATAATGGCTGTTGTGCTTTGATAAAACATTTTGCATTGTTTTATGCAAGCTTAGAATCTCCAGTTATAACCTTTTTTTATTGTTTCTTATGATTTGTTGACAATATGCAAAATTATGTCGAAGGCTGTAGGAACATATGGAACATTCTATAGCTCAATAATTTGTAGTGACAAAGTACAGTACCTGTCTTTTCTCTACCTATCAGTTATAGGAAATGCACACTTGTGATGGGACTAGTAACATTTTTAAATTAAGTAAGCTGGCTTCTCACATTTTCGCTTTCACATATTGCTTCATATTGTTTTTCTATATGTTATTTCTGACTTTCCAGAGTTCCAGGAACATGTACAATAGCCCATTTAATTCTACACACTTTGTAACCTTATTTTGCACCTACAGTTTTTGTGTCTTGCAAGTGTCCCACTGCTTTCTCTTGGTAAGGACTCCTGTGCTGTGCTATACAAGGGTGTATTCTAATGAATGTCTTTTCTTCTCTAGTGTATCAAGATGTCAGGGCATTTCTAATAAGGCAGATGAAGGGAGTGGTATAGGATGTGAAATCAGACCCTCCCCAGCAAATGAAGGTTCTGAGTCACCGTCTCGGGAGCTGATATAAATCAGGATAATGATCAGAACTAGTGTACCAAAGGCAAAGAAACTGTCAGAGCTTTGTAACCTTAATTATTTTAAACTACAGGGTGGATATGTGCTCATTCTCAACTACAACAGAAAAGACAAATTCATTGGTAGAGAGCAAGAGAGACCTTTGTGAGGGGAAAATACACTGCATAGAAATATGTTTCTAAAAAAAACAATATAATGCAGTGCTTTCCAAAAGTATTGAGGCAGTAAAGTCTAAATTAAGATTTTCACTATAAACTCTAATTTTATTATTTCTCAAAGAAAAACCTAGCTATTAATTATAATTCAGGTGGGTAGCTGCGTCAGCATGCGTAGGCTGCAAAGGAACAAGTAATAGGTTTATTCCATGCTGAAAAAAAGAAGAAAGAGAACACAACGTGTAAGAACACACCTGAAGAAGGCTCCACGGCTGAAACGTTGTGTTCTCTTTCTTCTTTTTTTCAGCATGGAATAAACCTATTACTTGTTCCTTATTAATTATAATGCTTATTTAGACAAAAACATTCCATTTTATCCTCTTAGGTCAATTAAACGCATTGATAGTGCTGAGCCTATTTGGTAGGAGAAAAAGTACTGGAACAATTAGCTGACAGGTGTATATTGATGGACACATGTTTGTTGTTGGGTTATTAGGCTCATAAAAGAACTGTGTACATCCAATCAAGCTCTTGCTTTGATTTTACTGTTTGAAATTGTCTCTTGGGTGTACACCCAAAAAGCTCTTAGAAATATAAATATCTGCAATTGATAACACAGTATACATACAGTATACTGTATATGATTGGAACTGCCCCAAAAAAACTTAATACAACTGTTAGTGAAATTGCCCACAACCTCCAAAGTGTAGAAGGAAGGTATCAAAATCCACAGTTCATGGATGAGATAGCAAATGACCAAGGCTACACAGCAAGATTTAAAGTTCTCATGAGCTCCAGTAACAAAAAAGACAGATAAAAATAAATTATAAAATAAATAATAACAAAATGTTGGAAAGGTTAAAGCATGGAGAAAAGAAAAAGAAAATGCTCCAGACAGAAGGGTCTAACTAAACATAAAGTTATATAACATATATATAACATACTTATAATTTATATAATAATCACAAATGAAAAAAATCCTTAATTGTAAAGCAAAAATAAGGTCTCAATACTTTTGGGAGGCACTGTACATTCTGGCTAACATACAGTAGCTGAATGGGTGTCATACCAAATGTTTTGGCTGCTTTACTTCTTACCTCATCACAGCCAAAACACTACAAGGCATTGACTCCACAAGGTGCTTGGATGCAGTTCAAGAGTTTCGGGGCTTTTATTTTGTGTATTTAATTAATACACACATCAGGACTGCACTGTCGATAGCCCAAAGTGCTAGATACATTAGTACAACTGTTCAGACGAGTTCAGCCATTAGCACAGCTGTTCCCTGTTCATTTGCACAATCTCGGAGACATTTCAAATTGCAGCAGTAGATTTTGTTTTTAGGCTGTAGTTAGAGGTCTTATACCATTCTAAAACTCAGACTGTCATCCTGGGGGTAGGAAACTAAATATTCATCTCCAGTCTTTGCCATATCCATCCTTATAAACTCTTCCCACCATTACGGGGAAGTGCTCCACCGCCCTCTTGATTTCATCGCCCTCTGAAAAATAAAAAAGGTATTTTGCATTTTGCTTAGCAAGAATGATAACTGTGTTGAAATCTTTTGCTTTGATTTAATTGATTTTATTGCACACTAAGCACAATGCTTTGTTTACACATTGCATTGCTCCTATTAAAAAACAATCACAGGGGACTCTCCACTTGAGCAATCCATCCTCATTAAAGATTGACACCCTGAAGAGATTTATGATGTTTTCTTTGAAACAACTCATTCCTAAACTCATTTGAAAAATCATAACATATTTATCAATTATTTACACTCCATATGAAGATTTAAAAATTCTTCCTGGTGCAGACATCATCCTTTTGCTCAGGGATTAAATGCCACAGAAAAAATGGGAACTCAACTTAATATCCTTGTTGAATCCCAGCGGATCTAACACTGTAGTGTGATCAATTTTAAAATGAAGTACAGCTATCATCAATCAATATAAAACAATTTAGACAAATGATTGGTCAGCACATACTGTGCATATAGTATATAGGTAACATCACTTTGATCTGCTCCATTATATCTGCTTTACAGCAAATATGTAAGCCTGTGAGGCAGACATTAAAATGAAGAAATGCTCTGCTCTTAATTGCCTATTTTATCACCCAAAGATTCTTTCTAGAGCAGACAGATTAGGTTGTGTCACCCAAAATAAAATTAATTACATTTTGAACTTATTATAACACAGCTGGAAATTATAGTAATAATGAACAGATGACTGCATATTGTCAGGAAACATTAAACCACTATAAATTTATGTTGCTTAGATTTAAATCTAATGTATATTGTCTCCTATTTCTTCATTAGGAATAAAAAATTCTCTTGAAAGAAGTACAGATGAAGTGCCTATGGGGTTAGTGTACGGCTCATACATTAAAGGCCTCTCCCTGGAAATCATGATGAGTCGTTTATCATGGATCTTGCTGGTTTCAATTCAAGTAGTTCAAGTCCTCATTGTCAGGGGTCACTTAGAAACTCAACTCCAGCCAAGTATTGCAATGCTTCATCAGATACACGATGGAAGACCCTTGACTAGCTGTGCAATAACAACCTCTGTTACTTGCCAGCACAAAGCATCAGTGAGAGTGGCTTCCATTCTGTTGATGGCACTCCTGTATCTGTATGCCTATGTCCTACAGTACCTTCAGGGCAAACAAAAATTAGAAAATGATAAGACAGCAAACGTTGCCGTGGGCAGATGTGTTTCTTGTGTATGTGACCAGTTGGGAAAAAAAGCATTCTATAGCAGTTTGATATTGAGATTTTTTGGAAACAACTTTATGTTCAAACTATTATTTGCACCATAGCATTGTAAATGAACAGTATATTACAGTGTACTGTAAGGATATTGTTTGGAATTCAGATGTAATCATTGCTAAGGAGCAGGCTCTCACGTGCAGCTGTATTCTGTGGTACTGTAGCTCAAAGCCATTACACACTCTGCAACTGTCAAAGTTTTTAATTCTCAGTTAAAAACCTGTCCTATCACTATATCTGTTCATATATTTTTAGTTTTACTCAGTTTTTTTTCTATGTAATGTTGATATTTCTCTGTCTTTTTCCCTCTCATGTGTATAGAGCTTACAATATTGTTCAGTGCTTTCATTTTCTTGAAAAGCTTACACAAATACAGTTGCATTATTATTATCATCAGTCAATGTAAAGGAATGTACAAAAATTCTGGGTCAGCACAAACAAATAGTGATAACCTCACTCTGACACTCTTCATTACACCATTATGTTTCATGAGAAACATAAAATCCTATAAAAAAGCAGTTTTGAAAATCGGCCAACATGTCTAAAATTAATATATAATATCTTACTACAGCACTTGCCCTGGCTCTTTTCAGAAAACTTTAGCAGAATCTCCAAAACTAAATTAATAATACCATCTAACATCTAATTCAAAATGGATTTCACAGAGCCATGGACGGTTTCCCATTCATATTTAATAATTTCATAAAGTTTAAATGATACACTCTTCTTCAGCGAATAGGTTAAACAAGTATTTGCTGGTGTTTTGTTCTTAACTTGAACCACACTGATGAGGCTGCAACTCTGGGTCCTGCATCAAGGAAAACATGGAATGTGCATTCAGCTTGAAGTGCAGATGTTGTATACTCATACACAAAGGACAACAGCTACGATGTAACATTGCCCATGGCTGTGACTTATGTGATATAATAAAGTCATAAGACTATGATGCTCTCCTGAGATTTATAAGTGAAATTAACTTGTTTAACTTGTTTTTTGCAGTTTTTTCTCCAAAACAAACAATTCCAGGATGGTTTATCTATACAGTATTGTTATGCCTCTAGGGGTTGTGTTGTTGACAGACGGTATTTTCGTATGCTGGTCATGGATTTTTTTGACTGCACCAAGATGCCAAGAAACTGGCATACAAAATAGTGGTGTGACATAATGCCAAGAAAGTTAGTTACATGTAAAATGCTTTAGTTCTATAAAAGTTTAATGTTTTAAGACACATTTTATACATGATTTTCTTTATTGTCATTTGTTTTTCGCACTCCTTTTGTATGTGTTCTCATTGTATCCAGATTTGTCCTGCTGAGTCTTGTTACCAGTCATAGAAAATTCACTGTACTGAATAATGCTTGGTTCTGTTTAACCAGGAAGTAGACAGGAGAAGCTCATTACTTTAATTCAAAGCTGAATAATCCATTTTGCATTTGTTCTATTTTTTTATTTATTTAATTTTATTTTGCAGTTATGAATATTAGAAATTCAGTATTGTTATCTATTATTTGATATACTGTACAACTGTATATCTTCCTAATTAACATAGATATTTTGTTCAGAGCTTTTAACAGGTGTTAACTCTCTTGTAGAATACAGAGTAAATTATTTAATTGTTCTCATTTGGCATGATAATTGACTTTAATTTGGAAGGAATATGCAAGACCAATCCCCTCTCAAAGTGTCCAGTGAATATGGAGTCATTTGTCAACTGTAAACACCACACAATTACTTGGGTCTCAGTATGAAGTACATGAGGGCTTTGGGAAAGGTGTGAAATGTGTGAATGAAGACCCAGGTTAAATCACAACTTTCCCTGCCTATAAAGTGAATACATAGTACCTCATGTAGAACGTATGAGTTCAAGGCTTTGATGTAATCTGGGGCTACCTGTAAATAGAACAGAGTCAGTTAGCTGTGATTCTGCTGCAGCACAGGTGTATGCAGGTGTATTCACAACAGAGTACTCAACTTTCCTTAGCAATGCTTTTTAATTAGTCAGGTTGAAACTTTATGAAAAAAAACAGTTACAAAGAGCGAAAATACCTATTAATTGTTCCTGTCAGTCTTTTTATTTCAGATATAGTAAATAGCCTCTTCAAAGAGAAATAATGCTGCACCATTTATATGGTGATTCTCCCTCGACTGAGGGCTTGGAGGGCAAAAGTGTTACCAGTAATCAAAACCTGTTAGATTGTCAGTCCTAGTGATTTATTGCTAGATCTCGTGACTTATGCAAACTGTTAAATTCATAATAGCTCTGCCATTTTCCATCTGCATCTGAATTAAAAGAGGAAAAAAATGATTTTCCACTGAAATAGTTAAAGATAAGCTTCTGACTCATAACAGTGTGAGAAATGTTTTGTGACACTGGACTCCCAAGTGGTTCAAGTGCTCAGAATACAGATTTTTACAGCCAGCTGGTGCAGAGCTATATTACAGCAATAGCCAACTATAACCAGAAGCTCCCAACTGGCAGTTAAATATTGCCAGGAGACAGGCAATTTAAACTTTGCCAGGTTTTCCTGGGCTTTCCATGCTATAGTGACTCCTGTAACCAGCCTATGGCTATGAGCACTAATTGTGTTGAGAGCTTCCTAAAATTATCCCCTTTAAGATCTAGTTAGTGCAATAGGTGTCACATTAGGTATTGGCTTAGGGTAAATGTTTCTAAATAGCTTCCTTTACAACCTTTAACAACTCCCAATAAACATTCTTTAATTAAAAGTGCATAACAAGTAAGTTGTGGTGTGGCTTCTTTCAAACCAAATAATATTGGAATCGCTTATATATGTACAATGTGTTGCATTGTATACTGTACATTGTCATTACTCAATGTTGAGGCAACCACAACCCAGCCATAGGGTTGAAGCAATAAGAACCGTTCCATTCTCTAGGCAGAATGATCTAAAGAGTTGAAGAAAGGGTTATGATGGGATGGAATGAGGTAAAAAAAAGACAGACAGTTTAACCCACTTTTTGAGGCAACAATATACTGGCCTCAAGTACAAAAATGTTAAAACCCCCAAGATAGGTACTGTAGGACCCCATATAAACAATGTTGTAGCCTTTGATGACTCTTCTTAAGAGCAATGATAGCATCAGATTGTGTATAAAATTTCTATCATTCATATGACAGTAGAGCAAATGTTCCGTGTTGCTTAAATGACTAGGAATATGGACATCCTGTAAAAATAAGTTCACACAGAAGACAATGAATACATCTTTTCATTTTGAAAAACCTGTGACAAAAACATGCTGTGCCTGAATTTTGATGACAACTTGGGATTTGTCGCTGAATATTTGCTTGTTTAGAGGCACAGAAACACTATTCACGTCCAGAAATACTATTGGAGAAGAGAACTTACTGTATTGTCCAAGACTGCATCCCAGTGAGGACTACCATCCAACTATCTACAGTAGCTTTGTGTCAAATGTAGAGGTAGATTCATCCAGGGTGGGATTATTTTTAAACAACAAAAGTAATATCAAAGAGAGATTAGACAACTTTTTGGTGACTCAATCAGCAATGGATGGGAGGGCAAGGTGATGCCCCATGGTACACTGAAGGAACAAAAGACTGAAAGGCATCTAAGCTGCATAACATTTTAAAATCCAGGGAACTCTCAGACCCTTCTATCCACGCACGATGTCTTCACCAAAGGAGTCAATAACAGTAATTGCCCCCCTCTCCCTTTAGATTGCAATGGTTTGGGTACATCAGACGGGACAGAATTCTGCCTTTGGGAGCAGAAAATAAAGGTTTATAGTCTGAACTGATTTATTAATTCCTCAACCGCGCATCATGAGGCTGATGCTATGGAACACTACCAGCTGCTACCTCAATTATTCCACACATTAGGCCTCTTAGCACACTTTTCTGCTTAATCATTCCAAGTTGGTATCCCCCAAAGTTCTGTTCTTGGTCACCTACTATTCTTTCTTCAACTTCCTTCTTCCCATCGGTCTATCTGACCATTCAGGGAGAAAGGAAATTAGTTTTCATCTGTGCTCCAGCCATTGAGTCAATGAGGACTCCCTAGACACAGATTGGGCTATCAAACGACAGTATGGTACTGCACAAGTCGGGATGATTCGAAGAAGATACTATGAATGCTGAGGTACATAACAAGTCTGGACAGGTGAATTGTGTGGATAGAAAATCTGCCCCATCCTACCAGTGTAGATGTACACTGCTGAGGAACAGGGATGGCCTGCTGGACCAGGGCTGACAGGAGGTGTATGCAACTGGAGGAGTAGGGCATTGCCTGGCAAGGTAGCAATGTGGCTTTTCATCACAGATGAGAGAGGAGTCTAAACAGCACAAAGTGACTCATAAGTACACCCTGTGTCTTAAGAGCTGCAGACAGATGGGAGGTCTCAAAGACAGAGACAAGATAAGTAATCAGGAAACTGACTGCTGCTACTGTATGTCACAGACACCAGGGGGTGTTGTAGATCAGTGTCCTTGACCCAAACAGGATCAGTCACAAAAAGAGAGGATTAAGATGAATGAGAATTAGCATATGGAAAGAGAGTGGATGCCACAGAATAAGTCAAACATCTCTTTCCCTTCCTCTTTGTTGACCTCTGTGGACATTTCCATAGACGTCTCCTGCTTTCCTCTTGAATCTATCTCTGGAAAAAACAACAACTCAGTGAGCTGCGAAACGTTGATCACTGGGAACAAATACAATCAACCTAAAAACAACTTAAAAAAAAATAAAATAGTAAATAAGGTAGAGAAAGTAGGTGGGTAATCTTTATAGGAGAAGCTGAGAAAATTTAGGTTTTAATAAAAGAGTGTATAGGGAGGTGGGATCAAGAATAATTATGCAAAGGAAGGGATGCCAAATATGAGTGCCTTCATGCACTCTGCCTTTCCTATGATGGAGTGTGCTTAACCAAGATTAATGTGAGCAAAGTCATCATTACTAGGACAAGGTAAATAGGTTGTATAGAAGCAGAAACCCTTCATCACATGCAATATGCAAATGTTTTACTTGATGCTCCCTTTATAAAGATGCATATTTATCATGTTCCACCTCAATATCAGCCTCTGTGCCTTATAGTGAAAATGATTAAAGCCATGAAATTGAACATAGTCCAATGCAAAGTGTTCGCTTAATAATAGTTTAATGTGTAGATTGGGCGTCAGGTACACTGAATTGATATCTGTTAGCTCATTTTTATTTGTTTAGTGATACAATTAATACAGAAAGATCAATTTAAAAGAGTATTTTCATTTTTTATGACTGTCTGAGGTGGTTGGGGATAAAACAAAATTCATTATATTGTCATGAGTTCTTAGATTAGCCATGCTGATTTAAATAAGGTCCCATTCCAAATATTTATTTTACTTCATGTATTTTTTTTCATGGTATTTGGTACATGGTATCATCAGATAATGATCAAATCAGTTCAATAAAATGTTGCTCTTTGGAAGTGAACTATAAAAAGGAAGCAAACAGTGGCAACTGAAGGTTTTCTGCTCAAATGATTCCTTTAATACATATTTAATACTTTTGTATATCTCAGTTACAACTATGAAACATCTTAATAGGTTAAACACATTTTTTTCTGTAAGTTCAGCCTAGTCTTACCTTGTGCTTTAACATTAAAACACAATTGAAAAATGTACTGTAGATGAGCCGAAGTGTTACAAAAGAGTATAAGTGTCAGGGAAAAACACCAAGATCCTGCAGCCCAAAAATAACCAATTTCTCAGGTTCTGAAAAAAAATAACTGTGAGATCCCTTCCTTTCACACTTTTCATCTGCATAACAATCATGAGATACTCATGAGCTGCAAGCTTGTCTTGTCTGATAGTTACATATGTACAGTATATATACTGTATATACATTTTATAGAGTAACTTTTGCCTCATGAAGCTCATGTTATTTAGAAATTGATGATGCATAGGTTCAGTTAGAGAAATGCAAAACAAATTGTATGGTGAGTCTTTGCACTTCACATAATATAGTAACAATGCTGTTTATTGTGTAACTCAACAGAGAACACAGGAACAAGGCATTTTTTTTGCTCAACTGGTTGTGTGAGTGTGGAACAATGTACTGTACTCTGTCACATAGTTGAAGCCAGTATCTTTGCTCCTGAATGACTGAATGAGATCCTCAGAACAATTATAAACCAAACGAAGAAGATGCGATCCTATCATTCACAAACTTTGTTGTCTTTAAAGGAAAAAAAAAACTTTTTGGTGAACTTTCAAAAATGTACAAAATGAGAGACGAACAGAAAATAGTCTTTGATTTCTTTATATATAGTTATTGCACTGTATATATGCAAAGAATATCCAAAAGAGGTAAATGCATATTCAGCACAGGTTCCGCATGTTGAAATAAGGCGAGAAAGAAAAGAGACAATGGCCTTTTTCCCCTTGTGGGCAAACTGTCTACTCCTTTAGAAATGAATTAGGCATTTTGCCCATAGTTCGCTGACAGGGAAAGTTAGAGGCAGTACATCAACAAAGGTAACCCAGTGGAACACTTTGGAACACAATCTAAACAGTACAGGAGATTTTTTTTTTTTAAAAATGTCAGTCTTGAAGAAACAATTGTGCATTATTTGAAAGATCAAAAAGTTGTGAAAGCTTATGCCTAACATAAAAAGGTAAAAGGGCAATTTTATTTTAAAGGAGATAAAAAAGGGTTTAATTGATGTTTAACTGATTCATGCTCTATGATAAGCTTATGTTCTAAAATTAATTGACAGTAAATACTGTATAGCCACTGTCTATGCAATTGCTTTCATTTTTCTACACCATGTAAAAAGTAGAGTTGTATGGCATCACATTGCTTGGACACTGTACAGTAGCTTCATAAATAATAATTATTTGACCTTTGATACTTCATGCATACTAGATTACAAAATAAAGGAAGATGGAGAAGCCTGCTGATTAGACAGAGGTACAAATGTATATAGAATTTTACAGGGAAATTCCCCATGGTGTTTTCAAATTCCTGTAACACTTCAAAATAGGTGTTGTATAAGCCCATTATAACCAATAATGCTGATGAAAACAGTAATATTGTGCCAAATATCTTGTTTTATAGTAGGTAACACTAATTAAAAAAGTAATGTATTAAATTTTTATTAATGGCTACAGCAGTCTTAATCATTTATGAATTTTTAAAGTGTGATTTGCATTCCCTAAAATAACTAATTAATTTTAACAGATTTTATTAACAGTTTTCATTGACATTGATTTAACCACAATTCCAAGGTCCAGAAATTGCATAATACCTAAGTAAAGAGTACAAAGTAAAGACTGAAATGAGTCATGCTATGATACTATGATACTATGAGTTACTAGTAAAATACAGGAAATAGGATTGTCAAATACAGTATTTAAGCTGGTGAGCAAGGCAAATTCACTAAACCTTTCACATTTGGATGAATAGGGCACCACTGCAAAAAGTACACTACACCCCAAAATACTAGGAAATTTCTTTCACTCTTGACAGAGTCTTTTCTTCTCCTCAGGTACGAGCCAGTGCCATCGCCCAGGATGCAGACCAGAACTACGATTACGCCAGCAACAGTGTCATCTTGCATCTGGATGCAGGAGACGAGGTTTATATCAAGCTAGATGGAGGCAAAGCCCATGGGGGCAATAACAACAAGTACAGCACCTTTTCTGGGTTCATCATCTATGCTGACTGAAGGGGAAGAATTGGTAGGGGAGGGAGGCTCAAGACGAGTGCTTCTTCTCTGCTTCTCTCTGTTTTTCTCTCTCTCTAAATCAAACTCCGCTTCATTGTGAGGGTGCTGGGGTGGCCTGTACGACACTGACTACCACAATGGGGTTTTGAAAGAAGTGAGTCACACCAATAACCAGAGCTTCTAGGACTACTACGTTAAAAAGCCAGCCTCCCAAATAAGGACTGTGGTGTTCTGATTCACGCTTGATTGATGTTTAAAGAATCTTCATCTCTTCCTACCCCATACTTGTCCAACAGTTTTCCTTTGTCCAAAACAGGTAAAACATATTGTGAAGAAAATCACATGCTCCTACAGTATGTCCCTGTATTGATTGCTTTTAATCATAATAAAGATGTATTTGGTGGTTGGGGCAACAGTATCTGATTGAGGAATGGAAAGGGTTCAACCTTAAAGTTAAGCACCAGTAAGGTTGAAGCCCCCTTAAAGAAATGCTGACATTCTCTAACAAGCTGTTTTGATTTTTTGCATAGGACACAGTTTCATCTGGTGGCTATGCAGTCATTGAAGTTTTTTGCTGAATGTGATGTCTTCTGTAAGCACAAACCGCTAATTTGAGCCTGTTGTTGATGCAGGACATGTCTTAAAGAAAACAATGTTGAGCTGCCCACTTTTTCTGTATGTTTGTCGCTCAGAAAGGGAAATCACCTGGTTGGACAGCATTCCTTTTCCCAGCTCTGTCTTTCCGGTAAGGATTATGGACTACTGTATCAGTTTTATAGTAGTTTACATGTGGTGTAACTCTTCTATTACCTACACAACACACCTTAATGTGACATGGAATCATAAGAATTGACTTTTGTAGTTTTTACTTACCAGTCCTTAACAGAATAAGCTAAAAAATAACAATTTATAACAAAGGTAGTGATGGCATACAGTACATAAAGAAAACTGAGAGAAATATCAGGAACTTGATAAGGAATTTGATTTCTATGAGTGAGAAATCCTGGCCAAAACAACCAAGGACAGTAAAGGACCATTTTCTTTTTGGCATATACAGTACTGTACATCACCCAAGAACATTCCTAAGTGGAAAGTCTTCTTCTGTTTAAGCTCAAGGAAGGTGTCTTCCTGAATTTTTTGTAAATATCACTTTGTGACATTTATTAATGGACCTGATTGAGGTCCATTAGTCAAATTTAAAGTAAAAATAGGCAATTTTAAATTCTCATCTTATAACCCTATTCATTTTATATCTGACCTAGATGATGGTGACTGTTATTTGTCACTCACTTGCCTTTGTAATCCCAGAATAGGGTTCAGCAAAAGTAATCACACTTCAGCACAGGAGATGACAGCCACTGTTCCCACTGCAGGTTAAAGTGGTTAGAGTGCGGCACATTCAAACTCTGGGTTCAAACTGCTGTCACAAAGAAAAACCTCTGAGGACCTAAACAATAAAACGGAATGAGGGCCATACCCACCATGTTAAAAGACTGATCTCAAGTAGGGCCGGGAGTGGATTTATTCAGGACGGAGGCTGGCTACTACAGCCTAGCCCAGCCTAGATGGGGACTCGCTGTGAGATGTGAGAGAGTGGGGGGGGGCGCAGCGATGCCTTGGCCCCAGCTTCTCCTAAAAAAACAAAATATATGCAAAAAGAATCCCCCTGACCCAAGCAAGAAATACACAAGGACATCCTTCACTCCATTTCAAAAAGTAGAAAGTACATTGAGGCTCAAAAGAACTTCAACTTGGGCCCAGGTCAATAAAGGATAATTCCTAACATGTGAATATTGTTTTTCACCAGCTCATGTGGCAGCACTTCTGATAGAATTATTATGGAAACCAGCTCTTACATGATGAGTCACTGCTGCTCATTAGCCAGGGGTTTACCAACCCCAGTACCTGGGACTCCATGCATCCGTTTTCTACCCACTTTATCCAATACAGGGTTGCAGGGGAGTTCATCCCAGCAAGCCATGGGCACAAGGCAGGATACACCCTGTATGGGTCTCCTGTCCATCGAAAGGAACACACTGACACTAACATGAGCCCAAGAGTGGTCCCAGTCTTGGAATTATCAATAATTATTATCATTATCATTATCAATAATACCTACTGTATACTGTATAAGCTCTGTTTAAAAGGTTATCCAAGTGTATCACTGTAAACCTGCTCTTTTCAAGACATTAATATATGGCCAGACAGTTGCTATCTTTTCTGGCTGTATGCAGTCACAAATGAGAAAAAAACTTTTGAGAATGTTGCTATTTATGCTCTTGGGAGTGCAAAATAAAATCTAATGGAGTGAGACTGATGTGTTGAACTGTAATTAAGTAAGGTGTTCAAAAATTTTTTAAGGCAGAAATATTTTGAGAAAAAGTCACTGCTTTACACGATACCTCTTTAGCTCTTCCACTTCCTTTCGATCCGTGAAAGACCTTTAACCTTCACAACCAGAAGACATGAATTAATGAAAACCTAATTGGAATGACAGAAAATCTCATGTGCATTTATATGCATGCCATTATTACCTTTGTTTCAAGGAAAAAGGAATACTAAAACTTCAAACAAAGACTATAATCAGCCCATGAAATTGCAAAGGGAGCCTCCTTGAATACAGAAAGAGGTCATTTACTTATAAACAAACTCTGTAACGTTATTTTTTATTTTTTGTTGGGGAATTGTTAAATAAATTTAATTAATAAACAGCATTTTGGAGTCACTGTCTGAAGTTGTTCATCATAGAATTACAGCAGCTTTTTTTCATTCCTGTCATACTGTCTCATTAGTGACTGCTTCACTCATCTTTAACCTTTGTCCACTGGTTAATTTTAATCAAGTATGCCTTCTTTTCTCGAACTTTCAGAAGACAACACCTTAAGCAATTCTGTGAGTCTGCACGATCACATCCAAGTACTGTAGGTAGCTGCATCAGCATGCATAGGCTGCAAAGGAACATGCTGAAAATGAGGCCTCCCCAGTGCCTCAGTTGGTAAAAGGTGTTTGCCCGAGCACAGTTCTATCTGAGTTCTATGTTTGCTTGTTCAAGCCTGAATCTTGCAACTAACTGAACATGGTTCCCTGAGTGTTCCCAAGGTTAGGCTAATATTAGTCAGCCGAGTCTGTCTGAACTCTCTTCAACACAGCGACCTGGGCTTCTTTGTATGCATTGCTTCTGGCAACGTGACTCGCCACGTGCTTGTGACGTTAAAAGATGTATAGCTCGAAGGTGGGTGGGTTTGGTGGAATTTCTCAATAGATTTCCTTATCTCCCCAGTGTGTAGTCACTGAATTCATAGCTGGATACACTTTATTGATGTTGATATTGATGGCAACCGAGACATTATTGATTTGAAAAAATAACACACTCCTGGATGTTTCAAATAAGATGGGTATCACAAACAATAACTGACAAATTCTAAATTTGCATTTTGAAGGAAGGTGTGCATCTGAATTCAGCAGTGTTCATCAAAATATATAATAGAGTATCTAAATATACAGTTTCTCTTCATTTGAGAGATTCATTGCTGGGTAGCAGCAGGCTTATTGTACAGCCAAGAAATGATCTAGTGTTTTCAAAACTATAGGACCCACTACATACTAATTAGAAACTTCTAACATTTGAGACATTTTATGTATTTTTTTAAAATAGGACTTTTCCAGCAATTAGCTCATTCCATGATAGTATATGTCTGTAATCAAGTATCAAGTAAAAGTAGTCAGAAATGAAGAGAAAGAACAAAGAGTTCAAATGAGTTAGTACAGTATAACAGGAGCCACTCGTTCCCTCTCTAAATACAGAAAATAAAAATAAATCTCAGATTTACAGGTTTTCTATTCTGGATATACAGCAAAATTAATGAAAAAATCTACCCATCAGTAAAGTTTAACAATAAAAGTAGTTGTCTCCTGGACAAATATCATTGTCCTGTTTGTTATACAATATAAATTACACATCCCAGAATGAAAGGCAGATGACAGATAATGGTGTGGCTGCAACACGGTGACCATAGCTCTGTTGAGGCACAAGCGAGAAATGGCAGAGCAAACAGGTGCTGGCCTTTGACAGGAGTTTTGTTGTTCCTCAGATTTTATCCAGCTAGAAGTCAATAACTTTCTGTACCTGTCACTTTTTCCTTTTCTTTTCCTCTTCCCCCTGCAACTTTTAATGTGGTCTGACAAACAATGGAAAACTGCTGGAAAAAGTGCACTTTGTCAGTCCCTCCTAAGAAAGGTAATATATTTGCTGTCCAGGTCTGCAATTGTCATGTCAGTCATTTGTCAGTGGCAGAAGGACCTCTGTTTTTTTTATGGTGGACAACTAAGATTTGCCTTTAAAGTGAAGTTAATAACTAAACTGTGAAATGAAAACTGGGAGGCGCAATACTTGGATCCTGTGTACACAAGAAATATTACAGAGCACAAAGCTTTTCACATTCACCCAGTTTTGTTGCACTTTGTGGTGATAAATTAATATGATTTCAAGTGTGCAGCCATCAATGAACCTGGAGTATCAGAGAAATTCAAAGATGACCAGGACAGATAATGCTTTAGAATTCTAATGAGAGCTTTATCACTGTGAGGAGATGCAATAGGTTACACATCACAGGGAAAATCCCACTTTTCCCTTCCAAAAAGGCCTAAAGAGAATATTTTTTATCCAAGTGATTGTGTTCAGATTATGATCACTGTTAACTCTAAAATAATTTTAATACTGATTCCAAAGCATGTTATTTTAAAGGCCATCCACACTACGATTTATGCTGCAGATTCAGTGTTCTCAGTAAAATGCCCTTACATCGGGATGAAAGGCATAGATGAAGAAATGGGTGTAAAAAAGTTTGTGTTTGTGTATCGTATACCTTGTTTGAAAACCACAGACATTTTTTTTTTGTTTTAGTTCAACCAATGAGGGGAACAACAGAGTTGAGAGAAACTAGCATTCAGGTGCTCACTGTTAAAATATTTTGATGCAATTTAACTTATTTCTTTTTTTCAGTCTTTGAGCATATATTGTTTGTTTGATGTCAAATGTAGAATATGCTTAATTATTTATCTTCTTTTTGCTACTGATGTGTTTGGTTTACAAATCACTAACATTCTTCTACAGGTTTGACAGTGAAATTTACATTTCATCTTCTCCTTTGCCTGCAAATATCAGTCATCAAGGAAAAATCCCTCATCCCCTTTCAAATTTTTTTTCTTTGGCCTGACTTGCATGTTCATTTCCTGCCTTTAAGTGAAATTCCTTCTCATTGTCTCTGTATGCTTCCTTTTCGTTTTTATGTCTCTTTTATTCTGCATGACAGGAACACAAAATTTGCCTTTGGGATGTTAGACTGAGTTGGAGCAATAAAACTAAAGGATGTACAATTTTTTATCCATATTTCTTGGTTCTACCAAACAAACATGGGTTTAAAAATAATTTTAAGCACAGTTTCAAATTTGCAAAGAGAAGATGCCAGTTTGAGACTAATTCACACTGAAATCTAAGCCGTGTTTTGCTGCTTCTCATAGTGCTGCAGAAGTTGGCTAGATTTATGCAAGGTACACAGTGTAACTATTTTAGAATAGTACATTACACTAGTAAATCCACACTTCTTTGTTTACCCTGACGAGGGCCACAGTGCTTTAAATTCATTGATCATTTTATACTCACTTTGTATTGTCGATGTTGTGTTGCAGGACATCTTCACCAACAGCTAGATTCATTATCGCAGCTGTGACATTATCTCTGATTTAGCATTTGAATCATATTTTTCTAATTGTGTTTTTACTTTCTGTGATTTAGCTTTAACCTTATTTTATCACAGGGTAATGACTACAAGCAAACAGAGAAGCTCCCAGACGTCATGTAATTGCAAGTGCTATCAGATAGAAGCAGTCATCTGTAATAAGTAATGGTGAAATACAAACCATAATTGCAGACACCTCTTTTAAAAAGATCAGAAATGAAGAAATCTGCTGACACTGTTGTCTAATCATTACGTATTACTGCTGATTAGCTTATTCAATGCTACATTGCAGACAGATTTAAAAAATATTCAATCACATAATTTGACAGTTTTCGCTAACATTTGTCATTGGAATAATTCAGACAGGTTCTGACAGCCATTCTTCTGAATTATGCATAATAAGCAGCACTAATACTCTACACTTTTTGACAGTTAAAAATCCAGTTCTTCCTACTCACATTATTAAAACAAATATTAATGTTATAACCCTGAGTATTTATAAAACATGGCACAATATCATAACTCTTAAATGAGAAGTGTGGTTATTTCATAGCTCATTCTGGCTCAGTGTTGCCCTTGTTTCACATGAGTACACAGATTACATTCAGACATGTTACAGCACTAATTAAATTTTAATATGGATAATTAAGGTTTCTTGACCTGTATCCACTAAAAAATGTTAAAACTCTCTCCAGGACTAACTCAATGACAAAATCACATACTATAACTGACATACCCCAGTCAACATAACTTGGTTTTTGACAGTGATACTGAAAACTGTTTCTGTAAATCAGTGCCTACAATTTGCAGCCCCAGATGTACAGGTACATGCATTTAGAAAGAACATTGTACTAGAATAAAAGTTAGAGTACATAACATGCTCAGAGGTAGATCTTAGCTTTCCAGCAGCATTACTGTTCATACAATCAGAACAACACCACAGATTTAAAGATAACAATGCACAATACAACATACTGTACCATTTTTTCCTGACAGAAGATCTAGACAACTGATTGAATGAAACCTACAGTAATCATTCCCCAACAAGTGTTTCCTTGAAATGCAGAATGGGTATGTGTGTTGAGAGTTTAACAATATTCCAATGTAAATACTGAAATTAAGAAACTACTAATTAGATATATGGTTCAGCCTGTATAATGTTCTATGCAGGCAAGTCATATAATGGTGGAAAAAGGTCATATTGAGCACTTCTCTTATTTTAAAAAATAAGAAAATATAGAATGCCATAGAATGATGGAGTTTGATGAAGCTGAGTGATCTGTGCTGGGCCTGAGCTGTCACATCATTCATTACCTCAAAACATTGCCTGTTCTGTTAAAGACAGCCAATAGTGGCTCACTCATAACACATTTAGTAAATGCCTCCATTCGGTGCTTTATATTCTGGACAGAGTCCTATAACAATATCTCGACATATAGCTCTGTTACTGATCGGCTGTGACCAGCAGCTCACAGGTCATAGAGCAGCAGTGAGAATGGATGGGCTTGGAGATGGAAATCCACATTTTGTCGCGTATCTTCTGTTGCTGGCTGGCCTACAGATTTGCAGTTTTATCTGTTCTGAGTTCTGAATCAGTCCTCCATGTTGAACACTAGCTCTTTCATACTACATTGTGCAGGGTTTGGCATGAAAAGAAATGGGTAACCCAAGAGGCCGGGCAGATCCGTGTTTCCTGTTTTCTTCTCTCCAGAGACAATACAAATGATGCAACAGTGAGCTTTGCTGATGAACAATTGGTTTTCTTAAAAACTTGAGATGAGAAAAGAGAACATATAATAAAAAGTCAGTTGTGTGTTTGATGTTTGAGGTTAGTGATGGAAGCAGTATATAAATCACAGCTAATATAGTATGGTCCTGTAACCACATTTTCAACTGACCATAAAATAAAAACATCAGATCTTCAGAAAGGTCCATGCAACTTGTATTGCAAATTCCGTTCACTGCTTGCACGTCTATTTGTTTTTGCAATATGCATTCCAGAGTGTCATGAAAAACAGCATAGCGTTCTTCCATGAACAGTGCACAGTCTACTTTCTGCCTTGTCACTTCCCTTGGGGAATATTGTAACGGACCACCAATCTCAACAGTCACAACAATACATCTAGATCTCTTAGCTTCACTGCAGACTTCCCCAACCAAAATCTCAACAAATACCTCTCCAGGGGATTGTTTACACAGATTACAATCTGCTCTGCTCCCAGTGATGGGAGAGGACATCAGATCTGATAGCTGGTATTGACAGTAGGTATTTACAAGACATGTTGTAAGGAAAGCCTGTCGCACACAGCTCATAGAGCAAAGATGTTCTGGAACTCAGATCTCAGAGTTATGTTTTAAACACAGTTAGGATTTACCAGTTATATAAACATACAGAAAGATGAGTCATTAACACAATGACATATATGATGCCCATTATCAACTGCCTTTTAATGGTCTGTTAAAAGCTACCTTGTCATGTTGTTGAACTAAATTTCCTAGGTTCTTCTAAGATACAGCTGGATGAGATCCTCAGATCAATTAGTTGCTAGCTACCAAGCAGGGTAGAAGGACCATTGGCTCCTTCTATTTGTAACCTTCCTTAAATTGTTTGAATTCTTAGTTAGTAGTTATGAAGGAAATGGTTTAACTCAGTATTTTAAAGCCTTTGGGGAGTGTGAGTACTTGGTGATACCGTATGCATTAAAGCACACATGAGTCTTACATACTGTACTGTATACTAAATATACAGCATAGTGGCACAATGATTAGCATTGCTAAGTCAGACCAGTCACTCTGGATCCCTGTCTTATTTGTTTTTCTCCTCCTTTTCTTACTTATGGTATTGGTGAAGACATAGTAATGTGTTTTTATGTGCACTCTTTAAGATCATAGAATATACAGTATTAACTGTCAATTTTCTCACAGCGGAGAACATACTGTAGATGAAATAAACTACTGTAAATGCTTTGGTGTCACATTGGATGCATGTAGAATCAACATTTGTTTTTGGTGTACCCAACCAATTTCAGAATAGCCACATGTGTTTTCATGTCTCTGCTCAAAGTCTCACACTTGGGGGAATGAGAAAGTGTAGGCAGACTCCTTCAACTCACTCCATTTTGTGGGCTGTAACTTACCATATGTCCTCAAAAAGCTATGTGAAATGCAAGCTCTGAATGCCCCTTCCAACTTGCAAATTGAGAAACTTTTTACATTCTACTAGATTCTTCTCTGTTTTTATGATATTAAAATGGCTACTGTGGACATTTCATAGTGGCAACAAGGCCTACACTGTGGAGCTTCTTTTATGGGCACATTTAGCTCTGCTTACATTGTGTAGAAGAACATGTATTGGGAGCACAGGCAAATCAACAAGAGGCGGGGTCATCTCATTTAGGCGAGCTACATTTTTCACATTCTCATGAGGAAATCACTGATTTGGCCGCACCTGGAGTCTCTAGAGTCCTATAAAAGCAGTTTCTGAAGCAGTAAGAAGTTCTCTTTACACAAGCCTAGCAGTTAAGAAAAAACAGTGAGCATTTAAAAGAAGATACAGTGCTTAGTGAGATCTTGTACATCAAATTGTAGAAGGGTTATAGCTGGGTAATATTGTTAGTAGCCTGGGTTAGGAAAATGGTTAATGAGTGGACCTGGTCAACTGGGATTGACCAAGTGTGGCTCTTGCCACTGCTATCCGGATTATTATTGTGGCTTATGCAGAGAAGCCCTTGCCAAGCTATCAGAAAGGGGAATCTTTCACACATGATTTCCTGGCATTTATACAGGAAAAAAAGAAACACTATTAAATCTTTTCTAAACTGTAAAACAAAAGCGATGCTCCCCTCTTGCTTTTTAAATAGACCTTTTATATACTCAGGCAAAATGATCAGGAACTCCCCCTAAATGAATAGATATTCTCAGTGGCAGACAAAGGAAGGCTTGCAGAGCATGAAATAGTCTTCCATCACCTAACCTGGTCATTGCTACCCCCAAATCTCAGTACTGTAGAAAGCAGATATAACTCATTTAATCTGCGGTTCAATACCACTCTCCATTACCTCATTACAACCTTAACCAAAGGTGATTGTCCACAAAAATGGGAAGAAAGTAATCTGTAAACATTTCAAAACATTAAGGAACACATCAAACTCATCAAACTGTATAGTGTTCCTAGTTTTTTAATGTTGCAAATGACATCAGAAACGGGCCACTCACTCATTCGCATTTATATGTTCAAACCTCAATACACTGCCAATTTTGCAAGCTGATATATACCTCTTCTCTCCTTCTCCTCACATGTTATCTCACACCAGTCTTAATAAATTGTACAACAAGACTTAAGGATATATGGGATTTGATCCTAGATAAAAGCAAGGAGCAAAGACACGAGTGCTTCACAGCAGTTGAACAACACCCTCTCCTGTCACACTGCATTAAGAAAGGACTCCTGCCTGGCTTTCAAGATATCTGTACCTTGCTTAAATTGCACATGAGCTTTCTCATGCATGGTTAGCATGAAGTAACAGTCATGCTCCTGGGAGACAGAAGAGAAGTGTGGTGCTCAGTGCAGTGGAATTAAAGAAAAAAGGAAAGATTCCTTATTTCACAGGAGCAAAGATTTAATTTTGTAAAATTTAAGCCAGTGTCTCAAATCCTGTGTCCAGAGATGCTGGGAATCTTCTGCTTTTGCTGGCAATTTAAACTTTCAGCTAGTTTTATTCAATTGAATTTAATTGTGACGATATAGGAAAAACCCAGTATGGGCTGTAACCCCTTCCAAGCCCTGGAGAAAAGTATTGTGTTTTTCCACTTCATGAAATAATTGGACCACTTAAAAAACAGGAAGGATCCATTGGAACTAAAATAAAAATAGACCAATATCCTCTAAAAGTCATCTTTGAGTTTCAAGTAAATGTTTCAGCTCCTAGAATTTTTCAGATAAAGAAAGAAGAAGATACAGACGACTGGGCTCATCTCTGGGCTTTGGTGACTGGAGGTGAACAATGTTATTAAGAGAGAAAGAAATCTATTAGACCTACAGAAGTGCCAAAGCCAGCTTGGTCCATTAATCAAGGCATACTTCTTAATGCAGCAGGTTTTGTAAAGACGTGCTTTCATTTGCTTTTGCTTAGTGTTTCATTCCTAATTAACAGAATAGTCTATTATACGTAATATGTTCTGTGGGGTTTTCTGTTTGTGCCTAGTGTTTAGATTATTTGCTATGCTAATGATCTATTTCAGCAGAAGAGATTCAGAAAATATTTGATTGCCAGGAAGTGTGTGCCTAATACTGAATATTATTTAAGTCCCTCTGTATTTCCATTATCTCCATCCCAGCTCCTCATTATAGTGTCTTACAGTATATACTTTAAAATAGCTAACTAAACTGGGATACAGATGGATTCACAAGCCCTGCCCTTATTCAGCTATTATTACTTTGTCTGTATGGAATCTACCGTCCCAAGAATAAATAAAAAAAGACAATCAGACCAAATACGATAGAGAATAAGGAAGGGTGTTTCTGATAACATCAACACATTGTTTGAAGTATTCACTCAAAAAAAACAACAATTTATGTTGATCAAAGTACATCTGTACCATATAGCAAATTAACAACATGTAGTTTTCTTTGTTAGATTTCTGGAGACTTTCTTAAGGGAACCTTTTGCTGAAAGCAATTTAATACACCATCTGGTTCAAGAAACATTATGATTATAATAGTGCTGTTTTTCAGTTATGCATTTTTAATGCTGTAACTTAATACATCATTTGCTGGTAGAAAGAAGCAATCCTGAAAGATGTGCTTTTAATAGTATATGACTCATTGGTGAAATGCTAGCTAAGCTCTCGCAAGTAAAGCACATCACAAAAAACACAAAACAAGACCAAAACACAACAAAAACATTTGTGATAAAATCACGTTTAAGAGTTAATTGGCTGTGTTTCACTCTAGCAGTTGATTTTACTTTGTCATTTGTTTTGCCTGCTTATTTAAAAGCTGTCTCACCTGGGAGCACAAGGTAAGAAGAACCAACCAACTAGACAAGCACTTGATGGACGTTTCTCACATGCAAGCTGTTTTGGTTGTGTTTAACTTGACACAGGCCTAACAGTTCTGCACAGCGCAGCTTGATAATCCAGGACTGAAGTCAGCACACCAGCAATTGGATGTGTGTGTGTGTCTATGTGCCTTCCCTACAATGGACTGGCGTATCTGTATCCTGCCTTGTATCCGTCAGTTTCCGAGATAAGCTCCAGCTCCCTTCTGAACCCTGAACTGGATAAAGCAGTGAAAAAATGGATAGATATATAAAAAGAGGTTCAATGATCTGTGAGGCTTATCACTGTATCATTGTCATAGTTTATCTTACAGGGGTAAATTAGTATTAGTAATAGGGGATTATAAAGTATTTTGAATTGAATTGAAAAAACAATAGAACATACTGTACATATGTTAACAAATATAGATATAAAGACATATATGATGAGTACCCAATAGTATTTTGTTTATTTTAAGCCCTTGTTGCGTCTTAACTAAGACATTCTACCTATTATGATCATTTGTTGACTATTAATTTATCAATCAAAGGATTTCATCCTTTTCTAAAAGATGGTAATATTTTCTACCATTGTTAACAACTACTGTAGCGCTGAGTCCCTGATCCAGTCCTTTAGATGGCTTTGGCATTTACTTTCTTGCAGAAGAAAGGGGATTGTTTCTTTCTTTCTTGGACAGATATGTTCCCAGTGCAATCAATACTGTCTAAGATACAATAGAAAAAAGGAACCAGATGAGCTTGATAGGCTGAATGGTCTTCTCTCCTCTGTGACCTTTCTGGGCTTCTGAAAAAAACACATCCTGGCGATGTATGAATGAGGAATGTAGATATTCCTAGATTTAAAGGCATATAAACTGAAACGAGAATGAAAACATAAGAATGGTTACTGTCGCAGATACCGCTCAGACCAAGCATATCACTGAATTATTGTAACTGAACTAGTCTAGCTGAAAAAAAACAGCATTGGAACCTTTGAATAGTCAAGCACCCTAGCTTGCAATAGGCAAGTATGTGGGGAAATAGCAAATGCACATGGCAGTGTTATTACTCTGACTTTTAATTTACTTCCATCACCACGCTGTACATGTATGTTCACATCGAGAATCCCTTAGCAGGCCAGAAGAAATGCATTGCAGTCAATGTGATCTGTGCTTTACAAGACATTCTAAGGGACATGTAAAGAAAGTCTTACTATACTATACTCTACTATAAATGATTGATTGATACAAATTGATTGCAACATTGTTCTTTGTGAACAAAGAAGCAGAGATTAAATACAGGTATACATATATATATTTGGAGTTGAAGTACTGTAGTAAGACCTTAAATTAAACATAATATCAATGTATATGAAATAAAAGTCTAAAAATGAGAGCTTTCGTGAACTACTGTAGTTTAATAACAATGCTTTAAAGCATGTTATTTTCCATTCAAATAATGTGTCAATTTAAGTGATATTGCTGGAATGTGCTTCCCTTACCTTAAGTAGAGCAGAGGTCCATTTAGTAGATTGAGCCCAGGTGCAGCTGAGAGAAGCACAAGAAAAAAATTCAAGAGAAATTCCAGTAGCAGGTACAAAGCCAGGTGAATTCAGAAACCAGGTGATCACATAATAAAGCACCAGAGTAAACTGGTCTTAAATATCCATTGGTAAGTGTTCCTAATTATGAGCAGGTGGTATTGATTTTCCACCAAAGCATGTATTTACAGTGGTGGATGAGGTGATGTAAGTAAGTAACACTAGGGCATCTCACAGAGATCTTGCATGAGCAAGTGTTGCAAATACAGCTTAATTGTGCAATACACTCACTGCCTTCTATGATTTACTGTTTTACAGTAGAGTCTTGACATCTGCAAATTTAACATTAGTTATTTTGCTTATTTGTGATTTGGTCTGACTGACAGGGTCTAGGATGGCAGAAGAGCAGAGTGGGCTGAAACCAAGTTGAAGGTTGTTAAGTGCAACTTTCAAATTAGCTGTATAGCATACTGTAACTATTGAGTGAGCCTCTCCCTGCCCCCTGCCCAAGTTCCAAGTATCCACTCAGCATTCACTTCTCAACGTGGTCTTCTTTCTGTATTGTAACAAACGCTCTCAGTTCTGTGTCAGTTGTGTGGTGAATGACAAGCTGGAGACAACCTTACAGGCTCCTTGACTGTTTTATTGCTTTTTTCATTACAGAACGGCTAATCACAAAGCAGGGAAATAGCTGCAAAAGCAGAGAGAAACTTCAGGCTGTTGAAAACCAGGGATTGAGGTGAACAGGTTTCGCAGATGACTGCTCTTTATTTTGCATGTTTTAAAACTAACAGAGAATGGCAAAAACCCACGAAGGCACCTCAGTGCCATAATACAGCAAACCCCAAACATACGTGCAGCAGTGTCGTAAACACAAGCAGAAACTGTGCAGCATAACACAGGCATCTACAGAAGAGAGATTAATGTTGTTTACTTTAGCTGATTGCTATACATTTGTGATTACCATTCTTTTTATTTTATTGATTAATGTTATTTTAATTAACTTAAAGCCAATGCTTTAGTACTTTAGGTATCATATACAGGACAGTATTGTCTTTTAACAATATATATTGCCGTATATACTGCTGTTCATTATATGACGGTATGGAGGTGGACTTTGTTTTGGCTATTTCGGATGGTTCTCTGCACCGAACAGTTATGAATATGACCATCCTGTTCAACCAAACATGCATAATTCCAACACATAGCAGGCATGTGTGCACTCCATGATTGTGTTCTATTCTGATCTTTCTGCACAGCATACTCTTAAGTTAAAAAATGAAAATAGTAAAAATTTAGAAAAAAAATGTATGCCTCCTCATTTCTAGCTAAGGTAGGTATGTAAAATCATTAAGAATAAATGGTTTATTGTGGACTTTGATGCTTTTGCAGAGATGTCTGACATTGACAAGTGACTTGGCAGTGGCTTGTGACCAAAAGTGACTCGGCAGAGAATTAACATCATATTGTGAGCGACAGGTGCAGTTACAACAGACTTCATATTGGACTGATGGGTATTTTAATGCAAATGAGATACTGGTCATAGATGTACTTGTATAGAGTTTGCTTTATTGATATTCAGATCACATTCAGGTTGTGTTGAAGATGTGTTTTATCTAACCTACGGTGATATTGGGGCATTATGTGGTACATGTACAGTGCCTTGCAAAAGTATTCTAATACTTCCTATAGCATCCCATTTTGTGAAGCTGCAAAAGTAATCAACACATTTTTAAACTAAATATTTTATTCAAAACACTCATGATCAGACTGAAGACAGCTAAGGGTAAAATACATTACAATAAATGTCAACAAAAACTAAAAATAAACATGCTGAAATATGTTGATTGCACACTTGTACGTATTCAGATGCAAGTACTCAATATTTGGTGAAAATACCTTTGGCAGCAATTACAGTCTCAAATGTTTTTGAGTCTTTCAAGCTTCTTGGTGGAAAGCAGTATTCATATTTTTCAAGTATTCTCAATAGGATTCAAGGCAGGACTTTGACTGAACTTACTACTTGGACATAATATATTGCATACACCCTGGACACATAGCAGCTCTATTTTATAGTTTTTTATTCAATTTCTATTGCATTATTATCTATTATTATGTAACCTTATTTTGTAACACCCCCCGGTGAGCTCATAGAAAAGACATTTCATTGCCAGCAACTACTGCTGCACTCTTTATTGTTGTGCATTTGATAAATAAACTTTGATTGATTGATTTGATTGATTGTTTGAACTAACAGAGGACTTTCACTTTCTTTCTATTAAACCACAACATTGTAGCTCTGGCCTTGTGCTTTGGATCATTTTCCTACTGAATGATGCATCATTCTCTCAGTATTACATCTTTATCTTACTGAAACAGGTTATCTTCCAGTATTTACCTGTTCATCCATTTTTCAATCCTGACATCATCTTTGCATTGATGCTGGCAGCACCTTGCTTGCCTGGAGGATGCTCTGTGTTGGGTCTGTGTCAATTGTAGCACTTGGCATTTAGACCAAAAATTTTCAATTTGAAAAATAAAAAGTTGCTTTTGACCACAAAATCTTTTGTCACATTTTTGCTGGATTAATGAGATGCTTTATTGCAAACTCCATGTGATATACAAGATGGGTTTTTGCACTGTGCCATACAGGCTAGCTTTGTGGAGTCATTGGGATATTTCTGACTGATGGGCATTTTCTACCATCTCAGCCATTGAAGTTTAGTTGGCTTCACACTGGCATCCCCCACCAGTTTCCTCCTTGCCCAGCTGTTCAGTCTGAAGGTATGGCCAGATCTAGGCAGCGTCTGAGTGGTACAATTCACTTTCCATTTCATGATAAGAGAGTAGACTGTGCTCATAGGGATGTTGAGAGACTACTACATTGTTGTGTGCCCTTCTCCTGATCTGTGCTTTTCAACAGCTTTATCCCTAACTTGCTGTGAAAACTCCTTAGCCTTCATGGTTGAGTCTTTGCTTGAAATTCATTAACTAACCAAGGAACCTCACAGAGGCAGGTGTTTTTATTCTGAAATAATGAGATCCACTATTCTCACACACAGACAGAGATCACTCAGCTTATTGTGGGGCTCATTAAGGTTATTTTGTGCACCTAAAAGGTCTGAATGTTTATGCATATGTCATAACTTTTCCATTTTTATTCCCTATTAATTGCTTGTTTATTTATTGATTTATTTATTTTTCTTTGGATGTGTGGTGTAGGTTGTGTATAGACTAAATATGAATTGCTACTTCAGAGAATCATGAGTGCAAGCTTTAAAGCAACAAAATGTGAAGGGTATATACAGTATATGCTTCCAAAGCCTTGTATATACTTTAATACTGAATCAGTAAGTATTTTTGCATTAGGGAAGCAGCCATTAAGTGTGATCTGAAAAGGACCGACCATGTTATCAGTATGAACTTCACAACAAGTTATGTCTATGGCTGGGAAGATTTTAAGCTTTGCACTCCTGTTCACAGCCTGCAGTCAAGCACAGTAAAGCTCAGTGTGGCACCCATTGTCTATGAGAGATGACAGGCGAATCAATGTGTATCACTGCAGCTGCACATCAATCCCACAAGTGCTGCCCACAGTCACAGCAGTAACGTGCTCCCACAGCAGGGCTTTTGAAAGATACAGGAGGAGGCCACCAGTTTGTTACACAATTTACAGGAGCACTTCCAAATCCAGATTATTTAATCCAATTACATGTTTAATGCACAATTATCATAATTCATGTTATCTGAATGAGTCTTGCATTTACAGGATTACATAACATGACCAGCACATAACAAAATCGGCATCAGGGACTAAAGTTCTACAAGAATAAACTGTGCAAATCCTTGTAAAGAGGATTTATGCAACAAAAACAGTAATGCTCTGAGCAGAATTAGAAAAATCAGTATTTGATGTATACACATTTTAATTATAGCAAATATTTTAAACTGCAGTAGAATTCAATATGTGTATGGGTGAAAGAAACTACAGTACATGTCAGCACAAACTGCAAAGAAAAATAAAAAAAACATTTGAACTTCTAAAATATGTTCATTTTTAGCATTTGTAAGACAAACTATATAAGACGAATCATAAAATTCAGTTACTATTATGAATTTAGAGTTAAACAACAAGAACTGTTCTACGTAGGGTACAGGAAAAAAAACTTATAAACAGACATGGGCATGCAGTCATTATTCCTTGTTTGGTATACTTTTACCTACTTACACTTCTAATCATCTTTTCTCTAAAAGGATCCAGCACAGATGGACAGTTTGTGTCCACTTTATTTGTTCATGGAAAGAACTAAGAAGAGTTTGGGGATATATGAACATGCACAAGATCTACCCAAGATAAAGTATAACTTAAAAATGAATATGGAGACTTCAGCCAGGTTTGAAAGTATAAATTGTGCTTCATTTATTGACAACCTTACTAAAAAAGGCCTGAAGAATGAGAGAAATGACTGTTACATTTCAAATATTATATCTACTGTATTATTACAGTATAATATACAGTTACATTATACAGTTCTGCAACACTCAAGTGAGATATAACCAGAGCATTTATGGATGCTAAATGGGAATGAAACACATGATATGCTGAAGGGAATGAGAGATACTGTATGCTACCAATAAATAATTGAAAAAAAGCTACGTAAAGTTATGGATGGAATGTGTGCCCTTCATTCAGCAATTTCTCAGCTGTTGGAGGCACACGGAAAGCTTTAGAAATAGATTACAGCTTTTTTTTTAATCGCACACACAATGTAGTTAGAAAAGAACTATTTTACAGTTGCAAACTGTCTCAAGAAGACATACAGACATTGGCTTATTAACAAATTTAAAATAGTCTCTTCATGTGAGAAGGTTTTTTTTTATTAAAGAGTGTTAACGGGAATAGACTGCTCATGGCAAAAAAAAGCATTCTAACAAACACCCAGATAAATACAGAATATGAAGGCAAGGCAATAAAATGCACAGGATATGCAGGAGAAGGAATCAAGGCTACACATGGTCTTGTTTTATTTTTATCTGTATCTCATCCGCTGGAGCAGCAAGGTGGCACGGTGGTTAGCTTTGCAGCCTCACTGCGCCGGGGCCCTGGGTTGTTTTGTTGGCTTCGGGGGAAACTGGCCCTGGTGTGAGTGTGAATGTCTGTGTCTGTGTGTGCCCTGTGATGGGCTGGGTGTATTCTAACTTCCAACGGCTGCTTGCTGTGAAAGGCTCTGGCTCCCCCGTGACCCTGAATTTGAAAAAGTAGAAAATGGATGGATCCCATCAGCTGATGAGAGCTCACTTTTCGCAATTACTCTTCACTCAAAATTACATTTGCTTTTTCAACTTTTTAAGCCTGAGTACCACAAAGCACAACACAGGCAAGAGCAAAATGTAAAATGTGCTTAAAAGCCAAGTAAAGGAAATAAAGAAAAATAAAATCACCAGCATTATGCTTCTACAGTTTATAGTGTTTGGGAGTGATACTTCTTATCAGAGCCACTGCAGTTCAATTCTATCTAGTCTGGGTTCATAATTAGCTGTTCATTTATTTCGTTTTTTTATTAGCACATTCTTTCCACTACAGTTAATGTTAATGAATGAAATCTTCTCATTAGGGTAAGAGAGTTTCCTGTCTCCACAGCCTTATACTTTAGGCACAATACCTTTCATGGATGAATGAGTTCTTAACATTATGACGGGCACCCTCACAGCAATAATATCAGTGAGGCTAATCACAGCTCAGATTAAGCATGAAGGTGAACCAGCATGACGCCAGTCACAAGCAGACTTGGCAGCTCATCCTGCTGGGTGTACCAGGGTCAAGTTGGGAAAACCATTGGAGAGAGTTTCACCACAGCAAATCCTTCATGTTTGATAAGCATGAATGTAAAGGAGTAATCAAGAAGCTGCATGGACAATCTACAATGTTTTAATTCTGCAAATAAAAATGACGTGGCCTGAGGGCATAGGTTTCTACCCAACATCGTCTGACACCCTGAGCCCAGGCTAACCTCCATGTTGCCCCCTTTGCCGCTACACATAGGGTCTTATCTTGACCATTTCACGACATGCCCTTTCCGACATACGTGACAACTTTATTACAGAGGTTGCAGATGAAACGGGGCTATTCAGACATTATTGCTGGTAGATAATTGCTGGTAGAGGATCTAATCCTGCCATTGCATGAAAGAAGGTAATATACCATCCTTGGTATCATGGCTTGGTAGTTTGTTCCAGATTTCCACAATCTAAGGTAAAAACATTCCTCCTGGTCCCAACTTTAAATGCACTTGCATATAGTTTCTTGTTTCTCTGGTTCATGTTGGATCTGAAGTCCATTGGGTTGTCCTTACCTCTATTGTCTCTATTTGAGGCAAAATCAAGCAGTTCGTTTAGATTTTCACATCAGAACATTCCTTTAAACAGTTGCAGGTCTACTAGTGTGACATTTTCTTTCTTAATCTCTTGTAAAGATACACTAGAATGTTTGCATTAATTACCTAGAATTTAGAGCTGGAATACTCTTAAACAATTATCACCCACAAATAACTCAAGACATCTTTAGCGCCTCTCCTAAATCACCTTGCTTCTCCTTTCCCAGACACACCTTTTTCTCAGGAAGGTAAACCCATCTGTTTAATTTGGAATGCTTTGCGCAGGAGTTCAATTAATTAACAATTTCCATAGTTATTATCACAAATGTCACATAGATGGTTTATTAAAAGATCATTAAGGTGACAAGTGCACAGAGTCATTGTCATATTAATAGCAATATAAAAAAAAGATGTTGTGAACCTTGCTTGTGAAAAATGTAAGAGATTGTACCTCAATACTAACCTAAAAACAGATGTTATACGATGCTTTTTCTGTCAGGCATAAATTACATTATCATGATGATTTAGAATTTTTGCGTATGCATGAAACTCAAGCATGTCAGTGGAAGATTTGGAGCCTATTGCAACATCAGCCATACTGTAGCTTCAACCTTCCTGTTCTCATCAGATTCCTCTATAGGACATGTGTGGCCTGGTTTCCCCAAGAGATGTAAAGCAGTTCAGACAGAGACATTTCTACATAAAGCAAGGAAAGGGACATCTCTTGGTCAAGAGACATAACTTGTGGTGACATTGGAGCATTCTTACTGACTGCTGACTCAGAGATGCTTCTTGGAAATGTCCTCCATTGTTTTTGCCTCTTTAACCAGAGGGGACAAAAAGATAATCACAGGATATGATGTGGGTCTACCATGTGCAGTTTCTGGAACTTTCCCAGATCTGGTGTTGGGCTCTGTCTTATTCGTAGTCAAAGAAGTTTTGCGGAAACACCTTTGTGTTTGTCCAAATGGTATTGTTTAAATTTTTTTCTCTTTAATATTTTACTAAATTGACAGATAAAAGGTATCTTCAGGATCATAAATAATACAAGAACAAAGAGACACACTATATACAGTAACTCTAGATCACTCAAAATATGCCAATTTCACATTATAGCCCCCTTACTTCATAAATCTATTGCATTGCAGTATGGCTACATTATAACCTTGTTAAATGAGCAACTCATGCCTTGGTCATCTTGAAATAAATTCAACAGAAACACCTGTAAGACACAAAACAATACAGTGGACCATATCCAATTTAGAAAGCAACAACATAAATGAAATAACTGAAAGCTCATATAAAAACCTGAAGACTTGTGGGATTTGAAGACTGACAAAAAGTATCTGGAGCTATGGATAAACCTTATCTGTAACCAGACAGTATGCCTTTTAGGGTCTAATGGCTTTTCTCTGTTTCTATAGTATTATGTCATCCCCTATGGACATTTCTAATTTTATCTTTTGCTAAGACATACAGTGACCCCCACCACTGACCTTCTGCGTAGCTAGATTTTGAAGGACTCACTGCCATTTCTGGCTCAAAAAGGGCTCCGAATTCACTGTAAAATGCTTTAATTCAGAGTGCCAGTTTCTAAAGCCAATTTACAGTGCCAGCTTTCCTCAAGTTTCTTATTGCAATTTATACTGTCCAAGGCACTTGCTTTCCTTGTCCTCCAACCACCCCCTTCAGGTCTAAATGCCTTGTTCTATTTTTCAATGGGCATGGAAAAGAGGGTTAAAGGCACACAATTGTTCATTTTTCCCATTGTAAACCTAACTGGCATTCTGAACTAAGATACTTTCTAATTATTTCTCAACTTGTGCAAAGGTCAGGATGGATAGAGTGAGAATAAGAGCGGGAGTGGTTGCTATTCCAGTGTCTTAAAACACAAAGCACACACATGAAGGTTGGGCTTTTCTGCCCTGGGCATCTAGAAAACCACCAAAACCCTCCAAAATGCCAATGATGATACAATCATCATCAACATCTTTATTTTAGCAAGATCCCATCCAGATAGATCATCTCCATATGCTTTACATTAAAACACTACAGAAATAGAGTCAGCTGTACACAAATTGCTATATTAAACTGGCCAGAATGTAACTGTGGAGTATAAACATCAGATCCAAGGCAAACGCCAACTGGTGTACAGCACCTGTTTTAACCAAGATTGTTCCACACACTTTTGGGTCAACAGATGGCACAGTCTCCTGGAGCTTAGGGTCTCATTTTGGGAAAGAAAAAAGCAAGAATCCAAAGAGAACAAAATGTATAGGTGGGACTGCTCCTTGGGACATTTGGAACACACAGACCTGATGTGTTCACAATGAGCAGAAGAGAATAAAAGCAACAGATAACATCAAACAACTAACCTCTGATCAGAAGGAAAAAGAAAAAAGGTTATATCTCACCATGATAATTTAACAAATAAAATCCAAATGTTTAAACACCAGGATCAAATCCTGTGTAAAAACATAAAGAAAACACCATGATCCTCACAAAACTACAGGGACATTTTCATCTGTGGTTTCAAACCAGCACACACCCAAAAGCCCATAATATTGCATTTCATTATTCATGCAATTCTAAAGCAATTGTATTAAAATGCAAAAAATACACACACCGTGAAATAGATACAATAAGTATAGCAGAATAACACAACCCCATCACCCCTCCAGGAGCCAATCATATATTTTTCCATTTCACTGACATTGATTATCTGCTATGAAGAAACTCAGGAATACTCTTAAAATCAGGAACATCCACAACAGAAAGAACTGACAGAAAAATCCATTTGTGGTCTAAAGCAATAAAGCAATGGTACAGTCTGCAAACTAGAGATTGGGTGTCCTTGAGTTCCGAAACCAATCTTTCCACTTCATGTACCATGTTGATCAGAAAGTACTGGCTCTTCAGTTTGGCAGCATCTCTACACTCAACCTGGCAAAACAATTCCTGCACCAGAGTGAAACATTTTCTGTACTGTTACCATGAGAGTTGGATAATCAAGGAAGAACTCCATCATGTGGTGTATCCAATTTCCTGGCCACCTGAAATATGAGCACAAGCTCAGTATGTTGACAGCACTCAAAAATAAATGTATGATGCCAAAACCTGTTAACCAGAACCTTTATGAATCCTGTGTTCTTGTTCCAAATGAGTATTTTGATGGAGACCAATGAGGGTAGTCATGTTGATAGACAATTTTCCAAAAAACTTAATAGGATTATCTCCCTCTGTGCCCTGTAGCAGGGTGATGGAACACAAGTTGGATTGGTGACTTTTATCCTCTGATTTAGCTAGACAGGAATAGTCTTCCCAGCTGAACTATTGTTCTAAACTTCAGCATATTTTCAATTACTTTAGCTGCTTAGTCAGACACTTAGTACTACCAGCTGTGATGAATATTTACAGAATTAATCAACTTTAATAAAAGCTTTGAAAGTTTTAAATTATTTTCCAGGGTAAGAGACATGATTCTTTTAGGTATTTATTAGATCACAATTCATGCAAAGAATTTCAATCCAAAATTACATATATTCATTTTCATTGTTTTGATTAAATTGATATTTATTTGTTATTGTAGATACATACCAACAAGCATATGTAAGTTCAATACATCAGTATGTATCTGTTATTAACCCTGATGAAGTTTGCTGTATCACAGATCCTTTCCTAGAAGCATAGGTGCTTGGCGGAAGCACATATTGCCCATTGTAGAACACACAGGACACACTCAGGGGTAGTTTAGAGATACCAATTAACCCTATCCAATGTTTTTCAATGTTGTCCATCCCACAGCATACTTACATAAATATAAAATATTGTGGTACATGGGACTCCTCCCTTCAGTCAATGGCTCAAGCAGATTATTATTAAGATTTTAAACAAAATTGTACCAAAAGTGCATTGGGTGGAGCAAAATTTATTCAAATGAACATGTCGTAGCTGAAAATACAGTATCATTGTCTCCTGGTGGAATAAATTTGACAGGGAGCTGACAAACATCAAAGCTACTGGGGTGGATGTGTTGCCAGCTGAAGCTGTAAAATGTGGGAAATCGATCCTATTGCACATATTAACTTGCTCGTCCTTTGTTGGAGAGAAAGCTATGTACAGTACCACAGGGAATGTATGATACAGGAATAGTTATACAGCGTCAATGTAGAAGCAGAGGCCGGTTACAACTACCACAGAATTTCACTCTAACATATGGTGGAAAATATAATGCAAGGGTAGTGCTGAAAACATTGTAGATGTCAGGTGTCAGAATGAGATTATCCAGAATCCCAATGTGGACTGATAGCAAAAAGAGCTAGTATCAGCCTGATATTTTCACCAAGGTAGCTGTAGGGAGACAGGCAATAAACACTATCTCTCCTGTCTTTTATTGATCTAACAAAAGACTTTGACCTGAAGGGTATCTTTAAACATCTTAAGAAATTTGTCTGCCCCTCTAAGCCTTTGAACATCATTTATTTCTTCAATAACGACATGAGTTATACAGAAAAGCCATGACCGTACTATATTTACACCTTTCAAGATCCTTAGGGGATTGATGCAGGTCTGTGTACTTGTTCCTTCTCTTTTTGGAATCCTCATTTCCCTTCCCCTTAGTTGTGCCTTTGGTTTCACTGCAGAGGGTATCTACTTCCATAACAGAAAAGGTGAGAATCTGCATGACCTCACCACAAATAAAGCTCACCATGACTTGATCAGAAAGCTCATTTTAGAGATGATGCCACCCAAATATTACACAGCCTGAGTGACCTCCTTGAGCTGCTGTCAAGTCAAAAGGCTGAAGAAGACATACAGTCCTATACATCATGGGACAAGGTACAAAAACTATCCCCAAAGTACCATTTAGAAGCAGATACTGGAAACTAGGAAGACATTGATGACATTGAAAATTCTTAGAAAACTCAACTGGAAAATTGAGTAATGCACCATCCACACCAAGATTCAAAGCCATTTTTTAAGCTCAATCTACTGTATAGGTTCCTTAACTGCAGCATTTATCAGCACATAATATTTATTAGCACAGTAAGCAGACAAATGTACACATTCTTTAGCAAGACACTTATTATGGCGTCTATGAGCTTTAGGTGTGGATTACCGTTGAGGGAATTATTCTTAATTCCTTGTCTGATAAGTCTTTTATATCTTAAACACTTGTGTTTTGAACCTTTCCACTCCAGTGGTTATGAAAGTATGTAGTTCTGCTTTTGTCTATATATGCTGAATTGTCAACGTATGTTATGTTGCAAGGCATAAGTGCCATATGTTCCTGACAGAGTTACAAAAACAATGAGGAACTTGCTTGACTGCTCTTCATGTGCACAGCAAATGTCAAATCTCTTTTATGGACACGTTTGACAGATCTTACTGTATAAAAAGACCACTCTTGGTAATAGTTCTTTGAACAAGAGCTAGGCTCCCATATGCATATGTAATTAAGAAGACGTCTGCTACATGGACACCTGAGTTGCTGTCATTTGTTTGACACAACACTGTTATGGGTGGGGACAGAAGGGAGAGGGTTGGAGTTAGGGTTTGGTTTCTACTGTTCACGAAAATTGCTAATAAAAATATGTTGTTTTGTTTTGAAAATAAAGATTTACAACTGGGAAGCCAACATAGGTGATCATACCACTTGGAGGCATTTAATTCAGCAAAGGATGAGGCTAGGAAATTTGGCTAGGAAAATCTTTTCAACCACACAAGAAACAAGAGCAAGAGCAGCCTCGTGGTGCAATTAAAATCAGTGTTTGTCACTATCTACAGTTGTAGTGGGTATAAAAACTATTGCTCAAGGATGCCACTTATGATGATAGTCCAAAGACAAATACTAAATCATGGTTGCAAATCTATAGATGACTTATTTTTCCATTTTATTGCAGAATATAGTGTATTAATTAAGTTACATAATGTGTTACTGTGAGTTAAGCATTGTATAGAATAAAATAGGAACCCACCATCAATGTTTAAAATATTAAATGTGCATGTGGCACATTTAATAAGAGAGAAATCCAACTAATGTAAAATTTGGTTTCGGAATCAAACTGTTATGAAAGTCAAGAATGTTTGTATTTTTGTTTTTCTGTGTGTAAAGTAAAGAAAATTAGGGAACCAACATACAGTACCACACCATTACGTAAACCAGGACATAAGACCAATTCAGTCCTAAAACTCTTTGATGGCAAAATGCTCATACAGTATATAAAACATTTTTCTCTGAGATAAAAATAAATAATATCATACATGGATCCCAGTCATCATCAGCACCTCAGTTCAGCCCAGATTTGATTCTTGAGCTTTTGGTTCACCTGACATTTCCTACTTGCTCCGTCTCTGCATCTCTGACATTAATACAGTCAGAGGAAGCTCTTCTAACTCCCCCTTTCCCCATCTGATCCCAGAGATTACTATCACGCTCACTGGAACTTGATGTCCTCTGTAGAAATCACAAAGGCTTTAGCAGCATTTTTCTTTTTTTTTATTGTGAAGCCTATTTTCACCAACTTCCATTTATAAAAATTCTTACTCAAAGAAATTGTGCTGAAAAGCTAACCTTCAGCAGGGTTAAAAAGCCTTTTGTTGTTTCCCTGTGCAAGTGCTATTTTATTTTTCTCTTCATTTCCTAATTCTACCCATCACCTAAGCACGTCTGTCCCTTCAATGAGCTTGAGTCAGCCTAATGCATTTTACTTTATTTTTATTTAAGGGGAGCACACATAGCACTCCAAAGGAAAGCAATAAAATGCCATGGCAATGCTTTGTAGCAGAAAGCTATGTCTCACCACAGCATAAACCTGTTTCTCCCTTTAAATGCTCCAATTAGAGCAAATTCACACAAATACAAACCGAAGTATCTTGGTACACTTTGTGATCATACAGGAAATCGTCCCATCCTGTAAGATTTAATTAATGTATTTGAAATATTATTGTAGTTTGACTATGTACCCATGGAAATTTTTTGCTGATTAATTAAAAACAGCTAAAGGGCATGCAATTCAGCAGAGTGTTTTGCTACATGATGACATTGTTACATAATTAAAATTTTGCTGGGTAAAGAATTTAGCAATCTAGCAAGGTTGATCAAAATCTAAAGTTTTTGGTGCATATTTATGTTTAAATGTACATACTCATTTTTTCTTACATGATTTTGCAGTGGAACTCACTGACAGAATCTCCAAAGGCGGACAAGCACCAATTAGTACCTGTCACCAGCTATATTGTGAAACTACAGGGCCATATCATACAAGTATGAGTGTTTATAACCTTCTAACAACTCAACTGCTCTACAGCAACTTCTTTTTTTTCACTTCTTCCTCCAAATGTACAGGCAGTTATGCCTGAAAGTATGGGAACAGCAAACATAGCAAAATCTACTCTTTCTGTAAGCACATTATTGGAGAATGTCTGAACTTTCTCAAACTCCCATTTTCTTTAATGGATACAGATTCAGGAAAGGTGAGAAGATGCCATGTCACTGGACAGATGAGTTGGGAGATATGAAAGACCACATTTAAAAAAAATGAACAGAGATCCTCAAACTCCTGGCCACGCAACTGTATTCCTTTGGTGCTTACCTACCACCTTAACACACTTTCTTTCCTCAGGACCATTAATGACAACTCTTCCATCTTACAGGATGATCCATCCATTCGTCCCTCTTTCCTGACTGCTCCATCACCTCATATCGCTGACCACCTAATCTGCGTAACCTTCTTGTTCACAGCTCCCTTGAACACCATCAGCAATCATCCACACCAGGCACTTTCCCCTGCAACAGAACTCGCTGCATTACCTGCAAAAACATATCCAACACCACGCTCATTCAAGGGCCCTCAGGACAATTCCAGATAACTCAGATGACATCTTGTACCTCCAGCAACCCTATTTATTGAATCTCTTGGGGAAAATGCCCAGCTATCTACATTGGGACACCAGAAAGAGACTCAGAGACCACATCAAAGAATATGTTGGGGCTGTGAAGATGAAAACTTTAACCAAGCCTATAGTTGCTCATCTCACATCAAATGACCATGATCACACTGATCTGTCTATCTGTGATCTCAAAGAAGGGTTTCTTAACTCCTATAGCAGAAAGACATTCGAAATCCAAATTATCCTGAAACTTGGTTCAAACCTTCCCCCTTCTCTAATTCTCTCTATTCATTTCCAGGTTTCGACTAAACACCTCTCTTCACCTTTCTTGACTTCACACCACCTCAGTGCCCACTCAACCACCCCCCTGCTCCTGCCTCCTCCACACTCCATAATGGTCAAAAACAGAGATTTGAAACACACTTTATAAAAGCTAAATTCTCTTTTTCTTTTGCATTTAAATCCAAATAAAATAATGCTCTTAGCCTGACTTTACTGGTAATTGTAAAGTTAGGCCCTAAATAAAACTAATTTCTGATTTTGTTATATGTAGTTTCTGCAGCAGGTGACAAAAAAAAACTGAAACTAATGGGTAACATTTTGAACACATTTCTTGAAGGTAATGGTTTTGATGGGGGTTCTACAGGTGCCCAAGATAGGGTTAGGGTTAGGGTTTGGAAAAAAAGAATTGTTTTCTGATGCCCTCGATGTAGTTTAGGAAGCATTTTAAACGCAGGAAAATCGTTGGTTTGTTGATTCCTTGAGAAAAATTCTTGGCCCACTTTTTCGGTTTTTGCTAAGCCTCATGATTGTTGCTCACAAATGGTCAAAATTGAAGATTTTAAAACACACGTTCTACATGCTCAGCATTCTTGTTTCTTCCATTTAAATCCAAATAAAATGATACTTGTAGCAAAACTTTAGTGGCATTTGTCATGCTAAGCCTTAAATAACACTAATCGTGATTTTGTTATATGCCGTTTCCACAGCAGGTGACAAAACAGAAATACTGGAAATGTAAACCAAATTCAGTGCAGATAAACAGGAAATACTATACAGCATTACTTGAAATGTTTCTGATTCATTTGGAGTCATTTGGGTACCTTTTTGATCACGTTTCTTGAAGGCAATGGTTTTGATGGGGGTTCTATAAGTGCCCGAGCTAGGGTTAGGGTTAGGGTTTGGACAAAAAGAAAAGTTTTCTGATGCACTTGCTGTGCTTTAGGAAGCATTTGAAATTCAGAAAAAGCGTTGGTTTGTTGATTCCTTGAGAAAAAATTTTGACCCCCATTTTCAGTTTTTGCTAAGCCTATGCTTCTTGCTCACAAACGGTCAAAATTGAAGATTTCAAAACACACGTTCTACATGCTCAGCTTTCTTGTTTCTTGCATTTAAATCCAAATAAAATGATACTTGTAGCAAGACTTTAGCGTCTTTTCTGTTGCAAAGCTGTAAATTAACACAAATCGTGATTTTATTATATGCCCTTTGTGCAGAAGGTGACAAAGAAGAAATACTGGAAATGTAAACCAAATTCAGAGCAGATACCCAGGAAGTTCATAAAAGCATTGCTTGACTCCAAACGAATCAGAAACGTTTCATTTGGGTAACTTTTTGAGCACATTTCTTCGAGGCAATGATTTTGATTAGGGTTCTATAGGTGCCCGAGCTAGGGTTAGGGTTAGGGTTTGGACAAAAAGAAATGTTTTCTGATGCACTTGCAGTGCTTTAGGAAGCATTTGAAATTCAGAAAAAGCGTTGGTTTGTTAATTCCTTGAGAAAAAATTTTGGCCCCCATTTTCGATTTCTGCTAAGCCTATGCTTGTTGCTCACAAATGGTCAAAATTGAAGATTTTAAAACACACATTCTACATGCTCAGCCCTCTTGATTCTTGCTAAATGCAAACAAATATTTGTATTTATTAAAATACTAAATATTAATCCAAATAAAATGATTCTTGTAGCAAAAGTTTAGCGGCTTTTCTGTTGCTAAGCCGTAAATTAACACAAATCGTGATTTTATTATATGCCCATTGTGCAGAAGGTGACAAAGAAGAAATACTGGATATGTAAACCAAATTCAGAGCAGATACACAGGAAGTTCTTAAAAGCATTGCTTGACTCCAAACGAATCAGAAACGTTTCATTTGTTTAACTTCTTGAGCACATTTCTTCGAGGCAATGATTTTGATTAGCGTTCTATAGGTGCCCGAGCTAGGGTTAGGGTTAGAGTTTGGACAAAAAGAAAAGTTTTCTGATGCACTTGCTGTGCTTTAGGAAGCATTTGAAATTCAGAAAAGGCGTTGGTTTGTTGATTCCTTGAGAAAAAATTTTGGCCCCCTTTTTCGGTTTTTGCTAAGCCTCATGCTTGTTGCTCACAAATGGTCCAAAATGAAGATTTTAAAACACACGTTCTACATGCTCAGCTTTCTTGTATCTTGCATTTAAATCCAAATAAAATGATACTTGTAGCAAAACGTTAGTGGCATTTGTCATGGTAAGCCTTCAATAACACTAATCGTGATTTTGTTATATGCCGTTTGCGCAGCAGGTGACATGAAAGAAATACTGGAAATGTAAACCAAATTCATTGCAGATACACAGGAAATACTATAAAGCATTACTTGAAATGTTTCTGATTCATTTGGAGTCATTTGGGTACATTTTTGATCACATTTCTTCGAGGCAATGATTTTGATTAGGGTTCTAGAGGTGCCCGAGCTAGGGTTAGGGTTAGGGTTTGGACAAAAAGAAATGTTTTCTGATTCACTTGCTGTACTTTAGGAAGCATTTGAAATTCAGAAAAAGCGTTGGTTTGTTGATTCCTTGAGAAAAAATTTTGGCCCCCTTTTTAGGTTTTTGCTAAGCCTCATGCTTGTTGCTCACAAATGGTCAAAATTGAAGATTTTAAAACACACGTTCTACATGCTCAGCTTTCTTGTATCTTGCATTTAAATCCAAATAAAATGATACTTGTAGCAAAACATTAGTAGCATTTGTCATGCTAAGCCTTCAATAACACTAATCGTGATTTTGTTATATGCCGTTTGCGCAGCAGGTGACATGAAAGAAATACTGGAAATGTAAACCAAATTCAGTGCAGATACACAGGAAATACTATAAAGCATTACTTGAAATGTTTCAGATTCATTTGGAGTCATTTGGGTACCTTTTTGATCACATTTCTTGAAGGCAATGGTTTTGATGGGGGTTCTATAGGTGCCCGAGCTAGGGTTAGGTATGGGTTTGGAAAAAAAGAAATGTTTTCTGATGCACTTGCTGTGCTTTAGGAAGCATTTGAAATTCAGAAAAAGCGTTGGTTTGTTGATTCCTTGAGAAAAAATTTTGGCCCCCTTTTTAGGTTTTTGCTAAGCCTCATGCTTGTTGCTCACAAATGGTCAAAATTGAAGATTTTAAAACACACGTTCTACATGCTCAGCTTTCTTGTATCTTGCATTTAAATCCAAATAAAATGATACTTGTAGCAAAACATTAGTAGCATTTGTCATGCTAAGCCTTCAATAACACTAATCGTGATTTTGTTATATGCCGTTTGCGCAGCAGGTGACATGAAAGAAATACTGGAAATGTAAACCAAATTCAGTGCAGATAAACAGGAAATACTATACAGCATTACTTGAAATGTTTCTGATTCATTTGGAGTCATTTGGGTACCTTTTTGATCACGTTTCTTGAAGGCAATGGTTTTGATGGGGGTTCTATAAGTGCCCGAGCTAGGGTTAGGGTTAGGGTTTGGACAAAAAGAAAAGTTTTCTGATGCACTTGCTGTGCTTTAGGAAGCATTTGAAATTCAGAAAAAGCGTTGGTTTGTTGATTCCTTGAGAAAAAATTTTGACCCCCATTTTCGGTTTTTGCTAAGCCTATGCTTCTTGCTCACAAACGGTCAAAATTGAAGATTTCAAAACACACGTTCTACATGCTCAGCTTTCTTGTTTCTTGCATTTAAATCCAAATAAAATGATACTTGTAGCAAGACTTTAGCGTCTTTTCTGTTGCAAAGCTGTAAATTAACACAAATCGTGATTTTATTATATGCCCTTTGTGCAGAAGGTGACAAAGAAGAAATACTGGATATGTAAACCAAATTCAGAGCAGATACACAGGAAGTTCTTAAAAGCATTGCTTGACTCCAAACGAATCAGAAACGTTTCATTTGTTTAACTTCTTGAGCACATTTCTTCGAGGCAATGATTTTGATTAGCGTTCTATAGGTGCCCGAGCTAGGGTTAGGGTTAGAGTTTGGACAAAAAGAAAAGTTTTCTGATGCACTTGCTGTGCTTTAGGAAGCATTTGAAATTCAGAAAAGACGTTGGTTTGTTGATTCCTTGAGAAAAAATTTTGGCCCCCTTTTTCGGTTTTTGCTAAGCCTCATGCTTGTTGCTCACAAATGGTCCAAAATGAAGATTTTAAAACACACGTTCTACATGCTCAGCTTTCTTGTATCTTGCATTTAAATCCAAATAAAATGATACTTGTAGCAAAACGTTAGTGGCATTTGTCATGGTAAGCCTTCAATAACACTAATCGTGATTTTGTTATATGCCGTTTGCGCAGCAGGTGACATGAAAGAAATACTGGAAATGTAAACCAAATTCAGTGCAGATACACAGGAAATACTATAAAGCATTACTTGAAATGTTTCAGATTCATTTGGAGTCATTAGGGTAACTTTTTGATCACATTTCTTGAAGGCAATGGTTTTGATGGGGGTTCTATAGGTGCCCGAGCTAGGGTTAGGTATGGGTTTGGAAAAAAAGAAATGTTTTCTGATGCACTTGCTGTGCTTTAGGAAGCATTTGAAATTCAGAAAAAGCGTTGGTTTGTTGATTCCTTGAGAAAAAATTTTGGCCCCCTTTTTAGGTTTTTGCTAAGCCTCATGCTTGTTGCTCACAAATGGTCAAAATTGAAGATTTTAAAACACACGTTCTACATGCTCAGCTTTCTTGTATCTTGCATTTAAATCCAAATAAAATGATACTTGTAGCAAAACATTAGTAGCATTTGTCATGCTAAGCCTTCAATAACACTAATCGTGATTTTGTTATATGCCGTTTGCGCAGCAGGTGACATGAAAGAAATACTGGAAATGTAAACCAAATTCAGTGCAGATACACAGGAAATACTATAAAGCATTACTTGAAATGTTTCTGATTCATTTGAAGTCATTTGGGTACCTTTTTGATCACATTTCTTGAAGGCAATGGTTTTGATGGGGGTTCTATAGGTGCCCGAGCTAGGGTTAGGGTTAGGGTTTGGAAAAAAAGAAATGTTTTCTGATACACTTGCTGTGCTTTAGGAAGCATTTGAAATTCAGAAAAAGCGTTGGTTTGTTGATTCCATGAGAAAAAATTTTGGCCCTCTTTTTCGATTTCTGCTAAGCCTATGCTTGTTGCTCACAAATGGTCAAAATTGAAGATTTTAAAACACACATTCTACATGCTCAGCGCTCTTGATTCTTGCTAAATGCAAACAAATATTTGTATTTATTAAAATACTAAATATTAATCCAAATAAAATGATTTTTGTAGCAAAAGTTTAGCGGCTTATCTGTTGCTAAGCCGTAAATTAACACAAATCGTGATTTTATTATATGCCCTTTGTGCAGCAGGTGAGAAAGAAGAAATACTGGAAATGTAAACCAAATTCAGACCAGATACACAGGAAGTTCTTAAAAGCATTGCTTGACTCCAAACGAATCAGAAACGTTTCATTTGGGTAACTTTTTGAGCACATTTCTTCGAGGCAATGATTTTGATTTGGGTTCTATAGGTGCCCGAGCTAGGGTTAGGGTAAGAGTTTGGACAAAAAGAAATGTTTTCTGATGCACTTGCTGTGCTTTAGGAAGCATTTGAAATTCAGAAAAAGCGTTTGGTTTGTTGATTCCTTGAGAAAAAATTTTGGCCCCCTTTTTCGGTTTTTGCTTAGCCTCATGCTTGTTGCTCACAAATGATCAAAATTGAAGATTACAAAACACACGTTGTACATGCTCAGCTTTCTTGTTTCTTGCATTTAAATGCAAATAAAATGATACTTGTAGCAAAACGTTAGTGGCATTTGTCATGGTAAGCCTTCAATAACACTAATCGTGATTTTGTTATATGCCGTTGGCGCAGCAGGTGGTATGAAAGAAATACTGGAAATGTAAACCAAATTCAGTGCAGATACACAGGAAATACTATAAAGCTTTACTTGAAATGTTTCTGATTCATTTGGAGTCATTTGGGTACCTTTTTGATCACGTTTCTTGAAGGCAATGGTTTTGATGGGGGTTCTATAAGTGCCCGAGCTAGGGTTAGGGTTAGGGTTTGGACAAAAAGAAAAGTTTTCTGATGCACTTGCTGTGCTTTAGGAAGCATTTGATATTCAGAAAAAGCGTTGGTTTGTTGATTCCTTGAGGAAAAATTTTGGCCCTCTTTTTCGATTTCTGCTAAGCCTATGCTTGTTGCTCACAAATGGTCAAAATTGAAGATTTTAAAACACACATTCTACATGCTCAGCCCTCTTGATTCTTGCTAAATGCAAACAAATATTTGTATTTATTAAAATACAAAATATTAATCCAAATAAAATGATTTTTGTAGCAAAAGTTTAGAGGCTTTTCTGTTGCTAAGCCGTAAATTAACACAAATCGTGATTTTATTATATGCCCTTTGTGCAGAAGGTGACAAAGAAGAAATTCTGGAAATGTAAACCAAATTCAGACCAGATACACAGGAAGTTCTTAAAAGCATTGCTTGACTCCAAACGAATCAGAAACGTTTCATTTGGGTAACTTTTTGAGCACATTTCTTCGAGGCAATGATTTTGATTAGGGTTCTATAGGTGCCCGAGCTAGGATTAGGGTTAGAGTTTGGACAAAAAGAAATGTTTTCTGATGCACTTGCTGTGCTTTAGGAAGCATTTGAAATTCAGAAAAAGCGTTGGTTTGTTGATTCCTTGAGAAAAAATTTTGGCCCCCTTTTTCGGTTTTTGCTTAGCCTCATGCTTGTTGCTCACAAATGGTCAAAATTGAAGATTACAAAACACACGTTGTACATGCTCAGCTTTCTTGTTTCTTGCATTTAAATGCAAATAAAATGATACTTGTAGCAAAACGTTAGTGGCATTTGTCATGGTAAGCCTTCAATAACACTAATCGTGATTTTGTTATATGCCGTTGGCGCAGCAGGTGGCATGAAAGAAATACTGGAAATGTAAACCAAATTCAGTGCAGATACACAGGAAATACTATAAAGCATTACTTGAAATGTTTCTGATTCATTTGGAGTCATTTGGGTACCTTTTTGATCACGTTTCTTGAAGGAAATGGTTTTGATGGGGGTTCTATAAGTGCCCGAGCTAGGGTTAGGGTTAGGGTTTGGACAAAAATAAAAGTTTTCTGATGCACTTGCTGTGCTTTAGGAAGCATTTGAAATTCAGAAAAAGCGTTGGTTTGTTGATTCCTTGAGAAAAAATTTTGGCCCTCTTTTTCGATTTCTGCTAAGCCTATGCTTGTTGCTCACAAATGGTCAAAATTGAAGATTTTAAAACACACATTCTACATGCTCAGCCCTCTTGATTCTTGCTAAATGCAAACAAATATTTGTATTTATTAAAATACTAAATATTAATCCAAATAAAATGATTTTTGTAGCAAAAGTTTAGCGGCTTTTCTGTTGCTAAACCGTAAATTAACACAAATCGTCATTTTATTATATGCCCTTTGTGCAGAAGGTGACAAAGAAGAAATACTGGAAATGTAAACCAAATTCAGAGCAGATACACAGGAAGTTCTTAAAAGCATTGCTTGACTCCAAACGAATCAGAAACGTTTCATTTGGGTAACTTTTTGAGCACATTTCTTCGAGGCAATGATTTTGATTAGGGTTCTATAGGTGCCCGAGCTAGGGTTAGGGTTAGGGTTTGGACAAAAAGAAATGTTTTCTGATGCACTTGCTGTGCTTTAGGAAGCATTTGAAATTCAGAAAAAGCGTTGGTTTGTTGATTCCTTCAGAAAAAATTTGGCCCCCTTTTTCGGTTTTTGCTTAGCCTCATGCTTGTTGCTCACAAATGGTCAAAATTGAAGATTTCAAAACACACATTCTACATGCTCAGCCCTCTGGATTCTTGCTAAATGCAAACAAATATTTGTATTTATTAAAATACTAAATATTAATCCAAAGAAAATGATTTCTGTAGCAAAGGTTTAGCGGCTTTTCTGTTGCTAAGCCGTAAATTAACACAAATCGTGATTTTATTATATGCCCATTTTGCAGAAGGTGACAAAGAAGAAATACTGGAAATGTAAACCAAATTCAGACTGGATACACAGGAAGTTCTTAAAAGCATTGCTTGATTCCAAACGAATCAGAAACATTTCATTTGGGTAAATTTTTGAGCACATTTCTTCGAGGCAATGATTTTGATCAGGGTTCTATAGGTGCCCGAGGTAGGGTTAGGGTTAGGGTTTGGACAAAAAGAAATGTTTTCTGATGCACTTGCTGTGCTTTAGGAAGCATTTGAATTTCAGAAAAAGCGTTGGTTTGTTGATTCCTTGAGAAAAGATTTTGGCCCCCCTTTTCGGTTTTTGCTTAGCCTCATGCTTGTTGCTCACAAATGGTCAAAATTGAAGATTTCAAAACACACGTTGTACATGCTCAGCTTTCTTGTTTCCTGCATTTAAATCCAAATAAAATGATACTTGTAGCAAACCGTTAGTGGCATTTGTCATGGTAAGCCTTCAATAACACTAATCGTGATTTTGTTATATACCGTTGGCGCAGCAGGTGGCATGAAAGAAATACTGGAAATGTAAACCAAATTCAGTGCAGATACACAGGAAATACTATAAAGCATTACTTGAAATGTTTCTGATTCATTTGGAGTCATTTGGGTACCTTTTTGATCACGTTTCTTGAAGGCAATGGTTTTGATGGGGGTTCTATAAGTGCCCGAGCTAGGGTTAGGGTTAGGGTTTGGACAAAAAGAAAAGTTTTCTGATGCACTTGCTGTGCTTTAGGAAGCATTTGAAATTCAGAAAAAGCTTTGGTTTGTTGATTCCTTGAGAAAAAAGTTTGGCCCTCTTTTTAGATTTCTGCTAAGCCTATGCTTGTTGCTCACAAATGGTCAAAATTGAAGATTTTAAAACACACATTCTACATGCTCAGCCCTCTTGATTCTTGCTAAATGCAAACAAATATTTGTATTTATTAAAATACTAAATATTAATCCAAATAAAATGATTTTTGTAGCAAAAGTTTAGCGGCTTTTCTGTTGCTAAGCCGTAAATTAACACAAATCGTGATTTTATTATATGCCCATTTTGCAGAAGGTGACAAAGAAGAAATACTGGAAATGTAAACCAAATTCAGACTGGATACACAGGAAGTTCTTAAAAGCATTGCTTGACTCCAAACGAATCAGAAACATTTCATTTGGGTAAATTTTTGAGCACATTTCTTCGAGGCAATGATTTTGATCAGGGTTCTATAGGTGCCCGAGGTAGGGTTAGGGTTAGGGTTTGGACAAAAAGAAATGTTTTCTGATGCACTTGCTGTGCTTTAGGAAGCATTTGAAATTCAGAAAAAGCGTTGGTTTGTTAATTCCTTGAGAAAAAATTTTGGCCCCCTTTTTCGGTTTTTGCTTAGCCTCATGCTTGTTGCTCACAAATGGTCAAAATTGAAGATTTCAAAACACACGTTCTACATGCTCACCTTTCTTGTTTCTTGCATTTAAATCCAAATAAAATGATACTTGTAGCAAAACGTTAGTGGCATTTGTCATGGTAAGCCTTCAATAACACTAATCGTGATTTTGTTATATGCCGTTGGCGCAGCAGGTGGTATGAAAGAAATACTGGAAATGTAAACCAAATTCAGTGCAGATACACAGGAAATACTATAAAGCATTACTTGAAATGTTTCTGATTCATTTGGAGTCATTTGGGTACCTTTTTGATCACGTTTCTTGAAGGCAATGGTTTTGATGGGGGTTCTATGAGTGCCCGAGCTAGGGTTAGGGTTAGGGTTTGGACAAAAAGAATAGTTTTCTGATGCACTTGCTGTGCTTTAGGAAGCATTTGAAATTCAGAAAAAGCGTTGGTTTGTTGATTCCTTGAGGAAAAATTTTGGCCCTCTTTTTCGATTTCTGCTAAGCCTATGCTTGTTGCTCACAAATGGACAAAATTGAAGATTTCAAAACACACATTCTACATGCTCAGCCCTCTGGATTCTTGCTAAATGCAAACAAATATTTGTATTTATTAAAATACTAAGTATTAATCCAAAGAAAATGATTTTTGTAGTAAAAGTTTAGCGGCTTTTCTGTTGCTAAGCCGTAAATTAACACAAATCGTGATTTTATTATATGCCCTTTTTGCAGAAGGTGACAAAGAAGAAATACTGGAAATGTAAACCAAATTCAGACTGGATACACAGGAAGTTCTTAAAAGCATTGCTTGATTCCAAACGAATCAGAAACATTTCATTTGGGTAAATTTTTGAGCACATTTCTTCGAGGCAATGATTTTAATCAGGGTTCTATAGGTGCCTGAGGTAGGGTTAGGGTTAGGGTTTGGACAAAAAGAAATGTTTTCTGATGCACTTGCTGTGCTTTAGGAAGCATTTGAAATTCAGAAAAAGCATTGGTTTGTTGATTCCTTGAGAAAAGATTTTGGCCCCCCTTTTCGGTTTTTGCTTAGCCTCATGCTTGTTGCTCACAAATGGTCAAAATTGAAGATTTCAAAACACACGTTGTACATGCTCAGCTTTCTTGTTTCCTGCATTTAAATCCAAATAAAATGATACTTGTAGCAAAACGTTAGTGGCATTTGTCATGGTAAGCCTTCAATAACACTAATCGTGATTTTGTTATATGCCGTTGGCGCAGCAGGTGGCATGAAAGAAATACTGGAAATGTAAACCAAATTCAGTGCAGATACACAGGAAATACTATAAAGCATTACTTGAAATGTTTCTGATTCATTTGGAGTCATTTGGGTACCTTTTTGATCACGTTTCTTGAAGGCAATGGTTTTGATGGGGGTTCTATAAGTGCCCGAGCTAGGGTTAGGGTTAGGGTTTGGACAAAAAGAAAAGTTTTCTGATGCACTTGCTGTGCTTTAGGAAGCATTTGAAATTCAGAAAAAGCTTTGGTTTGTTGATTCCTTGAGAAAAAAGTTTGGCCCTCTTTTTAGATTTCTGCTAAGCCTATGCTTGTTGCTCACAAATGGTCAAAATTGAAGATTTTAAAACACACATTCTACATGCTCAGCCCTCTTGATTCTTGCTAAATGCAAACAAATATTTGTATTTATTAAAATACTAAATATTAATCCAAATAAAATGATTTTTGTAGCAAAAGTTTAGCGGCTTTTCTGTTGCTAAGCCGTAAATTAACACAAATCGTCATTTTATTATATGCCCTTTGTGCAGAAGGTGACAAAGAAGAAATACTGGAAATGTAAACCAAATTCAGACCAGATACACAGGAAGTTCTTAAAAGCATTGCTTGACTCCAAACGAATCAGAAACGTTTCATTTGGGTAACTTTTTGAGCACACTTTTTCGAGGCAATGATTTTGATTAGGGTTCTATAGGTGCCCGAGCTAGGGTTAGGGTTAGGGTTTAGACAAAAAGTAATGTTTTCTGATGCACTTGCTGTGCTTTAGGAAGCATTTGAAATTCAGAAAAAGCGTTGGTTTGTTGATTCCTTGAGAAAAGATTTTGGCCCCGTTTTTCGGTTTTTGCTTAGCCTCATGCTTGTTGCTCACAAATGGTCAAAATTGAAGATTACAAAACACACGTTGTACATGCTCAGCTTTCTTGTTTCCTGCATTTATATCCAAATAAAATGATACTTGTAGCAAAACGTTAGTGGCATTTGTCATGGTAAGCCTTCAATAACACTAATCGTGATTTTGTTATATGCCCGTTTGCGCAGCAGGTGACATGAAAGAAATACTGGAAATGTAAACCAAATTCAGTGCAGATACACAGGAAATACTATAAAGCATTACTTGAAATGTTTCTGATTCATTTGGAGTCATTTGGGTACCTTTTTGATCACGTTTCTTGAAGGCAATGGTTTTGATGGGGGTTCTATAAGTGCCCGAGCTAGGGTTAGGGTTAGGGTTTGGACAAAAAGAAAAGTTTTCTGATGCACTTGCTGTGCTTTAGGAAGCATTTGAAATTCAGAAAAAGTGTTGGTTTGTTGATTCCTTGAGAAAAGATTTTGGCCCCCTTTTTCGGTTTTTGCTTAGCCTCATGCTTGTTGCTCACAAATGGTCAAAATTGAAGATTTTAAAACACACATTCTACATGCTCAGCCCTCTGGATTCTTGCTAAATGCAAACAAATCTTTGTATTTATAAAAATTCTAAATATTAATCCAAATAAAATAATATTTGTAGCAAAAGTTTAGCGGCTTTTCTGTTGCTAAGCCGTAAATTAACACAAATCGTGATTTTATTATATGCCCTTTGTGCAGAAGGTGACAAAGAAGAAATACTGGAAATGTAAACCAAATTCAGACCAGATACACAGGAAGTTCTTAAAAGCATTGCTTGACTCCAAACGAATCAGAAACGTTTCATTTGGGTAACTTTTTGAGCACATTTCTTCGAGGCAATGATTTTGATCAGGGTTCTATAGGTGCCCGAGCTAGGGTTAGGGTTAGGGTTTGGACAAAAAGAAATGTTTTCTGATGCACTTGCTGTGCTTTAGGAAGCATTTGAAATTCAGAAAAAGCGTTGGTTTGTTGATTCCTTGAGAAAAGATTTTGGCCCCCTTTTTCGTTTTTTGCTTAGCCTCATGCTTGTTGCTCACAAATGGTCAAAATTGAAGATTTCAAAACACACGTTGTACATGCTCAGCTTTCTTGTTTCCTGTATTTAAATCCAAATAAAATGATACTTGTAGCAAAACGTTAGTGGCATTTGTCATGGTAAGCCTTCAATAACACTAATCGTGATTTTGTTATATGCCGTTGGCGCAGCAGGTGGCATGAAAGAAATACTGGAAATGTAAACCAAATTCAGTGCAGATACACAGGAAATACTATAAAGCATTACTTGAAATGTTTCTGATTCATTTGGAGTCATTTGGGTACCTTTTTGATCACGTTTCTTGAAGGCAATGGTTTTGATGGGGGTTCTATAAGTGTCCGAGCTAGGGTTAGGGTTAGGGTTTGGACAACAAGAAAAGTTTTCTGATGCACTTGCTGTGCTTTAGGAAGCATTTGAAATTCAGAAAAAGCGTTGGTTTGTTGATTCCTTGAGAAAAAATTTTGGCCCTCTTTTTCGATTTCTGCTAAGCCTATGCTTGTCGCTCACAAATGGTCAAAATTGAAGATTTTAAAACACACATTCTACATGCTCAGCCCTCTGGATTCTTGCTAAATGCAAACAAATATTTGTATTTATTAAAATACTAAATATTAATCCAAATAAATTGATTTTTGTAGCAAAAGTTTAGCGGCTTTTCTGTTGCTAAGCCGTAAATTAACACAAATCGTGATATTATTATATGCCCTTTGTGCAGAAGGTGACAAAGAAGAAATACTGGAAATGTAAACCAAATTCAGACCAGATACACAGGAAGTTCTTAAAAGCATTGCTTGACTCCAAACGAATCAGAAACGTTTCATTTGGGTAACTTTTTGAGCACATTTCTTCGAGGCAATGATTTTGATTAGGGTTCTATAGGTGCCCGAGCTAGGGTTAGGGTTAGAGTTTGGACAAAAAGAAATGTTTTCTGATGCACTTGCTGTGCTTTAGGAAGCATTTGAAATTCAGAAAAAGCATTGGTTTGTTGATTCCTTGAGAAAAAATTTTGGCCCCCTTTTTCGGTTTTTGCTTAGCCTCATGCTTGTTGCTCACAAATGGTCAAAATTGAAGATTTCAAAACACACGTTGTACATGCTCAGCTTTCTTGTTTCCTGCATTTAAATCCAAATAAAATGATACTTGTAGCAAAACGTTAGTGGCATTTGTCATGGTAAGCCTTCAATAACACTAATCGTGATTTTGTTATATGCCGTTTGCGCAGCAGGTGACATGAAAGAAATACTGGAAATGTAAACCAAATTCAGTGCAGATACACAGGAAATACTATAAAGCATTACTTGAAATGTTTCTGATTCATTTGGAGTCATTTGGGTACCTTTTTGATCACGTTTCTTGAAGGCAATGGTTTTGATGGGGGTTCTATAAGTGCCCGAGCTAGGGTTAGGGTTTGGACAAAAAGAAAAGTTTTCTGATGCACTTGCTGTGCTTTAGGAAGCATTTGAAATTCAGAAAAAGCGTTGGTTTGTTGATTCCTTGAGAAAAAATTTTGGCCCTCTTTTTCGATTTCTGCTAAGCCTATGCTTGTCGCTCACAAATGGTCAAAATTGAAGATTTTAAAACACACATTCTACATGCTCAGCCCTCTGGATTCTTGCTAAATGCAAACAAATATTTGTATTTATTAAAATACTAAATATTAATCCAAATAAAATGATTTTTGTAGCAAAAGTTTAGCGGCTTTTCTGTTGCTAAGCCGTAAATTAACACAAATCGTGATTTTATAATATGCCCTTTGTGCAGAAGGTGACAAAGAAGAAATACTGGAAATGTAAACCAAATTCAAACCGGATACACAGGAAGTTCTGAAAAGCATTGCTTGACTCCAAACGAATCAGAAACGTTTCATTTGGGTAAATTTTTGAGCACATTTCTTCGAGGCAATGATTTTGATCAGGGTTCTATAGGTGCCCGAGCTAGGGTTAGGGTTAGAGTTTGGACAAAAAGAAATGTTTTCTGATGCACTTGCTGTGCTTTAGGAAGCATTTCAAATTCAGAAAAAGCATTGGTTTGTTGATTCCTTGAGAAAAAATTTTGGCCCCCTTTTTCGGTTTTTGCTTAGCCTCATGCTTGTTGCTCACAAATGGTCAAAATTGAAGATTTCAAAGCACACGTTGTACATGCTCAGCTTTCTTGTTTCCTGCATTTAAATCCACATAAAATGATACTTGTAGCAAAACGTTAGTGGCATTTGTCATGGTAAGCCTTCAATAACACTAATCGTGATTTTGTTATATGCCGTTGGCGCAGCAGGTGGCATGAAAGAAATACTGGAAATGTAAACCATATTCAGTGCAGATACACAGGAAATACTATAAAGCATTACTTGAAATGTTTCTGATTCATTTGGAGTCATTTGGGTACCTTTTTGATCACGTTTCTTGAAGGCAATGGTTTTGATGGGGGTTCTATTAGTGCCCGAGCTAGGGTTAGGGTTAGGGTTTGGACAAAAAGAAAAGTTTTCTGATGCACTTGCTGTGCTTTAGGAAGCATTTGAAATTCAGAAAAAGCGTTGGTTTGTTGATTCCTTGAGAAAAAATTTTGGCCCTCTTTTTCGATTTCTGCTAAGCCTATGCTTGTCGCTCACAAATGGTCAAAATTGAAGATTTTAAAACACACATTCTACATGCTCAGCCCTCTGGATTCTTGCTAAATGCAAACAAATATTTGTATTTATTAAAATACTAAATATTAATCCAAATAAAATGATTTTTGTAGCAAAAGTTTAGCGGCTTTTCTGTTGCTAAGCCGTAAATTAACACAAATCGTGATTTTATAATATGCCCTTTGTGCAGAAGGTGACAAAGAAGAAATACTGGAAATGTAAACCAAATTCAAACCGGATACACAGGAAGTTCTGAAAAGCATTGCTTGACTCCAAACGAATCAGAAACGTTTCATTTGGGTAAATTTTTGAGCACATTTCTTCGAGGCAATGATTTTGATCAGGGTTCTATAGGTGCCCGAGCTAGGGTTAGGGTTAGAGTTTGGACAAAAAGAAATGTTTTCTGATGCACTTTCTGTGCTTTAGGAAGCATTTCAAATTCAGAAAAAGCATTGGTTTGTTGATTCCGTGAGAAAAAATTTTGGCCCCCTTTTTCGGTTTTTGCTTAGCCTCATGCTTGTTGCTCACAAATGGTCAAAATTGAAGATTTCAAAACACACGTTGTACATGCTCAGCTTTCTTGTTTCCTGCATTTAAATCCACATAAAATGATACTTGTAGCAAAACGTTAGTGGCATTTGTCATGGTAAGCCTTCAATAACACTAATCGTGATTTTGTTATATGCCGTTGGCGCAGCAGGTGGCATGAAAGAAATACTGGAAATGTAAACCAAATTCAGTGCAGATACACAGGAAATACTATAAAGCATTACTTGAAATGTTTCTGATTCATTTGGAGTCATTTGGGTACCTTTTTGATCACGTTTCTTGAAGGCAATGGTTTTGATGGGGGTTCTATTAGTGCCCGAGCTAGGGTTAGGGTTAGGGTTTGGACAAAAAGAAAAGTTTTCTGATGCACTTGCTGTGCTTTAGGAAGCATTTGAAATTCAGAAAAAGCGTTGGTTTGTTGATTCCTTGAGAAAAAATTTTGGCCCTCTTTTTCGATTTCTGCTAAGCCTATGCTTGTCGCTCACAAATGGTCAAAATTGAAGATTTTAAAACACACATTCTACATGCTCAGCCCTCTGGATTCTTGCTAAATGCAAACAAATATTTGTATTTATTAAAATACTAAATATTAATCCAAATAAAATTATTTTTGTAGCAAAAGTTTAGCGGCTTTTCTGTTGCTAAGCCGTAAATTAACACAAATCATGATTTTATTATATGCCCTTTGTGCAGAAGGTGACAAAGAAGAAATACTGGAAATGTAAACCAAATTCAGACCAGATACACAGGAAGTTCTTAAAAGCATTGCTTGACTCCAAACGAATCAGAAACGTTTCATTTGGGTAACTTTTTGAGCACATTTCTTCGAGGCAATGATTTTGATTAGGGTTCTATAGGTGCCCGAGCTAGGGTTAGGGTTAGGGTTTGGACAAAAAGAAATGTTTTCTGATGCACTTGCTGTGCTTTAGGAAGCATTTGAAATTCAGAAAAAGCGTTGGTTTGTTGATTCCTTGAGAAAAGATTTTGGCCCCCTTTTTCGTTTTTTGCTTAGCCTCATGCTTGTTGCTCACAAATGGTCAAAATTGAAGATTTCAAAACACACGTTGTACATGCTCAGCTTTCTTGTTTCCTGCATTTAAATCCAAATAAAATGATACTTGTAGCAAAACGTTAGTGGCATTTGTCATGGTAAGCCTTCAATAACACTAATCGTGATTTTGTTATATGCCGTTTGCGCAGCAGGTGACATGAAAGAAATACTCGAAATGTAATCCAAATTCAGTGCAGATACACAGGAAATACTATAAAGCATTACTTGAAATGTTTCTGATTCATTTGGAGTCATTTGGGTACCTTTTTGATCACGTTTCTTGAAGGCAATGGTTTTGATGGGGGTTCTATAAGTGCCCGAGCTAGGGTTAGGGTTAGGGTTTGGACAAAAAGAAAAGTTTTCTGATGCACTTGCTGTGCTTTAGGAAGCATTTGAAATTCAGAAAAAGCGTTGGTTTGTTGATTCCTTGAGAAAAAAGTTTGGCCCTCTTTTTCGATTTCTGCTAAGCCTATGCTTGCTGCTCACAAATGGTCAAAATTGAAGATTTCAAAACACACGTTCTACATGCTCACCTTTCTTGTTTCTTGCATTTAAATCCAAATAAAATGATACTTGTAGCAAAACGTTAGTGGCATTTGTCATCCTAAGCCTTCAATAACACTAATCGTGATTTTGTTATATGATGTTTGCGCAGCAGGTGACATGAAAGAAATACTGGAAATGTAAACCAAATTCAGTGCAGATACACAGGAAATACTATAAAGCATTACCTGAAATGTTTCTGATTCATTTGGAGTCATTTGGGTACCATTTTGATCACGTTTCTTGAAGGCAATGGTTTTGATGGGGGTTCTATAAGTGCCCGAGCTAGGGTTAGGGTTAGGGTTTGGACAAAAAGAAAAGTTTTCTGATGCACTTGCTGTGCTTTAGGAAGCATTTGAAATTCAGAAAAAGCGTTGGTTTGTTGATTCCTTGAGAAAAAATTTTGGCCCTCTTTTTCGATTTCTGCTAAGCCTATGCTTGTCGCTCACAAATGGTCAAAATTGAAGATTTTAAAACACACATTCTACATGCTCAGCCCTCTTGATTCTTGCTAAATGCAAACAAATATTTGTATTTATTAAAATTCTAAATATTAATCCAAATAAAATGATTTTTGTAGCAAAAGTTTAGCGGCTTTTCTGTTGCTAAGCCGTAAATTAACACAAATCGTGATTTTATTATATGCCCTTTGTGCAGAAGGTGACAAAGAAGAAATACTGGAAATGTAAACCAAATTCAGACCAGATACACAGGAAGTTCTTAAAAGCATTGCTTGACTCCAAACGAATCAGAAACGTTTCATTTGGGTAACTTTTTGAGCACATTTCTTCGAGGCAATGATTTTGATTAGGGTTCTATAGGTGCCCGAGCTAGGGTTAGGGTTAGAGTTTGGACAAAAAGAAATGTTTTCTGATGCACTTGCTGTGCTTTAGGAAGCATTTGAAATTCAGAAAAAGCATTGGTTTGTTGATTCCTTGAGAAAAAATTTTGGCCCCCTTTTTCGGTTTTTGCTTAGCCTCATGCTTGTTGCTCACAAATGGTCAAAATTGAAGATTTCAAAACACACGTTGTACATGCTCAGCTTTCTTGTTTCCTGCATTTAAATCCAAATAAAATGATACTTGTAGCAAAACGTTAGTGGCATTTGTCATGGTAAGCCTTCAATAACACTAATCGTGATTTTGTTATATGCCGTTTGCGCAGCAGGTGACATGAAAGAAATACTGGAAATGTAAACCAAATTCAGTGCAGATACACAGGAAATACTATAAAGCATTACTTGAAATGTTTCTGATTCATTTGGAGTCATTTGGGTACCTTTTTGATCACGTTTCTTGAAGGCAATGGTTTTGATGGGGGTTCTATAAGTGCCCGAGCTAGGGTTAGGGTTTGGACAAAAAGAAAAGTTTTCTGATGCACTTGCTGTGCTTTAGGAAGCATTTGAAATTCAGAAAAAGCGTTGGTTTGTTGATTCCTTGAGAAAAAATTTTGGCCCTCTTTTTCGATTTCTGCTAAGCCTATGCTTGTCGCTCACAAATGGTCAAAATTGAAGATTTTAAAACACACATTCTACATGCTCAGCCCTCTGGATTCTTGCTAAATGCAAACAAATATTTGTATTTATTAAAATACTAAATATTAATCCAAATAAAATGATTTTTGTAGCAAAAGTTTAGCGGCTTTTCTGTTGCTAAGCCGTAAATTAACACAAATCGTGATTTTATAATATGCCCTTTGTGCAGAAGGTGACAAAGAAGAAATACTGGAAATGTAAACCAAATTCAAACCGGATACACAGGAAGTTCTGAAAAGCATTGCTTGACTCCAAACGAATCAGAAACGTTTCATTTGGGTAAATTTTTGAGCACATTTCTTCGAGGCAATGATTTTGATCAGGGTTCTATAGGTGCCCGAGCTAGGGTTAGGGTTAGAGTTTGGACAAAAAGAAATGTTTTCTGATGCACTTGCTGTGCTTTAGGAAGCATTTCAAATTCAGAAAAAGCATTGGTTTGTTGATTCCTTGAGAAAAAATTTTGGCCCCCTTTTTCGGTTTTTGCTTAGCCTCATGCTTGTTGCTCACAAATGGTCAAAATTGAAGATTTCAAAGCACACGTTGTACATGCTCAGCTTTCTTGTTTCCTGCATTTAAATCCACATAAAATGATACTTGTAGCAAAACGTTAGTGGCATTTGTCATGGTAAGCCTTCAATAACACTAATCGTGATTTTGTTATATGCCGTTGGCGCAGCAGGTGGCATGAAAGAAATACTGGAAATGTAAACCATATTCAGTGCAGATACACAGGAAATACTATAAAGCATTACTTGAAATGTTTCTGATTCATTTGGAGTCATTTGGGTACCTTTTTGATCACGTTTCTTGAAGGCAATGGTTTTGATGGGGGTTCTATTAGTGCCCGAGCTAGGGTTAGGGTTAGGGTTTGGACAAAAAGAAAAGTTTTCTGATGCACTTGCTGTGCTTTAGGAAGCATTTGAAATTCAGAAAAAGCGTTGGTTTGTTGATTCCTTGAGAAAAAATTTTGGCCCTCTTTTTCGATTTCTGCTAAGCCTATGCTTGTCGCTCACAAATGGTCAAAATTGAAGATTTTAAAACACACATTCTACATGCTCAGCCCTCTGGATTCTTGCTAAATGCAAACAAATATTTGTATTTATTAAAATACTAAATATTAATCCAAATAAAATGATTTTTGTAGCAAAAGTTTAGCGGCTTTTCTGTTGCTAAGCCGTAAATTAACACAAATCGTGATTTTATAATATGCCCTTTGTGCAGAAGGTGACAAAGAAGAAATACTGGAAATGTAAACCAAATTCAAACCGGATACACAGGAAGTTCTGAAAAGCATTGCTTGACTCCAAACGAATCAGAAACGTTTCATTTGGGTAAATTTTTGAGCACATTTCTTCGAGGCAATGATTTTGATCAGGGTTCTATAGGTGCCCGAGCTAGGGTTAGGGTTAGAGTTTGGACAAAAAGAAATGTTTTCTGATGCACTTTCTGTGCTTTAGGAAGCATTTCAAATTCAGAAAAAGCATTGGTTTGTTGATTCCGTGAGAAAAAATTTTGGCCCCCTTTTTCGGTTTTTGCTTAGCCTCATGCTTGTTGCTCACAAATGGTCAAAATTGAAGATTTCAAAACACACGTTGTACATGCTCAGCTTTCTTGTTTCCTGCATTTAAATCCACATAAAATGATACTTGTAGCAAAACGTTAGTGGCATTTGTCATGGTAAGCCTTCAATAACACTAATCGTGATTTTGTTATATGCCGTTGGCGCAGCAGGTGGCATGAAAGAAATACTGGAAATGTAAACCAAATTCAGTGCAGATACACAGGAAATACTATAAAGCATTACTTGAAATGTTTCTGATTCATTTGGAGTCATTTGGGTACCTTTTTGATCACGTTTCTTGAAGGCAATGGTTTTGATGGGGGTTCTATTAGTGCCCGAGCTAGGGTTAGGGTTAGGGTTTGGACAAAAAGAAAAGTTTTCTGATGCACTTGCTGTGCTTTAGGAAGCATTTGAAATTCAGAAAAAGCGTTGGTTTGTTGATTCCTTGAGAAAAAATTTTGGCCCTCTTTTTCGATTTCTGCTAAGCCTATGCTTGTCGCTCACAAATGGTCAAAATTGAAGATTTTAAAACACACATTCTACATGCTCAGCCCTCTGGATTCTTGCTAAATGCAAACAAATATTTGTATTTATTAAAATACTAAATATTAATCCAAATAAAATTATTTTTGTAGCAAAAGTTTAGCGGCTTTTCTGTTGCTAAGCCGTAAATTAACACAAATCATGATTTTATTATATGCCCTTTGTGCAGAAGGTGACAAAGAAGAAATACTGGAAATGTAAACCAAATTCAGACCAGATACACAGGAAGTTCTTAAAAGCATTGCTTGACTCCAAACGAATCAGAAACGTTTCATTTGGGTAACTTTTTGAGCACATTTCTTCGAGGCAATGATTTTGATTAGGGTTCTATAGGTGCCCGAGCTAGGGTTAGGGTTAGGGTTTGGACAAAAAGAAATGTTTTCTGATGCACTTGCTGTGCTTTAGGAAGCATTTGAAATTCAGAAAAAGCGTTGGTTTGTTGATTCCTTGAGAAAAGATTTTGGCCCCCTTTTTCGTTTTTTGCTTAGCCTCATGCTTGTTGCTCACAAATGGTCAAAATTGAAGATTTCAAAACACACGTTGTACATGCTCAGCTTTCTTGTTTCCTGCATTTAAATCCAAATAAAATGATACTTGTAGCAAAACGTTAGTGGCATTTGTCATGGTAAGCCTTCAATAACACTAATCGTGATTTTGTTATATGCCGTTTGCGCAGCAGGTGACATGAAAGAAATACTCGAAATGTAATCCAAATTCAGTGCAGATACACAGGAAATACTATAAAGCATTACTTGAAATGTTTCTGATTCATTTGGAGTCATTTGGGTACCTTTTTGATCACGTTTCTTGAAGGCAATGGTTTTGATGGGGGTTCTATAAGTGCCCGAGCTAGGGTTAGGGTTAGGGTTTGGACAAAAAGAAAAGTTTTCTGATGCACTTGCTGTGCTTTAGGAAGCATTTGAAATTCAGAAAAAGCGTTGGTTTGTTGATTCCTTGAGAAAAAAGTTTGGCCCTCTTTTTCGATTTCTGCTAAGCCTATGCTTGCTGCTCACAAATGGTCAAAATTGAAGATTTCAAAACACACGTTCTACATGCTCACCTTTCTTGTTTCTTGCATTTAAATCCAAATAAAATGATACTTGTAGCAAAACGTTAGTGGCATTTGTCATCCTAAGCCTTCAATAACACTAATCGTGATTTTGTTATATGATGTTTGCGCAGCAGGTGACATGAAAGAAATACTGGAAATGTAAACCAAATTCAGTGCAGATACACAGGAAATACTATAAAGCATTACCTGAAATGTTTCTGATTCATTTGGAGTCATTTGGGTACCATTTTGATCACGTTTCTTGAAGGCAATGGTTTTGATGGGGGTTCTATAAGTGCCCGAGCTAGGGTTAGGGTTAGGGTTTGGACAAAAAGAAAAGTTTTCTGATGCACTTGCTGTGCTTTAGGAAGCATTTGAAATTCAGAAAAAGCGTTGGTTTGTTGATTCCTTGAGAAAAAATTTTGGCCCTCTTTTTCGATTTCTGCTAAGCCTATGCTTGTCGCTCACAAATGGTCAAAATTGAAGATTTTAAAACACACATTCTACATGCTCAGCCCTCTTGATTCTTGCTAAATGCAAACAAATATTTGTATTTATTAAAATTCTAAATATTAATCCAAATAAAATGATTTTTGTAGCAAAAGTTTAGCGGCTTTTCTGTTGCTAAGCCGTAAATTAACACAAATCGTGATTTTATTATATGCCCTTTGTGCAGAAGGTGACAAAGAAGAAATACTGGAAATGTAAACCAAATTCAGACCAGATACACAGGAAGTTCTTAAAAGCATTGCTTGACTCCAAACGAATCAGAAACGTTTCATTTGGGTAACTTTTTGAGCACATTTCTTCGAGGCAATGATTTTGATCAGGGTTCTATAGGTGCCCGAGCTAGGGTTAGGGTTAGGGTTTGGACAAAAAGAAATGTTTTCTGATGCACTTGCTGTGCTTTAGGAAGCATTTGAAATTCAGAAAAAGCGTTGGTTTGTTGATTCCTTGAGAAAAGATTTTGGCCCCCTTTTTCGTTTTTTGCTTAGCCTCATGCTTGTTGCTCACAAATGGTCAAAATTGAAGATTTCAAAACACACGTTGTACATGCTCAGCTTTCTTGTTTCCTGTATTTAAATCCAAATAAAATGATACTTGTAGCAAAACGTTAGTGGCATTTGTCATGGTAAGCCTTCAATAACACTAATCGTGATTTTGTTATATGCCGTTGGCGCAGCAGGTGGCATGAAAGAAATACTGGAAATGTAAACCAAATTCAGTGCAGATACACAGGAAATACTATAAAGCATTACTTGAAATGTTTCTGATTCATTTGGAGTCATTTGGGTACCTTTTTGATCACGTTTCTTGAAGGCAATGGTTTTGATGGGGGTTCTATAAGTGTCCGAGCTAGGGTTAGGGTTAGGGTTTGGACAACAAGAAAAGTTTTCTGATGCACTTGCTGTGCTTTAGGAAGCATTTGAAATTCAGAAAAAGCGTTGGTTTGTTGATTCCTTGAGAAAAAATTTTGGCCCTCTTTTTCGATTTCTGCTAAGCCTATGCTTGTCGCTCACAAATGGTCAAAATTGAAGATTTTAAAACACACATTCTACATGCTCAGCCCTCTGGATTCTTGCTAAATGCAAACAAATATTTGTATTTATTAAAATACTAAATATTAATCCAAATAAATTGATTTTTGTAGCAAAAGTTTAGCGGCTTTTCTGTTGCTAAGCCGTAAATTAACACAAATCGTGATATTATTATATGCCCTTTGTGCAGAAGGTGACAAAGAAGAAATACTGGAAATGTAAACCAAATTCAGACCAGATACACAGGAAGTTCTTAAAAGCATTGCTTGACTCCAAACGAATCAGAAACGTTTCATTTGGGTAACTTTTTGAGCACATTTCTTCGAGGCAATGATTTTGATTAGGGTTCTATAGGTGCCCGAGCTAGGGTTAGGGTTAGAGTTTGGACAAAAAGAAATGTTTTCTGATGCACTTGCTGTGCTTTAGGAAGCATTTGAAATTCAGAAAAAGCATTGGTTTGTTGATTCCTTGAGAAAAAATTTTGGCCCCCTTTTTCGGTTTTTGCTTAGCCTCATGCTTGTTGCTCACAAATGGTCAAAATTGAAGATTTCAAAACACACGTTGTACATGCTCAGCTTTCTTGTTTCCTGCATTTAAATCCAAATAAAATGATACTTGTAGCAAAACGTTAGTGGCATTTGTCATGGTAAGCCTTCAATAACACTAATCGTGATTTTGTTATATGCCGTTTGCGCAGCAGGTGACATGAAAGAAATACTGGAAATGTAAACCAAATTCAGTGCAGATACACAGGAAATACTATAAAGCATTACTTGAAATGTTTCTGATTCATTTGGAGTCATTTGGGTACCTTTTTGATCACGTTTCTTGAAGGCAATGGTTTTGATGGGGGTTCTATAAGTGCCCGAGCTAGGGTTAGGGTTTGGACAAAAAGAAAAGTTTTCTGATGCACTTGCTGTGCTTTAGGAAGCATTTGAAATTCAGAAAAAGCGTTGGTTTGTTGATTCCTTGAGAAAAAATTTTGGCCCTCTTTTTCGATTTCTGCTAAGCCTATGCTTGTCGCTCACAAATGGTCAAAATTGAAGATTTTAAAACACACATTCTACATGCTCAGCCCTCTGGATTCTTGCTAAATGCAAACAAATATTTGTATTTATTAAAATACTAAATATTAATCCAAATAAAATGATTTTTGTAGCAAAAGTTTAGCGGCTTTTCTGTTGCTAAGCCGTAAATTAACACAAATCGTGATTTTATAATATGCCCTTTGTGCAGAAGGTGACAAAGAAGAAATACTGGAAATGTAAACCAAATTCAAACCGGATACACAGGAAGTTCTGAAAAGCATTGCTTGACTCCAAACGAATCAGAAACGTTTCATTTGGGTAAATTTTTGAGCACATTTCTTCGAGGCAATGATTTTGATCAGGGTTCTATAGGTGCCCGAGCTAGGGTTAGGGTTAGAGTTTGGACAAAAAGAAATGTTTTCTGATGCACTTGCTGTGCTTTAGGAAGCATTTCAAATTCAGAAAAAGCATTGGTTTGTTGATTCCTTGAGAAAAAATTTTGGCCCCCTTTTTCGGTTTTTGCTTAGCCTCATGCTTGTTGCTCACAAATGGTCAAAATTGAAGATTTCAAAGCACACGTTGTACATGCTCAGCTTTCTTGTTTCCTGCATTTAAATCCACATAAAATGATACTTGTAGCAAAACGTTAGTGGCATTTGTCATGGTAAGCCTTCAATAACACTAATCGTGATTTTGTTATATGCCGTTGGCGCAGCAGGTGGCATGAAAGAAATACTGGAAATGTAAACCATATTCAGTGCAGATACACAGGAAATACTATAAAGCATTACTTGAAATGTTTCTGATTCATTTGGAGTCATTTGGGTACCTTTTTGATCACGTTTCTTGAAGGCAATGGTTTTGATGGGGGTTCTATTAGTGCCCGAGCTAGGGTTAGGGTTAGGGTTTGGACAAAAAGAAAAGTTTTCTGATGCACTTGCTGTGCTTTAGGAAGCATTTGAAATTCAGAAAAAGCGTTGGTTTGTTGATTCCTTGAGAAAAAATTTTGGCCCTCTTTTTCGATTTCTGCTAAGCCTATGCTTGTCGCTCACAAATGGTCAAAATTGAAGATTTTAAAACACACATTCTACATGCTCAGCCCTCTGGATTCTTGCTAAATGCAAACAAATATTTGTATTTATTAAAATACTAAATATTAATCCAAATAAAATGATTTTTGTAGCAAAAGTTTAGCGGCTTTTCTGTTGCTAAGCCGTAAATTAACACAAATCGTGATTTTATAATATGCCCTTTGTGCAGAAGGTGACAAAGAAGAAATACTGGAAATGTAAACCAAATTCAAACCGGATACACAGGAAGTTCTGAAAAGCATTGCTTGACTCCAAACGAATCAGAAACGTTTCATTTGGGTAAATTTTTGAGCACATTTCTTCGAGGCAATGATTTTGATCAGGGTTCTATAGGTGCCCGAGCTAGGGTTAGGGTTAGAGTTTGGACAAAAAGAAATGTTTTCTGATGCACTTTCTGTGCTTTAGGAAGCATTTCAAATTCAGAAAAAGCATTGGTTTGTTGATTCCGTGAGAAAAAATTTTGGCCCCCTTTTTCGGTTTTTGCTTAGCCTCATGCTTGTTGCTCACAAATGGTCAAAATTGAAGATTTCAAAACACACGTTGTACATGCTCAGCTTTCTTGTTTCCTGCATTTAAATCCACATAAAATGATACTTGTAGCAAAACGTTAGTGGCATTTGTCATGGTAAGCCTTCAATAACACTAATCGTGATTTTGTTATATGCCGTTGGCGCAGCAGGTGGCATGAAAGAAATACTGGAAATGTAAACCAAATTCAGTGCAGATACACAGGAAATACTATAAAGCATTACTTGAAATGTTTCTGATTCATTTGGAGTCATTTGGGTACCTTTTTGATCACGTTTCTTGAAGGCAATGGTTTTGATGGGGGTTCTATTAGTGCCCGAGCTAGGGTTAGGGTTAGGGTTTGGACAAAAAGAAAAGTTTTCTGATGCACTTGCTGTGCTTTAGGAAGCATTTGAAATTCAGAAAAAGCGTTGGTTTGTTGATTCCTTGAGAAAAAATTTTGGCCCTCTTTTTCGATTTCTGCTAAGCCTATGCTTGTCGCTCACAAATGGTCAAAATTGAAGATTTTAAAACACACATTCTACATGCTCAGCCCTCTGGATTCTTGCTAAATGCAAACAAATATTTGTATTTATTAAAATACTAAATATTAATCCAAATAAAATTATTTTTGTAGCAAAAGTTTAGCGGCTTTTCTGTTGCTAAGCCGTAAATTAACACAAATCATGATTTTATTATATGCCCTTTGTGCAGAAGGTGACAAAGAAGAAATACTGGAAATGTAAACCAAATTCAGACCAGATACACAGGAAGTTCTTAAAAGCATTGCTTGACTCCAAACGAATCAGAAACGTTTCATTTGGGTAACTTTTTGAGCACATTTCTTCGAGGCAATGATTTTGATTAGGGTTCTATAGGTGCCCGAGCTAGGGTTAGGGTTAGGGTTTGGACAAAAAGAAATGTTTTCTGATGCACTTGCTGTGCTTTAGGAAGCATTTGAAATTCAGAAAAAGCGTTGGTTTGTTGATTCCTTGAGAAAAGATTTTGGCCCCCTTTTTCGTTTTTTGCTTAGCCTCATGCTTGTTGCTCACAAATGGTCAAAATTGAAGATTTCAAAACACACGTTGTACATGCTCAGCTTTCTTGTTTCCTGCATTTAAATCCAAATAAAATGATACTTGTAGCAAAACGTTAGTGGCATTTGTCATGGTAAGCCTTCAATAACACTAATCGTGATTTTGTTATATGCCGTTTGCGCAGCAGGTGACATGAAAGAAATACTCGAAATGTAATCCAAATTCAGTGCAGATACACAGGAAATACTATAAAGCATTACTTGAAATGTTTCTGATTCATTTGGAGTCATTTGGGTACCTTTTTGATCACGTTTCTTGAAGGCAATGGTTTTGATGGGGGTTCTATAAGTGCCCGAGCTAGGGTTAGGGTTAGGGTTTGGACAAAAAGAAAAGTTTTCTGATGCACTTGCTGTGCTTTAGGAAGCATTTGAAATTCAGAAAAAGCGTTGGTTTGTTGATTCCTTGAGAAAAAAGTTTGGCCCTCTTTTTCGATTTCTGCTAAGCCTATGCTTGCTGCTCACAAATGGTCAAAATTGAAGATTTCAAAACACACGTTCTACATGCTCACCTTTCTTGTTTCTTGCATTTAAATCCAAATAAAATGATACTTGTAGCAAAACGTTAGTGGCATTTGTCATCCTAAGCCTTCAATAACACTAATCGTGATTTTGTTATATGATGTTTGCGCAGCAGGTGACATGAAAGAAATACTGGAAATGTAAACCAAATTCAGTGCAGATACACAGGAAATACTATAAAGCATTACCTGAAATGTTTCTGATTCATTTGGAGTCATTTGGGTACCATTTTGATCACGTTTCTTGAAGGCAATGGTTTTGATGGGGGTTCTATAAGTGCCCGAGCTAGGGTTAGGGTTAGGGTTTGGACAAAAAGAAAAGTTTTCTGATGCACTTGCTGTGCTTTAGGAAGCATTTGAAATTCAGAAAAAGCGTTGGTTTGTTGATTCCTTGAGAAAAAATTTTGGCCCTCTTTTTCGATTTCTGCTAAGCCTATGCTTGTCGCTCACAAATGGTCAAAATTGAAGATTTTAAAACACACATTCTACATGCTCAGCCCTCTTGATTCTTGCTAAATGCAAACAAATATTTGTATTTATTAAAATACTAAATATTAATCCAAATAAAATGATTTTTGTAGCAAAAGTTTAGCGGCTTTTCTGTTGCTAAGCCGTAAATTAACACAAATCGTGATTTTATTATATGCCCTTTGTGCAGAAGGTGACAAAGAAGAAATACTGGAAATGTAAACCAAATTCAGACCAGATACACAGGAAGTTCTCAAAAGCATTGCTTGACTCGAAACGAATCAGAAACGTTTCATTTGGGTAACTTTTTGAGCACATTTCTTCGAGGCAATGATTTTGATTAGGGTTCTATAGGTGCCCGAGCTTGGGTTAGGGTTAGAGTTTGGACAAAAAGAAATGTTTTCTGATGCACTTGCTGTGCTTTAGGAAGCATTTGAAATTCAGAAAAAGCGTTGGTTTGTTGATTCCTTGAGAAAAGATTTTGGCCCCCTTTTTCGTTTTTTGCTTAGCCTCATGCTTGTTGCTCACAAATGGTCAAAATTGAAGATTTCAAAACACACGTTGTACATGCTCAGCTTTCTTGTTTCCTGCATTTAAATCCAAATAAAATGATACTTGTAGCAAAACGTTAGTGGCATTTGTCATGGTAAGCCTTCAATAACACTAATCGTGATTTTGTTATATGCCGTTTGCGCAGCAGGTGACATGAAAGAAATACTCGAAATGTAATCCAAATTCAGTGCAGATACACAGGAAATACTATAAAGCATTACTTGAAATGTTTCTGATTCATTTGGAGTCATTTGGGTACCTTTTTGATCACGTTTCTTGAAGGCAATGGTTTTGATGGGGGTTCTATAAGTGCCCGAGCTAGGGTTAGGGTTAGGGTTTGGACAAAAAGAAAAGTTTTCTGATGCACTTGCTGTGCTTTAGGAAGCATTTGAAATTCAGAAAAAGCGTTGGTTTGTTGATTCCTTGAGAAAAAAGTTTGGCCCTCTTTTTCGATTTCTGCTAAGCCTATGCTTGTTGCTCACAAATGGTCAAAATTGAAGATTTCAAAACACACGTTCTACATGCTCACCTTTCTTGTTTCTTGCATTTAAATCCAAATAAAATGATACTTGTAGCAAAACGTTAGTGGCATTTGTCATCCTAAGCCTTCAATAACACTAATCGTGATTTTGTTATATGATGTTTGCGCAGCAGGTGACATGAAAGAAATACTGGAAATGTAAACCAAATTCAGTGCAGATACACAGGAAATACTATAAAGCATTACCTGAAATGTTTCTGATTCATTTGGAGTCATTTGGGTACCATTTTGATCACGTTTCTTGAAGGCAATGGTTTTGATGGGGGTTCTATAAGTGCCCGAGCTAGGGTTAGGGTTAGGGTTTGGACAAAAAGAAAAGTTTTCTGATGCACTTGCTGTGCTTTAGGAAGCATTTGAAATTCAGAAAAAGCGTTGGTTTGTTGATTCCTTGAGAAAAAATTTTGGCCCTCTTTTTCGATTTCTGCTAAGCCTATGCTTGTTGCTCACAAATGGTCAAAATTGAAGATTTTAAAACACACATTCTACATGCTCAGCCCTCTTGATTCTTGCTAAATGCAAACAAATATTTGTATTTATTAAAATACTAAATATTAATCCAAATAAAATGATTTTTGTAGCAAAAGTTTAGCGGCTTTTCTGTTGCTAAGCCGTAAATTAACACAAATCGTGATTTTATTATATGCCCTTTGTGCAGAAGGTGACAAAGAAGAAATACTGGAAATGTAAACCAAATTCAGACCAGATACACAGGAAGTTCTCAAAAGCATTGCTTGACTCGAAACGAATCAGAAACGTTTCATTTGGGTAACTTTTTGAGCACATTTCTTCGAGGCAATGATTTTGATTAGGGTTCTATAGGTGCCCGAGCTTGGGTTAGGGTTAGAGTTTGGACAAAAAGAAATGTTTTCTGATGCACTTGCTGTGCTTTAGGAAGCATTTGAAATTCAGAAAAAGCGTTGGTTTGTTGATTCCATGAGAAAAAATTTTGGCCCCCTTTTTCGGTTTTTGCTTAGCCTCATGCTTGTTGCTCACAAATGGTCAAAATTGAAGATTTCAAAACACACGTTCTACATGCTCACCTTTCTTGTTTCTTGCATTTAAATCCAAATAAAATGATACTTGTAGCAAAACGTTAGTGGCATTTGTCATGGTAAGCCTTCAATAACACTAATCGTGATTTTGTTATATGCCGTTGGCGCAGCAGGTGGCATGAAAGAAATACTGGAAATGTAAACCAAATTCAGTGCAGATACACAGGAAATACTATAAAGCATTACTTGAAATGTTTCTGATTCATTTGGAGTCATTTGGGTACCTTTTTGATCACGTTTCTTGAAGGCAATGGTTTTGATGGGGGTTCTATAAGTGTCCGAGCTAGGGTTAGGGTTAGGGTTTGGACAAAAAGAAAAGTTTTCTGATGCACTTGCTGTGCTTTAGGAAGCATTTGAAATTCAGAAAAAGCGTTGGTTTGTTGATTCCTTGAGAAAAAATTTTGGCCCTCTTTTTCGATTTCTGCTAAGCCTATGCTTGTCGCTCACAAATGGTCAAAATTGAAGATTTTAAAACACACATTCTACATGCTCAGCCCTCTGGATTCTTGCTAAATGCAAACAAATATTTGTATTTATTAAAATACTAAATATTAATCCAAATAAAATGATTTTTGTAGCAAAAGTTTAGCGGCTTTTCTGTTGCTAAGCCGTAAATTAACACAAATCGTGATTTTATAATATGCCCTTTGTGCAGAAGGTGACAAAGAAGAAATACTGGAAATGTAAACCAAATTCAAACCGGATACACAGGAAGTTCTGAAAAGCATTGCTTGACTCCAAACGAATCAGAAACGTTTCATTTGGGTAAATTTTTGAGCACATTTCTTCGAGGCAATGATTTTGATCAGGGTTCTATAGGTGCCCGAGCTAGGGTTAGGGTTAGAGTTTGGACAAAAAGAAATGTTTTCTGATGCACTTGCTGTGCTTTAGGAAGCATTTCAAATTCAGAAAAAGCATTGGTTTGTTGATTCCTTGAGAAAAAATTTTGGCCCCCTTTTTCGGTTTTTGCTTAGCCTCATGCTTGTTGCTCACAAATGGTCAAAATTGAAGATTTCAAAGCACACGTTGTACATGCTCAGCTTTCTTGTTTCCTGCATTTAAATCCACATAAAATGATACTTGTAGCAAAACGTTAGTGGCATTTGTCATGGTAAGCCTTCAATAACACTAATCGTGATTTTGTTATATGCCGTTGGCGCAGCAGGTGGCATGAAAGAAATACTGGAAATGTAAACCAAATTCAGTGCAGATACACAGGAAATACTATAAAGCATTACTTGAAATGTTTCTGATTCATTTGGAGTCATTTGGGTACCTTTTTGATCACGTTTCTTGAAGGCAATGGTTTTGATGGGGGTTCTATTAGTGCCCGAGCTAGGGTTAGGGTTAGGGTTTGGACAAAAAGAAAAGTTTTCTGATGCACTTGCTGTGCTTTAGGAAGCATTTGAAATTCAGAAAAAGCGTTGGTTTGTTGATTCCTTGAGAAAAAATTTTGGCCCTCTTTTTCGATTTCTGCTAAGCCTATGCTTGTCGCTCACAAATGGTCAAAATTGAAGATTTTAAAACACACATTCTACATGCTCAGCCCTCTGGATTCTTGCTAAATGCAAACAAATATTTGTATTTATTAAAATACTAAATATTAATCCAAATAAAATGATTTTTGTAGCAAAAGTTTAGCGGCTTTTCTGTTGCTAAGCCGTAAATTAACACAAATCGTGATTTTATAATATGCCCTTTGTGCAGAAGGTGACAAAGAAGAAATACTGGAAATGTAAACCAAATTCAAACCGGATACACAGGAAGTTCTGAAAAGCATTGCTTGACTCCAAACGAATCAGAAACGTTTCATTTGGGTAAATTTTTGAGCACATTTCTTCGAGGCAATGATTTTGATCAGGGTTCTATAGGTGCCCGAGCTAGGGTTAGGGTTAGAGATTGGACAAAAAGAAATGTTTTCTGATGCACTTGCTGTGCTTTAGGAAGCATTTCAAATTCAGAAAAAGCATTGGTTTGTTGATTCCTTGAGAAAAAATTTTGGCCCCCTTTTTCGGTTTTTGCTTAGCCTCATGCTTGTTGCTCACAAATGGTCAAAATTGAAGATTTCAAAGCACACGTTGTACATGCTCAGCTTTCTTGTTTCCTGCATTTAAATCCACATAAAATGATACTTGTAGCAAAACGTTAGTGGCATTTGTCATGGTAAGCCTTCAATAACACTAATCGTGATTTTGTTATATGCCGTTGGCGCAGCAGGTGGCATGAAAGAAATACTGGAAATGTAAACCAAATTCAGTGCAGATACACAGGAAATACTATAAAGCATTACTTGAAATGTTTCTGATTCATTTGGAGTCATTTGGGTACCTTTTTGATCACGTTTCTTGAAGGCAATGGTTTTGATGGGGGTTCTATAAGTGCCCGAGCTAGGGTTAGGGTTAGGGTTTGGACAAAAAGAAAAGTTTTCTGATGCACTTGCTGTGCTTTAGGAAGCATTTGAAATTCAGAAAAAGCGTTGGTTTGTTGATTCCTTGAGAAAAAATTTTGGCCCTCTTTTTCGATTTCTGCTAAGCCTATGCTTGTTGCTCACAAATGGTCAAAATTGAAGATTTTAAAACACACATTCTACATGCTCAGCCCTCTTGATTCTTGCTAAATGCAAACAAATATTTGTATTTATTAAAATACTAAATATTAATCCAAATAAAATGATTTTTGTAGCAAAAGTTTAGCGGCTTTTCTGTTGCTAAGCCGTAAATTAACACAAATCGTGATTTTATTATATGCCCTTTGTGCAGAAGGTGACAAAGAAGAAATACTGGAAATGTAAACCAAATTCAGACCAGATACACAGGAAGTTCTCAAAAGCATTGCTTGACTCGAAACGAATCAGAAACGTTTCATTTGGGTAACTTTTTGAGCACATTTCTTCGAGGCAATGATTTTGATTAGGGTTCTATAGGTGCCCGAGCTTGGGTTAGGGTTAGAGTTTGGACAAAAAGAAATGTTTTCTGATGCACTTGCTGTGCTTTAGGAAGCATTTGAAATTCAGAAAAAGCGTTGGTTTGTTGATTCCATGAGAAAAAATTTTGGCCCCCTTTTTCGGTTTTTGCTTAGCCTCATGCTTGTTGCTCACAGATGGTCAAAATTGAAGATTTCAAAACACACGTTCTACATGCTCAGCTTTCTTGTTTCCTGCATTTAAATCCAAATAAAATGATACTTGTAGCAAAACGTTAGTGGCATTTGTCATGGTAAGCCTTCAATAACACTAATCGTGAATTTGTTATATGCCGTTTGCGCAGCAGGTGAAATGAAAGAAATACTGGAAATGTAAACCAAATTCAGTGCGGATACACAGGAAATACTATAAAGCATTACCTGAAATGTTTCTGATTCATTTGGAGTCATTTGGGTACCTTTTTGATCACGTTTCTTGAAGGCAATGGTTTTGATGGGGGTTCTATAAGTGCCCGAGCTAGGGTTAGGGTTAGGGTTTGGACAAAAAGAAAAGTTTTCTGATGCACTTGCTGTGCTTTAGGAAGCATTTGAAATTCAGAAAAAGCGTTGGTGTGTTGATTCCTTGAGAAATAATTTTGGCCCTCTTTTTCGATTTCTGCTAAGCCTATACTTGTTGCTCACAAATGGTCAAAATTGAAGATCTTAAAACACACATTCTAAATGCTCAGCCCTCTTGATTCTTGCTAAATGCAAACAAATATTTGTATTTATTAAAATACTAAATATTAATCCAAATAAAATGATTTTTGTAGCAAAAGTTTAGCGGCTTTTATGTTGCTAAGCCGTAAATTAACACAAATCGTGATTTTATTATATGCCCTTTGTGCAGAAGGTGACAAAGAAGAAATACTGGAAATGTAAACCAAATTCAGACCAGATACATAGGAAGTTCTTAAAAGCATTGCTTGACTCCAAACGAATCAGAAACGTTTCATTTGGGTAACTTTTTGAGCACATTTCTTTGAGGCAATGATTTTGATTAGGGTTCTATAGGTGCCCGAGCTTGGGTTAGGGTTAGAGTTTGGACAAAAAGAAATGTTTTCTGATGCACTTGCTGTGCTTTAGGAAGCATTTGAAATTCAGAAAAAGCGTTGGTTTGTTGATTCCTTGAGAAAAAATTTTGGCCCCCTTTTTCGGTTTTTGCTTAGCCTCATGCTTGTTGCTCACAAATGGTCAAAATTGAAGATTTCAAAACACACGTTCTACATGCTCACCTTTCTTGTTTCTTGCATTTAAATCCAAATTAAATGATACTTGTAGCAAAACGTTAGTGGCATTTGTCATGCTAAGCCTTCAATAACACTAATCGTGATTTTGTTATATGCCGTTTGCGCAGCAGGTGACATGAAAGAAATACTGGAAATGTAAACCAAATTCAGTGCAGATACACAGGAAATACTATAAAGCATTACCTGAAATGTTTCTGATTCATTTGGAGTCATTTGGGTACCTTTTTGATCACGTTTCTTGAAGGCAATGGTTTTGATGGGGATTCTATAAGTGCCCGAGCTAGGGTTGGGGTTAGGGTTTGGACAAAAAGAAAAGTTTTCTGATGCACTTGCTGTGCTTTAGGAAGCATTTGAAATTCAGAAAAAGCGTTGGTTTGTTGATTCCTTGAAAAAAAATGTTGGCCCTCTTTTTCGATTTCTGCTAAGCCTATGCTTGTTGCTCACAAATGGTCAAAATTGAAGATTTTAAAACATACATTCTACATGCTCAGCCCTCTTGATTCTTGCTAAATGCAAACAAATATTTTTATTTATTAAAATACTAAATATTAATCCAAATAAAATGATTTTTGTAGCAAAAGTTTAGCGGCTTTTCTGTTGCTAAGCCGTAAATTAACACAAATCGTGATTTTATTATATGCCCTTTGTGCAGAAGGTGACAAAGAAGAAATACTGGAAATGTAAACCAAATTCAGAGCAGATACACAGGAAGTTCTTAAAAGCATTGCTTGACTCCAAACGAATCAGAAACGTTTCATTTGGGTAACTTTTTGAGCACACTTCTTCGAGGCAATGATTTTGATTAGGGTTCTATAGGTGCCCGAGCTAGGGTTAGGGTTAGAGTTTGGACAAAAAGAAATGTTTTCTGATGCACTTGCTGTGCTTTAGGAAGCATTTGAAATTCAGAAAAAGCGTTGGTTTGTTGATTCCTTGAGAAAAAATTTTGGCCCCCTTTTTCGGTTTTTGCTTAGCCTCATGCTTGTTGCTCACAAATGGTCAAAATTGAAGATTTCAAAACACACGTTCTACATGCTCAGCTTTCTTGTTTCTTGCATATAAATCCAAATAAAATGATACTTGTAGCAAAACGTTAGTGGCATTTGTCATGCTAAGCCTTCAATAACACTAATCGTGATTTTGTTATATGCCGTTTGCGCAGCAGGTGACATGAAAGAAATACTGGAAATGTAAACCAAATTCAGTGCAGATACACAGGAAATACTATAAAGCATTACCTGAAATGTTTCTGATTCATTTGGAGTCATTTGGGTACCTTTTTGATCACGTTTCTTGAAGGCAATGGTTTTGATGGGGGTTCTATAAGTGCCCGAGCTAGGGTTAGGGTTAGGGTTTGGACAAAAAGAAAAGTTTTCTGATGCACTTGCTGTGCTTTAGGAAGCATTTGAAATTCAGAAAAAGCGTTGGTTTGTTGATTCCTTGAGAAAAAATTTTGGCCCTCTTTTTCGATTTCTGCTAAGCCTATGCTTGTTGCTCACAAATGGTCAAAATTGAAGATTTTAAAACACACATTCTACATGCTCAGCCCTCTTGATTCTTGCTAAATGCAAACAAATATTTGTATTTATTAAAATACTAAATATTAATCCAAATAAAATGATTTTTGTAGCAAAAGTTTAGCGGCTTTTCTGTTGCTAAGCCGTAAATTAACACAAATAGTGATTTTATTATATGCCCTTTGTGCAGAAGGTGACAAAGAAGAAATACTGGAAATGTAAACCAAATTCAGACCAGATACACAGGAAGTTCTTAAAAGCATTGCTTGACTCCAAACGAATCAGAAACGTTTCATTTGGGTAACTTTTTGAGCACACTTCTTCGAGGCAATGATTTTGATTAGGGTTCTATAGGTGCCCGAGCTAGGGTTAGGGTTAGAGTTTGGACAAAAAGAAATGTTTTCTGATGCACTTGCTGTGCTTTAGGAAGCATTTGAAATTCAGAAAAAGCGTTGGTTTGTTGATTCCTTGAGAAAAAATTTTGGCCCCCTTTTTCGGTTTTTGCTTAGCCTCATGCTTGTTGCTCACAAATGGTCAAAATTGAAGATTTCAAAACACACGTTCTACATGCTCAGCTTTCTTGTTTCTTGCATTTAAATCCAAATTAAATGATACTTGTAGCAAAACGTTAGTGGCATTTGTCATGCTAAGCCTTCAATAACACTAATCGTGATTTTGTTATATGCCGTTTGCGCAGCAGGTGACATGAAAGAAATACTGGAAATGTAAACCAAATTCAGTGCAGATACACAGGAAATACTATAAAGCATTACCTGAAATGTTTCTGATTCATTTGGAGTCATTTGGGTACCTTTTTGATCACGTTTCTTGAAGGCAATGGTTTTGATGGGGGTTCTATAAGTGCCCGAGCTAGGGTTAGGGTTAGGGTTTGGACAAAAAGAAAAGTTTTCTGATGCACTTGCTGTGCTTTAGGAAGCATTTGAAATTCAGAAAAAGCGTTGGTTTGTTGATTCCTTGAAAAAAAATGTTGGCCCTCTTTTTCGATTTCTGCTAAGCCTATGCTTGTTGCTCACAAATGGTCAAAATTGAAGATTTTAAAACATACATTCTACATGCTCAGCCCTCTTGATTCTTGCTAAATGCAAACAAATATTTTTATTTATTAAAATACTAAATATTAATCCAAATAAAATGATTTTTGTAGCAAAAGTTTAGCGGCTTTTCTGTTGCTAAGCCGTAAATTAACACAAATCGTGATTTTATTATATGCCCTTTGTGCAGAAGGTGACAAAGAAGAAATACTGGAAATGTAAACCAAATTCAGAGCAGATACACAGGAAGTTCTTAAAAGCATTGCTTGACTCCAAACGAATCAGAAACGTTTCATTTGGGTAACTTTTTGAGCACACTTCTTCGAGGCAATGATTTTGATTAGGGTTCTATAGGTGCCCGAGCTAGGGTTAGGGTTAGAGTTTGGACAAAAAGAAATGTTTTCTGATGCACTTGCTGTGCTTTAGGAAGCATTTGAAATTCAGAAAAAGCGTTGGTTTGTTGATTCCTTGAGAAAAAATTTTGGCCCCCTTTTATGGTTTTTGCTTAGCCTCATGCTTGTTGCTCACAAATGGTCAAAATTGAAGATTTCAAAACACACGTTCTACATGCTCAGCTTTCTTGTTTCTTGCATTTAAATCCAAATAAAATGATACTTGTAGCAAAACGTTAGTGGCATTTGTCATGCTAAGCCTTCAATAACACTAATCGTGATTTTGTTATATGCCGTTTGCGCAGCAGGTGACATGAAAGAAATACTGGAAATGTAAACCAAATTCAGTGCAGATACACAGGAAATACTATAAAGCATTACCTGAAATGTTTCTGATTCATTTGGAGTCATTTGGGTACCTTTTTGATCACGTTTCTTGAAGGCAATGGTTTTGATGGGGGTTCTATAAGTGCCCGAGCTAGGGTTAGGGTTAGGGTTTGGACAAAAAGAAAAGTTTTCTGATGCACTTGCTGTGCTTTAGGAAGCATTTGAAATTCAGAAAAAGCGTTGGTTTGTTGATTCCTTGAGAAAAAATTTTGGCCCTCTTTTTCGATTTCTGCTAAGCCTATGCTTGTTGCTCACAAATGGTCAAAATTGAAGATTTTAAAACACACATTCTACATGCTCAGCCCTCTTGATTCTTGCTAAATGCAAACAAATATTTGTATTTATTAAAATACTAAATATTAATCCAAATAAAATGATTTTTGTAGCAAAAGTTTAGCGGCTTTTCTGTTGCTAAGCCGTAAATTAACACAAATAGTGATTTTATTATATGCCCTTTGTGCAGAAGGTGACAAAGAAGAAATACTGGAAATGTAAACCAAATTCAGACCAGATACACAGGAAGTTCTTAAAAGCATTGCTTGACTCCAAATGAATCAGAAACGTTTCATTTGGGTAACTTTTTGAGCACACTTCTTCGAGGCAATGATTTTGATTAGGGTTCTATAGGTGCCCGAGCTAGGGTTAGGGTTAGAGTTTGGACAAAAAGAAATGTTTTCTGATGCACTTGCTGTGCTTTAGGAAGCATTTGAAATTCAGAAAAAGCGTTGGTTTGTTGATTCCTTGAGAAAAAATTTTGGCCCCCTTTTTCGGTTTTTGCTTAGCCTCATGCTTGTTGCTCACAAATGGTCAAAATTGAAGATTTCAAAACACACGTTCTACATGCTCAGCTTTCTTGTTTCTTGCATTTAAATCCAAATTAAATGATACTTGTAGTAAAACGTTAGTGGCATTTGTCATGCTAAGCCTTCAATAACACTAATCGTGATTTTGTTATATGCCGTTTGCGCAGCAGGTGACATGAAAGAAATACTGGAAATGTAAACCAAATTCAGTGCAGATACACAGGAAATACTATAAAGCATTACCTGAAATGTTTCTGATTCATTTGGAGTCATTTGGGTACCTTTTTGATCACGTTTCTTGAAGGCAATGGTTTTGATGGGGGTTCTATAAGTGCCCGAGCTAGGGTTAGGGTTAGGGTTTGGACAAAAAGAAAAGTTTTCTGATGCACTTGCTGTGCTTTAGGAAGCATTTGAAATTCAGAAAAAGCGTTGGTTTGTTGATTCCTTGAAAAAAAATTTTGGCCCTCTTTTTCGATTTCTGCTAAGCCTATGCTTGTTGCTCACAAATGGTCAAAATTGAAGATTTTAAAACATACATTCTACATGCTCAGCCCTCTTGATTCTTGCTAAATGCAAACAAATATTTTTATTTATTAAAATACTAAATATTAATCCAAATAAAATGATTTTTGTAGCAAAAGTTTAGCGGCTTTTCTGTTGCTAAGCCGTAAATTAACACAAATCGTGATTTTATTATATGCCCTTTGTGCAGAAGGTGACAAAGAAGAAATACTGGAAATGTAAACCAAATTCAGAGCAGATACACAGGAAGTTCTTAAAAGCATTGCTTGACTCCAAACGAATCAGAAACGTTTCATTTGGGTAACTTTTTGAGCACACTTCTTCGAGGCAATGATTTTGATTAGGGTTCTATAGGTGCCCGAGCTAGGGTTAGGGTTAGAGTTTGGACAAAAAGAAATGTTTTCTGATGCACTTTCTGTGCTTTAGGAAGCATTTGAAATTCAGAAAAAGCGTTGGTTTGTTGATTCCTTGAGAAAAAATTTTGGCCCCCTTTTTCGGTTTTTGCTTAGCCTCATGCTTGTTGCTCACAAATGGTCAAAATTGAAGATTTCAAAACACACGTTCTACATGCTCAGCTTTCTTGTTTCTTGCATTTAAATCCAAATAAAATGATACTTGTAGCAAAACGTTAGTGGCATTTGTCATGCTAAGCCTTCAATAACACTAATCGTGATTTTGTTATATGCCGTTTGCGCAGCAGGTGACATGAAAGAAATACTGGAAATGTAAACCAAATTCAGTGCAGATACACAGGAAATACTATAAAGCATTACCTGAAATGTTTCTGATTCATTTGGAGTCATTTGGGTACCTTTTTGATCACGTTTCTTGAAGGCAATGGTTTTGATGGGGGTTCTATAAGTGCCCGAGCTAGGGTTAGGGTTAGGGTTTGGACAAAAAGAAAAGTTTTCTGATGCACTTGCTGTGCTTTAGGAAGCATTTGAAATTCAGAAAAAGCGTTGGTTTGTTGATTCCTTGAGAAAAAATTTTGGCCCTCTTTTTCGATTTCTGCTAAGCCTATGCTTGTTGCTCACAAATGGTCAAAATTGAAGATTTTAAAACACACATTCTACATGCTCAGCCCTCTTGATTCTTGCTAAATGCAAACAAATATTTGTATTTATTAAAATACTAAATATTAATCCAAATAAAATGATTTTTGTAGCAAAAGTTTAGCGGCTTTTCTGTTGCTAAGCCGTAAATTAACACAAATCGTGATTTTATTATATGCCCTTTGTGCAGAAGGTGACAAAGAAGAAACACTGGAAATGTAAACCAAATTCAGAGCAGATACACAGGAAGTTCTTAAAAGCATTGCTTGACTCCAAACGAATCAGAAACGTTTCATTTGGGTAACTTTTTGAGCACATTTCTTCGAGGCAATGATTTTGATTAGGGTTCTATAGGTGCCCGAGCTAGGGTTAGGGTTAGAGTTTGGACAAAAAGAAATGTTTTCTGATGCACTTGCTGTGCTTTAGGAAGCATTTGAAATTCAGAAAAAGCGTTGGTTTGTTGATTCCTTGAGAAAAAATTTTGGCCCCCTTTTTCGGTTTTTGCTTAGCCTCATGCTTGTTGCTCACAAATGGTCAAAATTGAAGATTTCAAAACACACGTTCTACATGCTCACCTTTCTTGTTTCTTGCATTTAAATCCAAATTAAATGATACTTGTAGGAAAACGTTAGTGGCATTTGTCATGCTAAGCCTTCAATAACACTAATCGTGATTTTGTTATATGCCGTTTGCGCAGCAGGTGACATGAAAGAAATACTGGAAATGTAAACCAAATTCAGTGCAGATACACAGGAAATACTATAAAGCATTACCTGAAATGTTTCTGATTCATTTGGAGTCATTTGGGTACCTTTTTGATCACGTTTCTTGAAGGCAATGGTTTTGATGGGGGTTCTATAAGTGCCCGAGCTAGGGTTAGGGTTAGGGTTTGGACAAAAAGAAAAGTTTTCTGATGCACTTGCTGTGCTTTAGGAAGCATTTGAAATTCAGAAAAAGCGTTGGTTTGTTGATTCCTTGAGAAAAAATTTTGGCCCTCTTTTTCGATTTCTGCTAAGCCTATGCTTGTTGCTCACAAATGGTCAAAATTGAAGATTTTAAAACACACATTCTACATGCTCAGCCCTCTTGATTCTTGCTAAATGCAAACAAATATTTGTATTTATTAAAATACTAAATATTAATCCAAATAAAATGATTATTGTAGCAAAAGTTTAGCGGCTTTTCTGTTGCTAAGCCGTAAATTAACACAAATCGTGATTTTATTATATGCCCTTTGTGCAGAAGGTGACAAAAAAGCAATACTGGAAATGTAAACCAAATTCAGAGCAGATACACAGGAAGTTCTTAAAAGCATTGCTTGACTCCAAACGAATCAGAAACGTTTCATTTGGGTAACTTTCTGAGCACATTTGTTCGAGGCAATGATTTTGATTAGGGTTCTATAGGTGCCCGAGCTAGGGTTAGAGTTAGAGTTTGGACAAAAAGAAATGTTTTCTGATGCACTTGCTGTGCTTTAGGAAGCATTTGAAATTCAGAAAAAGCGTTGGTTTGTTGATTCCTTGAGAAAAAATTTTGGCCCCCTTTTCCGGTTTTTGCTTAGCCTCATGCTTGTTGCTCACAAATGATCAAAATTGAAGATTTTAAAACACACATTCTACATGCTCAGCCCTCTGGATTCTTGCTAAATGCAGACAAATATTTGTATTTATTAAAATTCTAAATATTAATCCAAATAAAATTATATTTGTAGCAAAAGTTTAGCGGCTTTTCTGTTGCTAAGCCGTAAATTAACACAAATCGTGATTTTATTATATGCCCTTTGTGCAGAAGGTGACAAAGAAGAAATACTGGAAATGTAAACCAAATTCAGACCGGATACACAGGAAGTTCTTAAAAGCATTGCTTGACTCCAAACGAATCAGAAACGTTTCATTTGGATAACTTTTTGAGCACATTTCTTCGAGGCAATGATTTTGATTAGGGTTCTATAGGTGCCCGAGCTAGGGTTAGGGTTAGAGTTTGGACAAAAAGAAATGTTTTCTGATGCACTTGCTGTGCTTTAGGAAGCATTTGAAATTCAGAAAAAGCGTTGGTTTGTTGATTACTTGAGAAAAAATTTTGGCCCCCTTTTTCGGTTTTTGCTTAGCCTCATGCTTGTTGCTCACAAATGGTCAAAATTGAAGATTTCAAAACACACGTTCTACATGCTCACCTTTCTTGTTTCTTGCATTTAAATCAAAATTAAATGATACTTGTAGCAAAACGTTAGTGGCATTTGTCATGCTAAGCCTTCAATAACACTAATCGTGATTTTGTTATATGCCGTTTGCGCAGCAGGTGACATGAAAGAAATACTGGAAATGTAAACCAAATTCAGTGCAGATACACAGGAAATACTATAAAGCATTACCTGAAATGTTTCTGATTCATTTGGAGTCATTTGGGTACCTTTTTGATCACGTTTCTTGAAGGCAATGGTTTTGATGGGGGTTCTATAAGTGCCCGAGCTAGGGTTAGGGTTAGGGTTTGGACAAAAAGAAAAGTTTTCTGATGCACTTGCTGTGCTTTAGGAAGCATTTGAAATTCAGAAAAAGCGTTGGTTTGTTGATTCCTTGAGAAAAAATTTTGGCCCTCTTTTTCGATTTCTGCTAAGCCTATGCTTGTTGCTCACAAATGGTCAAAATTGAAGATTTTAAAACACACATTCTACATGCTCAGCCCTCTTGATTCTTGCTAAATGCAAACAAATATTTGTATTTATTAAAATACTAAATATTAATCCAAATAAAATGATTTTTGTAGCAAAAGTTTAGCGGCTTTTCTGTTGCTAAGCCGTAAATTAACACAAATAGTGATTTTATTATATGCCCTTTGTGCAGAAGGTGACAAAGAAGAAATACTGGAAATGTAAACCAAATTCAGACCAGATACACAGGAAGTTCTTAAAAGCATTGCTTGACTCCAAACGAATCAGAAACGTTTCATTTGGGTAACTTTTTGAGCACACTTCTTCGAGGCAATGATTTTGATTAGGGTTCTATAGGTGCCCGAGCTAGGGTTAGGGTTAGAGTTTGGACAAAAAGAAATGTTTTCTGATGCACTTGCTGTGCTTTAGGAAGCATTTGAAATTCAGAAAAAGCGTTGGTTTGTTGATTCCTTGAGAAAAAATTTTGGCCCCCTTTTTCGGTTTTTGCTTAGCCTCATGCTTGTTGCTCACAAATGGTCAAAATTGAAGATTTCAAAACACACGTTCTACATGCTCACCTTTCTTGTTTCTTGCATTTAAATCCAAATTAAATGATACTTGTAGCAAAACGTTAGTGGCATTTGTCATGCTAAGCCTTCAATAACACTAATCGTGATTTTGTTATATGCCGTTTGCGCAGCAGGTGACATGAAAGAAATACTGGAAATGTAAACCAAATTCAGTGCAGATACACAGGAAATACTATAAAGCATTACCTGAAATGTTTCTGATTCATTTGGAGTCATTTGGGTACCTTTTTGATCACGTTTCTTGAAGGCAATGGTTTTGATGGGGGTTCTATAAGTGCCCGAGCTAGGGTTAGGGTTAGGGTTTGGACAAAAAGAAAAGTTTTCTGATGCACTTGCTGTGCTTTAGGAAGCATTTGAAATTCAGAAAAAGCGTTGGTTTGTTGATTCCTTGAAAAAAAATTTTGGCCCTCTTTTTCGATTTCTGCTAAGCCTATGCTTGTTGCTCACAAATGGTCAAAATTGAAGATTTTAAAACATACATTCTACATGCTCAGCCCTCTTGATTCTTGCTAAATGCAAACAAATATTTTTATTTATTAAAATACTAAATATTAATCCAAATAAAATGATTTTTGTAGCAAAAGTTTAGCGGCTTTTCTGTTGCTAAGCCGTAAATTAACACAAATCATGATTTTATTATATGCCCTTTGTGCAGAAGGTGACAAAGAAGAAATACTGGAAATGTAAACCAAATTCAGACCAGATACACAGGAAGTTCTTAAAAGCATTGCTTGACTCCAAACGAATCAGAAACGTTTCATTTGGGTAACTTTTTGAGCACACTTCTTCGAGGCAATGATTTTGATTAGGGTTCTATAAGTGCCCGAGCTAGGGTTAGGGTTAGAGTTTGGACAAAAAGAAATGTTTTCTGATGCACTTGCTGTGCTTTAGGAAGCATTTGAAATTCAGAAAAAGCGTTGGTTTGTTGATTCCTTGAGAAAAAATTTTGGCCCCCTTTTTCGGTTTTTGCTTAGCCTCATGCTTGTTGCTCACAAATGGTCAAAATTGAAGATTTCAAAACACACGTTCTACATGCTCACCTTTCTTGTTTCTTGCATTTAAATCCAAATTAAATGATACTTGTAGCAAAACGTTAGTGGCATTTGTCATGCTAAGCCTTCAATAACACTAATCGTGATTTTGTTATATGCCGTTTGCGCAGCAGGTGACATGAAAGAAATACTGGAAATGTAAACCAAATTCAGTGCAGATACACAGGAAATACTATAAAGCATTACCTGAAATGTTTCTGATTCATTTGGAGTCATTTGGGTACCTTTTTGATCACGTTTCTTGAAGGCAATGGTTTTGATGGGGGTTCTATAAGTGCCCGAGCTAGGGTTAGGGTTAGGGTTTGGACAAAAAGAAAAGTTTTCTGATGCACTTGCTGTGCTTTAGGAAGCATTTGAAATTCAGAAAAAGCGTTGGTTTGTTGATTCCTTGAGAAAAAATTTTGGCCCTCTTTTTCGATTTCTGCTAAGCCTATGCTTGTTGCTCACAAATGGTCAAAATTGAAGATTTTAAAACACACATTCTACATGCTCAGCCCTCTTGATTCTTGCTAAATGCAAACAAATATTTGTATTTATTAAAATACTAAATATTAATCCAAATAAAATGATTTTTGTAGCAAAAGTTTAGCGGCTTTTCTGTTGCTAAGCCGTAAATTAACACAAATCGTGATTTTATTATATGCCCTTTGTGCAGAAGGTGACAAAGAAGAAATACTGGAAATGTAAACCAAATTCAGACCGGATACACAGGAAGTTCTTAAAAGCATTGCTTGACTCCAAACGAATCAGAAACGTTTCATTTGGATAACTTTTTGAGCACATTTCTTCGAGGCAATGATTTTGATTAGGGTTCTATAGGTGCCCGAGCTAGGGTTAGGGTTAGAGTTTGGACAAAAAGAAATGTTTTCTGATGCACTTGCTGTGCTTTAGGAAGCATTTGAAATTCAGAAAAAGCGTTGGTTTGTTGATTACTTGAGAAAAAATTTTGGCCCCCTTTTTCGGTTTTTGCTTAGCCTCATGCTTGTTGCTCACAAATGGTCAAAATTGAAGATTTCAAAACACACGTTCTACATGCTCACCTTTCTTGTTTCTTGCATTTAAATCCAAATTAAATGATACTTGTAGGAAAACGTTAGTGGCATTTGTCATGCTAAGCCTTCAATAACACTAATCGTGATTTTGTTATATGCCGTTTGCGCAGCAGGTGACATGAAAGAAATACTGGAAATGTAAACCAAATTCAGTGCAGATACACAGGAAATACTATAAAGCATTACCTGAAATGTTTCTGATTCATTTGGAGTCATTTGGGTACCTTTTTGATCACGTTTCTTGAAGGCAATGGTTTTGATGGGGGTTCTATAAGTGCCCGAGCTAGGGTTAGGGTTAGGGTTTGGACAAAAAGAAAAGTTTTCTGATGCACTTGCTGTGCTTTAGGAAGCATTTGAAATTCAGAAAAAGCGTTGGTTTGTTGATTCCTTGAGAAAAAATTTTGGCCCTCTTTTTCGATTTCTGCTAAGCCTATGCTTGTTGCTCACAAATGGTCAAAATTGAAGATTTTAAAACACACATTCTACATGCTCAGCCCTCTTGATTCTTGCTAAATGCAAACAAATATTTGTATTTATTAAAATACTAAATATTAATCCAAATAAAATGATTATTGTAGCAAAAGTTTAGCGGCTTTTCTGTTGCTAAGCCGTAAATTAACACAAATCGTGATTTTATTATATGCCCTTTGTGCAGAAGGTGACAAAAAAGCAATACTGGAAATGTAAACCAAATTCAGAGCAGATACACAGGAAGTTCTTAAAAGCATTGCTTGACTCCAAACGAATCAGAAACGTTTCATTTGGGTAACTTTCTGAGCACATTTGTTCGAGGCAATGATTTTGATTAGGGTTCTATAGGTGCCCGAGCTAGGGTTAGAGTTAGAGTTTGGACAAAAAGAAATGTTTTCTGATGCACTTGCTGTGCTTTAGGAAGCATTTGAAATTCAGAAAAAGCGTTGGTTTGTTGATTCCTTGAGAAAAAATTTTGGCCCCCTTTTCCGGTTTTTGCTTAGCCTCATGCTTGTTGCTCACAAATGATCAAAATTGAAGATTTTAAAACACACATTCTACATGCTCAGCCCTCTGGATTCTTGCTAAATGCAGACAAATATTTGTATTTATTAAAATTCTAAATATTAATCCAAATAAAATTATATTTGTAGCAAAAGTTTAGCGGCTTTTCTGTTGCTAAGCCGTAAATTAACACAAATCGTGATTTTATTATATGCCCTTTGTGCAGAAGGTGACAAAGAAGAAATACTGGAAATGTAAACCAAATTCAGACCGGATACACAGGAAGTTCTTAAAAGCATTGCTTGACTCCAAACGAATCAGAAACGTTTCATTTGGATAACTTTTTGAGCACATTTCTTCGAGGCAATGATTTTGATTAGGGTTCTATAGGTGCCCGAGCTAGGGTTAGGGTTAGAGTTTGGACAAAAAGAAATGTTTTCTGATGCACTTGCTGTGCTTTAGGAAGCATTTGAAATTCAGAAAAAGCGTTGGTTTGTTGATTACTTGAGAAAAAATTTTGGCCCCCTTTTTCGGTTTTTGCTTAGCCTCATGCTTGTTGCTCACAAATGGTCAAAATTGAAGATTTCAAAACACACGTTCTACATGCTCACCTTTCTTGTTTCTTGCATTTAAATCAAAATTAAATGATACTTGTAGCAAAACGTTAGTGGCATTTGTCATGCTAAGCCTTCAATAACACTAATCGTGATTTTGTTATATGCCGTTTGCGCAGCAGGTGACATGAAAGAAATACTGGAAATGTAAACCAAATTCAGTGCAGATACACAGGAAATACTATAAAGCATTACCTGAAATGTTTCTGATTCATTTGGAGTCATTTGGGTACCTTTTTGATCACGTTTCTTGAAGGCAATGGTTTTGATGGGGGTTCTATAAGTGCCCGAGCTAGGGTTAGGGTTAGGGTTTGGACAAAAAGAAAAGTTTTCTGATGCACTTGCTGTGCTTTAGGAAGCATTTGAAATTCAGAAAAAGCGTTGGTTTGTTGATTCCTTGAGAAAAAATTTTGGCCCTCTTTTTCGATTTCTGCTAAGCCTATGCTTGTTGCTCACAAATGGTCAAAATTGAAGATTTTAAAACACACATTCTACATGCTCAGCCCTCTTGATTCTTGCTAAATGCAAACAAATATTTGTATTTATTAAAATACTAAATATTAATCCAAATAAAATGATTTTTGTAGCAAAAGTTTAGCGGCTTTTCTGTTGCTAAGCCGTAAATTAACACAAATAGTGATTTTATTATATGCCCTTTGTGCAGAAGGTGACAAAGAAGAAATACTGGAAATGTAAACCAAATTCAGACCAGATACACAGGAAGTTCTTAAAAGCATTGCTTGACTCCAAACGAATCAGAAACGTTTCATTTGGGTAACTTTTTGAGCACACTTCTTCGAGGCAATGATTTTGATTAGGGTTCTATAGGTGCCCGAGCTAGGGTTAGGGTTAGAGTTTGGACAAAAAGAAATGTTTTCTGATGCACTTGCTGTGCTTTAGGAAGCATTTGAAATTCAGAAAAAGCGTTGGTTTGTTGATTCCTTGAGAAAAAATTTTGGCCCCCTTTTTCGGTTTTTGCTTAGCCTCATGCTTGTTGCTCACAAATGGTCAAAATTGAAGATTTCAAAACACACGTTCTACATGCTCACCTTTCTTGTTTCTTGCATTTAAATCCAAATTAAATGATACTTGTAGCAAAACGTTAGTGGCATTTGTCATGCTAAGCCTTCAATAACACTAATCGTGATTTTGTTATATGCCGTTTGCGCAGCAGGTGACATGAAAGAAATACTGGAAATGTAAACCAAATTCAGTGCAGATACACAGGAAATACTATAAAGCATTACCTGAAATGTTTCTGATTCATTTGGAGTCATTTGGGTACCTTTTTGATCACGTTTCTTGAAGGCAATGGTTTTGATGGGGGTTCTATAAGTGCCCGAGCTAGGGTTAGGGTTAGGGTTTGGACAAAAAGAAAAGTTTTCTGATGCACTTGCTGTGCTTTAGGAAGCATTTGAAATTCAGAAAAAGCGTTGGTTTGTTGATTCCTTGAAAAAAAATTTTGGCCCTCTTTTTCGATTTCTGCTAAGCCTATGCTTGTTGCTCACAAATGGTCAAAATTGAAGATTTTAAAACATACATTCTACATGCTCAGCCCTCTTGATTCTTGCTAAATGCAAACAAATATTTTTATTTATTAAAATACTAAATATTAATCCAAATAAAATGATTTTTGTAGCAAAAGTTTAGCGGCTTTTCTGTTGCTAAGCCGTAAATTAACACAAATCATGATTTTATTATATGCCCTTTGTGCAGAAGGTGACAAAGAAGAAATACTGGAAATGTAAACCAAATTCAGACCGGATACACAGGAAGTTCTTAAAAGCATTGCTTGACTCCAAACGAATCAGAAACGTTTCATTTGGATAACTTTTTGAGCACATTTCTTCGAGGCAATGATTTTGATTAGGGTTCTATAGGTGCCCGAGCTAGGGTTAGGGTTAGAGTTTGGACAAAAAGAAATGTTTTCTGATGCACTTGCTGTGCTTTAGGAAGCATTTGAAATTCAGAAAAAGCGTTGGTTTGTTGATTACTTGAGAAAAAATTTTGGCCCCCTTTTTCGGTTTTTGCTTAGCCTCATGCTTGTTGCTCACAAATGGTCAAAATTGAAGATTTCAAAACACACGTTCTACATGCTCACCTTTCTTGTTTCTTGCATTTAAATCAAAATTAAATGATACTTGTAGCAAAACGTTAGTGGCATTTGTCATGCTAAGCCTTCAATAACACTAATCGTGATTTTGTTATATGCCGTTTGCGCAGCAGGTGACATGAAAGAAATACTGGAAATGTAAACCAAATTCAGTGCAGATACACAGGAAATACTATAAAGCATTACCTGAAATGTTTCTGATTCATTTGGAGTCATTTGGGTACCTTTTTGATCACGTTTCTTGAAGGCAATGGTTTTGATGGGGGTTCTATAAGTGCCCGAGCTAGGGTTAGGGTTAGGGTTTGGACAAAAAGAAAAGTTTTCTGATGCACTTGCTGTGCTTTAGGAAGCATTTGAAATTCAGAAAAAGCGTTGGTTTGTTGATTCCTTGAGAAAAAATTTTGGCCCTCTTTTTCGATTTCTGCTAAGCCTATGCTTGTTGCTCACAAATGGTCAAAATTGAAGATTTTAAAACACACATTCTACATGCTCAGCCCTCTTGATTCTTGCTAAATGCAAACAAATATTTGTATTTATTAAAATACTAAATATTAATCCAAATAAAATGATTATTGTAGCAAAAGTTTAGCGGCTTTTCTGTTGCTAAGCCGTAAATTAACACAAATCGTGATTTTATTATATGCCCTTTGTGCAGAAGGTGACAAAAAAGCAATACTGGAAATGTAAACCAAATTCAGACCAGATACACAGGAAGTTCTTAAAAGCATTGCTTGACTCCAAACGAATCAGAAACGTTTCATTTGGGTAACTTTCTGAGCACATTTGTTCGAGGCAATGATTTTGATTAGAGTTCTATAGGTGCCCGAGCTAGGGTTAGGGTTAGAGTTTGGACAAAAAGAAATGTTTTCTGATGCACTTGCTGTGCTTTAGGAAGCATTTGAAATTCAGAAAAAGCGTTGGTTTGTTGATTCCTTGAGAAAAAATTTTGGCCCCCTTTTTCGGTTTTTGCTTAGCCTCATGCTTGTTGCTCACAAATGATCAAAATTGAAGATTTTAAAACACACATTCTACATGCTCAGCCCTCTGGATTCTTGCTAAATGCAGACAAATATTTGTATTTATTAAAATTCTAAATATTAATCCAAATAAAATTATATTTGTAGCAAAAGTTTAGCGGCTTTTCTGTTGCTAAGCCGTAAATTAACACAAATCGTGATTTTATTATATGCCCTTTGTGCAGAAGGTGACAAAGAAGAAATACTGGAAATGTAAACCAAATTCAGACCGGATACACAGGAAGTTCTTAAAAGCATTGCTTGACTCCAAACGAATCAGAAACGTTTCATTTGGGTAACTTTTTGAGCACACTTCTTCGAGGCAATGATTTTGATTAGGGTTCTATAGGTGCCCGAGCTAGGGTTAGGGTTAGAGTTTGGACAAAAAGAAATGTTTTCTGATGCACTTGCTGTGCTTTAGGAAGCATTTGAAATTCAGAAAAAGCATTGGTTTGTTGATTCCTTGAGAAAAAATTTTGGCCCCCTTTTTCGGTTTTTGCTTAGCCTCATGCTTGTTGCTCACAAATGGTCAAAATTGAAGATTTCAAAACACACGTTCTACATGCTCAGCTTTCTTGTTTCTTGCATTTAAATCCAAATAAAATGATACTTGTAGCAAAACGTTAGTGGCATTTGTCATGCTAAGCCTTCAATAACACTAATCGTGATTTTGTTATATGCCGTTTGCGCAGCAGGTGACATGCAAGAAATACTGGAAATGTAAACCAAATTCAGTGCAGATACACAGGAAATACTATAAAGCATTACCTGAAATGTTTCTGATTCATTTGGAGTCATTTGGGTACCTTTTGATCACGTTTCTTGAAGGCAATGGTTTTGATGGGGGTTCTATAAGTGCCCGAGCTAGGGTTAGGGTTAGGGTTTGGACAAAAAGAAAAGTTTTCTGATGCACTTGCTGTGCTTTAGGAAGCATTTGAAATTCAGAAAAAGCGTTGGTTTGTTGATTCCTTGAGAAAAAATTTTGGCCCTCTTTTTCGATTTCTGCTAAGCCTATGCTTGTTGCTCACAAATGGTCAAAATTGAAGATTTTAAAACACACATTCTACATGCTCAGCCCTCTTGATTCTTGCTAAATGCAAACAAATATTTGTATTTATTAAAATACTAAATATTAATCCAAATAAAATGATTTTGTAGCAAAAGTTTAGCGGCTTTTCTGTTGCTAAGCCGTAAATTAACACAAATAGTGATTTTATTATATGCCCTTTGTGCAGAAGGTGACAAAGAAGAAATACTGGAAATGTAAACCAAATTCAGACCAGATACACAGGAAGTTCTTAAAAGCATTGCTTGACTCCAAACGAATCAGAAACGTTTCATTTGGGTAACTTTTTGAGCACATTTCCTCGAGGCAATGATTTTGATTAGGGTTCTATAGGTGCCCGAGCTAGGGTTAGGGTTAGAGTTTGGACAAAAAGAAATGTTTTCTGATGCACTTGCTGTGCTTTAGGAAGCATTTGAAATTCAGAAAAAGCGTTGGTTTGTTGATTCCTTGAGAAAAAATTTTGGCCCCCTTTTTCGGTTTTTGCTTAGCCTCATGCTTGTTGCTCAGAAATGGTCAAAATTGAAGATTTCAAAACACACGTTCTACATGCTCACCTTTCTTGTTTCTTGCATTTAAATCCAAATTAAATGATACTTGTAGCAAAACGTTAGTGGCATTTGTCATGCTAAGCCTTCAATAACACTAATCGTGATTTTGTTATATGCCGTTTGCGCAGCAGGTGACATGAAAGAAATACTGGAAATGTAAAACAAATTCAGTGCAGATACACAGGAAATACTATAAAGCATTACCTGAAATGTTTCTGATTCATTTGGAGTCATTTGGGTACCTTTTTGATCACGTTTCTTGAAGGCAATGGTTTTGATGGGGGTTCTATAAGTGCCCGAGCTAGGGTTAGGGTTAGGGTTTGGACAAAAAGAAAAGTTTTCTGATGCACTTGCTGTGCTTTAGGAAGCATTTGAAATTCAGAAAAAGCGTTGGTTTGTTGATTCCTTGAGAAAAAATTTTGGCCCTCTTTTTCGATTTCTGCTAAGCCTATGCTTGTTGCTCACAAATGGTCAAAATTGAAGATTTTAAAACACACATTCTACATGCTAAGCCCTCTTGATTCTTGCTAAATGCAAACAAATATTTGTATTTATTAAAATACTAAATATTAATCCAAATAAAATGATTTTTGTAGCAAAAGTTTAGCGGCTTTTCTGTTGCTAAGCCGTAAATTAACACAAATCGTGATTTTATTATATGCCCTTTGTGCAGAAGGTGACAAAGAAGAAATACTGGAAATGTAAACCAAATTCAGAGCAGATACACAGGAAGTTCTTAAAAGCACTGCTTGACTCCAGACGAATCAGAAACGTTTCATTTGGGTAACTTTTTGAGCACACTTCTTCGAGGCAATGATTTTGATTAGGGTTCTATAGGTGCCCGAGCTAGGGTTAGGGTTAGAGTTTGGACAAAAAGAAATGTTTTCTGATGCACTTGCTGTGCTTTAGGAAGCATTTGAAATTCAGAAAAAGCGTTGGTTTGTTGATTCCTTGAGAAAAAATTTTGGCCCCCTTTTTCGGTTTTTGCTTAGCCTCATGCTTGTTGCTCACAAATGGTCAAAATTGAAGATTTCAAAACACACGTTCTACATGCTCAGCTTTCTTGTTTCTTGCATTTAAATCCAAATAAAATGATACTTGTAGCAAAACGTTAGTGGCATTTGTCATGCTAAGCCTTCAATAACACTAATCGTGATTTTGTTATATGCCGTTTGCGCAGCAGGTGACATGAAAGAAATACTGGAAATGTAAACCAAATTCAGTGCAGATACACAGGAAATACTGTAAAGCATTACCTGAAATGTTTCTGATTCATTTGGAGTCATTTGGGTACCTTTTTGATCACGTTTCTTGAAGGCAATGGTTTTGATGGGGGTTCTATAAGTGCCCGAGCTAGGGTTAGGGTTAGGGTTTGGACAAAAAGAAAAGTTTTCTGATGCACTTGCTGTGCTTTAGGAAGCATTTGAAATTCAGAAAAAGCGTTGGTTTGTTGATTCCTTGAGAAAAAATTTTGGCCCTCTTTTTCGATTTCTGCTAAGCCTATGCTTGTTGCTCACAAATGGTCAAAATTGAAGATTTTAAAACACACATTCTACATGCTCAGCCCTCTTGATTCTTGCTAAATGCAAACAAATATTTGTATTTATTAAAATACTAAATATTAATCCAAATAAAATGATTTTTGTAGCAAAAGTTTAGCGGCTTTTCTGTTGCTAAGCCGTAAATTAACACAAATCGTGATTTTATTATATGCCCTTTGTGCAGAAGGTGACAAAGAAGAAATACTGGAAATGTAAACCAAATTCAGAGCAGATACACAGGAAGTTCTTAAAAGCATTGCTTGACTCCAAACGAATCAGAAACGTTTCATTTGGGTAACATTTTGAGCACATTTCTTCAAGGCAATGATTTTGATTAGGGTTCTATAGGTGCCCGAGCTAGGGTTAGGGTTAGAGTTTGGACAAAAAGAAATGTTTTCTGATGCACTTGCTGTGCTTTAGGAAGCATTTGAAATTCAGAAAAAGCGTTGGTTTGTTGATTCCTTGAGAAAAAATTTTGGCCCCCTTTTTCGGTTTTTGCTTAGCCTCATGCTTGTTGCTCACAAATGGTCAAAATTGAAGATTTCAAAACACACGTTCTACATGCTCACCTTTCTTGTTTCTTGCATTTAAATCCAAATTAAATGATACTTGTAGCAAAACGTTAGTGGCATTTGTCATGCTAAGCCTTCAATAACACTAATCGTGATTTTGTTATATGCCGTTTGCGCAGCAGGTGACATGAAAGAAATACTGGAAATGTAAACCAAATTCAGTGCAGATACACAGGAAATACTATAAAGCATTACCTGAAATGTTTCTGATTCATTTGGAGTCATTTGGGTACCTTTTTGATCACGTTTCTTGAAGGCAATGGTTTTGATGGGGGTTCTATAAGTGCCTGAGCTAGGGTTAGGGTTAGGGTTTGGACAAAAAGAAAAGTTTTCTGATGCACTTGCTGTGCTTTAGGAAGCATTTGAAATTCAGAAAAAGCGTTGGTTTGTTGATTCCTTGAGAAAAAATTTTGGCCCTCTTTTTCGATTTCTGCTAAGCCTATGCTTGTTGCTCACAAATGGTCAAAATTGAAGATTTTAAAACACACATTCTACATGCTAAGCCCTCTTGATTCTTGCTAAATGCAAACAAATATTTGTATTTATTAAAATACTAAATATTAATCCAAATAAAATGATTTTTGTAGCAAAAGTTTAGCGGCTTTTCTGTTGCTAAGCCGTAAATTAACACAAATCGTGATTTTATTATATGCCCTTTGTGCAGAAGGTGACAAAGAAGAAATACTGGAAATGTAAACCAAATTCAGAGCAGATACACAGGAAGTTCTTAAAAGCACTGCTTGACTCCAGACGAATCAGAAACGTTTCATTTGGGTAACTTTTTGAGCACACTTCTTCGAGGCAATGATTTTGATTAGGGTTCTATAGGTGCCCGAGCTAGGGTTAGGGTTAGAGTTTGGACAAAAAGAAATGTTTTCTGATGCACTTGCTGTGCTTTAGGAAGCATTTGAAATTCAGAAAAAGCGTTGGTTTGTTGATTCCTTGAGAAAAAATTTTGGCCCCCTTTTTCGGTTTTTGCTTAGCCTCATGCTTGTTGCTCACAAATGGTCAAAATTGAAGATTTCAAAACACACGTTCTACATGCTCAGCTTTCTTGTTTCTTGCATTTAAATCCAAATAAAATGATACTTGTAGCAAAACGTTAGTGGCATTTGTCATGCTAAGCCTTCAATAACACTAATCGTGATTTTGTTATATGCCGTTTGCGCAGCAGGTGACATGAAAGAAATACTGGAAATGTAAACCAAATTCAGTGCAGATACACAGGAAATACTGTAAAGCATTACCTGAAATGTTTCTGATTCATTTGGAGTCATTTGGGTACCTTTTTGATCACGTTTCTTGAAGGCAATGGTTTTGATGGGGGTTCTATAAGTGCCCGAGCTAGGGTTAGGGTTAGGGTTTGGACAAAAAGAAAAGTTTTCTGATGCACTTGCTGTGCTTTAGGAAGCATTTGAAATTCAGAAAAAGCGTTGGTTTGTTGATTCCTTGAGAAAAAATTTTGGCCCTCTTTTTCGATTTCTGCTAAGCCTATGCTTGTTGCTCACAAATGGTCAAAATTGAAGATTTTAAAACACACATTCTACATGCTCAGCCCTCTTGATTCTTGCTAAATGCAAACAAATATTTGTATTTATTAAAATACTAAATATTAATCCAAATAAAATGATTTTTGTAGCAAAAGTTTAGCGGCTTTTCTGTTGCTAAGCCGTAAATTAACACAAATCGTGATTTTATTATATGCCCTTTGTGCAGAAGGTGACAAAGAAGAAATACTGGAAATGTAAACCAAATTCAGAGCAGATACACAGGAAGTTCTTAAAAGCATTGCTTGACTCCAAACGAATCAGAAACGTTTCATTTGGGTAACATTTTGAGCACATTTCTTCAAGGCAATGATTTTGATTAGGGTTCTATAGGTGCCCGAGCTAGGGTTAGGGTTAGAGTTTGGACAAAAAGAAATGTTTTCTGATGCACTTGCTGTGCTTTAGGAAGCATTTGAAATTCAGAAAAAGCGTTGGTTTGTTGATTCCTTGAGAAAAAATTTTGGCCCCCTTTTTCGGTTTTTGCTTAGCCTCATGCTTGTTGCTCACAAATGGTCAAAATTGAAGATTTCAAAACACACGTTCTACATGCTCACCTTTCTTGTTTCTTGCATTTAAATCCAAATTAAATGATACTTGTAGCAAAACGTTAGTGGCATTTGTCATGCTAAGCCTTCAATAACACTAATCGTGATTTTGTTATATGCCGTTTGCGCAGCAGGTGACATGAAAGAAATACTGGAAATGTAAACCAAATTCAGTGCAGATACACAGGAAATACTATAAAGCATTACCTGAAATGTTTCTGATTCATTTGGAGTCATTTGGGTACCTTTTTGATCACGTTTCTTGAAGGCAATGGTTTTGATGGGGGTTCTATAAGTGCCTGAGCTAGGGTTAGGGTTAGGGTTTGGACAAAAAGAAAAGTTTTCTGATGCACTTGCTGTGCTTTAGGAAGCATTTGAAATTCAGAAAAAGCGTTGGTTTGTTGATTCCTTGAGAAAAAATTTTGGCCCTCTTTTTCGATTTCTGCTAAGCCTATGCTTGTTGCTCACAAATGGTCAAAATTGAAGATTTTAAAACACACATTCTACATGCTCAGCCCTCTTGATTCTTGCTAAATGCAAACAAATATTTGTATTTATTAAAATACTAAATATTAATCCAAATAAAATGATTTTTGTAGCAAAAGTTTAGCGGCTTTTCTGTTGCTAAGCCGTAAATTAACACAAATAGTGATTTTATTATATGCCCTTTGTGCAGAAGGTGACAAAGAAGAAATACTGGAAATGTAAACCAAATTCAGACCAGATACACAGGAAGTTCTTAAAAGCATTGCTTGACTCCAAACGAATCAGAAACGTTTCATTTGGGTAACTTTTTGAGCACATTTCCTCGAGGCAATGATTTTGATTAGGGTTCTATAGGTGCCCGAGCTAGGGTTAGGGTTAGAGTTTGGACAAAAAGAAATGTTTTCTGATGCACTTGCTGTGCTTTAGGAAGCATTTGAAATTCAGAAAAAGCGTTGGTTTGTTGATTCCTTGAGAAAAAATTTTGGCCCCCTTTTTCGGTTTTTGCTTAGCCTCATGCTTGTTGCTCACAAATGGTCAAAATTGAAGATTTCAAAACACACGTTCTACATGCTCACCTTTCTTGTTTCTTGCATTTAAATCCAAATAAAATGATTTTTGTAGCAAAAGTTTAGCGGCTTTTCTGTTGCTAAGCCGTAAATTAACACAAATCGTGATTTTATTATATGCCCTTTGTGCAGAAGGTGACAAAGAAGAAATACTGGAAATGTAAACCAAATTCAGTGCAGATACACAGGAAATACTATAAAGCATTACCTGAAATGTTTCTGATTCATTTGGAGTCATTTGGGTACCTTTTTGATCACGTTTCTTGAAGGCAATGGTTTTGATGGGGGTTCTATAAGTGCCCGAGCTAGGGTTAGGGTTAGGGTTTGGACAAAAAGAAAAGTTTTCTGATGCACTTGCTGTGCTTTAGGAAGCATTTGAAATTCAGAAAAAGCGTTGGTTTGTTGATTCCTTGAAAAAAAATTTTGGCCCTCTTTTTCGATTTCTGCTAAGCCTATGCTTGTTGCTCACAAATGGTCAAAATTGAAGATTTTAGAACATACATTCTACATGCTCAGCCCTCTTGATTCTTGCTAAATGCAAACAAATATTTTTATTTATTAAAATACTAAATATTAATCCAAATAAAATGATTTTTGTAGCAAAAGTTTAGCGGCTTTTCTGTTGCTAAGCCGTAAATTAACACAAATCATGATTTTATTATATGCCCTTTGTGCAGAAGGTGACAAAGAAGAAATACTGGAAATGTAAACCAAATTCAGACCAGATACACAGGAAGTTCTTAAAAGCATTGCTTGACTCCAAACGAATCAGAAACGTTTCATTTGGGTAACTTTTTGAGCACACTTCTTCGAGGCAATGATTTTGATTAGGGTTCTATAGGTGCCCGAGCTAGGGTTAGGGTTAGAGTTTGGACAAAAAGAAATGTTTTCTGATGCACTTGCTGTGCTTTAGGAAGCATTTGAAATTCAGAAAAAGCGTTGGTTTGTTGATTCCTTGAGAAAAAATTTTGGCCCCCTTTTTCGGTTTTTGCTTAGCCTCATGCTTGTTGCTCACAAATGGTCAAAATTGAAGATTTCAAAACACACGTTCTACATGCTCAGCTTTCTTGTTTCTTGCATTTAAATCCAAATAAAATGATACTTGTAGCAAAACGTTAGTGGCATTTGTCATGCTAAGCCTTCAATAACACTAATCGTGATTTTGTTATATGCCGTTTGCGCAGCAGGTGACATGAAAGAAATACTGGAAATGTAAACCAAATTCAGTGCACATACACAGGAAATACTATAAAGCATTACCTGAAATGTTTCTGATTCATTTGGAGTCATTTGGGTACCTTTTTGATCACGTTTCTTGAAGGCAATGGTTTTGATGGGGGTTCTATAAGTGCCCGAGCTAGGGTTAGGGTTAGGGTTTGGACAAAAAGAAAAGTTTTCTGATGCACTTGCTGTGCTTTAGGAAGCATTTGAAATTCAGAAAAAGCGTTGGTTTGTTGATTCCTTGAGAAAAAATTTTGGCCCTCTTTTTCGATTTCTGCTAAGCCTATGCTTGTTGCTCACAAATGGTCAAAATTGAAGATTTTAAAACACACATTCTACATGCTCAGCCCTCTTGATTCTTGCTAAATGCAAACAAATATTTGTATTTATTAAAATACTAAATATTAATCCAAATAAAATGATTTTTGTAGCAAAAGTTTAGCGGCTTTTCTGTTGCTAAGCCGTAAATTAACACAAATCGTGATTTTATTATATGCCCTTTGTGCAGAAGGTGACAAAGAAGAAATACTGGAAATGTAAACCAAATTCAGAGCAGATACACAGGAAGTTCTTAAAAGCATTGCTTGACTCCAAACGAATCAGAAACGTTTCATTTGGGTAACATTTTGAGCACATTTCTTCGAGGCAATGATTTTGATTAGGGTTCTATAGGTGCCCGAGCTAGGGTTAGGGTTAGAGTTTGGACAAAAAGAAATGTTTTCTGATGCACTTGCTGTGCTTTAGGAAGCATTTGAAATTCAGAAAAAGCGTTGGTTTGTTGATTCCTTGAGAAAAAATTTTGGCCCCCTTTTTCGGTTTTTGCTTAGCCTCATGCTTGTTGCTCAGAAATGGTCAAAATTGAAGATTTCAAAACACACGTTCTACATGCTCACCTTTCTTGTTTCTTGCATTTAAATCCAAATAAAATGATACTTGTAGCAAAACGTTAGTGGCATTTGTCATGCTAAGCCTTCAATAACACTAATCGTGATTTTGTTATATGCCGTTTGCGCAGCAGGTGACATGAAAGAAATACTGGAAATGTAAACCAAATTCAGTGCAGATACACAGGAAATACTATAAAGCATTACCTGAAATGTTTCTGATTCATTTGGAGTCATTTGGGTACCTTTTTGATCACGTTTCTTGAAGGCAATGGTTTTGATGGGGGTTCTATAAGTGCCCGAGCTAGGGTTAGGGTTAGGGTTTGGACAAAAAGAAAAGTTTTCTGATGCACTTGCTGTGCTTTAGGAAGCATTTGAAATTCAGAAAAAGCGTTGGTTTGTTGATTCCTTGAGAAAAAATTTTGGCCCTCTTTTTCGATTTCTGCTAAGCCTATGCTTGTTGCTCACAAATGGTCAAAATTGAAGATTTTAAAACACACATTCTACATGCTAAGCCCTCTTGATTCTTGCTAAATGCAAACAAATATTTGTATTTATTAAAATACTAAATATTAATCCAAATAAAATGATTTTTGTAGCAAAAGTTTAGCGGCTTTTCTGTTGCTAAGCCGTAAATTAACACAAATCGTGATTTTATTATATGCCCTTTGTGCAGAAGGTGACAAAGAAGAAATACTGGAAATGTAAACCAAATTCAGAGCAGATACACAGGAAGTTCTTAAAAGCACTGCTTGACTCCAGACGAATCAGAAACGTTTCATTTGGGTAACTTTTTGAGCACACTTCTTCGAGGCAATGATTTTGATTAGGGTTCTATAGGTGCCCGAGCTAGGGTTAGGGTTAGAGTTTGGACAAAAAGAAATGTTTTCTGATGCACTTGCTGTGCTTTAGGAAGCATTTGAAATTCAGAAAAAGCGTTGGTTTGTTGATTCCTTGAGAAAAAATTTTGGCCCCCTTTTTCGGTTTTTGCTTAGCCTCATGCTTGTTGCTCACAAATGGTCAAAATTGAAGATTTCAAAACACACGTTCTACATGCTCAGCTTTCTTGTTTCTTGCATTTAAATCCAAATAAAATGATACTTGTAGCAAAACGTTAGTGGCATTTGTCATGCTAAGCCTTCAATAACACTAATCGTGATTTTGTTATATGCCGTTTGCGCAGCAGGTGACATGAAAGAAATACTGGAAATGTAAACCAAATTCAGTGCAGATACACAGGAAATACTGTAAAGCATTACCTGAAATGTTTCTGATTCATTTGGAGTCATTTGGGTACCTTTTTGATCACGTTTCTTGAAGGCAATGGTTTTGATGGGGGTTCTATAAGTGCCCGAGCTAGGGTTAGGGTTAGGGTTTGGACAAAAAGAAAAGTTTTCTGATGCACTTGCTGTGCTTTAGGAAGCATTTGAAATTCAGAAAAAGCGTTGGTTTGTTGATTCCTTGAGAAAAAATTTTGGCCCTCTTTTTCGATTTCTGCTAAGCCTATGCTTGTTGCTCACAAATGGTCAAAATTGAAGATTTTAAAACACACATTCTACATGCTCAGCCCTCTTGATTCTTGCTAAATGCAAACAAATATTTGTATTTATTAAAATACTAAATATTAATCCAAATAAAATGATTTTTGTAGCAAAAGTTTAGCGGCTTTTCTGTTGCTAAGCCGTAAATTAACAAAAATCGTGATTTTATTATATGCCCTTTGTGCAGAAGGTGACAAAGAAGAAATACTGGAAATGTAAACCAAATTCAGAGCAGATACACAGGAAGTTCTTAAAAGCATTGCTTGACTCCAAACGAATCAGAAACGTTTCATTTGGGTAACTTTTTGAGCACATTTCTTCGAGGCAATGATTTTGATTAGGGTTCTATAGGTGCCCGAGCTAGGGTTAGGGTTAGAGTTTGGACAAAAAGAAATGTTTTCTGATGCACTTGCTGTGCTTTAGGAAGCATTTGAAATTCAGAAAAAGCGTTGGTTTGTTGATTCCTTGAGAAAAAATTTTGGCCCCCTTTTTCGGTTTTTGCTTAGCCTCATGCTTGTTGCTCACAAATGGTCAAAATTGAAGATTTCAAAACACACGTTCTACATGCTCACCTTTCTTGTTTCTTGCATTTAAATCCAAATTAAATGATACTTGTAGCAAAACGTTAGTGGCATTTGTCATGCTAAGCCTTCAATAACACTAATCGTGATTTTGTTATATGCCGTTTGCGCAGCAGGTGACATGAAAGAAATACTGGAAATGTAAACCAAATTCAGTGCAGATACACAGGAAATACTATAAAGCATTACCTGAAATGTTTCTGATTCATTTGGAGTCATTTGGGTACCTTTTTGATCACGTTTCTTGAAGGCAATGGTTTTGATGGGGGTTCTATAAGTGCCTGAGCTAGGGTTAGGGTTAGGGTTTGGACAAAAAGAAAAGTTTTCTGATGCACTTGCTGTGCTTTAGGAAGCATTTGAAATTCAGAAAAAGCGTTGGTTTGTTGATTCCTTGAGAAAAAATTTTGGCCCTCTTTTTCGATTTCTGCTAAGCCTATGCTTGTTGCTCACAAATGGTCAAAATTGAAGATTTTAAAACACACATTCTACATGCTCAGCCCTCTTGATTCTTGCTAAATGCAAACAAATATTTGTATTTATTAAAATACTAAATATTAATCCAAATAAAATGATTTTTGTAGCAAAAGTTTAGCGGCTTTTCTGTTGCTAAGCCGTAAATTAACACAAATAGTGATTTTATTATATGGCCTTTGTGCAGAAGGTGACAAAGAAGAAATACTGGAAATGTAAACCAAATTCAGACCAGATACACAGGAAGTTCTTAAAAGCATTGCTTGACTCCAAACGAATCAGAAACGTTTCATTTGGGTAACTTTTTGAGCACACTTCTTCGAGGCAATGATTTTGATTAGGGTTCTATAGGTGCCCGAGCTAGGGTTAGGGTTAGAGTTTGGACAAAAAGAAATGTTTTCTGATGCACTTGCTGTGCTTTAGGAAGCATTTGAAATTCAGAAAAAGCGTTGGTTTGTTGATTCCTTGAGAAAAAATTTTGGCCCCCTTTTTCGGTTTTTGCTTAGCCTCATGCTTGTTGCTCACAAATGGTCAAAATTGAAGATTTCAAAACACACGTTCTACATGCTCACCTTTCTTGTTTCTTGCATTTAAATCCAAATAAAATGATTTTTGTAGCAAAAGTTTAGCGGCTTTTCTGTTGCTAAGCCGTAAATTAACACAAATCGTGATTTTATTATATGCCCTTTGTGCAGAAGGTGACAAAGAAGAAATACTGGAAATGTAAACCAAATTCAGTGCAGATACACAGGAAATACTATAAAGCATTACCTGAAATGTTTCTGATTCATTTGGAGTCATTTGGGTACCTTCTTGATCACGTTTCTTGAAGGCAATGGTTTTGATGGGGGTTCTATAAGTGCCCGAGCTAGGGTTAGGGTTAGGGTTTGGACAAAAAGAAAAGTTTTCTGATGCACTTGCTGTGCTTTAGGAAGCATTTGAAATTCAGAAAAAGCGTTGGTTTGTTGATTCCTTGAAAAAAAATTTTGGCCCTCTTTTTCGATTTCTGCTAAGCCTATGCTTGTTGCTCACAAATGGTCAAAATTGAAGATTTTAGAACATACATTCTACATGCTCAGCCCTCTTGATTCTTGCTAAATGCAAACAAATATTTTTATTTATTAAAATACTAAATATTAATCCAAATAAAATGATTTTTGTAGCAAAAGTTTAGCGGCTTTTCTGTTGCTAAGCCGTAAATTAACACAAATCATGATTTTATTATATGCCCTTTGTGCAGAAGGTGACAAAGAAGAAATACTGGAAATGTAAACCAAATTCAGACCAGATACACAGGAAGTTCTTAAAAGCATTGCTTGACTCCAAACGAATCAGAAACGTTTCATTTGGGTAACTTTTTGAGCACACTTCTTCGAGGCAATGATTTTGATTAGGGTTCTATAGGTGCCCGAGCTAGGGTTAGGGTTAGAGTTTGGACAAAAAGAAATGTTTTCTGATGCACTTGCTGTGCTTTAGGAAGCATTTGAAATTCAGAAAAAGCGTTGGTTTGTTGATTCCTTGAGAAAAAATTTTGGCCCCCTTTTTCGGTTTTTGCTTAGCCTCATGCTTGTTGCTCACAAATGGTCAAAATTGAAGATTTCAAAACACACGTTCTACATGCTCAGCTTTCTTGTTTCTTGCATTTAAATCCAAATAAAATGATACTTGTAGCAAAACGTTAGTGGCATTTGTCATGCTAAGCCTTCAATAACACTAATCGTGATTTTGTTATATGCCGTTTGCGCAGCAGGTGACATGAAAGAAATACTGGAAATGTAAACCAAATTCAGTGCAGATACACAGGAAATACTATAAAGCATTACCTGAAATGTTTCTGATTCATTTGGAGTCATTTGGGTACCTTTTTGATCACGTTTCTTGAAGGCAATGGTTTTGATGGGGGTTCTATAAGTGCCCGAGCTAGGGTTAGGGTTAGGGTTTGGACAAAAAGAAAAGTTTTCTGATGCACTTGCTGTGCTTTAGGAAGCATTTGAAATTCAGAAAAAGCGTTGGTTTGTTGATTCCTTGAGAAAAAATTTTGGCCCTCTTTTTCGATTTCTGCTAAGCCTATGCTTGTTGCTCACAAATGGTCAAAATTGAAGATTTTAAAACACACATTCTACATGCTCAGCCCTCTTGATTCTTGCTAAATGCAAACAAATATTTGTATTTATTAAAATACTAAATATTAATCCAAATAAAATGATTTTTGTAGCAAAAGTTTAGCGGCTTTTCTGTTGCTAAGCCGTAAATTAACACAAATCGTGATTTTATTATATGCCCTTTGTGCAGAAGGTGACAAAGAAGAAATACTGGAAATGTAAACCAAATTCAGAGCAGATACACAGGAAGTTCTTAAAAGCATTGCTTGACTCCAAACGAATCAGAAACGTTTCATTTGGGTAACATTTTGAGCACATTTCTTCGAGGCAATGATTTTGATTAGGGTTCTATAGGTGCCCGAGCTAGGGTTAGGGTTAGAGTTTGGACAAAAAGAAATGTTTTCTGATGCACTTGCTGTGCTTTAGGAAGCATTTGAAATTCAGAAAAAGCGTTGGTTTGTTGATTCCTTGAGAAAAAATTTTGGCCCCCTTTTTCGGTTTTTGCTTAGCCTCATGCTTGTTGCTCAGAAATGGTCAAAATTGAAGATTTCAAAACACACGTTCTACATGCTCACCTTTCTTGTTTCTTGCATTTAAATCCAAATTAAATGATACTTGTAGCAAAACGTTAGTGGCATTTGTCATGCTAAGCCTTCAATAACACTAATCGTGATTTTGTTATATGCCGTTTGCGCAGCAGGTGACATGAAAGAAATACTGGAAATGTAAACCAAATTCAGTGCAGATACACAGGAAATACTATAAAGCATTACCTGAAATGTTTCTGATTCATTTGGAGTCATTTGGGTACCTTTTTGATCACGTTTCTTGAAGGCAATGGTTTTGATGGGGGTTCTATAAGTGCCCGAGCTAGGGTTAGGGTTAGGGTTTGGACAAAAAGAAAAGTTTTCTGATGCACTTGCTGTGCTTTAGGAAGCATTTGAAATTCAGAAAAAGCGTTGGTTTGTTGATTCCTTGAGAAAAAATTTTGGCCCTCTTTTTCGATTTCTGCTAAGCCTATGCTTGTTGCTCACAAATGGTCAAAATTGAAGATTTTAAAACACACATTCTACATGCTAAGCCCTCTTGATTCTTGCTAAATGCAAACAAATATTTGTATTTATTAAAATACTAAATATTAATCCAAATAAAATGATTTTTGTAGCAAAAGTTTAGCGGCTTTTCTGTTGCTAAGCCGTAAATTAACACAAATCGTGATTTTATTATATGCCCTTTGTGCAGAAGGTGACAAAGAAGAAATACTGGAAATGTAAACCAAATTCAGAGCAGATACACAGGAAGTTCTTAAAAGCACTGCTTGACTCCAGACGAATCAGAAACGTTTCATTTGGGTAACTTTTTGAGCACACTTCTTCGAGGCAATGATTTTGATTAGGGTTCTATAGGTGCCCGAGCTAGGGTTAGGGTTAGAGTTTGGACAAAAAGAAATGTTTTCTGATGCACTTGCTGTGCTTTAGGAAGCATTTGAAATTCAGAAAAAGCGTTGGTTTGTTGATTCCTTGAGAAAAAATTTTGGCCCCCTTTTTCGGTTTTTGCTTAGCCTCATGCTTGTTGCTCACAAATGGTCAAAATTGAAGATTTCAAAACACACGTTCTACATGCTCAGCTTTCTTGTTTCTTGCATTTAAATCCAAATAAAATGATACTTGTAGCAAAACGTTAGTGGCATTTGTCATGCTAAGCCTTCAATAACACTAATCGTGATTTTGTTATATGCCGTTTGCGCAGCAGGTGACATGAAAGAAATACTGGAAATGTAAACCAAATTCAGTGCAGATACACAGGAAATACTGTAAAGCATTACCTGAAATGTTTCTGATTCATTTGGAGTCATTTGGGTACCTTTTTGATCACGTTTCTTGAAGGCAATGGTTTTGATGGGGGTTCTATAAGTGCCCGAGCTAGGGTTAGGGTTAGGGTTTGGACAAAAAGAAAAGTTTTCTGATGCACTTGCTGTGCTTTAGGAAGCATTTGAAATTCAGAAAAAGCGTTGGTTTGTTGATTCCTTGAGAAAAAATTTTGGCCCTCTTTTTCGATTTCTGCTAAGCCTATGCTTGTTGCTCACAAATGGTCAAAATTGAAGATTTTAAAACACACATTCTACATGCTCAGCCCTCTTGATTCTTGCTAAATGCAAACAAATATTTGTATTTATTAAAATACTAAATATTAATCCAAATAAAATGATTTTTGTAGCAAAAGTTTAGCGGCTTTTCTGTTGCTAAGCCGTAAATTAACACAAATCGTGATTTTATTATATGCCCTTTGTGCAGAAGGTGACAAAGAAGAAATACTGGAAATGTAAACCAAATTCAGAGCAGATACACAGGAAGTTCTTAAAAGCATTGCTTGACTCCAAACGAATCAGAAACGTTTCATTTGGGTAACTTTTTGAGCACATTTCTTCAAGGCAATGATTTTGATTAGGGTTCTATAGGTGCCCGAGCTAGGGTTAGGGTTAGAGTTTGGACAAAAAGAAATGTTTTCTGATGCACTTGCTGTGCTTTAGGAAGCATTTGAAATTCAGAAAAAGCGTTGGTTTGTTGATTCCTTGAGAAAAAATTTTGGCCCCCTTTTTCGGTTTTTGCTTAGCCTCATGCTTGTTGCTCACAAATGGTCAAAATTGAAGATTTCAAAACACACGTTCTACATGCTCAGCTTTCTTGTTTCTTGCATTTAAATCCAAATTAAATGATACTTGTAGCAAAACGTTAGTGGCATTTGTCATGCTAAGCCTTCAATAACACTAATCGTGATTTTGTTATATGCCGTTTGCGCAGCAGGTGACATGAAAGAAATACTGGAAATGTAAACCAAATTCAGTGCAGATACACAGGAAATACTATAAAGCATTACCTGAAATGTTTCTGATTCATTTGGAGTCATTTGGGTACCTTTTTGATCACGTTTCTTGAAGGCAATGGTTTTGATGGGGGTTCTATAAGTGCCTGAGCTAGGGTTAGGGTTAGGGTTTGGACAAAAAGAAAAGTTTTCTGATGCACTTGCTGTGCTTTAGGAAGCATTTGAAATTCAGAAAAAGCGTTGGTTTGTTGATTCCTTGAGAAAAAATTTTGGCCCTCTTTTTCGATTTCTGCTAAGCCTATGCTTGTTGCTCACAAATGGTCAAAATTGAAGATTTTAAAACACACATTCTACATGCTCAGCCCTCTTGATTCTTGCTAAATGCAAACAAATATTTGTATTTATTAAAATACTAAATATTAATCCAAATAAAATGATTTTTGTAGCAAAAGTTTAGCGGCTTTTCTGTTGCTAAGCCGTAAATTAACACAAATCGTGATTTTATTATATGCCCTTTGTGCAGAAGGTGACAAAGAAGAAATACTGGAAATGTAAACCAAATTCAGTGCAGATACACAGGAAATACTATAAAGCATTACCTGAAATGTTTCTGATTCATTTGGAGTCATTTGGGTACCTTTTTGATCACGTTTCTTGAAGGCAATGGTTTTGATGGGGGTTCTATAAGTGCCCGAGCTAGGGTTAGGGTTAGGGTTTGGACAAAAAGAAAAGTTTTCTGATGCACTTGCTGTGCTTTAGGAAGCATTTGAAATTCAGAAAAAGCGTTGGTTTGTTGATTCCTTGAGAAAAAATTTTGGCCCTCTTTTTCGATTTCTGCTAAGCCTATGCTTGTTGCTCACAAATGGTCAAAATTGAAGATTTTAAAACACACATTCTACATGCTCAGCCCTCTTGATTCTTGCTAAATGCAAACAAATATTTGTATTTATTAAAATACTAAATATTAATCCAAATAAAATGATTTTTGTAGCAAAAGTTTAGCGGCTTTTCTGTTGCTAAGCCGTAAATTAACACAAATCGTGATTTTATTATATGCCCTTTGTGCAGAAGGTGACAAAGAAGAAATACTGGAAATGTAAACCAAATTCAGAGCAGATACACAGGAAGTTCTTAAAAGCATTGCTTGACTCCAAACGAATCAGAAACGTTTCATTTGGGTAACATTTTGAGCACATTTCTTCGAGGCAATGATTTTGATTAGGGTTCTATAGGTGCCCGAGCTAGGGTTAGGGTTAGAGTTTGGACAAAAAGAAATGTTTTCTGATGCACTTGCTGTGCTTTAGGAAGCATTTGAAATTCAGAAAAAGCGTTGGTTTGTTGATTCCTTGAGAAAAAATTTTGGCCCCCTTTTTCGGTTTTTGCTTAGCCTCATGCTTGTTGCTCAGAAATGGTCAAAATTGAAGATTTCAAAACACACGTTCTACATGCTCACCTTTCTTGTTTCTTGCATTTAAATCCAAATTAAATGATACTTGTAGCAAAACGTTAGTGGCATTTGTCATGCTAAGCCTTCAATAACACTAATCGTGATTTTGTTATATGCCGTTTGCGCAGCAGGTGACATGAAAGAAATACTGGAAATGTAAACCAAATTCAGTGCAGATACACAGGAAATACTATAAAGCATTACCTGAAATGTTTCTGATTCATTTGGAGTCATTTGGGTACCTTTTTGATCACGTTTCTTGAAGGCAATGGTTTTGATGGGGGTTCTATAAGTGCCCGAGCTAGGGTTAGGGTTAGGGTTTGGACAAAAAGAAAAGTTTTCTGATGCACTTGCTGTGCTTTAGGAAGCATTTGAAATTCAGAAAAAGCGTTGGTTTGTTGATTCCTTGAGAAAAAATTTTGGCCCTCTTTTTCGATTTCTGCTAAGCCTATGCTTGTTGCTCACAAATGGTCAAAATTGAAGATTTTAAAACACACATTCTACATGCTAAGCCCTCTTGATTCTTGCTAAATGCAAACAAATATTTGTATTTATTAAAATACTAAATATTAATCCAAATAAAATGATTTTTGTAGCAAAAGTTTAGCGGCTTTTCTGTTGCTAAGCCGTAAATTAACACAAATCGTGATTTTATTATATGCCCTTTGTGCAGAAGGTGACAAAGAAGAAATACTGGAAATGTAAACCAAATTCAGAGCAGATACACAGGAAGTTCTTAAAAGCACTGCTTGACTCCAGACGAATCAGAAACGTTTCATTTGGGTAACTTTTTGAGCACACTTCTTCGAGGCAATGATTTTGATTAGGGTTCTATAGGTGCCCGAGCTAGGGTTAGGGTTAGAGTTTGGACAAAAAGAAATGTTTTCTGATGCACTTGCTGTGCTTTAGGAAGCATTTGAAATTCAGAAAAAGCGTTGGTTTGTTGATTCCTTGAGAAAAAATTTTGGCCCCCTTTTTCGGTTTTTGCTTAGCCTCATGCTTGTTGCTCACAAATGGTCAAAATTGAAGATTTCAAAACACACGTTCTACATGCTCAGCTTTCTTGTTTCTTGCATTTAAATCCAAATAAAATGATACTTGTAGCAAAACGTTAGTGGCATTTGTCATGCTAAGCCTTCAATAACACTAATCGTGATTTTGTTATATGCCGTTTGCGCAGCAGGTGACATGAAAGAAATACTGGAAATGTAAACCAAATTCAGTGCAGATACACAGGAAATACTGTAAAGCATTACCTGAAATGTTTCTGATTCATTTGGAGTCATTTGGGTACCTTTTTGATCACGTTTCTTGAAGGCAATGGTTTTGATGGGGGTTCTATAAGTGCCCGAGCTAGGGTTAGGGTTAGGGTTTGGACAAAAAGAAAAGTTTTCTGATGCACTTGCTGTGCTTTAGGAAGCATTTGAAATTCAGAAAAAGCGTTGGTTTGTTGATTCCTTGAGAAAAAATTTTGGCCCTCTTTTTCGATTTCTGCTAAGCCTATGCTTGTTGCTCACAAATGGTCAAAATTGAAGATTTTAAAACACACATTCTACATGCTCAGCCCTCTTGATTCTTGCTAAATGCAAACAAATATTTGTATTTATTAAAATACTAAATATTAATCCAAATAAAATGATTTTTGTAGCAAAAGTTTAGCGGCTTTTCTGTTGCTAAGCCGTAAATTAACACAAATCGTGATTTTATTATATGCCCTTTGTGCAGAAGGTGACAAAGAAGAAATACTGGAAATGTAAACCAAATTCAGAGCAGATACACAGGAAGTTCTTAAAAGCATTGCTTGACTCCAAACGAATCAGAAACGTTTCATTTGGGTAACTTTTTGAGCACATTTCTTCAAGGCAATGATTTTGATTAGGGTTCTATAGGTGCCCGAGCTAGGGTTAGGGTTAGAGTTTGGACAAAAAGAAATGTTTTCTGATGCACTTGCTGTGCTTTAGGAAGCATTTGAAATTCAGAAAAAGCGTTGGTTTGTTGATTCCTTGAGAAAAAATTTTGGCCCCCTTTTTCGGTTTTTGCTTAGCCTCATGCTTGTTGCTCACAAATGGTCAAAATTGAAGATTTCAAAACACACGTTCTACATGCTCACCTTTCTTGTTTCTTGCATTTAAATCCAAATTAAATGATACTTGTAGCAAAACGTTAGTGGCATTTGTCATGCTAAGCCTTCAATAACACTAATCGTGATTTTGTTATATGCCGTTTGCGCAGCAGGTGACATGAAAGAAATACTGGAAATGTAAACCAAATTCAGTGCAGATACACAGGAAATACTATAAAGCATTACCTGAAATGTTTCTGATTCATTTGGAGTCATTTGGGTACCTTTTTGATCACGTTTCTTGAAGGCAATGGTTTTGATGGGGGTTCTATAAGTGCCTGAGCTAGGGTTAGGGTTAGGGTTTGGACAAAAAGAAAAGTTTTCTGATGCACTTGCTGTGCTTTAGGAAGCATTTGAAATTCAGAAAAAGCGTTGGTTTGTTGATTCCTTGAGAAAAAATTTTGGCCCTCTTTTTCGATTTCTGCTAAGCCTATGCTTGTTGCTCACAAATGGTCAAAATTGAAGATTTTAAAACACACATTCTACATGCTCAGCCCTCTTGATTCTTGCTAAATGCAAACAAATATTTGTATTTATTAAAATACTAAATATTAATCCAAATAAAATGATTTTTGTAGCAAAAGTTTAGCGGCTTTTCTGTTGCTAAGCCGTAAATTAACACAAATAGTGATTTTATTATATGGCCTTTGTGCAGAAGGTGACAAAGAAGAAATACTGGAAATGTAAACCAAATTCAGACCAGATACACAGGAAGTTCTTAAAAGCATTGCTTGACTCCAAACGAATCAGAAACGTTTCATTTGGGTAACTTTTTGAGCACATTTCCTCGAGGCAATGATTTTGATTAGGGTTCTATAGGTGCCCGAGCTAGGGTTAGGGTTAGAGTTTGGACAAAAAGAAATGTTTTCTGATGCACTTGCTGTGCTTTAGGAAGCATTTGAAATTCAGAAAAAGCGTTGGTTTGTTGATTCCTTGAGAAAAAATTTTGGCCCCCTTTTTCGGTTTTTGCTTAGCCTCATGCTTGTTGCTCACAAATGGTCAAAATTGAAGATTTCAAAACACACGTTCTACATGCTCACCTTTCTTGTTTCTTGCATTTAAATCCAAATAAAATGATTTTTGTAGCAAAAGTTTAGCGGCTTTTCTGTTGCTAAGCCGTAAATTAACACAAATCGTGATTTTATTATATGCCCTTTGTGCAGAAGGTGACAAAGAAGAAATACTGGAAATGTAAACCAAATTCAGTGCAGATACACAGGAAATACTATAAAGCATTACCTGAAATGTTTCTGATTCATTTGGAGTCATTTGGGTACCTTTTTGATCACGTTTCTTGAAGGCAATGGTTTTGATGGGGGTTCTATAAGTGCCCGAGCTAGGGTTAGGGTTAGGGTTTGGACAAAAAGAAAAGTTTTCTGATGCACTTGCTGTGCTTTAGGAAGCATTTGAAATTCAGAAAAAGCGTTGGTTTGTTGATTCCTTGAAAAAAAATTTTGGCCCTCTTTTTCGATTTCTGCTAAGCCTATGCTTGTTGCTCACAAATGGTCAAAATTGAAGATTTTAGAACATACATTCTACATGCTCAGCCCTCTTGATTCTTGCTAAATGCAAACAAATATTTGTATTTATTAAAATACTAAATATTAATCCAAATAAAATGATTTTTGTAGCAAAAGTTTAGCGGCTTTTCTGTTGCTAAGCCGTAAATTAACACAAATCGTGATTTTATTATATGCCCTTTGTGCAGAAGGTGACAAAGAAGAAATACTGGAAATGTAAACCAAATTCAGAGCAGATACACAGGAAGTTCTTAAAAGCATTGCTTGACTCCAAACGAATCAGAAACGTTTCATTTGGGTAACTTTTTGAGCACATTTCTTCGAGGCAATGATTTTGATTAGGGTTCTATAGGTGCCCGAGCTAGGGTTAGGGTTAGAGTTTGGACAAAAAGAAATGTTTTCTGATGCACTTGCTGTGCTTTAGGAAGCATCTGAAATTCAGAAAAAGCGTTGGTTTGTTGATTCCTTGAGAAAAAATTATGGCCCCCTTTTTCGGTTTTTGCTTAGCCTCATGCTTGTTGCTCACAAATGGTCAAAAATGAAGATTTCAAAACACACATTCTACATGCTCAGCTTTCATGTTTCTTGCATTTAAATCCAAATAAAATGATACTTGTAGCAAAACGTTAGTGGCATTTGTCATGCTAAGCCTTCAATAACACTAATCGTGATTTTGTTATATGCCGTTTGCGCAGCAGGTGACATGAAAGAAATACTGGAAATGTAAACCAAATTCAGTGCAGATACACAGGACATACTATAAAGCATTACTTGAAATTGTTTCTGATTCATTTGGAGTCATTTGGGTACCTTTTTGATCACGTTTCTTGAAGGCAATGGTTTTGATGGGGGTTCTATAAGTGCCCGAGCTAGGGTTAGGGTTAGGGTTTGGACAAAAAGAAAAGTTTTCTGATGCACTTGCTGTGCTTTAGGAAGCATTTGAAATTCAGAAAAAGCGTTGGTTTGTTGATTCCTTGAGAAAAAATTTTGGCCCTCTTTTTCGATTTCTGCTAAGCCTATGCTTGTTGCTCACAAATGGTCAAAATTGAAGATTTTAAAACACACATTCTACATGCTCAGCCCTCTTGATTCTTGCTAAATGCAAACAAATATTTGTATTTATTAAAATACTAAATATTAATCCAAATAAAATGATTTTTGTAGCAAAAGTTTAGCGGCTTTTCTGTTGCTAAGCCGTAAATTAACACAAATCGTGATTTTATTATATGCCCTTTGTGCAGAAGGTGACAAAGAAGAAATACTGGAAATGTAAACCAAATTCAGAGCAGATACACAGGAAGTTCTTAAAAGCATTGCTTGACTCCAAACGAATCAGAAACGTTTCATTTGGGTAAATTTTTGAGCACATTTCTTCGAAACAATGATTTTGATTAGGGTTCTATAGGTGCCCGAGCTAGGGTTAGGGTTAGAGTTTGGACAGAAAGAAATGTTTTCTGATGCACTTGCTGTGCTTTAGGAAGCATCTGAAATTCAGAAAAAGCGTTGGTTTGTTGATTCCTTGAGAAAAAATTTTGGCCCCCTTTTTCGGTTTTTGCTTAGCCTCATGCTTGTTGCTCACAAATGGTCAAAATTGAAGATTTCAAAACACACGTTCTACATGCTCACCTTTCTTGTTTCTTGCATTTAAATCAAAATTAAATGATACTTGTAGCAAAACGTTAGTGGCATTTGTCATGCTAAGCCTTCAATAACACTAATCGTGATTTTGTTATATGCCGTTTGCGCAGCAGGTGACATGAAAGAAATACTGGAAATGTAAACCAAATTCAGTGCAGATACACAGGACATACTATAAAGCATTACTTGAAATTGTTTCTGATTCATTTGGAGTCATTTGGGTACCTTTTTGATCACGTTTCTTGAAGGCAATGGTTTTGATGGGGGTTCTATAAGTGCCCGAGCTAGGGTTAGGGTTAGGGTTTGGACAAAAAGAAAAGTTTTCTGATGCACTTGCTGTGCTTTAGGAAGCATTTGAAATTCAGAAAAAGCGTTGGTTTCTTGATTCCTTGAGAAAAAATTTTGGCCCTCTTTTTCGATTTCTGCTAAGCCTATGCTTGTTGCTCACAAATGGTCAAAATTGAAGATTTTAAAACACACATTCTACATGCTCAGCCCTCTTGATTCTTGCTAAATGCAAACAAATATTTGTATTTATTAAAATACTAAATATTAATCCAAATAAAATGATTTTTGTAGCAAAAGTTTAGCGGCTTTTCTGTTGCTAAGCCGTAAATTAACACAAATCGTGATTTTATTATATGCCCTTTGTGCAGAAGGTGACAAAGAAGAAATACTGGAAATGTAAACCAAATTCAGAGCAGATACACAGGAAGTTCTTAAAAGCATTGCTTGACTCCAAACGAATCAGAAACGTTTCATTTGGGTAAATTTTTGAGCACATTTCTTCGAAACAATGATTTTGATTAGGGTTCTATAGGTGCCCGAGCTAGGGTTAGGGTTAGAGTTTGGACAGAAAGAAATGTTTTCTGATGCACTTGCTGTGCTTTAGGAAGCATCTGAAATTCAGAAAAAGCGTTGGTTTGTTGATTCCTTGAGAAAAAATTTTGGCCCCCTTTTTCGGTTTTTGCTTAGCCTCATGCTTGTTGCTCACAAATGGTCAAAATTGAAGATTTCAAAACACACGTTCTACATGCTCACCTTTCTTGTTTCTTGCATTTAAATCAAAATTAAATGATACTTGTAGCAAAACGTTAGTGGCATTTGTCATGCTAAGCCTTCAATAACACTAATCGTGATTTTGTTATATGCCGTTTGCGCAGCAGGTGACATGAAAGAAATACTGGAAATGTAAACCAAATTCAGTGCAGATACACAGGAAATACTATAAAGCATTACCTGAAATGTTTCTGATTCATTTGGAGTCATTTGGGTACCTTTTTGATCACGTTTCTTGAAGGCAATGGTTTTGATGGGGGTTCTATAAGTGCCCGAGCTAGGGTTAGGGTTAGGGTTTGGACAAAAAGAAAAGTTTTCTGATGCACTTGCTGTGCTTTAGGAAGCATTTGAAATTCAGAAAAAGCGTTGGTTTGTTGATTCCTTGAGAAAAAATTTTGGCCCTCTTTTTCGATTTCTGCTAAGCCTATGCTTGTTGCTCACAAATGGTCAAAATTGAAGATTTTAAAACACACATTCTACATGCTCAGCCCTCTTGATTCTTGCTAAATGCAAACAAATATTTGTATTTATTAAAATACTAAATATTAATCCAAATAAAATGATTTTTGTAGCAAAAGTTTAGCGGCTTTTCTGTTGCTAAGCCGTAAATTAACACAAATCGTGATTTTATTATATGCCCTTTGTGCAGAAGGTGACAAAGAAGAAATACTGGAAATGTAAACCAAATTCGGAGCAGATACACAGGAAGTTCTTAAAAGCATTGCTTGACTCCAAACGAATCAGAAACGTTTCATTTGGGTAAATTTTTGAGCACATTTCTTCGAGGCAATGATTTTGATTAGGGTTCTATAGGTGCCCGAGCTAGGGTTAGGGTTAGAGTTTGGACAAAAAGAAATGTTTTCTGATGCACTTGCTGTGCTTTAGGAAGCATTTGAAATTCAGAAAAAGCGTTGGTTTGTTGATTCCTTGAGAAAAAATTTTGGCCCCCTTTTTCGGTTTTTGCTTAGCCTCATGCTTGTTGCTCACAAATGGTCAAAATTGAAGATTTCAAAACACACGTTCTACATGCTCAGCTTTCTTGTTTCTTGCATTTAAATCAAAATTAAATGATACTTGTAGCAAAACGTTAGTGGCATTTGTCATGCTAAGCCTTCAATAACACTAATCGTGATTTTGTTATATGCCGTTTGCGCAGCAGGTGACATGAAAGAAATACTGGAAATGTAAACCAAATTCAGTGCAGATACACAGGAAATACTATAAAGCATTACCTGAAATGTTTCTGATTCATTTGGAGTCATTTGGGTACCTTTTTGATCACGTTTCTTGAAGGCAATGGTTTTGATGGGGGTTCTATAAGTGCCCGAGCTAGGGTTAGGGTTAGGGTTTGGACAAAAAGAAAAGTTTTCTGATGCACTTGCTGTGCTTTAGGAAGCATTTGAAATTCAGAAAAAGCGTTGGTTTGTTGATTCCTTGAGAAAAAATTTTGGCCCTCTTTTTCGATTTCTGCTAAGCCTATGCTTGTTGCTCACAAATGGTCAAAATTGAAGATTTTAAAACACACATTCTACATGCTCAGCCCTCTTGATTCTTGCTAAATGCAAACAAATATTTGTATTTATTAAAATACTAAATATTAATCCAAATAAAATGATTTTTGTAGCAAAAGTTTAGCGGCTTTTCTGTTGCTAAGCCGTAAATTAACACAAATCGTGATTTTATTATATGCCCTTTCTGCAGAAGGTGACAAAGAAGAAATACTGGAAATGTAAACCAAATTCAGAGCAGATACACAGGAAGTACTTAAAAGCATTGCTTGACTCCAGACAAATCAGAAACGTTTCATTTGGGTAAATTTTTGAGCACATTTCTTCGAGGCAATGATTTTGATTAGGGTTCAATAGGTGCCCGAGCTAGGGTTAGGGTTAGAGTTTGGACAGAAAGAAATGTTTTCTGATGCACTTGCTGTGCTTTAGGAAGCATCTGAATTTCAGAAAGAGCGTTGGTTTGTTGATTCCTTGAGAAAAAATTTTGGCCCCCTTTTTCGGTTTTTGCTTAGCCTCATGCTTGTTGCTCACAAATGGTCAAAAATGAAGATTTCAAAACACACGTTCTACATGCTCAGCTTTCATGTTTCTTGCATTTAAATCCAAATAAAATGATACTTGTAGCAAAACGTTAGTGGCATTTGTCATGCTAAGCCTTCAATAACACTAATCGTGATTTTGTTATATGCCGTTTGCGCAGCAGGTGACATGAAAGAAATACTGGAAATGTAAACCAAATTCAGTGCAGATACACAGGAAATACTATAAAGCATTACCTGAAATGTTTCTGATTCATTTGGAGTCATTTGGGTACCTTTTTGATCACGTTTCTTGAAGGCAATGGTTTTGATGGGGGTTCTATAAGTGCCCGAGCTAGGGTTAGGGTTAGGGTTTGGACAAAAAGAAAAGTTTTCTGATGCACTTGCTGTGCTTTAGGAAGCATTTGAAATTCAGAAAAAGCGTTGGTTTGTTGATTCCTTGAGAAAAAATTTTGGCCCTCTTTTTCGATTTCTGCTAAGCCTATGCTTGTTGCTCACAAATGGTCAAAATTGAAGATTTTAAAACACACATTCTACATGCTCAGCCCTCTTGATTCTTGCTAAATGCAAACAAATATTTGTATTTATTAAAATACTAAATATTAATCCAAATAAAATGATTTTTGTAGCAAAAGTTTAGCGGCTTTTCTGTTGCTAAGCCGTAAATTAACACAAATCGTGATTTTATTATATGCCCTTTGTGCAGAAGGTGACAAAGAAGAAATACTGGAAATGTAAACCAAATTCAGAGCAGATACACAGGAAGTTCTTAAAAGCATTGCTTGACTCCAAACGAATCAGAAACGTTTCATTTGGGTAACTTTTTGAGCACATTTCTTCAAGGCAATGATTTTGATTAGGGTTCTATAGGTGCCCGAGCTAGGGTTAGGGTTAGAGTTTGGACAAAAAGAAATGTTTTCTGATGCACTTGCTGTGCTTTAGGAAGCATTTGAAATTCAGAAAAAGCGTTGGTTTGTTGATTCCTTGAGAAAAAATTTTGGCCCCCTTTTTCGGTTTTTGCTTAGCCTCATGCTTGTTACTCACAAATGGTCAAAATTGAAGATTTCAAAACACACGTTCTACATGCTCAGCTTTCTTGTTTCTTGCATTTAAATCCAAATAAAATGATACTTGTAGCAAAACGTTAGTGGCATTTGTCATGCTAAGCCTTCAATAACACTAATCGTGATTTTGTTATATGCCGTTTGCGCAGCAGGTGACATGAAAGAAATACTGGAAATGTAAACCAAATTCAGTGCAGATACACAGGAAATACTATAAAGCATTACCTGAAATGTTTCTGATTCATTTGGAGTCATTTGGGTACCTTTTTGTCACGTTTCTTGAAGGCAATGGTTTTGATGGGGGTTCTATAAGTGCCTGAGCTAGGGTTAGGGTTAGGGTTTGGACAAAAAGAAAAGTTTTCTGATGCACTTGCTGTGCTTTAGGAAGCATTTGAAATTCAGAAAAAGCGTTGGTTTGTTGATTCCTTGAGAAAAAATTTTGGCCCTCTTTTTCGATTTCTGCTAAGCCTATGCTTGTTGCTCACAAATGGTCAAAATTGAAGATTTTAAAACATACATTCTACATGCTCAGCCCTCTTGATTCTTGCTAAATGCAAACAAATATTTGTATTTATTAAAATACTAAATATTAATCCAAATAAAATGATTTTTGTAGCAAAAGTTTAGCGGCTTTTCTGTTGCTAAGCCGTAAATTAACACAAATCGTGATTTTATTATATGCCCTTTGTGCAGAAGGTGACAAAGAAGAAATACTGGAAATGTAAACCAAATTCAGAGCAGATACACAGGAAGTTCTTAAAAGCATTGCTTGACTCCAAACGAATCAGAAACGTTTCATTTGGGTAACTTTTTGAGCACATTTCTTCGAGGCAATGATTTTGATTAGGGTTCTATAGGTGCCCGAGCTAGGGTTAGGGTTAGAGTTTGGACAAAAAGAAATGTTTTCTGATGCACTTGCTGTGCTTTAGGAAGCATCTGAAATTCAGAAAAAGCGTTGGTTTGTTGATTCCTTGAGAAAAAATTTTGGCCCCCTTTTTCGGTTTTTGCTTAGCCTCATGCTTGTTGCTCACAAATGGTCAAAAATGAAGATTTCAAAACACACGTTCTATATGCTCAGCTTTCATGTTTCTTGCATTTAAATCAAAATTAAATGATACTTGTAGCAAAACGTTAGTGGCATTTGTCATGCTAAGCCTTCAATAACACTAATCGTGAATTTGTTATATGCCGTTTGCGCAGCAGGTGACATGAAAGAAATACTGGAAATGTAAACCAAATTCAGTGCAGATACACAGGAAATACTATAAAGCATTACCTGAAATGTTTCTGATTCATTTGGAGTCATTTGGGTACCTTTTTGTCACGTTTCTTGAAGGCAATGGTTTTGATGGGGGTTCTATAAGTGTCTGAGCTAGGGTTAGGGTTAGGGTTTGGACAAAAAGAAAAGTTTTCTGATGCACTTGCTGTGCTTTAGGAAGCATTTGAAATTCAGAAAAAGCGTTGGTTTGTTGATTCCTTGAGAAAAAATTTTGGCCCTCTTTTTCGATTTCTGCTAAGCCTATGCTTGTTGCTCACAAATGGTCAAAATTGAAGATTTTAAAACACACATTCTACATGCTCAGCCCTCTTGATTCTTGCTAAATGCAAACAAATATTTGTATTTATTAAAATACTAAATATTAATCCAAATAAAATGATTTTTGTAGCAAAAGTTTAGCGGCTTTTCTGTTGCTAAGCCGTAAATTAACACAAATTGTGATTTTATTATATGCCCTTTCTGCAGAAGGTGACAAAGAAGAAATACTGGAAATGTAAACCAAATTCAGAGCAGATACACAGGAAGTACTTAAAAGCATTGCTTGACTCCAGACAAATCAGAAACGTTTCATTTGGGTAAATTTTTGAGCACATTTCTTCGAGGCAATGATTTTGATTAGGGTTCTATAGGTGCCCGAGCTAGGGTTAGGGTTAGAGTTTGGACAGAAAGAAATGTTTTCTGATGCACTTGCTGTGCTTTAGGAAGCATCTGAAATTCAGAAAGAGCGTTGGTTTGTTGATTCCTTGAGAAAAAATTTTGGCCCCCTTTTTCGGTTTTTGCTTAGCCTCATGCTTGTTGCTCACAAATGGTCAAAAATGAAGATTTCAAAACACACGTTCTACATGCTCAGCTTTCATGTTTCTTGCATTTAAATCCAAATAAAATGATACTTGTAGCAAAACGTTAGTGGCATTTGTCATGCTAAGCCTTCAATAACACTAATCGTGATTTTGTTATATGCCGTTTGCGCAGCAGGTGACATGAAAGAAATACTGGAAATGTAAACCAAATTCAGTGCAGATACACAGGAAATACTATAAAGCATTACCTGAAATGTTTCTGATTCATTTGGAGTCATTTGGGTACCTTTTTGATCACGTTTCTTGAAGGCAATGGTTTTGATGGGGGTTCTATAAGTGCCCGAGCTAGGGTTAGGGTTAGGGTTTGGACAAAAAGAAAAGTTTTCTGATGCACTTGCTGTGCTTTAGAAAGCATTTGAAATTCAGAAAAAGCGTTGGTTTGTTGATTCCTTGAGAAAAAATTTTGGCCCTCTTTTTCGATTTCTGCTAAGCCTATGCTTGTTGCTCACAAATGGTCAAAATTGAAGATTTTAAAACATACATTCTACATGCGCAGCCCTCTTGATTCTTGCTAAATGCAAACAAATATTTGTATTTATTAAAATACTAAATATTAATCCAAATAAAATGATTTTTGTAGCAAAAGTTTAGCGGCTTTTCTGTTCCTAAGCCGTAAATTAACACAAATCGTGTTTTTATTATATGCCCTTTGTGCAGAAGGTGACAAAGAAGAAATACTGGAAATGTAAACCAAATTCAGACCGGATACAAAGGAAGTTCTTAAAAGCATTGCTTGACTCCAAACGAATCAGAAACGTTTCATTTGGGTAAATTTTTGAGCACATTTCTTCGAGGCAATGATTTTGATTAGGGTTCTATAGGTGCCCGAGCTAGGGTTAGGGTTAGAGTTTGGACAAAAAGAAATGTTTCTGATGCACTTGCTGTGCTTTAGGAAGCATCTGAAATTCAGAAAAAGCGTTGGTTTGTTGATTCCTTGAGAAAAAATTTTGGCCCCCTTTTTCGGTTTTTGCTTAGCCTCATGCTTGTTGCTCACAAATGGTCAAAAATGAAGATTTCAAAACACACGTTCTATATGCTCAGCTTTCATGTTTCTTGCATTTAAATCCAAATAAAATGATACTTGTAGCAAAACGTTAGTGGCATTTGTCATGCTAAGCCTTCAATAACACTAATCGTGATTTTGTTATATGCCGTTTGCGCAGCAGGTGACATGAAAGAAATACTGGAAATGTAAACCAAATTCAGTGCAGATACACAGGAAATACTATAAAGCATTACCTGAAATGTTTCTGATTCATTTGGAGTCATTTGGGTACCTTTTTGATCACGTTTCTTGAAGGCAATGGTTTTGATGGGGGTTCTATAAGTGCCCGAGCTAGGGTTAGGGTTAGGGTTTGGACAAAAAGAAAAGTTTTCTGATGCACTTGCTGTGCTTTAGAAAGCATTTGAAATTCAGAAAAAGCGTTGGTTTGTTGATTCCTTGAGAAAAAATTTTGGCCCTCTTTTTCGATTTCTGCTAAGCCTATGCTTGTTGCTCACAAATGGTCAAAATTGAAGATTTTAAAACACACATTCTACATGCTCAGCCCTCTTGATTCTTGCTAAATGCAAACAAATATTTGTATTTATTAAAATACTAAATATTAATCCAAATAAAATGATTTTTGTAGCAAAAGTTTAGCGGCTTTTCTGTTGCTAAGCCGTAAATTAACACAAATCGTGATTTTATTATATGCCCTTTGTGCAGAAGGTGACAAAGAAGAAATACTGGAAATGTAAACCAAATTCAGAGCAGATACACAGGAAGTTCTTAAAAGCATTGCTTGACTCCAAACGAATCAGAAACGTTTCATTTGGGTAACATTTTGAGCACATTTCTTCGAGGCAATGATTTTGATTAGGGTTCTATAGGTGCCCGAGCTAGGGTTAGGGTTAGAGTTTGGACAAAAAGAAATGTTTTCTGATGCACTTGCTGTGCTTTAGGAAGCATTTGAAATTCAGAAAAAGCGTTGGTTTGTTGATTCCTTGAGAAAAAATTTTGGCCCCCTTTTTCGGTTTTTGCTTAGCCTCATGCTTGTTGCTCAGAAATGGTCAAAATTGAAGATTTCAAAACACACGTTCTACATGCTCACCTTTCTTGTTTCTTGCATTTAAATCCAAATTAAATGATACTTGTAGCAAAACGTTAGTGGCATTTGTCATGCTAAGCCTTCAATAACACTAATCGTGATTTTGTTATATGCCGTTTGCGCAGCAGGTGACATGAAAGAAATACTGGAAATGTAAACCAAATTCAGTGCAGATACACAGGAAATACTATAAAGCATTACCTGAAATGTTTCTGATTCATTTGGAGTCATTTGGGTACCTTTTTGATCACGTTTCTTGAAGGCAATGGTTTTGATGGGGGTTCTATAAGTGCCCGAGCTAGGGTTAGGGTTAGGGTTTGGACAAAAAGAAAAGTTTTCTGATGCACTTGCTGTGCTTTAGGAAGCATTTGAAATTCAGAAAAAGCGTTGGTTTGTTGATTCCTTGAGAAAAAATTTTGGCCCTCTTTTTCGATTTCTGCTAAGCCTATGCTTGTTGCTCACAAATGGTCAAAATTGAAGATTTTAAAACACACATTCTACATGCTAAGCCCTCTTGATTCTTGCTAAATGCAAACAAATATTTGTATTTATTAAAATACTAAATATTAATCCAAATAAAATGATTTTTGTAGCAAAAGTTTAGCGGCTTTTCTGTTGCTAAGCCGTAAATTAACACAAATCGTGATTTTATTATATGCCCTTTGTGCAGAAGGTGACAAAGAAGAAATACTGGAAATGTAAACCAAATTCAGAGCAGATACACAGGAAGTTCTTAAAAGCATTGCTTGACTCCAAACGAATCAGAAACGTTTCATTTGGGTAACTTTTTGAGCACATTTCTTCGAGGCAATGATTTTGATTAGGGTTCTATAGGTGCCCGAGCTAGGGTTAGGGTTAGAGTTTGGACAAAAAGAAATGTTTTCTGATGCACTTGCTGTGCTTTAGGAAGCATCTGAAATTCAGAAAAAGCGTTGGTTTGTTGATTCCTTGAGAAAAAATTTTGGCCCCCTTTTTCGGTTTTTGCTTAGCCTCATGCTTGTTGCTCACAAATGGTCAAAAATGAAGATTTCAAAACACACGTTCTATATGCTCAGCTTTCATGTTTCTTGCATTTAAATCAAAATTAAATGATACTTGTAGCAAAACGTTAGTGGCATTTGTCATGCTAAGCCTTCAATAACACTAATCGTGAATTTGTTATATGCCGTTTGCGCAGCAGGTGACATGAAAGAAATACTGGAAATGTAAACCAAATTCAGTGCAGATACACAGGAAATACTATAAAGCATTACCTGAAATGTTTCTGATTCATTTGGAGTCATTTGGGTACCTTTTTGTCACGTTTCTTGAAGGCAATGGTTTTGATGGGGGTTCTATAAGTGTCTGAGCTAGGGTTAGGGTTAGGGTTTGGACAAAAAGAAAAGTTTTCTGATGCACTTGCTGTGCTTTAGGAAGCATTTGAAATTCAGAAAAAGCGTTGGTTTGTTGATTCCTTGAGAAAAAATTTTGGCCCTCTTTTTCGATTTCTGCTAAGCCTATGCTTGTTGCTCACAAATGGTCAAAATTGAAGATTTTAAAACACACATTCTACATGCTCAGCCCTCTTGATTCTTGCTAAATGCAAACAAATATTTGTATTTATTAAAATACTAAATATTAATCCAAATAAAATGATTTTTGTAGCAAAAGTTTAGCGGCTTTTCTGTTGCTAAGCCGTAAATTAACACAAATTGTGATTTTATTATATGCCCTTTCTGCAGAAGGTGACAAAGAAGAAATACTGGAAATGTAAACCAAATTCAGAGCAGATACACAGGAAGTACTTAAAAGCATTGCTTGACTCCAGACAAATCAGAAACGTTTCATTTGGGTAAATTTTTGAGCACATTTCTTCGAGGCAATGATTTTGATTAGGGTTCTATAGGTGCCCGAGCTAGGGTTAGGGTTAGAGTTTGGACAGAAAGAAATGTTTTCTGATGCACTTGCTGTGCTTTAGGAAGCATCTGAAATTCAGAAAGAGCGTTGGTTTGTTGATTCCTTGAGAAAAAATTTTGGCCCCCTTTTTCGGTTTTTGCTTAGCCTCATGCTTGTTGCTCACAAATGGTCAAAAATGAAGATTTCAAAACACACGTTCTACATGCTCAGCTTTCATGTTTCTTGCATTTAAATCCAAATAAAATGATACTTGTAGCAAAACGTTAGTGGCATTTGTCATGCTAAGCCTTCAATAACACTAATCGTGATTTTGTTATATGCCGTTTGCGCAGCAGGTGACATGAAAGAAATACTGGAAATGTAAACCAAATTCAGTGCAGATACACAGGAAATACTATAAAGCATTACCTGAAATGTTTCTGATTCATTTGGAGTCATTTGGGTACCTTTTTGATCACGTTTCTTGAAGGCAATGGTTTTGATGGGGGTTCTATAAGTGCCCGAGCTAGGGTTAGGGTTAGGGTTTGGACAAAAAGAAAAGTTTTCTGATGCACTTGCTGTGCTTTAGAAAGCATTTGAAATTCAGAAAAAGCGTTGGTTTGTTGATTCCTTGAGAAAAAATTTTGGCCCTCTTTTTCGATTTCTGCTAAGCCTATGCTTGTTGCTCACAAATGGTCAAAATTGAAGATTTTAAAACATACATTCTACATGCGCAGCCCTCTTGATTCTTGCTAAATGCAAACAAATATTTGTATTTATTAAAATACTAAATATTAATCCAAATAAAATGATTTTTGTAGCAAAAGTTTAGCGGCTTTTCTGTTCCTAAGCCGTAAATTAACACAAATCGTGTTTTTATTATATGCCCTTTGTGCAGAAGGTGACAAAGAAGAAATACTGGAAATGTAAACCAAATTCAGACCGGATACAAAGGAAGTTCTTAAAAGCATTGCTTGACTCCAAACGAATCAGAAACGTTTCATTTGGGTAAATTTTTGAGCACATTTCTTCGAGGCAATGATTTTGATTAGGGTTCTATAGGTGCCCGAGCTAGGGTTAGGGTTAGAGTTTGGACAAAAAGAAATGTTTCTGATGCACTTGCTGTGCTTTAGGAAGCATCTGAAATTCAGAAAAAGCGTTGGTTTGTTGATTCCTTGAGAAAAAATTTTGGCCCCCTTTTTCGGTTTTTGCTTAGCCTCATGCTTGTTGCTCACAAATGGTCAAAAATGAAGATTTCAAAACACACGTTCTATATGCTCAGCTTTCATGTTTCTTGCATTTAAATCCAAATAAAATGATACTTGTAGCAAAACGTTAGTGGCATTTGTCATGCTAAGCCTTCAATAACACTAATCGTGATTTTGTTATATGCCGTTTGCGCAGCAGGTGACATGAAAGAAATACTGGAAATGTAAACCAAATTCAGTGCAGATACACAGGAAATACTATAAAGCATTACCTGAAATGTTTCTGATTCATTTGGAGTCATTTGGGTACCTTTTTGATCACGTTTCTTGAAGGCAATGGTTTTGATGGGGGTTCTATAAGTGCCCGAGCTAGGGTTAGGGTTAGGGTTTGGACAAAAAGAAAAGTTTTCTGATGCACTTGCTGTGCTTTAGAAAGCATTTGAAATTCAGAAAAAGCGTTGGTTTGTTGATTCCTTGAGAAAAAATTTTGGCCCTCTTTTTCGATTTCTGCTAAGCCTATGCTTGTTGCTCACAAATGGTCAAAATTGAAGATTTTAAAACATACATTCTACATGCGCAGCCCTCTTGATTCTTGCTAAATGCAAACAAATATTTGTATTTATTAAAATACTAAATATTAATCCAAATAAAATGATTTTTGTAGCAAAAGTTTAGCGGCTTTTCTGTTCCTAAGCCGTAAATTAACACAAATCGTGTTTTTATTATATGCCCTTTGTGCAGAAGGTGACAAAGAAGAAATACTGGAAATGTAAACCAAATTCAGACCGGATACAAAGGAAGTTCTTAAAAGCATTGCTTGACTCCAAACGAATCAGAAACGTTTCATTTGGGTAAATTTTTGAGCACATTTCTTCGAGGCAATGATTTTGATTAGGGTTCTATAGGTGCCCGAGCTAGGGTTAGGGTTAGAGTTTGGACAAAAAGAAATGTTTCTGATGCACTTGCTGTGCTTTAGGAAGCATCTGAAATTCAGAAAAAGCGTTGGTTTGTTGATTCCTTGAGAAAAAATTTTGGCCCCCTTTTTCGGTTTTTGCTTAGCCTCATGCTTGTTGCTCACAAATGGTCAAAAATGAAGATTTCAAAACACACGTTCTATATGCTCAGCTTTCATGTTTCTTGCATTTAAATCCAAATAAAATGATACTTGTAGCAAAACGTTAGTGGCATTTGTCATGCTAAGCCTTCAATAACACTAATCGTGATTTTGTTATATGCCGTTTGCGCAGCAGGTGACATGAAAGAAATACTGGAAATGTAAACCAAATTCAGTGCAGATACACAGGAAATACTATAAAGCATTACCTGAAATGTTTCTGATTCATTTGGAGTCATTTGGGTACCTTTTTGATCACGTTTCTTGAAGGCAATGGTTTTGATGGGGGTTCTATAAGTGCCCCGAGCTAGGGTTAGGGTTAGGGTTTGGACAAAAAGAAAAGTTTTCTGATGCACTTGCTGTGCTTTAGGAAGCATTTGAAATTCAGAAAAAGCGTTGGTTTGTTGATTCCTTGAGAAAAAATTTTGGCCCTCTTTTTCGATTTCTGCTAAGCCTATGCTTGTTGCTCACAAATGGTCAGAATTGAAGATTTTAAAACATACATTCTACATGCTCAGCCCTCTTGATTCTTGCTAAATGCAAACAAATATTTGTATTTATTAAAATTCTAAATATTAATCCAAATAAAATGATTTTTGTAGCAAAAGTTTAGCGGCTTTTCTGTTGCTAAGCCGTAAATTAACACAAATCGTGATTTTCTTATATGCCCTTTGTGCAGAAGGTGACAAAGAAGAAATACTGGAAATGTAAACCAAATTCAGAGCAGATACACAGGAAGTTCTTAAAAGCATTGCTTGACTCCAAACGAATCAGAAACGTTTCATTTGGGTAACTTTTTGAGCACATTTCTTCGAGGCAATGATTTTGATTAGGGTTCTATAGGTGCCCGAGCTAGGGTTAGGGTTAGAGTTTGGACAAAAAGAAATGTTTTCTGATGCACTTGCTGTGCTTTAGGAAGCATCTGAAATTCAGAAAAAGCGTTGGTTTGTTGATTCCTTGAGAAAAAATTTTGGCCCCCTTTTTCGGTTTTTGCTTAGCCTCATGCTTGTTGCTCACAAATGGTCAAAAATGAAGATTTCAAAACACACGTTCTATATGCTCAGCTTTCATGTTTCTTGCATTTAAATCAAAATTAAATGATACTTGTAGCAAAACGTTAGTGGCATTTGTCATGCTAAGCCTTCAATAACACTAATCGTGAATTTGTTATATGCCGTTTGCGCAGCAGGTGACATGAAAGAAATACTGGAAATGTAAACCAAATTCAGTGCAGATACACAGGAAATACTATAAAGCATTACCTGAAATGTTTCTGATTCATTTGGAGTCATTTGGGTACCTTTTTGTCACGTTTCTTGAAGGCAATGGTTTTGATGGGGGTTCTATAAGTGTCTGAGCTAGGGTTAGGGTTAGGGTTTGGACAAAAAGAAAAGTTTTCTGATGCACTTGCTGTGCTTTAGGAAGCATTTGAAATTCAGAAAAAGCGTTGGTTTGTTGATTCCTTGAGAAAAAATTTTGGCCCTCTTTTTCGATTTCTGCTAAGCCTATGCTTGTTGCTCACAAATGGTCAAAATTGAAGATTTTAAAACACACATTCTACATGCTCAGCCCTCTTGATTCTTGCTAAATGCAAACAAATATTTGTATTTATTAAAATACTAAATATTAATCCAAATAAAATGATTTTTGTAGCAAAAGTTTAGCGGCTTTTCTGTTGCTAAGCCGTAAATTAACACAAATTGTGATTTTATTATATGCCCTTTCTGCAGAAGGTGACAAAGAAGAAATACTGGAAATGTAAACCAAATTCAGAGCAGATACACAGGAAGTACTTAAAAGCATTGCTTGACTCCAGACAAATCAGAAACGTTTCATTTGGGTAAATTTTTGAGCACATTTCTTCGAGGCAATGATTTTGATTAGGGTTCTATAGGTGCCCGAGCTAGGGTTAGGGTTAGAGTTTGGACAGAAAGAAATGTTTTCTGATGCACTTGCTGTGCTTTAGGAAGCATCTGAAATTCAGAAAGAGCGTTGGTTTGTTGATTCCTTGAGAAAAAATTTTGGCCCCCTTTTTCGGTTTTTGCTTAGCCTCATGCTTGTTGCTCACAAATGGTCAAAAATGAAGATTTCAAAACACACGTTCTACATGCTCAGCTTTCATGTTTCTTGCATTTAAATCCAAATAAAATGATACTTGTAGCAAAACGTTAGTGGCATTTGTCATGCTAAGCCTTCAATAACACTAATCGTGATTTTGTTATATGCCGTTTGCGCAGCAGGTGACATGAAAGAAATACTGGAAATGTAAACCAAATTCAGTGCAGATACACAGGAAATACTATAAAGCATTACCTGAAATGTTTCTGATTCATTTGGAGTCATTTGGGTACCTTTTTGATCACGTTTCTTGAAGGCAATGGTTTTGATGGGGGTTCTATAAGTGCCCGAGCTAGGGTTAGGGTTAGGGTTTGGACAAAAAGAAAAGTTTTCTGATGCACTTGCTGTGCTTTAGAAAGCATTTGAAATTCAGAAAAAGCGTTGGTTTGTTGATTCCTTGAGAAAAAATTTTGGCCCTCTTTTTCGATTTCTGCTAAGCCTATGCTTGTTGCTCACAAATGGTCAAAATTGAAGATTTTAAAACATACATTCTACATGCGCAGCCCTCTTGATTCTTGCTAAATGCAAACAAATATTTGTATTTATTAAAATACTAAATATTAATCCAAATAAAATGATTTTTGTAGCAAAAGTTTAGCGGCTTTTCTGTTCCTAAGCCGTAAATTAACACAAATCGTGTTTTTATTATATGCCCTTTGTGCAGAAGGTGACAAAGAAGAAATACTGGAAATGTAAACCAAATTCAGACCGGATACAAAGGAAGTTCTTAAAAGCATTGCTTGACTCCAAACGAATCAGAAACGTTTCATTTGGGTAAATTTTTGAGCACATTTCTTCGAGGCAATGATTTTGATTAGGGTTCTATAGGTGCCCGAGCTAGGGTTAGGGTTAGAGTTTGGACAAAAAGAAATGTTTCTGATGCACTTGCTGTGCTTTAGGAAGCATCTGAAATTCAGAAAAAGCGTTGGTTTGTTGATTCCTTGAGAAAAAATTTTGGCCCCCTTTTTCGGTTATTGCTTAGCCTCATGCTTGTTGCTCACAAATGGTCAAAAATGAAGATTTCAAAACACACGTTCTATATGCTCAGCTTTCATGTTTCTTGCATTTAAATCCAAATAAAATGATACTTGTAGCAAAACGTTAGTGGCATTTGTCATGCTAAGCCTTCAATAACACTAATCGTGATTTTGTTATATGCCGTTTGCGCAGCAGGTGACATGAAAGAAATACTGGAAATGTAAACCAAATTCAGTGCAGATACACAGGAAATACTATAAAGCATTACCTGAAATGTTTCTGATTCATTTGGAGTCATTTGGGTACCTTTTTGATCACGTTTCTTGAAGGCAATGGTTTTGATGGGGGTTCTATAAGTGCCCGAGCTAGGGTTAGGGTTAGGGTTTGGACAAAAAGAAAAGTTTTCTGATGCACTTGCTGTGCTTTAGAAAGCATTTGAAATTCAGAAAAAGCGTTGGTTTGTTGATTCCTTGAGAAAAAATTTTGGCCCTCTTTTTCGATTTCTGCTAAGCCTATGCTTGTTGCTCACAAATGGTCAAAATTGAAGATTTTAAAACATACATTCTACATGCGCAGCCCTCTTGATTCTTGCTAAATGCAAACAAATATTTGTATTTATTAAAATACTAAATATTAATCCAAATAAAATGATTTTTGTAGCAAAAGTTTAGCGGCTTTTCTGTTCCTAAGCCGTAAATTAACACAAATCGTGTTTTTATTATATGCCCTTTGTGCAGAAGGTGACAAAGAAGAAATACTGGAAATGTAAACCAAATTCAGACCGGATACAAAGGAAGTTCTTAAAAGCATTGCTTGACTCCAAACGAATCAGAAACGTTTCATTTGGGTAAATTTTTGAGCACATTTCTTCGAGGCAATGATTTTGATTAGGGTTCTATAGGTGCCCGAGCTAGGGTTAGGGTTAGAGTTTGGACAAAAAGAAATGTTTCTGATGCACTTGCTGTGCTTTAGGAAGCATCTGAAATTCAGAAAAAGCGTTGGTTTGTTGATTCCTTGAGAAAAAATTTTGGCCCCCTTTTTCGGTTTTTGCTTAGCCTCATGCTTGTTGCTCACAAATGGTCAAAAATGAAGATTTCAAAACACACGTTCTATATGCTCAGCTTTCATGTTTCTTGCATTTAAATCCAAATAAAATGATACTTGTAGCAAAACGTTAGTGGCATTTGTCATGCTAAGCCTTCAATAACACTAATCGTGATTTTGTTATATGCCGTTTGCGCAGCAGGTGACATGAAAGAAATACTGGAAATGTAAACCAAATTCAGTGCAGATACACAGGAAATACTATAAAGCATTACCTGAAATGTTTCTGATTCATTTGGAGTCATTTGGGTACCTTTTTGATCACGTTTCTTGAAGGCAATGGTTTTGATGGGGGTTCTATAAGTGCCCGAGCTAGGGTTAGGGTTAGGGTTTGGACAAAAAGAAAAGTTTTCTGATGCACTTGCTGTGCTTTAGAAAGCATTTGAAATTCAGAAAAAGCGTTGGTTTGTTGATTCCTTGAGAAAAAATTTTGGCCCTCTTTTTCGATTTCTGCTAAGCCTATGCTTGTTGCTCACAAATGGTCAAAATTGAAGATTTTAAAACATACATTCTACATGCGCAGCCCTCTTGATTCTTGCTAAATGCAAACAAATATTTGTATTTATTAAAATACTAAATATTAATCCAAATAAAATGATTTTTGTAGCAAAAGTTTAGCGGCTTTTCTGTTCCTAAGCCGTAAATTAACACAAATCGTGTTTTTATTATATGCCCTTTGTGCAGAAGGTGACAAAGAAGAAATACTGGAAATGTAAACCAAATTCAGACCGGATACAAAGGAAGTTCTTAAAAGCATTGCTTGACTCCAAACGAATCAGAAACGTTTCATTTGGGTAAATTTTTGAGCACATTTCTTCGAGGCAATGATTTTGATTAGGGTTCTATAGGTGCCCGAGCTAGGGTTAGGGTTAGAGTTTGGACAAAAAGAAATGTTTCTGATGCACTTGCTGTGCTTTAGGAAGCATCTGAAATTCAGAAAAAGCGTTGGTTTGTTGATTCCTTGAGAAAAAATTTTGGCCCCCTTTTTCGGTTTTTGCTTAGCCTCATGCTTGTTGCTCACAAATGGTCAAAAATGAAGATTTCAAAACACACGTTCTATATGCTCAGCTTTCATGTTTCTTGCATTTAAATCCAAATAAAATGATACTTGTAGCAAAACGTTAGTGGCATTTGTCATGCTAAGCCTTCAATAACACTAATCGTGATTTTGTTATATGCCGTTTGCGCAGCAGGTGACATGAAAGAAATACTGGAAATGTAAACCAAATTCAGTGCAGATACACAGGAAATACTATAAAGCATTACCTGAAATGTTTCTGATTCATTTGGAGTCATTTGGGAACCTTTTTGATCACGTTTCTTGAAGGCAATGGTTTTGATGGGGGTTCTATAAGTGCCCGAGCTAGGGTTAGGGTTAGGGTTTGGACAAAAAGAAAAGTTTTCTGATGCACTTGCTGTGCTTTAGGAAGCATTTGAAATTCAGAAAAAGCGTTGGTTTGTTGATTCCTTGTGAAAAAATTTTGGCCCTCTTTTTCGATTTCTGCTAAGCCTATGCTTGTTGCTCACAAATGGTCAAAATTGAAGATTTTAAAACATACATTCTACATGCGCAGCCCTCTTGATTCTTGCTAAATGCAAACAAATATTTGTATTTACTAAAATACTAAATATTAATCCAAATAAAATGATTTTTGTAGCAAAAGTTTAGCGGCTTTTCTGTTGCTAAGCCGTAAATTAACACAAATCGTGATTTTCTTATATGCCCTTTGTGCAGAAGGTGACAAAGAAGAAATACTGGAAATGTAAACCAAATTCAGAGCAGATACACAGGAAGTTCTTAAAAGCATTGCTTGACTCCAAACGAATCAGAAACGTTTCATTTGGGTAACTTTTTGAGCACATTTCTTCGAGGCAATGATTTTGATTAGGGTTCTATAGGTGCCCGAGCTAGGGTTAGGGTTAGAGTTTGGACAAAAAGAAATGTTTTCTGATGCACTTGCTGTGCTTTAGGAAGCTTTTGAAATTCAGAAAAAGCGTTGGTTTGTTGATTCCTTGAGAAAAAATTTTGGCCCCCTTTTTCGGTTTTTGCTTAGCCTCATGCTTGTTGCTCACAAATGGTCAAAATTGAAGATTTCAAAACACACGTTCTACATGCTCAGCTTTCTTGTTTCTTGCATTTAAATCCAAATAAAATGATACTTCTAGCAAAACGTTAGTGGCATTTGTCATGCTAAGCCTTCAATAACACTAATCGTGATTTTGTTATATGCCGTTTGCGCAGCAGGTGACATGAAAGAAATACTGGAAATGTAAACCAAATTCAGTGCAGATACACAGGAAATACTATAAAGCATTACCTGAAATGTTTCTGATTCATTTGGAGTCATTTGGGTACCTTTTTGATCACGTTTCTTGAAGGCAATGGTTTTGATGGGGGTTCTATAAGTGCCCGAGCTAGGGTTAGGGTTAGGGTTTGGACAAAAAGAAAAGTTTTCTGATGCACTTGCTGTGCTTTAGGAAGCATTTGAAATTCAGAAAAAGCGTTGGTTTGTTGATTCCTTGAGAAAAAATTTTGGCCCTCTTTTTCGATTTCTGCTAAGCCTATGCTTGTTGCTCACAAATGGTCAAAATTGAAGATTTTAAAACACACATTCTACATGCTCAACCCTCTTGATTCTTGCTAAATGCAAACAAATATTTGTATTTATTAAAATACTAAATATTAATCCAAATAAAATGATTTTTGTAGCAAAAGTTTAGCGGCTTTTCTGTTGCTAAGCCGTAAATTAACACAAATCGTGATTTTATTATATGCCCTTTGTGCAGAAGGTGACAAAGAAGAAATACTGGAAATGTAAACCAAATTCAGAGCAGATACACAGGAAGTTCTTAAAAGCATTGCTTGACTCCAAACGAATCAGAAACGTTTCATTTGGGTAACTTTTTGAGCACATTTCTTCAAGGCAATGATTTTGATTAGGGTTCTATAGGTGCCCGAGCTAGGGTTAGGGTTAGAGTTTGGACAAAAAGAAATGTTTTCTGATGCACTTGCTGTGCTTTAGGAAGCATTTGAAATTCAGAAAAAGCGTTGGTTTGTTGATTCCTTGAGAAAAAATTTTGGCCCCCTTTTTCGGTTTTTGCTTAGCCTCATGCTTGTTGCTCACAAATGGTCAAAATTGAAGATTTCAAAACACACGTTCAACATGCTCAGCTTTCTTGTTTCTTGCATTTAAATCCAAATAAAATGATACTTGTAGCAAAACGTTAGTGGCATTTGTCATGCTAAGCCTTCAATAACACTAATCGTGATTTTGTTATATGCCGTTTGCGCAGCAGGTGACATGAAAGAAATACTGGAAATGTAAACCAAATTCAGTGCAGATACACAGGAAATACTATAAAGCATTACCTGAAATGTTTCTGATTCATTTGGAGTCATTTGGGTACCTTTTTGATCACGTTTCTTGAAGGCAATGGTTTTGATGGGGGTTCTATAAGTGCCCGAGCTAGGGTTAGGGTTAGGGTTTGGACAAAAAGAAAGTTTTCTGATGCACTTGCTGTGCTTTAGGAAGCATTTGAAATTCAGAAAAAGCGTTGGTTTGTTGATTCCTTGAGAAAAAATTTTGGCCCTCTTTTTCGATTTCTGCTAAGCCTATGCTTGTTGCTCACAAATGGTCAAAATTGAAGATTTTAAAACACACATTCTACATGCTCAGCCCTCTTGATTCTTGCTAAATGCAAACAAATATTTGTATTTATTAAAATACTAAATATTAATCCAAATAAAATGATTTTTGTAGCAAAAGTTTAGCGGCTTTTCTGTTGCTAAGCCGTAAATTAACACAAATCGTGATTTTATTATATGCCCTTTGTGCAGAAGGTGACAAAGAAGAAATACTGGAAATGTAAACCAAATTCAGAGCAGATACACAGGAAGTTCTTAAAAGCATTGCTTGACTCCAAACGAATCAGAAACGTTTCATTTGGGTAACTTTTTGAGCACATTTCTTCAAGGCAATGATTTTGATTAGGGTTCTATAGGTGCCCGAGCTAGGGTTAGGGTTAGAGTTTGGACAAAAAGAAATGTTTTCTGATGCACTTGCTGTGCTTTAGGAAGCATTTGAAATTCAGAAAAAGCGTTGGTTTGTTGATTCCTTGAGAAAAAATTTTGGCCCCCTTTTTCGGTTTTTGCTTAGCCTCATGCTTGTTACTCACAAATGGTCAAAATTGAAGATTTCAAAACACACGTTCTACATGCTCAGCTTTCTTGTTTCTTGCATTTAAATCCAAATAAAATGATACTTGTAGCAAAACGTTAGTGGCATTTGTCATGCTAAGCCTTCAATAACACTAATCGTGATTTTGTTATATGCCGTTTGCGCAGCAGGTGACATGAAAGAAATACTGGAAATGTAAACCAAATTCAGTGCAGATACACAGGAAATACTATAAAGCATTACCTGAAATGTTTCTGATTCATTTGGAGTCATTTGGGTACCTTTTTGTCACGTTTCTTGAAGGCAATGGTTTTGATGGGGGTTCTATAAGTGCCTGAGCTAGGGTTAGGGTTAGGGTTTGGACAAAAAGAAAAGTTTTCTGATGCACTTGCTGTGCTTTAGGAAGCATTTGAAATTCAGAAAAAGCGTTGGTTTGTTGATTCCTTGAGAAAAAATTTTGGCCCTCTTTTTCGATTTCTGCTAAGCCTATGCTTGTTGCTCACAAATGGTCAAAATTGAAGATTTTAAAACATACATTCTACATGCTCAGCCCTCTTGATTCTTGCTAAATGCAAACAAATATTTGTATTTATTAAAATACTAAATATTAATCCAAATAAAATGATTTTTGTAGCAAAAGTTTAGCGGCTTTTCTGTTGCTAAGCCGTAAATTAACACAAATCGTGATTTTCTTATATGCCCTTTGTGCAGAAGGTGACAAAGAAGAAATACTGGAAATGTAAACCAAATTCAGAGCAGATACACAGGAAGTTCTTAAAAGCATTGCTTGACTCCAAACGAATCAGAAACGTTTCATTTGGGTAACTTTTTGAGCACATTTCTTCGAGGCAATGATTTTGATTAGGGTTCTATAGGTGCCCGAGCTAGGGTTAGGGTTAGAGTTTGGACAAAAAGAAATGTTTTCTGATGCACTTGCTGTGCTTTAGGAAGCATCTGAAATTCAGAAAAAGCGTTGGTTTGTTGATTCCTTGAGAAAAAATTTTGGCCCCCTTTTTCGGTTTTTGCTTAGCCTCATGCTTGTTGCTCACAAATGGTCAAAAATGAAGATTTCAAAACACACGTTCTATATGCTCAGCTTTCATGTTTCTTGCATTTAAATCAAAATTAAATGATACTTGTAGCAAAACGTTAGTGGCATTTGTCATGCTAAGCCTTCAATAACACTAATCGTGAATTTGTTATATGCCGTTTGCGCAGCAGGTGACATGAAAGAAATACTGGAAATGTAAACCAAATTCAGTGCAGATACACAGGAAATACTATAAAGCATTACCTGAAATGTTTCTGATTCATTTGGAGTCATTTGGGTACCTTTTTGTCACGTTTCTTGAAGGCAATGGTTTTGATGGGGGTTCTATAAGTGCCTGAGCTAGGGTTAGGGTTAGGGTTTGGACAAAAAGAAAAGTTTTCTGATGCACTTGCTGTGCTTTAGGAAGCATTTGAAATTCAGAAAAAGCGTTGGTTTGTTGATTCCTTGAGAAAAAATTTTGGCCCTCTTTTTCGATTTCTGCTAAGCCTATGCTTGTTGCTCACAAATGGTCAAAATTGAAGATTTTAAAACATACATTCTACATGCTCAGCCCTCTTGATTCTTGCTAAATGCAAACAAATATTTGTATTTATTAAAATACTAAATATTAATCCAAATAAAATGATTTTTGTAGCAAAAGTTTAGCGGCTTTTCTGTTGCTAAGCCGTAAATTAACACAAATCGTGATTTTATTATATGCCCTTTGTGCAGAAGGTGACAAAGAAGAAACACTGGAAATGTAAACCAAATTCAGACCAGATACACAGGAAGTTCTTAAAAGCATTGCTTGACTCCAAATGAATCAGAAACGTTTCATTTGGGTAACTTTTTGAGCACATTTGTTCGAGGCAATGATTTTGATTAGGGTTCTATAGGTGCCCGAGCTAGGGTTAGGGTTAGAGTTTGGACAAAAAGAAATGTTTTCTGATGCACTTGCTGTGCTTTAGGAAGCATCTGAAATTCAGAAAAAGCGTTGGTTTGTTGATTCCATGAGAAAAAATTTTGGCCCCCTTTTTCAGTTTTTGCTTAGCCTCATGCTTGTTGCTCACAAATGGTCAAAAATGAAGATTTCAAAACACACGTTCTACATGCTCACCTTTCTTGTTTCTTGCATTTAAATCCAAATAAAATGATACTTGTAGCAAAACGTTAGTGGCATTTGTCATGCTAAGCCTTCAATAACACTAATCGTGATTTTGTTATATGCCGTTTGCGCAGCAGGTGACATGAAAGAAATACTGGAAATGTAAACCAAATTCAGTGCAGATACACAGGAAATACTATAAAGCATTACCTGAAATGTTTCTGATTCATTTGGAGTCATTTGGGTACCTTTTTGATCACGTTTCTTGAAGGCAATGGTTTTGATGGGGGTTCTATAAGTGCCCCGAGCTAGGGTTAGGGTTAGGGTTTGGACAAAAAGAAAAGTTTTCTGATGCACTTGCTGTGCTTTAGGAAGCATTTGAAATTCAGAAAAAGCGTTGGTTTGTTGATTCCTTGAGAAAAAATTTTGGCCCTCTTTTTCGATTTCTGCTAAGCCTATGCTTGTTGCTCACAAGTGGTCAGAATTGAAGATTTTAAAACATACATTCTACATGCTCAGCCCTCTTGATTCTTGCTAAATGCAAACAAATATTTGTATTTATTAAAATTCTAAATATTAATCCAAATAAAATGATTTTTGTAGCAAAAGTTTAGCGGCTTTTCTGTTGCTAAGCCGTAAATTAACACAAATCGTGATTTTCTTATATGCCCTTTGTGCAGAAGGTGACAAAGAAGAAATACTGGAAATGTAAACCAAATTCAGAGCAGATACACAGGAAGTTCTTAAAAGGATTGCTTGACTCCAAACGAATCAGAAACGTTTCATTTGGGTAACTTTTTGAGCACATTTCTTCGAGGCAATGATTTTGATTAGGGTTCTATAGCTGCCCGAGCTAGGGTTAGGGTTAGAGTTTGGACAAAAAGAAATGTTTTCTGATGCACTTGCTGTGCTTTAGGAAGCATCTGAAATTCAGAAAAAGCGTTGGTTTGTTGATTCCTTGAGAAAAAATTTTGGCCCCCTTTTTCGGTTTTTGCTTAGCCTCATGCTTGTTGCTCACAAATGGTCAAAAATGAAGATTTCAAAACACACGTTCTATATGCTCAGCTTTCATGTTTCTTGCATTTAAATCAAAATTAAATGATACTTGTAGCAAAACGTTAGTGGCATTTGTCATGCTAAGCCTTCAATAACACTAATCGTGAATTTGTTATATGCCGTTTGCGCAGCAGGTGACATGAAAGAAATACTGGAAATGTAAACCAAATTCAGTGCAGATACACAGGAAATACTATAAAGCATTACCTGAAATGTTTCTGATTCATTTGGAGTCATTTGGGTACCTTTTTGTCACGTTTCTTGAAGGCAATGGTTTTGATGGGGGTTCTATAAGTGCCTGAGCTAGGGTTAGGGTTAGGGTTTGGACAAAAAGAAAAGTTTTCTGATGCACTTGCTGTGCTTTAGGAAGCATTTGAAATTCAGAAAAAGCGTTGGTTTGTTGATTCCTTGAGAAAAAATTTTGGCCCTCTTTTTCGATTTCTGCTAAGCCTATGCTTGTTGCTCACAAATGGTCAAAATTGAAGATTTTAAAACATACATTCTACATGCTCAGCCCTCTTGATTCTTGCTAAATGCAAACAAATATTTGTATTTATTAAAATACTAAATATTAATCCAAATAAAATGATTTTTGTAGCAAAAGTTTAGCGGCTTTTCTGTTGCTAAGCCGTAAATTAACACAAATCGTGATTTTATTATATGCCCTTTGTGCAGAAGGTGACAAAGAAGAAACACTGGAAATGTAAACCAAATTCAGACCAGATACACAGGAAGTTCTTAAAAGCATTGCTTGACTCCAAATGAATCAGAAACGTTTCATTTGGGTAACTTTTTGAGCACATTTGTTCGAGGCAATGATTTTGATTAGGGTTCTATAGGTGCCCGAGCTAGGGTTAGGGTTAGAGTTTGGACAAAAAGAAATGTTTTCTGATGCACTTGCTGTGCTTTAGGAAGCATCTGAAATTCAGAAAAAGCGTTGGTTTGTTGATTCCATGAGAAAAAATTTTGGCCCCCTTTTTCAGTTTTTGCTTAGCCTCATGCTTGTTGCTCACAAATGGTCAAAAATGAAGATTTCAAAACACACGTTCTACATGCTCACCTTTCTTGTTTCTTGCATTTAAATCCAAATAAAATGATACTTGTAGCAAAACGTTAGTGGCATTTGTCATGCTAAGCCTTCAATAACACTAATCGTGATTTTGTTATATGCCGTTTGCGCAGCAGGTGACATGAAAGAAATACTGGAAATGTAAACCAAATTCAGTGCAGATACACAGGAAATACTATAAAGCATTACCTGAAATGTTTCTGATTCATTTGGAGTCATTTGGGTACCTTTTTGATCACGTTTCTTGAAGGCAATGGTTTTGATGGGGGTTCTATAAGTGCCCCGAGCTAGGGTTAGGGTTAGGGTTTGGACAAAAAGAAAAGTTTTCTGATGCACTTGCTGTGCTTTAGGAAGCATTTGAAATTCAGAAAAAGCGTTGGTTTGTTGATTCCTTGAGAAAAAATGTTGGCCCTCTTTTTCGATTTCTGCTAAGCCTATGCTTGTTGCTCACAAATGGTCAGAATTGAAGATTTTAAAACATACATTCTACATGCTCAGCCCTCTTGATTCTTGCTAAATGCAAACAAATATTTGTATTTATTAAAATTCTAAATATTAATCCAAATAAAATGATTTTTGTAGCAAAAGTTTAGCGGCTTTTCTGTTGCTAAGCCGTAAATTAACACAAATCGTGATTTTCTTATATGCCCTTTGTGCAGAAGGTGACAAAGAAGAAATACTGGAAATGTAAACCAAATTCAGAGCAGATACACAGGAAGTTCTTAAAAGCATTGCTTGACTCCAAACGAATCAGAAACGTTTCATTTGGGTAACTTTTTGAGCACATTTCTTCGAGGCAATGATTTTGATTAGGGTTCTATAGGTGCCCGAGCTAGGGTTAGGGTTAAAGTTTGGACAAAAAGAAATGTTTTCTGATGCACTTGCTGTGCTTTAGGAAGCATCTGAAATTCAGAAAAAGCGTTGGTTTGTTGATTCCTTGAGAAAAAATTTTGGCCCCCTTTTTCGGTTTTTGCTTAGCCTCATGCTTGTTGCTCACAAATGGTCAAAAATGAAGATTTCAAAACACACGTTCTATATGCTCAGCTTTCATGTTTCTTGCATTTAAATCAAAATTAAATGATACTTGTAGCAAAACGTTAGTGGCATTTGTCATGCTAAGCCTTCAATAACACTAATCGTGAATTTGTTATATGCCGTTTGCGCAGCAGGTGACATGAAAGAAATACTGGAAATGTAAACCAAATTCAGTGCAGATACACAGGAAATACTATAAAGCATTACCTGAAATGTTTCTGATTCATTTGGAGTCATTTGGGTACCTTTTTGATCACGTTTCTTGAAGGCAATGGTTTTGATGGGGGTTCTATAAGTGCCCGAGCTAGGGTTAGTGTTAGGGTTTGGACAAAAAGAAAAGTTTTCTGATGCACTTGCTGTGCTTTAGGAAGCATTTGAAATTCAGAAAAAGCGTTGGTTTGTTGATTCCTTGAGAAAAAATTTTGGCCCTCTTTTTCGATTTCTGCAAAGCCTATGCTTGTTGCTCACAAATGGTCAAAATTGAAGATTTTAAAACACACATTCTACATGCTCAGCCCTCTTGATTCTTGCTAAATGCAAACAAATATTTGTATTTATTAAAATACTAAATATTAATCCAAATAAAATGATTTTTGTAGCAAAAGTTTAGCGGCTTTTCTGTTGCTAAGCCGTAAATTAACACAAATCGTGATTTTATTATATGCCCTTTGTGCAGAAGGTGACAAAGAAGAAATACTGGAAATGTAAACCAAATTCAGAGCAGATACACAGGAAGTTCTTAAAAGCATTGCTTGACTCCAAACGAATCAGAAACGTTTCATTTGGGTAACTTTTTGAGCACATTTCTTCGAGGCAATGATTTTGATTAGGGTTCTATGGGTGCCCGAGCTTGGGTTAGGGTTAGAGTTTGGACAACAAGAAATGTTTTCTGATGCACTTGCTGTGCTTTAGGAAGCATTTGAAATTCAGAAAAAGCGTTGGTTTGTTGATTCCATGAGAAAAAATTTTGGTCCCCTTTTTCGGTTTTTGCTTAGCCTCATGCTTGTTGCTCACAAGTGGTCAAAATTGAAGATTTCAAAACACACGTTCTACATGCTCAGCTTTCTTGTTTCTTGCATTTAAATCCAAATAAAATGATACTTGTAGCAAAACGTTAGTGGCATTTGTCATGCTAAGCCTTCAATAACACTAATCGTGATTTTGTTATATGCCGTTTGCGCAGCAGGAGACATGAAAGAAATACTGGAAATGTAAACCAAATTCAGTGCAGATACACAGGAAATACTATAAAGCATTACCTGAAATGTTTCTGATTCATTTGGAGTCATTTGGGTACCTTTTTGATCACGTTTCTTGAAGGCAATGGTTTTGATGGGGGTTCTATAAGTGCCCGAGCTAGGGTTAGGGTTAGGGTTTGGACAAAAAGAAAAGTTTTCTGATGCACTTGCTGTGCTTTAGGAAGCATTTGAAATTCAGAAAAAGCGTTGGTTTGTTGATTCCTTGAGAAAAAATTTTGGCCCTCTTTTTCGATTTCTGCAAAGCCTATGCTTGTTGCTCACAAATGGTCAAAATTGAAGATTTTAAAACACACATTCTAAATGCTCAGCCCTCTTGATTCTTGCTAAATGCAAACAAATATTTGTATTTATTAAAATACTAAATATTAATCCAAATAAAATGATTTTTGTAGCAAAAGTTTAGCGGCTTTTCTGTTGCTAAGCCGTAAATTAACACAAATCGTGATTTTCTTATATGCCCTTTGTGCAGAAGGTGACAAAGAAGAAATACTGGAAATGTAAACCAAATTCAGAGCAGATACACAGGAAGTTCTTAAAAGCATTGCTTGACTCCAAACGAATCAGAAACGTTTCATTTGGGTAACTTTTTGAGCACATTTCTTCGAGGCAATGATTTTGATTAGGGTTCTATAGGTGCCCGAGCTAGGGTTAGGGTTAGAGTTTGGACAAAAAGAAATGTTTTCTGATGCACTTGCTGTGCTTTAGGAAGCATTTGAAATTCAGAAAAAGCGTTGGTTTGTTGATTCCTTGAGAAAAAATTTTGGCCCCCTTTTTCGGTTTTTGCTTAGCCTCATGCTTGTTGCTCACAAATGGTCAAAAATGAAGATTTCAAAACACACGTTCTACATGCTCAGCTTTCATGTTTCTTGCATTTAAATCAAAATTAAATGATACTTGTAGCAAAACGTTAGTGGCATTTGTCATGCTAAGCCTTCAATAACACTAATCGTGAATTTGTTATATGCCGTTTGCGCAGCAGGTGACATGAAAGAAATACTGGAAATGTAAACCAAATTCAGTGCAGATACACAGGAAATACTATAAAGCATTACCTGAAATGTTTCTGATTCATTTGGAGTCATTTGGGTACCTTTTTGATCACTTTCTTGAAGGCAATGGTTTTGATGGGGGTTCTATAAGTGCCTGAGCTAGGGTTAGGGTTAGGGTTTGGACAAAAAGAAAAGTTTTCTGATGCACTTGCTGTGCTTTAGGAAGCATTTGAAATTCAGAAAAAGCGTTGGTTTGTTGATTCCTTGAGAAAAAATTTTGGCCCTCTTTTTCGATTTCTGCTAAGCCTATGCTTGTTGCTCACAAATGGTCAAAATTGAAGATTTTAAAACACACATTCTACATGCTCAGCCCTCTTGATTCTTGCTAAATGCAAACAAATATTTGTATTTATTAAAATACTAAATATTAATCCAAATAAAATGATTTTTGTAGCAAAAGTTTAGCGGCTTTTCTGTTGCTAAGCCGTAAATTAACACAAATAGTGATTTTATTATATGCCCTTTGTGCAGAAGGTGACAAAGAAGAAATACTGGAAATGTAAACCAAATTCAGACCAGATACACAGGAAGTTCTTAAAAGCATTGCTTGACTCCAAACGAATCAGAAACGTTTCATTTGGGTAACTTTTTGAGCACATTTCCTCGAGGCAATGATTTTGATTAGGGTTCTATAGGTGCCCGAGCTAGGGTTAGGGTTAGAGTTTGGACAAAAAGAAATGTTTTCTGATGCACTTGCTGTGCTTTAGGAAGCATTTGAAATTCAGAAAAAGCGTTGGTTTGTTGATTCCTTGAGAAAAAATTTTGGCCCCCTTTTTCGGTTTTTGCTTAGCCTCATGCTTGTTGCTCACAAATGGTCAAAATTGAAGATTTCAAAACACACGTTCTACATGCTCACCTTTCTTGTTTCTTGCATTTAAATCCAAATAAAATGATTTTTGTAGCAAAAGTTTAGCGGCTTTTCTGTTGCTAAGCCGTAAATTAACACAAATCGTGATTTTATTATATGCCCTTTGTGCAGAAGGTGACAAAGAAGAAATACTGGAAATGTAAACCAAATTCAGTGCAGATACACAGGAAATACTATAAAGCATTACCTGAAATGTTTCTGATTCATTTGGAGTCATTTGGGTACCTTTTTGATCACGTTTCTTGAAGGCAATGGTTTTGATGGGGGTTCTATAAGTGCCCGAGCTAGGGTTAGGGTTAGGGTTTGGACAAAAAGAAAAGTTTTCTGATGCACTTGCTGTGCTTTAGGAAGCATTTGAAATTCAGAAAAAGCGTTGGTTTGTTGATTCCTTGAGAAAAAATTTTGGCCCTCTTTTTCGATTTCTGCTAAGCCTATGCTTGTTGCTCACAAATGGTCAGAATTGAAGATTTTAAAACATACATTCTACATGCTCAGCCCTCTTGATTCTTGCTAAATGCAAACAAATATTTGTATTTATTAAAATTCTAAATATTAATCCAAATAAAATGATTTTTGTAGCAAAAGTTTAGCGGCTTTTCTGTTGCTAAGCCGTAAATTAACACAAATCGTGATTTTCTTATATGCCCTTTGTGCAGAAGGTGACAAAGAAGAAATACTGGAAATGTAAACCAAATTCAGAGCAGATACACAGGAAGTTCTTAAAAGCATTGCTTGACTCCAAACGAATCAGAAACGTTTCATTTGGGTAACTTTTTGAGCACATTTCTTCGAGGCAATGATTTTGATTAGGGTTCTATAGGTGCCCGAGCTAGGGTTAGGGTTAAAGTTTGGACAAAAAGAAATGTTTTCTGATGCACTTGCTGTGCTTTAGGAAGCATCTGAAATTCAGAAAAAGCGTTGGTTTGTTGATTCCTTGAGAAAAAATTTTGGCCCCCTTTTTCGGTTTTTGCTTAGCCTCATGCTTGTTGCTCACAAATGGTCAAAAATGAAGATTTCAAAACACACGTTCTATATGCTCAGCTTTCATGTTTCTTGCATTTAAATCAAAATTAAATGATACTTGTAGCAAAACGTTAGTGGCATTTGTCATGCTAAGCCTTCAATAACACTAATCGTGAATTTGTTATATGCCGTTTGCGCAGCAGGTGACATGAAAGAAATACTGGAAATGTAAACCAAATTCAGTGCAGATACACAGGAAATACTATAAAGCATTACCTGAAATGTTTCTGATTCAATTGGAGTCATTTGGGTACCTTTTTGATCACGTTTCTTGAAGGCAATGGTTTTGATGGGGGTTTTATAAGTGCCCGAGCTAGGGTTAGTGTTAGGGTTTGGACAAAAAGAAAAGTTTTCTGATGCACTTGCTGTGCTTTAGGAAGCATTTGAAATTCAGAAAAAGCGTTGGTTTGTTGATTCCTTGAGAAAAAATTTTGGCCCTCTTTTTCGATTTCTGCAAAGCCTATGCTTGTTGCTCACAAATGGTCAAAATTGAAGATTTTAAAACACACATTCTACATGCTCAGCCCTCTTGATTCTTGCTAAATGCAAACAAATATTTGTATTTATTAAAATACTAAATATTAATCCAAATAAAATGATTTTTGTAGCAAAAGTTTAGCGGCTTTTCTGTTGCTAAGCCGTAAATTAACACAAATCGTGATTTTATTATATGCCCTTTGTGCAGAAGGTGACAAAGAAGAAATACTGGAAATGTAAACCAAATTCAGAGCAGATACACAGGAAGTTCTTAAAAGCATTGCTTGACTCCAAACGAATCAGAAACGTTTCATTTGGGTAACTTTTTGAGCACATTTCTTCGAGGCAATGATTTTGATTAGGGTTCTATGGGTGCCCGAGCTTGGGTTAGGGTTAGAGTTTGGACAACAAGAAATGTTTTCTGATGCACTTGCTGTGCTTTAGGAAGCATTTGAAATTCAGAAAAAGCGTTGGTTTGTTGATTCCATGAGAAAAAATTTTGGTCCCCTTTTTCGGTTTTTGCTTAGCCTCATGCTTGTTGCTCACAAGTGGTCAAAATTGAAGATTTCAAAACACACGTTCTACATGCTCACCTTTCTTGTTTCTTGCATTTAAATCCAAATAAAATGATACTTGTAGCAAAACGTTAGTGGCATTTGTCATGCTAAGCCTTCAATAACACTAATCGTGATTTTGTTATATGCCGTTTGCGCAGCAGGAGACATGAAAGAAATACTGGAAATGTAAACCAAATTCAGTGCAGATACACAGGAAATACTATAAAGCATTACCTGAAATGTTTCTGATTCATTTGGAGTCATTTGGGTACCTTTTTGATCACGTTTCTTGAAGGCAATGGTTTTGATGGGGGTTCTATAAGTGCCCGAGCTAGGGTTAGGGTTAGGGTTTGGACAAAAAGAAAAGTTTTCTGATGCACTTGCTGTGCTTTAGGAAGCATTTGAAATTCAGAAAAAGCGTTGGTTTGTTGATTCCTTGAGAAAAAATTTTGGCCCTCTTTTTCGATTTCTGCTAAGCCTATGCTTGATGCTCACAAATGGTCAAAATTGAAGATTTTAAAACACACATTCTACATGCTCAGCCCTCTTGATTCTTGCTAAATGCAAACAAATATTTGTATTTATTAAAATACTAAATATTAATCCAAATAAAATGATTTTTGTAGCAAAAGTTTAGCGGCTTTTCTGTTGCTAAGCCGTAAATTAACACAAATCGTGATTTTCTTATATGCCCTTTGTGCAGAAGGTGACAAAGAAGAAATACTGGAAATGTAAACCAAATTCAGAGCAGATACACAGGAAGTTCTTAAAAGCATTGCTTGACTCCAAACGAATCAGAAACGTTTCATTTGGGTAACTTTTTGAGCACATTTCTTCGAGGCAATGATTTTGATTAGGGTTCTATAGGTGCCCGAGCTAGGGTTAGGGTTAGAGTTTGGACTAAAAGAAATGTTTTCTGATGCACTTGCTGTGCTTTAGGAAGCATTTGAAATTCAGAAAAAGCGTTGGTTTGTTGATTCCTTGAGAAAAAATTTTGGCCCCCTTTTTCGGTTTTTGCTTAGCCTCATGCTTGTTGCTCACAAATGGTCAAAAATGAAGATTTCAAAACACACGTTCTATATGCTCAGCTTTCATGTTTCTTGCATTTAAATCAAAATTAAATGATACTTGTAGCAAAACGTTAGTGGCATTTGTCATGCTAAGCCTTCAATAACACTAATCGTGAATTTGTTATATGCCGTTTGCGCAGCAGGTGACATGAAAGAAATACTGGAAATGTAAACCAAATTCAGTGCAGATACACAGGAAATACTATAAAGCATTACCTGAAATGTTTCTGATTCATTTGGAGTCATTTGGGTACCTTTTTGATCACTTTCTTGAAGGCAATGGTTTTGATGGGGGTTCTATAAGTGCCTGAGCTAGGGTTAGGGTTAGGGTTTGGACAAAAAGAAAAGTTTTCTGATGCACTTGCTGTGCTTTAGGAAGCATTTGAAATTCAGAAAAAGCGTTGGTTTGTTGATTCCTTGAGAAAAAATTTTGGCCCTCTTTTTCGATTTCTGCTAAGCCTATGCTTGTTGCTCACAAATGGTCAAAATTGAAGATTTTAAAACACACATTCTACATGCTCAGCCCTCTTGATTCTTGCTAAATGCAAACAAATATTTGTATTTATTAAAATACTAAATATTAATCCAAATAAAATGATTTTTGTAGCAAAAGTTTAGCGGCTTTTCTGTTGCTAAGCCGTAAATTAACACAAATAGTGATTTTATTATATGCCCTTTGTGCAGAAGGTGACAAAGAAGAAATACTGGAAATGTAAACCAAATTCAGACCAGATACACAGGAAGTTCTTAAAAGCATTGCTTGACTCCAAACGAATCAGAAACGTTTCATTTGGGTAACTTTTTGAGCACATTTCCTCGAGGCAATGATTTTGATTAGGGTTCTATAGGTGCCCGAGCTAGGGTTAGGGTTAGAGTTTGGACAAAAAGAAATGTTTTCTGATGCACTTGCTGTGCTTTAGGAAGCATTTGAAATTCAGAAAAAGCGTTGGTTTGTTGATTCCTTGAGAAAAAATTTTGGCCCCCTTTTTCGGTTTTTGCTTAGCCTCATGCTTGTTGCTCACAAATGGTCAAAATTGAAGATTTCAAAACACACGTTCTACATGCTCACCTTTCTTGTTTCTTGCATTTAAATCCAAATAAAATGATTTTTGTAGCAAAAGTTTAGCGGCTTTTCTGTTGCTAAGCCGTAAATTAACACAAATCGTGATTTTATTATATGCCCTTTGTGCAGAAGGTGACAAAGAAGAAATACTGGAAATGTAAACCAAATTCAGTGCAGATACACAGGAAATACTATAAAGCATTACCTGAAATGTTTCTGATTCATTTGGAGTCATTTGGGTACCTTTTTGATCACGTTTCTTGAAGGCAATGGTTTTGATGGGGGTTCTATAAGTGCCCGAGCTAGGGTTAGGGTTAGGGTTTGGACAAAAAGAAAAGTTTTCTGATGCACTTGCTGTGCTTTAGGAAGCATTTGAAATTCAGAAAAAGCGTTGGTTTGTTGATTCCTTGAGAAAAAATTTTGGCCCTCTTTTTCGATTTCTGCTAAGCCTATGCTTGTTGCTCACAAATGGTCAGAATTGAAGATTTTAAAACATACATTCTACATGCTCAGCCCTCTTGATTCTTGCTAAATGCAAACAAATATTTGTATTTATTAAAATTCTAAATATTAATCCAAATAAAATGATTTTTGTAGCAAAAGTTTAGCGGCTTTTCTGTTGCTAAGCCGTAAATTAACACAAATCGTGATTTTCTTATATGCCCTTTGTGCAGAAGGTGACAAAGAAGAAATACTGGAAATGTAAACCAAATTCAGAGCAGATACACAGGAAGTTCTTAAAAGCATTGCTTGACTCCAAACGAATCAGAAACGTTTCATTTGGGTAACTTTTTGAGCACATTTCTTCGAGGCAATGATTTTGATTAGGGTTCTATAGGTGCCCGAGCTAGGGTTAGGGTTAAAGTTTGGACAAAAAGAAATGTTTTCTGATGCACTTGCTGTGCTTTAGGAAGCATCTGAAATTCAGAAAAAGCGTTGGTTTGTTGATTCCTTGAGAAAAAATTTTGGCCCCCTTTTTCGGTTTTTGCTTAGCCTCATGTTTGTTGCTCACAAATGGTCAAAAATGAAGATTTCAAAACACACGTTCTATATGCTCAGCTTTCATGTTTCTTGCATTTAAATCAAAATTAAATGATACTTGTAGCAAAACGTTAGTGGCATTTGTCATGCTAAGCCTTCAATAACACTAATCGTGAATTTGTTATATGCCGTTTGCGCAGCAGGTGACATGAAAGAAATACTGGAAATGTAAACCAAATTCAGTGCAGATACACAGGAAATACTATAAAGCATTACCTGAAATGTTTCTGATTCAATTGGAGTCATTTGGGTACCTTTTTGATCACGTTTCTTGAAGGCAATGGTTTTGATGGGGGTTTTATAAGTGCCCGAGCTAGGGTTAGTGTTAGGGTTTGGACAAAAAGAAAAGTTTTCTGATGCACTTGCTGTGCTTTAGGAAGCATTTGAAATTCAGAAAAAGCGTTGGTTTGTTGATTCCTTGAGAAAAAATTTTGGCCCTCTTTTTCGATTTCTGCAAAGCCTATGCTTGTTGCTCACAAATGGTCAAAATTGAAGATTTTAAAACACACATTCTACATGCTCAGCCCTCTTGATTCTTGCTAAATGCAAACAAATATTTGTATTTATTAAAATACTAAATATTAATCCAAATAAAATGATTTTTGTAGCAAAAGTTTAGCGGCTTTTCTGTTGCTAAGCCGTAAATTAACACAAATCGTGATTTTCTTATATGCCCTTTGTGCAGAAGGTGACAAAGAAGAAATACTGGAAATGTAAACCAAATTCAGAGCAGATACACAGGAAGTTCTTAAAAGCATTGCTTGACTCCAAACGAATCAGAAACGTTTCATTTGGGTAACTTTTTGAGCACATTTCTTCGAGGCAATGATTTTGATTAGGGTTCTATGGGTGCCCGAGCTTGGGTTAGGGTTAGAGTTTGGACTAAAAGAAATGTTTTCTGATGCACTTGCTGTGCTTTAGGAAGCATTTGAAATTCAGAAAAAGCGTTGGTTTGTTGATTCCTTGAGAAAAAATTTTGGCCCCCTTTTTCGGTTTTTGCTTAGCCTCATGCTTGTTTCTCACAAATGGTCAAAAATGAAGATTTCAAAACACACGTTCTATATGCTCAGCTTTCATGTTTCTTGCATTTAAATCAAAATTAAATGATACTTGTAGCAAAACGTTAGTGGCATTTGTCATGCTAAGCCTTCAATAACACTAATCGTGAATTTGTTATATGCCGTTTGCGCAGCAGGTGACATGAAAGAAATACTGGAAATGTAAACCAAATTCAGTGCAGATACACAGGAAATACTATAAAGCATTACCTGAAATGTTTCTGATTCATTTGGAGTCATTTGGGTACCTTTTTGTCACGTTTCTTGAAGGCAATGGTTTTGATGGGGGTTCTATAAGTGCCTGAGCTAGGGTTAGGGTTAGGGTTTGGACAAAAAGAAAAGTTTTCTGATGCACTTGCTGTGCTTTAGGAAGCATTTGAAATTCAGAAAAAGCGTTGGTTTGTTGATTCCTTGAGAAAAAATTTTGGCCCTCTTTTTCGATTTCTGCTAAGCCTATGCTTGTTGCTCACAAATGGTCAAAATTGAAGATTTTAAAACACACATTCTACATGCTCAGCCCTCTTGATTCTTGCTAAATGCAAACAAATATTTGTATTTATTAAAATACTAAATATTAATCCAAATAAAATGATTTTTGTAGCAAAAGTTTAGCGGCTTTTCTGTTGCTAAGCCGTAAATTAACACAAATAGTGATTTTATTATATGCCCTTTGTGCAGAAGGTGACAAAGAAGAAATACTGGAAATGTAAACCAAATTCAGACCAGATACACAGGAAGTTCTTAAAAGCATTGCTTGACTCCAAACGAATCAGAAACGTTTCATTTGGGTAACTTTTTGAGCACATTTCCTCGAGGCAATGATTTTGATTAGGGTTCTATAGGTGCCCGAGCTAGGGTTAGGGTTAGAGTTTGGACAAAAAGAAATGTTTTCTGATGCACTTGCTGTGCTTTAGGAAGCATTTGAAATTCAGAAAAAGCGTTGGTTTGTTGATTCCTTGAGAAAAAATTTTGGCCCCCTTTTTCGGTTTTTGCTTAGCCTCATGCTTGTTGCTCACAAATGGTCAAAATTGAAGATTTCAAAACACACGTTCTACATGCTCACCTTTCTTGTTTCTTGCATTTAAATCCAAATAAAATGATTTTTGTAGCAAAAGTTTAGCGGCTTTTCTGTTGCTAAGCCGTAAATTAACACAAATCGTGATTTTATTATATGCCCTTTGTGCAGAAGGTGACAAAGAAGAAATACTGGAAATGTAAACCAAATTCAGTGCAGATACACAGGAAATACTATAAAGCATTACCTGAAATGTTTCTGATTCATTTGGAGTCATTTGGGTACCTTTTTGATCACGTTTCTTGAAGGCAATGGTTTTGATGGGGGTTCTATAAGTGCCCGAGCTAGGGTTAGGGTTAGGGTTTGGACAAAAAGAAAAGTTTTCTGATGCACTTGCTGTGCTTTAGGAAGCATTTGAAATTCAGAAAAAGCGTTGGTTTGTTGATTCCTTGAGAAAAAATTTTGGCCCTCTTTTTCGATTTCTGCAAAGCCTATGCTTGTTGCTCACAAATGGTCAAAATTGAAGATTTTAAAACACACATTCTACATGCTCAGCCCTCTTGATTCTTGCTAAATGCAAACAAATATTTGTATTTATTTAAATACTAAATATTAATCCAAATAAAATGATTTTTGTAGCAAAAGTTTAGCGGCTTTTCTGTTGCTAAGCCGTAAATTAACACAAATCGTGATTTTCTTATATGCCCTTTGTGCAGAAGGTGACAAAGAAGAAATACTGGAAATGTAAACCAAATTCAGAGCAGATACACAGGAAGTTCTTAAAAGCATTGCTTGACTCCAAACGAATCAGAAACGTTTCATTTGGGTAACTTTTTGAGCACATTTCTTCGAGGCAATGATTTTGATTAGGGTTCTATAGGTGCCCGAGCTAGGGTTAGGGTTAAAGTTTGGACAAAAAGAAATGTTTTCTGATGCACTTGCTGTGCTTTAGGAAGCATCTGAAATTCAGAAAAGGCGTTGGTTTGTTGATTCCTTGAGAAAAAATTTTGGCCCCCTTTTTCGGTTTTTGCTTAGCCTCATGCTTGTTGCTCACAAATGGTCAAAAATGAAGATTTCAAAACACACGTTCTATATGCTCAGCTTTCATGTTTCTTGCATTTAAATCAAAATTAAATGATACTTGTAGCAAAACGTTAGTGGCATTTGTCATGCTAAGCCTTCAATAACACTAATCGTGAATTTGTTATATGCCGTTTGCGCAGCAGGTGACATGAAAGAAATACTGGAAATGTAAACCAAATTCAGTGCAGATACACAGGAAATACTATAAAGCATTACCTGAAATGTTTCTGATTCAATTGGAGTCATTTGGGTACCTTTTTGATCACGTTTCTTGAAGGCAATGGTTTTGATGGGGGTTTTATAAGTGCCCGAGCTAGGGTTAGTGTTAGGGTTTGGACAAAAAGAAAAGTTTTCTGATGCACTTGCTGTGCTTTAGGAAGCATTTGAAATTCAGAAAAAGCGTTGGTTTGTTGATTCCTTGAGAAAAAATTTTGGCCCTCTTTTTCGATTTCTGCAAAGCCTATGCTTGTTGCTCACAAATGGTCAAAATTGAAGATTTTAAAACACACATTCTACATGCTCAGCCCTCTTGATTCTTGCTAAATGCAAACAAATATTTGTATTTATTAAAATACTAAATATTAATCCAAATAAAATGATTTTTGTAGCAAAAGTTTAGCGGCTTTTCTGTTGCTAAGCCGTAAATTAACACAAATCGTGATTTTATTATATGCCCTTTGTGCAGAAGGTGACAAAGAAGAAATACTGGAAATGTAAACCAAATTCAGAGCAGATACACAGGAAGTTCTTAAAAGCATTGCTTGACTCCAAACGAATCAGAAACGTTTCATTTGGGTAACTTTTTGAGCACATTTCTTCGAGGCAATGATTTTGATTAGGGTTCTATGGGTGCCCGAGCTTGGGTTAGGGTTAGAGTTTGGACAACAAGAAATGTTTTCTGATGCACTTGCTGTGCTTTAGGAAGCATTTGAAATTCAGAAAAAGCATTGGTTTGTTGATTTCTTGAGAAAAAATTTTGGCCCTCTTTTTCGATTTCTGCTAAGCCTATGCTTGTTGCTCACAAATGGTCAAAATTGAAGATTTTAAAACACACATTCTACATGCTCAGCCCTCTTGATTCTTGCTAAATGCAAACAAATATTTGTATTTATTAAAATACTAAATATTAATCCAAATAAAATGATTTTTGTAGCAAAAGTTTAGCGGCTTTTCTGTTGCTAAGCCGTAAATTAACACAAATCGTGATTTTCTTATATGCCCTTTGTGCAGAAGGTGACAAAGAAGAAATACTGGAAATGTAAACCAAATTCAGAGCAGATACACAGGAAGTTCTTAAAAGCATTGCTTGACTCCAAACGAATCAGAAACGTTTCATTTGGGTAACTTTTTGAGCACATTTCTTCGAGGCAATGATTTTGATTAGGGTTCTATAGGTGCCCGAGCTAGGGTTAGGGTTAGAGTTTGGACTAAAAGAAATGTTTTCTGATGCACTTGCTGTGCTTTAGGAAGCATTTGAAATTCAGAAAAAGCGTTGGTTTGTTGATTCCTTGAGAAAAAATTTTGGCCCCCTTTTTCGGTTTTTGCTTAGCCTCATGCTTGTTTCTCACAAATGGTCAAAAATGAAGATTTCAAAACACACGTTCTATATGCTCAGCTTTCATGTTTCTTGCATTTAAATCAAAATTAAATGATACTTGTAGCAAAACGTTAGTGGCATTTGTCATGCTAAGCCTTCAATAACACTAATCGTGAATTTGTTATATGCCGTTTGCGCAGCAGGTGACATGAAAGAAATACTGGAAATGTAAACCAAATTCAGTGCAGATACACAGGAAATACTATAAAGCATTACCTGAAATGTTTCTGATTCATTTGGAGTCATTTGGGTACCTTTTTGTCACGTTTCTTGAAGGCAATGGTTTTGATGGGGGTTCTATAAGTGCCTGAGCTAGGGTTAGGGTTAGGGTTTGGACAAAAAGAAAAGTTTTCTGATGCACTTGCTGTGCTTTAGGAAGCATTTGAAATTCAGAAAAAGCGTTGGTTTGTTGATTCCTTGAGAAAAAATTTTGGCCCTCTTTTTCGATTTCTGCTAAGCCTATGCTTGTTGCTCACAAATGGTCAAAATTGAAGATTTTAAAACATACATTCTACATGCTCAGCCCTCTTGATTCTTGCTAAATGCAAACAAATATTTGTATTTATTAAAATACTAAATATTAATCCAAATAAAATGATTTTTGTAGCAAAAGTTTAGCGGCTTTTCTGTTGCTAAGCCGTAAATTAACACAAATCGTGATTTTATTATATGCCCTTTGTGCAGAAGGTGACAAAGAAGAAACACTGGAAATGTAAACCAAATTCAGACCAGATACACAGGAAGTTCTTAAAAGCATTGCTTGACTCCAAATGAATCAGAAACGTTTCATTTGGGTAACTTTTTGAGCACATTTGTTCGAGGCAATGATTTTGATTAGGGTTCTATAGGTGCCCGAGCTAGGGTTAGGGTTTGAGTTTGGACAAAAAGAAATGTTTTCTGATGCACTTGCTGTGCCTTAGGAAGCATCTGAAATTCAGAAAAAGCGTTGGTTTGTTGATTCCTTGAGAAAAAATTTTGGCCCCCTTTTTCAGTTTTTGCTTAGCCTCATGCTTGTTGCTCACAAATGGTCAAAAATTAAGATTTCAAAACACACGTTCTACATGCTCACCTTTCTTGTTTCTTGCATTTAAATCCAAATAAAATGATACTTGTAGCAAAACGTTAGTGGCATTTGTCATGCTAAGCCTTCAATAACACTAATCGTGATTTTGTTATATGCCGTTTGCGCAGCAGGTGACATGAAAGGAATACTGGAAATGTAAACCAAATTCAGTGCAGATACACAGGAAATACTATAAAGCATTACCTGAAATGTTTCTGATTCATTTGGAGTCATTTGGGTACCTTTTTGATCACGTTTCTTGAAGGCAATGGTTTTGATGGGGGTTCTATAAGTGCCCCGAGCTAGGGTTAGGGTTAGGGTTTGGACAAAAAGAAAAGTTTTCTGATGCACTTGCTGTGCTTTAGGAAGCATTTGAAATTCAGAAAAAGCGTTGGTTTGTTGATTCCTTGAGAAAAAATTTTGGCCCTCTTTTTCGATTTCTGCTAAGCCTATGCTTGTTGCTCACAAATGGTCAGAATTGAAGATTTTAAAACATACATTCTACATGCTCAGCCCTCTTGATTCTTGCTAAATGCAAACAAATATTTGTATTTATTAAAATTCTAAATATTAATCCAAATAAAATGATTTTTGTAGCAAAAGTTTAGCGGCTTTTCTGTTGCTAAGCCGTAAATTAACACAAATCGTGATTTTCTTATATGCCCTTTGTGCAGAAGGTGACAAAGAAGAAATACTGGAAATGTAAACCAAATTCAGAGCAGATACACAGGAAGTTCTTAAAAGCATTGCTTGACTCCAAACGAATCAGAAACGTTTCATTTGGGTAACTTTTTGAGCACATTTCTTCGAGGCAATGATTTTGATTAGGGTTCTATAGGTGCCCGAGCTAGGGTTAGGGTTAGAGTTTGGACAAAAAGAAATGTTTTCTGATGCACTTGCTGTGCTTTAGGAAGCATCTGAAATTCAGAAAAAGCGTTGGTTTGTTGATTCCTTGAGAAAAAATTTTGGCCCCCTTTTTCGGTTTTTGCTTAGCCTCATGCTTGTTGCTCACAAATGGTCAAAAATGAAGATTTCAAAACACACGTTCTATATGCTCAGCTTTCATGTTTCTTGCATTTAAATCAAAATTAAATGATACTTGTAGCAAAACGTTAGTGGCATTTGTCATGCTAAGCCTTCAATAACACTAATCGTGAATTTGTTATATGCCGTTTGCGCAGCAGGTGACATGAAAGAAATACTGGAAATGTAAACCAAATTCAGTGCAGATACACAGGAAATACTATAAAGCATTACCTGAAATGTTTCTGATTCATTTGGAGTCATTTGGGTACCTTTTTGATCACGTTTCTTGAAGGCAATGGTTTTGATGGGGGTTCTATAAGTGCCCGAGCTAGGGTTAGGGTTAGGGTTTGGACAAAAAGAAAAGTTTTCTGATGCACTTGCTGTGCTTTAGGAAGCATTTGAAATTCAGAAAAAGCGTTGGTTTGTTGATTCCTTGAGAAAAAATTTTGGCCCTCTTTTTCGATTTCTGCAAAGCCTATGCTTGTTGCTCACAAATGGTCAAAATTGAAGATTTTAAAACACACATTCTACATGCTCAGCCCTCTTGATTCTTGCTAAATGCAAACAAATATTTGTATTTATTAAAATACTAAATATTAATCCAAATAAAATGATTTTTGTAGCAAAAGTTTAGCGGCTTTTCTGTTGCTAAGCCGTAAATTAACACAAATCGTGATTTTATTATATGCCCTTTGTGCAGAAGGTGACAAAGAAGAAATACTGGAAATGTAAACCAAATTCAGAGCAGATACACAGGAAGTTCTTAAAAGCATTGCTTGACTCCAAACGAATCAGAAACGTTTCATTTGGGTAACTTTTTGAGCACATTTCTTCGAGGCAATGATTTTGATTAGGGTTCTATGGGTGCCCGAGCTTGGGTTAGGGTTAGAGTTTGGACAAAAAGAAATGTTTTCTGATGCACTTGCTGTGCTTTAGGAAGCATTTGAAATTCAGAAAAAGCGTTGGTTTGTTGATTCCTTGAGAAAAAATTTTGGCCCCCTTTTTCGGTTTTTGCTTAGCCTCATGCTTGTTGCTCACAAATGGTCAAAAATGAAGATTTCAAAACACACGTTCTATATGCTCAGCTTTCATGTTTCTTGCATTTAAATCCAAATAAAATGATACTTGTAGCAAAACGTTAGTGGCATTTGTCATGCTAAGCCTTCAATAACACTAATCGTGATTTTGCTATATGCCGTTTGCGCAGCAGGTGACATGAAAGAAATACTGGAAATGTAAACCAAATTCAGTGCAGATACACAGGAAATACTATAAAGCATTACCTGAAATGTTTCTGATTCATTTGGAGTCATTTGGGTACCTTTTTGATCACGTTTCTTGAAGGCAATGGTTTTGATGGGGGTTCTATAAGTGCCCGAGCTAGGGTTAGGGTTAGGGTTTGGACAAAAAGAAAAGTTTTCTGATGCACTTGCTGTGCTTTAGGAAGCGTTTGAAATTCAGAAAAAGCGTTGGTTTGTTGATTCCTTGAGAAAAAATTTTGGCCCTCTTTTTCGATTTCTGCCAAGCCTATGCTTGTTGCTCACAAATGGTCAAAATTGAAGATTTTAAAACATACATTCTACATGCTCAGCCCTCTTGATTCTTGCTAAATGCAAACAAATATTTGTATTTATTAAAATACTAAATATTAATCCAAATAAAATGATTTTTGTAGCAAAAGTTTAGCGGCTTTTCTGTTGCTAAGCCGTAAATTAACACAAATCGTGATTTTATTATATGCCCTTTGTGCAGAAGGTGACAAAGAAGAAATACTGGAAATGTAAACCAAATTCAGAGCAGATACACAGGAAGTTCTTAAAAGCATTGCTTGACTCCAAACGAATAGAAACGTTTCATTTGGGTAACTTTTTGAGCACATTTCTTCGAGGCAATGATTTTGATTAGGGTTCTATAGGTGCCCGAGCTAGGGTTAGGGTTAGAGTTTGGACAAAAAGAAATGTTTTCTGATGCACTTGCTGTGCTTTAGGAAGCATTTGAAATTCAGAAAAAGCGTTGGTTTGTTGATTCCTTGAGAAAAAATTTTGGCCCCCTTTTTCGGTTTTTGCTTAGCCTCATGCTTGTTGCTCACAAATGGTCAAAATTGAAGATTTCAAAACACACGTTCTACATGCTCAGCTTTCTTGTTTCTTGCATTTAAATCCAAATAAAATGATACTTGTAGCAAAACGTTAGTGGCATTTGTCATGCTAAGCCTTCAATAACACTAATCGTGATTTTGTTATATGCCGTTTGCGCAGCAGGTGACATGAAAGAAATACTGGAAATGTAAACCAAATTCAGTGCAGATACACAGGAAATACTATAAAGCATTACCTGAAATTGTTTCTGATTCATTTGGAGTCATTTGGGTACCTTTTTGATCACGTTTCTTGAAGGCAATGGTTTTGATGGGGGTTCTATAAGTGCCCGAGCTAGGGTTAGGGTTAGGGTTTGGACAAAAAGAAAAGTTTTCTGATGCACTTGCTGTGCTTTAGGAAGCATTTGAAATTCAGAAAAAGCGTTGGTTTGTTGATTCCTTGAGAAAAAATTTTGGCCCTCTTTTTCGATTTCTGCTAAGCCTATGCTTGTTGCTCACAAATGGTCAAAATTGAAGATTTTAAAACACACATTCTACATGCTCAGCCCTCTTGATTCTTGCTAAATGCAAACAAATATTTGTATTTATTAAAATACTAAATATTAATCCAAATAAAATGATTTTTGTAGCAAAAGTTTAGCGGCTTTTCTGTTGCTAAGCCGTAAATTAACACAAATCGTGTTTATATTATATGCCCTTTGTGCAGAAGGTGACAAAGAAGAAATACTGGAAATGTAAATCAAATTCAGACCGGATACAAAGGAAGTTCTTAAAAGCATTGCTTGACTCCAAACGAATCAGAAACGTTTCATTTGGGTAAATTTTTGAGCACATTTCTTCGAGGCAATGATTTTGATTAGGGTTCTATAGGTGCCCGAGCTAGGGTTAGGGTTAGAGTTTGGACAAAAAGAAATGTTTTCTGATGCACTTGCTGTGCTTTAGGAAGCATTTGAAATTCAGAAAAAGCGTTGGTTTGTTGATTCCTTGAGAAAAAAGTTTGGCCCCCTTTTTCGGTTTTTGCTTAGCCTCATGCTTGTTGCTCACAAATGGTCAAAATTGAAGATTTCAAAACACACGTTCTACATGCTCACCTTTCTTGTTTCTTGCATTTAAATCAAAATTAAATGATACTTGTAGCAAAACGTTAGTGGCATTTGTCATGCTAAGCCTTCAATAACACTAATCGTGATTTTGTTATATGCCGTTTGCGCAGCAGGTGACATGAAAGAAATACTGGAAATGTAAACCAAATTCAGTGCAGATACACAGGAAATACTATAAAGCATTACCTGAAATGTTTCTGATTCATTTGGAGTCATTTGGGTACCTTTTTGATCACGTTTCTTGAAGGCAATGGTTTTGATGGGGGTTCTATAAGTGCCCGAGCTAGGGTTAGGGTTAGGGTTTGGACAAAAAGAAAAGTTTTCTGATGCACTTGCTGTGCTTTAGGAAGCATTTGAAATTCAGAAAAAGCGTTGGTTTGTTGATTCCTTGAGAAAAAATTTTGGCCCTCTTTTTCGATTTCTGCTAAGCCTATGCTTGTTGCTCACAAATGGTCAGAATTGAAGATTTTAAAACATACATTCTACATGCTCAGCCCTCTTGATTCTTGCTAAATGCAAACAAATATTTGTATTTATTAAAATTCTAAATATTAATCCAAATAAAATGATTTTTGTAGCAAAAGTTTAGCGGCTTTTCTGTTGCTAAGCCGTAAATTAACACAAATCGTGATTTTATTATATGCCCTTTGTGCAGAAGGTGACAAAGAAGAAATACTGGAAATTTAAACCAAATTCAGACCGGATACACAGGAAGTTCTTAAAAGCATTGCTTGACTCCAAACGAATCAGAAACGTTTCATTTGGGTAAATTTTTGAGCACATTTCTTCGAGGCAATGATTTTGATTAGGGTTCTATAGGTGCCCGAGCTAGGGCTAGGGTTAGAGTTTGGACAAAAAGAAATGTTTTCTGATGCACTTGCTGTGCTTTAGGAAGCATCTGAAATTCAGAAAAAGCGTTGGTTTGTTGATTCCTTGAGAAAAAATTTTGGCCCCCTTTTTCAGTTTTTGCTTAGCCTCATGCTTGTTGCTCACAAATGGTCAAAAATGAAGATTTCAAAACACAAGTTCTACATGCTCAGCTTTCATGTTTCTTGCATTTAAATCCAAATAAAATGATACTTGTAGCAAAACGTTAGTGGCATTTGTCATGCTAAGCCTTCAATAACACTAATCGTGATTTTGTTATATGCCGTTTGCGCAGCAGGTGACATGAAAGAAATACTGGAAATGTAAACCAAATTCAGTGCAGATACACAGGAAATACTATAAAGCATTACCTGAAATTGTTTCTGATTCATTTGGAGTCATTTGGGTACCTTTTTGATCACGTTTCTTGAAGGCAATGGTTTTGATGGGGGTTCTATAAGTGCCCGAGCTAGGGTTAGGGTTAGGGTTTGGACAAAAAGAAAAGTTTTCTGATACACTTGCTGTGCTTTAGGAAGCATTTGAAATTCAGAAAAAGCGTTGGTTTGTTGATTCCTTGAGAAAAAATTTTGGCCCTCTTTTTCGATTTCTGCTAAGCCTATGCTTGTTGCTCACAAATGGTCAAAATTGAAGATTTTAAAACACACATTCTACATGCTCAGCCCTCTTGATTCTTGCTAAATGCAAACAAATATTTGTATTTATTAAAATACTAAATATTAATCCAAATAAAATGATTTTTGTAGCAAAAGTTTAGCGGCTTTTCTGTTGCTAAGCCGTAAATTAACACAAATCGTGTTTATATTATATGCCCTTTGTGCAGAAGGTGACAAAGAAGAAATACTGGAAATGTAAACCAAATTCAGACCGGATACAAAGGAAGTTCTTAAAAGCATTGCTTGACTCCAAACGAATCAGAAAAATTTCATTTGGGTAAATTTTTGAGCACATTTTATCGAGGCAATGATTTTGATTAGGGTTCTATAGGTGCCCGAGCTAGGGTTAGGGTTAGAGTTTGGACAAAAAGAAATGTTTCTGATGCACTTGCTGTGCTTTAGGAAGCATCTGAAATTCAGAAAAAGCGTTGGTTTGTTGATTCCTTGAGAAAAAATTTTGGCCCCCTTTTTCGGTTTTTGCTTAGCCTCATGCTTGTTGCTCACAAATGGTCAAAAATGAAAATTTCAAAACACACATTCTACATGCTCAGCTTTCATGTTTCTTGCATTTAAATCCAAATAAAATGATACTTGTAGCAAAACGTTAGTGGCATTTGTCATGCTAAGCCTTCAATAACACTAATCGTGAATTTGTTATATGCCGTTTGCGCAGCAGGTGACATGAAAGAAATACTGGAAATGTAAACCAAATTCAGTGCAGATACACAGGAAATACTATAAAGCATTACCTGAAATGTTTCTGATTCATTTGGAGTCATTTGGGTACCTTTTTGATCACGTTTCTTGAAGGCAATGGTTTTGATGGGGGTTCTATAAGTGCCCGAGCTAGGGTTAGGGTTAGGGTTTGGACAAAAAGAAAAGTTTTCTGATGCACTTGCTGTGCTTTAGGAAGCATTTGAAATTCAGAAAAAGCGTTGGTTTGTTGATTCCTTGAGAAAAAATTTTGGCCCTCTTTTTCGATTTCTGCTAAGCCTATGCTTGTTGCTCACAAATGGTCAAAATTGAAGATTTTAAAACACACATTCTACATGCTCAGCCCTCTTGATTCTTGCTAAATGCAAACAAATATTTGTATTTATTAAAATACTAAATATTAATCCAAAGAAAATAATTTTTGTAGCAAAAGTTTAGCGGCTTTTCTGTTGCTAAGCCGTAAATTAACACAAATCGTGATTTTATTATATGCCCTTTGTGCAGAAGGTGACAAAGAAGAAATACTGGAAATGTAAACCAAATTCAGAGCAGATACAAAGGAAGTTCTTAAAAGCATTGCTTGACTCCAAACGAATCAGAAACGTTTCATTTGGGTAACTTTTTGAGCACATTTGTTCGAGGCAATGATTTTGATTAGGGTTCTATAGGTGCCCGAGCTAGGGTTAGGGTTAGAGTTTGGACAAAAAGAAATGTTTTCTGATGCACTTGCTGTGCTTAAGGAAGCATTTGAAATTCAGAAAAAGCGTTGGTTTGTTGATTCCTTGAGAAAAAATTTTGAGCCCCTTTTTCGGTTTTTGCTTAGCCTCATGCTTGTTGCTCACAAATGGTCAAAATTGAAGATTTCAAAACACACGTTCTACATGCTCACCTTTCTTGTTTCTTGCATTTAAATCAAAATTAAATGATACTTGTAGCAAAACGTTAGTGGCATTTGTCATGCTAAGCCTTCAATAACACTAATCGTGATTTTGCTATATGCCGTTTGCGCAGCAGGTGACATGAAAGAAATACTGGAAATGTAAACCAAATTCAGTGCAGATACACAGGAAATACTATAAAGCATTACCTGAAATTATTTCTGATTCATTTGGAGTCATTTGGGTACCTTTTTGATCACGTTTCTTGAAGGCAATGGTTTTGATGGGGGTTCTATAAGTGCCCGAGCTAGGGTTAGGGTTAGGGTTTGGACAAAAAGAAAAGTTTTCTGATGCACTTGCTGTGCTTTAGGAAGCATTTGAAATTCAGAAAAAGCGTTGGTTTGTTGATTCCTTGAGAAAAAATTTTGGCCCTCTTTTTCGATTTCTGCCAAGCCTATGCTTGTTGCTCACAAATGGTCAAAATTGAAGATTTTAAAACATACATTCTACATGCTCAGCCCTCTTGATTCTTGCTAAATGCAAACAAATATTTGTATTTATTAAAATACTAAATATTAATCCAAATAAAATGATTTTTGTAGCAAAAGTTTAGCGGCTTTTCTGTTGCTAAGCCGTAAATTAACACAAATCGTGATTTTATTATATGCCCTTTGTGCAGAAGGTGACAAAGAAGAAATACTGGAAATGTAAACCAAATTCAGACCGGATACAAAGGAAGTTCTTAAAAGCATTGCTTGACTCCAAACGAATCAGAAACGTTTCATTTGGGTAAATTTTTGAGCACATTTTTTCGAGGCAATGATTTTGATTAGGGTTCTATAGGTGCCCGAGCTAGGGTTAGGGTTAGAGTTTGGACAAAAAGAAATGTTTCTGATGCACTTGCTGTGCTTTAGGAAGCATCTGAAATTCAGAAAAAGCGTTGGTTTGTTGATTCCTTGAGAAAAAATTTTGGCCCCCTTTTTCGGTTTTTGCTTAGCCTCATGCTTGTTGCTCACAAATGGTCAAAAATGAAGATTTCAAAACACACGTTCTACATGCTCAGCTTTCATGTTTCTTGCATTTAAATCCAAATAAAATGATACTTGTAGCAAAACGTTAGTGGCATTTGTCATGCTAAGCCTTCAATAACACTAATCGTGATTTTGTTATATGACGTTTGCGCAGCAGGTGACATGAAAGAAATACTGGAAATGTAAACCAAATTCAGTGCAGATACACAGGAAATACTATAAAGCATTACCTGAAATGTTTCTGATTCATTTGGAGTCATTTGGGTACCTTTTTGATCACGTTTCTTGAAGGCAATGGTTTTGATGGGGGTTCTATAAGTGCCCGAGCTAGAGTTAGGGTTAGGGTTTGGACAAAAAGAAAAGTTTTCTGATGCACTTGCTGTGCTTTAGGAAGCATTTGAAATTCAGAAAAAGCGTTGGTTTGTTGATTCCTTGAGAAAAAATTTTGGCCCTCTTTTTCGATTTCTGCTAAGCCTATGCTTGTTGCTCACAAATGGTCAAAATTGAAGATTTTAAAACATACATTCTACATGCTCAGCCCTCTTGATTCTTGCTAAATGCAAACAAATATTTGTATTTATTAAAATAATAAACATTAATCCAAATAAAATGATTTTTGTAGCAAAAGTTTAGCGGCTTTTCTGTTGCTAAGCCGTAAATTAACACAAATCGTGATTTTCTTATATGCCCTTTGTGCAAAAGGTGACAAAGAAGAAATACTGGAAATGTAAACCAAATTCAGAGCAGATACACAGGAAGTTCTTAAAAGCATTGCTTGACTCCAAACGAATCAGAAACGTTTCATTTGGGTAACTTTTTGAGCACATTTCTTCGAGGCAATGATTTTGATTAGGGTTCTATAGGTGCCCGAGCTAGGGTTAGGGTTAGAGTTTGGACAAAAAGAAATGTTTTCTGATGCACTTGCTGTGCTTTAGGAAGCATTTGAAATTCAGAAAAAGCGTTGGTTTGTTGATTCCTTGAGAAAAAATTTTGGCCCCCTTTTTCGGTTTTTGCTTAGCCTCATGCTTGTTGCTCACAAATGGTCAAAATTGAAGATTTCAAAACACAAGTTCTACATGCTCACCTTTCTTGTTTCTTGCATTTAAATCAAAATTAAATGATACTTGTAGCAAAACGTTAGTGGCATTTGTCATGCTAAGCCTTCAATAACACTAATCGTGAATTTGTTATATGCCGTTTGCGCAGCAGGTGACATGAAAGAAATACTGGAAATGTAAACCAAATTCAGTGCAGATACACAGGAAATACTATAAAGCATTACCTGAAATGTTTCTGATTCATTTGGAGTCATTTGGGTACCTTTTTGATCACGTTTCTTGAAGGCAATGGTTTTGATGGGGGTTCTATAAGTGCCCGAGCTAGGGTTAGGGTTAGGGTTTGGACAAAAAGAAAAGTTTTCTGATGCACTTGCTGTGCTTTAGGAAGCATTTGAAATTCAGAAAAAGCGTTGGTTTGTTGATTCCTTGAGAAAAAATTTTGGACCTCTTTTTCGATTTCTGCTAAGCCTATGCTTGTTGCTCACAAATGGTCAAAATTGAAGATTTTAAAACACACATTCTACATGCTCAGCCCTCTTGATTCTTGCTAAATGCAAACAAATATTTGTATTTATTAAAATACTAAATATTAATCCAAAGAAAATAATTTTTGTAGCAAAAGTTTAGCGGCTTTTCTGTTGCTAAGCCGTAAATTAACACAAATCGTGATTTTATTATATGCCCTTTGTGCAGAAGGTGACAAAGAAGAAATACTGGAAATGTAAACCAAATTCAGAGCAGATACAAAGGAAGTTCTTAAAAGCATTGCTTGACTCCAAACGAATCAGAAACGTTTCATTTGGGTAACTTTTTGAGCACATTTGTTCGAGGCAATGATTTTGATTAGGGTTCTATAGGTGCCCGAGCTAGGGTTAGGGTTAGAGTTTAGACAAAAAGAAATGTTTTCTGATGCACTTGCTGTGCTTTAGGAAGCATCTGAAATTCAGAAAAAGCGTTGGTTTGTTGATTCCTTGAGAAAAAATTTTGGCCCCCTTTTTCAGTTTTTGCTTAGCCTCATGCTTGTTGCTCACAAATGGTCAAAAATGAAGATTTCAAAACACAAGTTCTACATGCTCAGCTTTCATGTTTCTTGCATTTAAATCCAAATAAAATGATACTTGTAGCAAAACGTTAGTGGCATTTGTCATGCTAAGCCTTCAATAACACTAATCGTGATTTTGTTATATGCCGTTTGCGCAGCAGGTGACATGAAAGAAATACTGGAAATGTAAACCAAATTCAGTGCAGATACACAGGAAATACTATAAAGCATTACCTGAAATTGTTTCTGATTCATTTGGAGTCATTTGGGTACCTTTTTGATCACGTTTCTTGAAGGCAATGGTTTTGATGGGGGTTCTATAAGTGCCCGAGCTAGGGTTAGGGTTAGGGTTTGGACAAAAAGAAAAGTTTTCTGATGCACTTGCTGTGCTTTAGGAAGCATTTGAAATTCAGAAAAAGCGTTGGTTTGTTGATTCCTTGAGAAAAAATTTTGGCCCTCTTTTTCGATTTCTGCTAAGCCTATGCTTGTTGCTCACAAATGGTCAAAATTGAAGATTTTAAAACACACATTCTACATGCTCAGCCCTCTTGATTCTTGCTAAATGCAAACAAATATTTGTATTTATTAAAATACTAAATATTAATCCAAATAAAATGATTTTTGTAGCAAAAGTTTAGCGGCTTTGCTGTTGCTAAGCCGTAAATTAACACAAATCGTGTTTATATTATATGCCCTTTGTGCAGAAGGTGACAAAGAAGAAATACTGGAAATGTAAACCAAATTCAGACCGGATACAAAGGAAGTTCTTAAAAGCATTGCTTGACTCCAAACGAATCAGAAACGTTTCATTTGGGTAAATTTTTGAGCACATTTTTTCGAGGCAATGATTTTGATTAGGGTTCTATAGGTGCCCGAGCTAGGGTTAGGGTTAGAGTTTGGACAAAAAGAAATGTTTCTGATGCACTTGCTGTGCTTTAGGAAGCATCTGAAATTCAGAAAAAGCGTTGGTTTGTTGATTCCTTGAGAAAAAATTTTGGCCCCCTTTTTCGGTTTTTGCTTAGCCTCATGCTTGTTGCTCACAAATGGTCAAAAATGAAGATTTCAAAACACACGTTCTACATGCTCAGCTTTCATGTTTATTGCATTTAAATCCAAATAAAATGATACTTGTAGCAAAACGTTAGTGGCATTTGTCATGCTAAGCCTTCAATAACACTAATCGTGATTTTGTTATATGACGTTTGCGCAGCAGGTGACATGAAAGAAATACTGGAAATGTAAACCAAATTCAGTGCAGATACACAGGAAATACTATAAAGCATTACCTGAAATGTTTCTGATTCATTTGGAGTCATTTGGGTACCTTTTTGATCACGTTTCTTGAAGGCAATGGTTTTGATGGGGGTTCTATAAGTGCCCGAGCTAGGGTTAGGGTTAGGGTTTGGACAAAAAGAAAAGTTTTCTGATGCACTTGCTGTGCTTTAGGAAGCATTTGAAATTCAGAAAAAGCGTTGGTTTGTTGATTCCTTGAGAAAAAATTTTGGCCCTCTTTTTCGATTTCTGCTAAGCCTATGCTTGTTGCTCACAAATGGTCAAAATTGAAGATTTTAAAATATACATTCTACATGCTCAGCCCTCTTGATTCTTGCTAAATGCAAACAAATATTTGTATTTATTAAAATACTAAATATTAATCCAAATAAAATGATTTTTGTAGCAAAAGTTTAGCGGCTTTTCTGTTGCTAAGCCGTAAATTAACACAAATCGTGATTTTCTTATATGCCCTTTGTGCAGAAGGTGACAAAGAAGAAATACTGGAAATGTAAACCAAATTCAGAGCAGATACACAGGAAGTTCTTAAAAGCATTGCTTGACTCCAAACGAATCAGAAACGTTTCATTTGGGTAACTTTTTGAGCACATTTCTTCGAGGCAATGATTTTGATTAGGGTTCTATAGGTGCCCGAGCTAGGGTTAGGGTTAGAGTTTGGACAAAAAGAAATGTTTTCTGATGCACTTGCTGTGCTTTAGGAAGCATTTGAAATTCAGAAAAAGCGTTGGTTTGTTGATTCCTTGAGAAAAAATTTTGGCCCCCTTTTTCGGTTTTTGCTTAGCCTCATGCTTGTTGCTCACAAATGGTCAAAATTGAAGATTTCAAAACACACGTTCTACATGCTCACCTTTCTTGTTTCTTGCATTTAAATCAAAATTAAATGATACTTGTAGCAAAACGTTAGTGGCATTTGTCATGCTAAGCCTTCAATAACACTAATCGTGAATTTGTTATATGCCGTTTGCGCAGCAGGTGACATGAAAGAAATACTGGAAATGTAAACCAAATTCAGTGCAGATACACAGGAAATACTATAAAGCATTACCTGAAATGTTTCTGATTCATTTGGAGTCATTTGGGTACCTTTTTGATCACGTTTCTTGAAGGCAATGGTTTTGATGGGGGTTCTATAAGTGCCCGAGCTAGGGTTAGGGTTAGGGTTTGGACAAAAAGAAAAGTTTTCTGATGCACTTGCTGTGCTTTAGGAAGCATTTGAAATTCAGAAAAAGCGTTGGTTTGTTGATTCCTTGAGAAAAAATTTTGGACCTCTTTTTCGATTTCTGCTAAGCCTATGCTTGTTGCTCACAAATGGTCAAAATTGAAGGTTTTAAAACACACATTCTACATGCTCAGCCCTCTTGATTCTTGCTAAATGCAAACAAATATTTGTATTTATTAAAATACTAAATATTAATCCAAAGAAAATAATTTTTGTAGCAAAAGTTTAGCGGCTTTTCTGTTGCTAAGCCGTAAATTAACACAAATCGTGATTTTATTATATGCCCTTTGTGCAGAAGGTGACAAAGAAGAAATACTGGAAATGTAAACCAAATTCAGAGCAGATACAAAGGAAGTTCTTAAAAGCATTGCTTGACTCCAAACGAATCAGAAACGTTTCATTTGGGTAACTTTATGAGCACATTTGTTCGAGGCAATGATTTTGATTAGGGTTCTATAGGTGCCCGAGCTAGGGTTAGGGTTAGAGTTTGGACAAAAAGAAATGTTTTCTGATGCACTTGCTGTGCTTAAGGAAGCATTTGAAATTCAGAAAAAGCGTTGGTTTGTTGATTCCTTGAGAAAAAATTTTGGGCCCCTTTTTCGGTTTTTGCTTAGCCTCATGCTTGTTGCTCACAAATGGTCAAAATTGAAGATTTCAAAACACACGTTCTATATGCTCACCTTTCTTGTTTCTTGCATTTAAATCAAAATTAAATGATACTTGTAGCAAAACGTTAGTGGCATTTGTCATGCTAAGCCTTCAATAACACTAATCGTGATTTTGCTATATGCCGTTTGCGCAGCAGGTGACATGAAAGAAATACTGGAAATGTAAACCAAATTCAGTGTAGATACACAGGAAATACTATAAAGCATTACCTGAAATGTTTCTGATTCATTTGGAGTCATTTGGGTACCTTTTTGATCACGTGTCTTGAAGGCAATGGTTTTGATGGGGGTTCTATAAGTGCCCGAGCTAGGGTTAGGGTTAGGGTTTGGACAAAAAGAAAAGTTTTCTGATGCACTTGCTGTGCTTTAGGAAGCATTTGAAATTCAGAAAAAGCGTTGGTTTGTTGATTCCTTGAAAAAAAATTTTGGCCCTCTTTTTCGATTTCTGCTAAGCCTATGCTTGTTGCTCACAAATGGTCAGAATTGAAGATTTTAAAACATACATTCTACATGCTCAGCCCTCTTGATTCTTGCTAAATGCAAACAAATATTTGTATTTATTAAAATTCTAAATATTAATCCAAATAAAATGATTTTTGTAGCAAAAGTTTAGCGGCTTTTCTGTTGCTAAGCCGTAAATTAACACAAATCGTGATTTTATTATATGCCCTTTGTGCAGAAGGTGACAAAGAAGAAATACTGGAAATGTAAACCAAATTCAGACCGGATACACAGGAAGTTCTTAAAAGCATTGCTTGACTCCAAACGAATCAGAAACGTTTCATTTGGGTAAATTTTTGAGCACATTTCTTCGAGGAAATGATTTTGATTAGGGTTCTATAGGTGCCCGAGCTAGGGTTAGGGTTAGAGTTTGGACAAAAAGAAATGTTTTCTGATGCACTTGCTGTGCTTTAGGAAGCATCTGAAATTCAGAAAAAGCGTTGGTTTGTTGATTCCTTGAGAAAAAATTTTGGCCCCCTTTTTCAGTTTTTGCTTAGCCTCATGCTTGTTGCTCACAAATGGTCAAAAATGAAGATTTCAAAACACAAGTTCTACATGCTCAGCTTTCATGTTTCTTGCATTTAAATCCAAATAAAATGATACTTGTAGCAAAACGTTAGTGGCATTTGTCATGCTAAGCCTTCAATAACACTAATCGTGATTTTGTTATATGCCGTTTGCGCAGCAGGTGACATGAAAGAAATACTGGAAATGTAAACCAAATTCAGTGCAGATACACAGGAAATACTATAAAGCATTACCTGAAATTGTTTCTGATTCATTTGGAGTCATTTGGGTACCTTTTTGATCACGTTTCTTGAAGGCAATGGTTTTGATGGGGGTTCTATAAGTGCCCGAGCTAGGGTTAGGGTTAGGGTTTGGACAAAAAGAAAAGTTTTCTGATACACTTGCTGTGCTTTAGGAAGCATTTGAAATTCAGAAAAAGCGTTGGTTTGTTGATTCCTTGAGAAAAAATTTTGGCCCTCTTTTTCGATTTCTGCTAAGCCTATGCTTGTTGCTCACAAATGGTCAAAATTGAAGATTTTAAAACACACATTCTACATGCTCAGCCCTCTTGATTCTTGCTAAATGCAAACAAATATTTGTATTTATTAAAATACTAAATATTAATCCAAATAAAATGATTTTTGTAGCAAAAGTTTAGCGGCTTTTCTGTTGCTAAGCCGTAAATTAACACAAATCGTGTTTATATTATATGCCCTTTGTGCAGAAGGTGACAAAGAAGAAATACTGGAAATGTAAACCAAATTCAGACCGGATACAAAGGAAGTTCTTAAAAGCATTGCTTGACTCCAAACGAATCAGAAACGTTTCATTTGGGTAAATTTTTGAGCACATTTTTTCGAGGCAATGATTTTGATTAGGGTTCTATAGGTGCCCGAGCTAGGGTTAGGGTTAGAGTTTGGACAAAAAGAAATGTTTTTGATGCACTTGCTGTGCTTTAGGAAGCATCTGAAATTCAGAAAAAGCGTTGGTTTGTTGATTCCTTGAGAAAAAATTTTGGCCCCCTTTTTCGGTTTTTGCTTAGCCTCATGCTTGTTGCTCACAAATGGTCAAAAATGAAGATTTTAAAACACACATTCTACATGCTCAGCCCTCTTGATTCTTGCTAAATGCAATCAAATATTTGTATTTATTAAAATACTAAATATTAATCCAAATAAAATGATTTTTGTAGCAAAAGTTTAGCGGCTTTTCTGTTGCTAAGCCGTAAATTAACACAAATCGTGATTTTATTATATGCCCTTTGTGCAGAAGGTGACAAAGAAGAAACACTGGAAATGTAAACCAAATTCAGACCAGATACACAGGAAGTTCTTAAAAGCATTGCTTGACTCCAAACGAATCAGAAACGTTTCATTTGGGTAACTTTTTGAGCACATTTCTTCGAGGCAATGATTTTGATTAGGGTTCTATAGGTGCCCGAGCTAGGGTTAGGGTTAGAGTTTGGACAAAAAGAAATGTTTTCTGATGCACTTGCTGTGCTTTAGGAAGCATTTGAAATTCAGAAAAAGTGTTGGTTTGTTGATTCCTTGAGAAAAAATTTTGGCCCCCTTTTTCGGTTTTTGCTTAGCCTCATGCTTGTTGCTCACAAATGGTCAAAATTGAAGATTTCAAAACACACGTTCTACATGCTCAGCTTTCTTGTTTCTTGCATTTAAATCCAAATAAAATGATACTTGTAGCAAAACGTTAGTGGCATTTGTCATGCTAAGCCTTCAATAACACCAATCGTGATTTTGTTATATACCGTTTGTGCAGCAGGTGACATGAAAGAAATACTGGAAATGTAAACCAAATTCAGTGCAGATACACAGGAAATACTATAAAGCATTACCTGAAATGTTTCTGATTCATTTGGAGTCATTTGGGTACCTTTTTGATCACGTGTCTTGAAGGCAATGGTTTTGATGGGGGTTCTAAAGTGCCCGAGCTAGGGTTAGGGTTAGGGTTTGGACAAAAAGAAAAGTTTTCTGATGCACTTGCTGTGCTTTAGGAAGCATTTGAAATTCAGAAAAAGCGTTGGTTTGTTGATTCCTTGAAAAAAAATTTTGGCCCTCTTTTTCGATTTCTGCTAAGCCTATGCTTGTTGCTCACAAATGGTCAGAATTGAAGATTTTAAAACATACATTCTACATGCTCAGCCCTCTTGATTCTTGCTAAATGCAAACAAATATTTGTATTTATTAAAATTCTAAATATTAATCCAAATAAAATGATTTTTGTAGCAAAAGTTTAGCGGCTTTTCTGTTGCTAAGCCGTAAATTAACACAAATCGTGATTTTATTATATGCCCTTTGTGCAGAAGGTGACAAAGAAGAAATACTGGAAATGTAAACCAAATTCAGAGCAGATACAAAGGAAGTTCTTAAAAGCATTGCTTGACTCCAAACGAATCAGAAACGTTTCATTTGGGTAACTTTATGAGCACATTTGTTCGAGGCAATGATTTTGATTAGGGTTCTATAGGTGCCCGAGCTAGGGTTAGGGTTAGAGTTTGGACAAAAAGAAATGTTTTCTGATGCACTTGCTGTGCTTAAGGAAGCATTTGAAATTCAGAAAAAGCGTTGGTTTGTTGATTCCTTGAGAAAAAATTTTGGGCCCCTTTTTCGGTTTTTGCTTAGCCTCATGCTTGTTGCTCACAAATGGTCAAAATTGAAGATTTCAAAACACACGTTCTATATGCTCACCTTTCTTGTTTCTTGCATTTAAATCAAAATTAAATGATACTTGTAGCAAAACGTTAGTGGCATTTGTCATGCTAAGCCTTCAATAACACTAATCGTGATTTTGCTATATGCCGTTTGCGCAGCAGGTGACATGAAAGAAATACTGGAAATGTAAACCAAATTCAGTGCAGATACACAGGAAATACTATAAAGCATTACCTGAAATGTTTCTGATTCATTTGGAGTCATTTGGGTACCTTTTTGATCACGTGTCTTGAAGGCAATGGTTTTGATGGGGGTTCTATAAGTGCCCGAGCTAGGGTTAGGGTTAGGGTTTGGACAAAAAGAAAAGTTTTCTGATGCACTTGCTGTGCTTTAGGAAGCATTTGAAATTCAGAAAAAGCGTTGGTTTGTTGATTCCTTGAGAAAAAATTTTGGCCCTCTTTTTCGATTTCTGCTAAGCCTATGCTTGTTGCTCACAAATGGTCAAAATTGAAGATTTTAAAACACACATTCTACATGCTCAGCCCTCTTGATTCTTGCTAAATGCAAACAAATATTTGTATTTATTAAAATACTAAATATTAATCCAAATAAAATGATTTTTGTAGCAAAAGTTTATCGGCTTTTCTGTTGCTAAGCCGTAAATTAACACAAATCGTGATTTTATTATATGCCCTTTGTGCAGAAGGTGACAAAGAAGAAACACTGGAAATGTAAACCAAATTCAGACCAGATACACAGGAAGTTCTTAAAAGCATTGCTTGACTCCAAACGAATCAGAAACGTTTCATTTGGGTAACTTTTTGAGCACATTTCTTCGAGGCAATGATTTTGATTAGGGTTCTATAGGTGCCCGAGCTAGGGTTAGGGTTAGAGTTTAGACAAAAAGAAATGTTTTCTGATGCACTTGCTGTGCTTTAGGAAGCATTTGAAATTCAGAAAAAGTGTTGGTTTGTTGATTCCTTGAGAAAAAATTTTGGGCCCCTTTTTCGGTTTTTGCTTAGCCTCATGCTTGTTGCTCACAAGTGGTCAAAATTGAAGATTTCAAAACACACGTTCTACATGCTCACCTTTCTTGTTTCTTGCATTTAAATCAAAATTAAATGATACTTGTAGCAAAACGTTAGTGGCATTTGTCATGCTAAGCCTTCAATAACACTAATCGTGAATTTGTTATATGCCGTTTGCGCAGCAGGTGACATGAAAGAAATACTGGAAATGTAAACCAAATTCAGTGCAGATACACAGGAAATACTATAAAGCATTACCTGAAATGTTTCTGATTCATTTGGAGTCATTTGGGTACCTTTTTGATCACGTGTCTTGAAGGCAATGGTTTTGATGGGGGTTCTATAAGTGCCCGAGCTAGGGTTAGGGTTAGGGTTTGGACAAAAAGAAAAGTTTTCTGATGCACTTGCTGTGCTTTAGGAAGCATTTGAAATTCAGAAAAAGCGTTGGTTTGTTGATTCCTTGAAAAAAAATTTTGGCCCTCTTTTTCGATTTCTGCTAAGCCTATGCTTGTTGCTCACAAATGGTCAGAATTGAAGATTTTAAAACATACATTCTACATGCTCAGCCCTCTTGATTCTTGCTAAATGCAAACAAATATTTGTATTTATTAAAATTCTAAATATTAATCCAAATAAAATGATTTTTGTAGCAAAAGTTTAGCGGCTTTTCTGTTGCTAAGCCGTAAATTAACACAAATCGTGATTTTATTATATGCCCTTTGTGCAGAAGGTGACAAAGAAGAAATACTGGAAATGTAAACCAAATTCAGACCGGATACACAGGAAGTTCTTAAAAGCATTGCTTGACTCCAAACGAATCAGAAACGTTTCATTTGGGTAAATTTTTGAGCACATTTCTTCGAGGCAATGATTTTGATTAGGGTTCTATAGGTGCCCGAGCTAGGGTTAGGGTTAGAGTTTGGACAAAAAGAAATGTTTTCTGATGCACTTGCTGTGCTTTAGGAAGCATCTGAAATTCAGAAAAAGCGTTGGTTTGTTGATTCCTTGAGAAAAAATTTTGGCCCCCTTTTTCAGTTTTTGCTTAGCCTCATGCTTGTTGCTCACAAATGGTCAAAAATGAAGATTTCAAAACACAAGTTCTACATGCTCAGCTTTCATGTTTCTTGCATTTAAATCCAAATAAAATGATACTTGTAGCAAAACGTTAGTGGCATTTGTCATGCTAAGCCTTCAATAACACTAATCGTGATTTTGTTATATGCCGTTTGCGCAGCAGGTGACATGAAAGAAATACTGGAAATGTAAACCAAATTCAGTGCAGATACACAGGAAATACTATAAAGCATTACCTGAAATTGTTTCTGATTCATTTGGAGTCATTTGGGTACCTTTTTGATCACGTTTCTTGAAGGCAATGGTTTTGATGGGGGTTCTATAAGTGCCCGAGCTAGGGTTAGGGTTAGGGTTTGGACAAAAAGAAAAGTTTTCTGATACACTTGCTGTGCTTTAGGAAGCATTTGAAATTCAGAAAAAGCGTTGGTTTGTTGATTCCTTGAGAAAAAATTTTGGCCCTCTTTTTCGATTTCTGCTAAGCCTATGCTTGTTGCTCACAAATGGTCAAAATTGAAGATTTTAAAACACACATTCTACATGCTCAGCCCTCTTGATTCTTGCTAAATGCAAACAAATATTTGTATTTATTAAAATACTAAATATTAATCCAAATAAAATGATTTTTGTAGCAAAAGTTTAGCGGCTTTTCTGTTGCTAAGCCGTAAATTAACACAAATCGTGTTTATATTATATGCCCTTTGTGCAGAAGGTGACAAAGAAGAAATACTGGAAATGTAAACCAAATTCAGACCGGATACAAAGGAAGTTCTTAAAAGCATTGCTTGACTCCAAACGAATCAGAAACGTTTCATTTGGGTAAATTTTTGAGCACATTTTTTCGAGGCAATGATTTTGATTAGGGTTCTATAGGTGCCCGAGCTAGGGTTAGGGTTAGAGTTTGGACAAAAAGAAATGTTTCTGATGCACTTGCTGTGCTTTAGGAAGCATCTGAAATTCAGAAAAAGCGTTGGTTTGTTGATTCCTTGAGAAAAAATTTTGGCCCCCTTTTTCGGTTTTTGCTTAGCCTCATGCTTGTTGCTCACAAATGGTCAAAAATGAAGATTTTAAAACACACATTCTACATGCTCAGCCCTCTTGATTCTTGCTAAATGCAATCAAATATTTGTATTTATTAAAATACTAAATATTAATCCAAATAAAATGATTTTTGTAGCAAAAGTTTAGCGGCTTTTCTGTTGCTAAGCCGTAAATTAACACAAATCGTGTTTATATTATATGCCCTTTGTGCAGAAGGTGACAAAGAAGAAATACTGGAAATGTAAACCAAATTCAGACCGGATACAAAGGAAGTTCTTAAAAGCATTGCTTGACTCCAAACGAATCAGAAACGTTTCATTTGGGTAACTTTTTGAGCACATTTCTTCGAGGCAATGATTTTGATTAGGGTTCTATAGGTGCCCGAGCTAGGGTTAGGGTTAGAGTTTGGACAAAAAGAAATGTTTTCTGATGCACTTGCTGTGCTTTAGGAAGCATTTGAAATTCAGAAAAAGTGTTGGTTTGTTGATTCCTTGAGAAAAAATTTTGGCCCCCTTTTTCGGTTTTTGCTTAGCCTCATGCTTGTTGCTCACAAATGGTCAAAATTGAAGATTTCAAAACACACGTTCTACATGCTCAGCTTTCTTGTTTCTTGCATTTAAATCCAAATAAAATGATACTTGTAGCAAAACGTTAGTGGCATTTGTCATGCTAAGCCTTCAATAACACCAATCGTGATTTTGTTATATACCGTTTGTGCAGCAGGTGACATGAAAGAAATACTGGAAATGTAAACCAAATTCAGTGCAGATACACAGGAAATACTATAAAGCATTACCTGAAATGTTTCTGATTCATTTGGAGTCATTTGGGTACCTTTTTGATCACGTGTCTTGAAGGCAATGGTTTTGATGGGGGTTCTAAAGTGCCCGAGCTAGGGTTAGGGTTAGGGTTTGGACAAAAAGAAAAGTTTTCTGATGCACTTGCTGTGCTTTAGGAAGCATTTGAAATTCAGAAAAAGCGTTGGTTTGTTGATTCCTTGAAAAAAAATTTTGGCCCTCTTTTTCGATTTCTGCTAAGCCTATGCTTGTTGCTCACAAATGGTCAGAATTGAAGATTTTAAAACATACATTCTACATGCTCAGCCCTCTTGATTCTTGCTAAATGCAAACAAATATTTGTATTTATTAAAATTCTAAATATTAATCCAAATAAAATGATTTTTGTAGCAAAAGTTTAGCGGCTTTTCTGTTGCTAAGCCGTAAATTAACACAAATCGTGATTTTATTATATGCCCTTTGTGCAGAAGGTGACAAAGAAGAAATACTGGAAATGTAAACCAAATTCAGAGCAGATACAAAGGAAGTTCTTAAAAGCATTGCTTGACTCCAAACGAATCAGAAACGTTTCATTTGGGTAACTTTATGAGCACATTTGTTCGAGGCAATGATTTTGATTAGGGTTCTATAGGTGCCCGAGCTAGGGTTAGGGTTAGAGTTTGGACAAAAAGAAATGTTTTCTGATGCACTTGCTGTGCTTAAGGAAGCATTTGAAATTCAGAAAAAGCGTTGGTTTGTTGATTCCTTGAGAAAAAATTTTGGGCCCCTTTTTCGGTTTTTGCTTAGCCTCATGCTTGTTGCTCACAAATGGTCAAAATTGAAGATTTCAAAACACACGTTCTATATGCTCACCTTTCTTGTTTCTTGCATTTAAATCAAAATTAAATGATACTTGTAGCAAAACGTTAGTGGCATTTGTCATGCTAAGCCTTCAATAACACTAATCGTGATTTTGCTATATGCCGTTTGCGCAGCAGGTGACATGAAAGAAATACTGGAAATGTAAACCAAATTCAGTGCAGATACACAGGAAATACTATAAAGCATTACCTGAAATGTTTCTGATTCATTTGGAGTCATTTGGGTACCTTTTTGATCACGTGTCTTGAAGGCAATGGTTTTGATGGGGGTTCTATAAGTGCCCGAGCTAGGGTTAGGGTTAGGGTTTGGACAAAAAGAAAAGTTTTCTGATGCACTTGCTGTGCTTTAGGAAGCATTTGAAATTCAGAAAAAGCGTTGGTTTGTTGATTCCTTGAGAAAAAATTTTGGCCCTCTTTTTCGATTTCTGCTAAGCCTATGCTTGTTGCTCACAAATGGTCAAAATTGAAGATTTTAAAACACACATTCTACATGCTCAGCCCTCTTGATTCTTGCTAAATGCAAACAAATATTTGTATTTATTAAAATACTAAATATTAATCCAAATAAAATGATTTTTGTAGCAAAAGTTTATCGGCTTTTCTGTTGCTAAGCCGTAAATTAACACAAATCGTGATTTTATTATATGCCCTTTGTGCAGAAGGTGACAAAGAAGAAACACTGGAAATGTAAACCAAATTCAGACCAGATACACAGGAAGTTCTTAAAAGCATTGCTTGACTCCAAACGAATCAGAAACGTTTCATTTGGGTAACTTTTTGAGCACATTTCTTCGAGGCAATGATTTTGATTAGGGTTCTATAGGTGCCCGAGCTAGGGTTAGGGTTAGAGTTTGGACAAAAAGAAATGTTTTCTGATGCACTTGCTGTGCTTTAGGAAGCATTTGAAATTCAGAAAAAGTGTTGGTTTGTTGATTCCTTGAGAAAAAATTTTGGGCCCCTTTTTCGGTTTTTGCTTAGCCTCATGCTTGTTGCTCACAAGTGGTCAAAATTGAAGATTTCAAAACACACGTTCTACATGCTCACCTTTCTTGTTTCTTGCATTTAAATCAAAATTAAATGATACTTGTAGCAAAACGTTAGTGGCATTTGTCATGCTAAGCCTTCAATAACACTAATCGTGAATTTGTTATATGCCGTTTGCGCAGCAGGTGACATGAAAGAAATACTGGAAATGTAAACCAAATTCAGTGCAGATACACAGGAAATACTATAAAGCATTACCTGAAATGTTTCTGATTCATTTGGAGTCATTTGGGTACCTTTTTGATCACGTGTCTTGAAGGCAATGGTTTTGATGGGGGTTCTATAAGTGCCCGAGCTAGGGTTAGGGTTAGGGTTTGGACAAAAAGAAAAGTTTTCTGATGCACTTGCTGTGCTTTAGGAAGCATTTGAAATTCAGAAAAAGCGTTGGTTTGTTGATTCCTTGAAAAAAAATTTTGGCCCTCTTTTTCGATTTCTGCTAAGCCTATGCTTGTTGCTCACAAATGGTCAGAATTGAAGATTTTAAAACATACATTCTACATGCTCAGCCCTCTTGATTCTTGCTAAATGCAAACAAATATTTGTATTTATTAAAATTCTAAATATTAATCCAAATAAAATGATTTTTGTAGCAAAAGTTTAGCGGCTTTTCTGTTGCTAAGCCGTAAATTAACACAAATCGTGATTTTATTATATGCCCTTTGTGCAGAAGGTGACAAAGAAGAAATACTGGAAATGTAAACCAAATTCAGACCGGATACACAGGAAGTTCTTAAAAGCATTGCTTGACTCCAAACGAATCAGAAACGTTTCATTTGGGTAAATTTTTGAGCACATTTCTTCGAGGCAATGATTTTGATTAGGGTTCTATAGGTGCCCGAGCTAGGGTTAGGGTTAGAGTTTGGACAAAAAGAAATGTTTTCTGATGCACTTGCTGTGCTTTAGGAAGCATCTGAAATTCAGAAAAAGCGTTGGTTTGTTGATTCCTTGAGAAAAAATTTTGGCCCCCTTTTTCAGTTTTTGCTTAGCCTCATGCTTGTTGCTCACAAATGGTCAAAAATGAAGATTTCAAAACACAAGTTCTACATGCTCAGCTTTCATGTTTCTTGCATTTAAATCCAAATAAAATGATACTTGTAGCAAAACGTTAGTGGCATTTGTCATGCTAAGCCTTCAATAACACTAATCGTGATTTTGTTATATGCCGTTTGCGCAGCAGGTGACATGAAAGAAATACTGGAAATGTAAACCAAATTCAGTGCAGATACACAGGAAATACTATAAAGCATTACCTGAAATTGTTTCTGATTCATTTGGAGTCATTTGGGTACCTTTTTGATCACGTTTCTTGAAGGCAATGGTTTTGATGGGGGTTCTATAAGTGCCCGAGCTAGGGTTAGGGTTAGGGTTTGGACAAAAAGAAAAGTTTTCTGATACACTTGCTGTGCTTTAGGAAGCATTTGAAATTCAGAAAAAGCGTTGGTTTGTTGATTCCTTGAGAAAAAATTTTGGCCCTCTTTTTCGATTTCTGCTAAGCCTATGCTTGTTGCTCACAAATGGTCAAAATTGAAGATTTTAAAACACACATTCTACATGCTCAGCCCTCTTGATTCTTGCTAAATGCAAACAAATATTTGTATTTATTAAAATACTAAATATTAATCCAAATAAAATGATTTTTGTAGCAAAAGTTTAGCGGCTTTTCTGTTGCTAAGCCGTAAATTAACACAAATCGTGTTTATATTATATGCCCTTTGTGCAGAAGGTGACAAAGAAGAAATACTGGAAATGTAAACCAAATTCAGACCGGATACAAAGGAAGTTCTTAAAAGCATTGCTTGACTCCAAACGAATCAGAAACGTTTCATTTGGGTAAATTTTTGAGCACATTTTTTCGAGGCAATGATTTTGATTAGGGTTCTATAGGTGCCCGAGCTAGGGTTAGGGTTAGAGTTTGGACAAAAAGAAATGTTTCTGATGCACTTGCTGTGCTTTAGGAAGCATCTGAAATTCAGAAAAAGCGTTGGTTTGTTGATTCCTTGAGAAAAAATTTTGGCCCCCTTTTTCGGTTTTTGCTTAGCCTCATGCTTGTTGCTCACAAATGGTCAAAAATGAAGATTTTAAAACACACATTCTACATGCTCAGCCCTCTTGATTCTTGCTAAATGCAATCAAATATTTGTATTTATTAAAATACTAAATATTAATCCAAATAAAATGATTTTTGTAGCAAAAGTTTAGCGGCTTTTCTGTTGCTAAGCCGTAAATTAACACAAATCGTGTTTATATTATATGCCCTTTGTGCAGAAGGTGACAAAGAAGAAATACTGGAAATGTAAACCAAATTCAGACCGGATACAAAGGAAGTTCTTAAAAGCATTGCTTGACTCCAAACGAATCAGAAACGTTTCATTTGGGTAACTTTTTGAGCACATTTCTTCGAGGCAATGATTTTGATTAGGGTTCTATAGGTGCCCGAGCTAGGGTTAGGGTTAGAGTTTGGACAAAAAGAAATGTTTTCTGATGCACTTGCTGTGCTTTAGGAAGCATTTGAAATTCAGAAAAAGTGTTGGTTTGTTGATTCCTTGAGAAAAAATTTTGGCCCCCTTTTTCGGTTTTTGCTTAGCCTCATGCTTGTTGCTCACAAATGGTCAAAATTGAAGATTTCAAAACACACGTTCTACATGCTCAGCTTTCTTGTTTCTTGCATTTAAATCCAAATAAAATGATACTTGTAGCAAAACGTTAGTGGCATTTGTCATGCTAAGCCTTCAATAACACCAATCGTGATTTTGTTATATACCGTTTGTGCAGCAGGTGACATGAAAGAAATACTGGAAATGTAAACCAAATTCAGTGCAGATACACAGGAAATACTATAAAGCATTACCTGAAATGTTTCTGATTCATTTGGAGTCATTTGGGTACCTTTTTGATCACGTGTCTTGAAGGCAATGGTTTTGATGGGGGTTCTAAAGTGCCCGAGCTAGGGTTAGGGTTAGGGTTTGGACAAAAAGAAAAGTTTTCTGATGCACTTGCTGTGCTTTAGGAAGCATTTGAAATTCAGAAAAAGCGTTGGTTTGTTGATTCCTTGAAAAAAAATTTTGGCCCTCTTTTTCGATTTCTGCTAAGCCTATGCTTGTTGCTCACAAATGGTCAGAATTGAAGATTTTAAAACATACATTCTACATGCTCAGCCCTCTTGATTCTTGCTAAATGCAAACAAATATTTGTATTTATTAAAATTCTAAATATTAATCCAAATAAAATGATTTTTGTAGCAAAAGTTTAGCGGCTTTTCTGTTGCTAAGCCGTAAATTAACACAAATCGTGATTTTATTATATGCCCTTTGTGCAGAAGGTGACAAAGAAGAAATACTGGAAATGTAAACCAAATTCAGAGCAGATACAAAGGAAGTTCTTAAAAGCATTGCTTGACTCCAAACGAATCAGAAACGTTTCATTTGGGTAACTTTATGAGCACATTTGTTCGAGGCAATGATTTTGATTAGGGTTCTATAGGTGCCCGAGCTAGGGTTAGGGTTAGAGTTTGGACAAAAAGAAATGTTTTCTGATGCACTTGCTGTGCTTAAGGAAGCATTTGAAATTCAGAAAAAGCGTTGGTTTGTTGATTCCTTGAGAAAAAATTTTGGGCCCCTTTTTCGGTTTTTGCTTAGCCTCATGCTTGTTGCTCACAAATGGTCAAAATTGAAGATTTCAAAACACACGTTCTATATGCTCACCTTTCTTGTTTCTTGCATTTAAATCAAAATTAAATGATACTTGTAGCAAAACGTTAGTGGCATTTGTCATGCTAAGCCTTCAATAACACTAATCGTGATTTTGCTATATGCCGTTTGCGCAGCAGGTGACATGAAAGAAATACTGGAAATGTAAACCAAATTCAGTGCAGATACACAGGAAATACTATAAAGCATTACCTGAAATGTTTCTGATTCATTTGGAGTCATTTGGGTACCTTTTTGATCACGTGTCTTGAAGGCAATGGTTTTGATGGGGGTTCTATAAGTGCCCGAGCTAGGGTTAGGGTTAGGGTTTGGACAAAAAGAAAAGTTTTCTGATGCACTTGCTGTGCTTTAGGAAGCATTTGAAATTCAGAAAAAGCGTTGGTTTGTTGATTCCTTGAGAAAAAATTTTGGCCCTCTTTTTCGATTTCTGCTAAGCCTATGCTTGTTGCTCACAAATGGTCAAAATTGAAGATTTTAAAACACACATTCTACATGCTCAGCCCTCTTGATTCTTGCTAAATGCAAACAAATATTTGTATTTATTAAAATACTAAATATTAATCCAAATAAAATGATTTTTGTAGCAAAAGTTTATCGGCTTTTCTGTTGCTAAGCCGTAAATTAACACAAATCGTGATTTTATTATATGCCCTTTGTGCAGAAGGTGACAAAGAAGAAACACTGGAAATGTAAACCAAATTCAGACCAGATACACAGGAAGTTCTTAAAAGCATTGCTTGACTCCAAACGAATCAGAAACGTTTCATTTGGGTAACTTTTTGAGCACATTTCTTCGAGGCAATGATTTTGATTAGGGTTCTATAGGTGCCCGAGCTAGGGTTAGGGTTAGAGTTTGGACAAAAAGAAATGTTTTCTGATGCACTTGCTGTGCTTTAGGAAGCATTTGAAATTCAGAAAAAGTGTTGGTTTGTTGATTCCTTGAGAAAAAATTTTGGGCCCCTTTTTCGGTTTTTGCTTAGCCTCATGCTTGTTGCTCACAAGTGGTCAAAATTGAAGATTTCAAAACACACGTTCTACATGCTCACCTTTCTTGTTTCTTGCATTTAAATCAAAATTAAATGATACTTGTAGCAAAACGTTAGTGGCATTTGTCATGCTAAGCCTTCAATAACACTAATCGTGAATTTGTTATATGCCGTTTGCGCAGCAGGTGACATGAAAGAAATACTGGAAATGTAAACCAAATTCAGTGCAGATACACAGGAAATACTATAAAGCATTACCTGAAATGTTTCTGATTCATTTGGAGTCATTTGGGTACCTTTTTGATCACGTGTCTTGAAGGCAATGGTTTTGATGGGGGTTCTATAAGTGCCCGAGCTAGGGTTAGGGTTAGGGTTTGGACAAAAAGAAAAGTTTTCTGATGCACTTGCTGTGCTTTAGGAAGCATTTGAAATTCAGAAAAAGCGTTGGTTTGTTGATTCCTTGAAAAAAAATTTTGGCCCTCTTTTTCGATTTCTGCTAAGCCTATGCTTGTTGCTCACAAATGGTCAGAATTGAAGATTTTAAAACATACATTCTACATGCTCAGCCCTCTTGATTCTTGCTAAATGCAAACAAATATTTGTATTTATTAAAATTCTAAATATTAATCCAAATAAAATGATTTTTGTAGCAAAAGTTTAGCGGCTTTTCTGTTGCTAAGCCGTAAATTAACACAAATCGTGATTTTATTATATGCCCTTTGTGCAGAAGGTGACAAAGAAGAAATACTGGAAATGTAAACCAAATTCAGACCGGATACACAGGAAGTTCTTAAAAGCATTGCTTGACTCCAAACGAATCAGAAACGTTTCATTTGGGTAAATTTTTGAGCACATTTCTTCGAGGCAATGATTTTGATTAGGGTTCTATAGGTGCCCGAGCTAGGGTTAGGGTTAGAGTTTGGACAAAAAGAAATGTTTTCTGATGCACTTGCTGTGCTTTAGGAAGCATCTGAAATTCAGAAAAAGCGTTGGTTTGTTGATTCCTTGAGAAAAAATTTTGGCCCCCTTTTTCAGTTTTTGCTTAGCCTCATGCTTGTTGCTCACAAATGGTCAAAAATGAAGATTTCAAAACACAAGTTCTACATGCTCAGCTTTCATGTTTCTTGCATTTAAATCCAAATAAAATGATACTTGTAGCAAAACGTTAGTGGCATTTGTCATGCTAAGCCTTCAATAACACTAATCGTGATTTTGTTATATGCCGTTTGCGCAGCAGGTGACATGAAAGAAATACTGGAAATGTAAACCAAATTCAGTGCAGATACACAGGAAATACTATAAAGCATTACCTGAAATTGTTTCTGATTCATTTGGAGTCATTTGGGTACCTTTTTGATCACGTTTCTTGAAGGCAATGGTTTTGATGGGGGTTCTATAAGTGCCCGAGCTAGGGTTAGGGTTAGGGTTTGGACAAAAAGAAAAGTTTTCTGATTCACTTGCTGTGCTTTAGGAAGCATTTGAAATTCAGAAAAAGCGTTGGTTTGTTGATTCCTTGAGAAAAAATTTTGGCCCTCTTTTTCGATTTCTGCTAAGCCTATGCTTGTTGCTCACAAATGGTCAAAATTGAAGATTTTAAAACACACATTCTACATGCTCAGCCCTCTTGATTCTTGCTAAATGCAAACAAATATTTGTATTTATTAAAATACTAAATATTAATCCAAATAAAATGATTTTTGTAGCAAAAGTTTAGCGGCTTTTCTGTTGCTAAGCCGTAAATTAACACAAATCGTGTTTATATTATATGCCCTTTGTGCAGAAGGTGACAAAGAAGAAATACTGGAAATGTAAACCAAATTCAGACCGGATACAAAGGAAGTTCTTAAAAGCATTGCTTGACTCCAAACGAATCAGAAACGTTTCATTTGGGTAAATTTTTGAGCACATTTTTTCGAGGCAATGATTTTGATTAGGGTTCTATAGGTGCCCGAGCTAGGGTTAGGGTTAGAGTTTGGACAAAAAGAAATGTTTCTGATGCACTTGCTGTGCTTTAGGAAGCATCTGAAATTCAGAAAAAGCGTTGGTTTGTTGATTCCTTGAGAAAAAATTTTGGCCCCCTTTTTCGGTTTTTGCTTAGCCTCATGCTTGTTGCTCACAAATGGTCAAAAATGAAGATTTTAAAACACACATTCTACATGCTCAGCCCTCTTGATTCTTGCTAAATGCAATCAAATATTTGTATTTATTAAAATACTAAATATTAATCCAAATAAAATGATTTTTGTAGCAAAAGTTTAGCGGCTTTTCTGTTGCTAAGCCGTAAATTAACACAAATCGTGATTTTATTATATGCCCTTTGTGCAGAAGGTGACAAAGAAGAAACACTGGAAATGTAAACCAAATTCAGACCAGATACACAGGAAGTTCTTAAAAGCATTGCTTGACTCCAAACGAATCAGAAACGTTTCATTTGGGTAACTTTTTGAGCACATTTCTTCGAGGCAATGATTTTGATTAGGGTTCTATAGGTGCCCGAGCTAGGGTTAGGGTTAGAGTTTGGACAAAAAGAAATGTTTTCTGATGCACTTGCTGTGCTTTAGGAAGCATTTGAAATTCAGAAAAAGTGTTGGTTTGTTGATTCCTTGAGAAAAAATTTTGGCCCCCTTTTTCGGTTTTTGCTTAGCCTCATGCTTGTTGCTCACAAATGGTCAAAATTGAAGATTTCAAAACACACGTTCTACATGCTCAGCTTTCTTGTTTCTTGCATTTAAATCCAAATAAAATGATACTTGTAGCAAAACGTTAGTGGCATTTGTCATGCTAAGCCTTCAATAACACCAATCGTGATTTTGTTATATACCGTTTGTGCAGCAGGTGACATGAAAGAAATACTGGAAATGTAAACCAAATTCAGTGCAGATACACAGGAAATACTATAAAGCATTACCTGAAATGTTTCTGATTCATTTGGAGTCATTTGGGTACCTTTTTGATCACGTGTCTTGAAGGCAATGGTTTTGATGGGGGTTCTAAAGTGCCCGAGCTAGGGTTAGGGTTAGGGTTTGGACAAAAAGAAAAGTTTTCTGATGCACTTGCTGTGCTTTAGGAAGCATTTGAAATTCAGAAAAAGCGTTGGTTTGTTGATTCCTTGAAAAAAAATTTTGGCCCTCTTTTTCGATTTCTGCTAAGCCTATGCTTGTTGCTCACAAATGGTCAGAATTGAAGATTTTAAAACATACATTGTACATGCTCAGCCCTCTTGATTCTTGCTAAATGCAAACAAATATTTGTATTTATTAAAATTCTAAATATTAATCCAAAAAAATGATTTTTGTAGCAAAAGTTTAGCGGCTTTTCTGTTGCTAAGCCGTAAATTAACACAAATCGTGATTTTCTTATATGCCCTTTGTGCAGAAGGTGACAAAGAAGAAATACTGGAAATGTAAACCAAATTCAGAGCAGATACACAGGAAGTTCTTAAAAGCATTGCTTGACTCCAAACGAATCAGAAACGTTTCATTTGGGTAACTTTTTGAGCACATTTCTTCGAGGCAATGATTTTGATTAGGGTTCTATAGGTGCCCGAGCTAGGGTTAGGGTTAGAGTTTGGACAAAAAGAAATGTTTTCTGATGCACTTGCTGTGCTTAAGGAAGCATTTGAAATTCAGAAAAAGCGTCGGTTTGTTGATTCCTTGAGAAAAAATTTTGGGCCCCTTTTTCGGTTTTTGCTTAGCCTCATGCTTGTTGCTCACAAGTGGTCAAAATTGAAGATTTCAAAACACACGTTCTACATGCTCACCTGTCTTGTTTCTTGCATTTAAATCAAAATTAAATGATACTTGTAGCAAAACGTTAGTGGCATTTGTCATGCTAAGCCTTCAATAACACTAATCGTGAATTTGTTATATGCCGTTTGCGCAGCAGGTGACATGAAAGAAATACTGGAAATGTAAACCAAATTCAGTGCAGATACACAGGAAATACTATAAAGCATTACCTGAAATGTTTCTGATTCATTTGGAGTCATTTGGGTACCTTTTTGATCACGTTTCTTGAAGGCAATGGTTTTGAAGGGGGTTCTATAAGTGCCCGAGCTAGGGTTAGGGTTAGGGTTTGGACAAAAAGAAAAGTTTTCTGATGCACTTGCTGTGCTTTAGGAAGCATTTGAAAATCAGAAAAAGTGTTGGTTTGTTGATTCCTTGAGAAAAAATTTTGGCCCTCTTTTTCGATTTCTGCTAAGCCTATGCTTGTTGCTCACAAATGGTCAAAATTGAAGATTTTAAAACACACATTCTACATGCTCAGCCCTCTTGATTCTTGCTAAATGCAATCAAATATTTGTATTTATTAAAATACTAAATATTAATCCAAATAAAATGATTTTTGTAGCAAAAGTTTAGCGGCTTTTCTGTTGCTAAGCCGTAAATTAACACAAATCGTGATTTTATTATATGCCCTTTGTGCAGAAGGTGACAAAGAAGAAACACTGGAAATGTAAACCAAATTCAGACCAGATACACAGGAAGTTCTTAAAAGCATTGCTTGACTCCAAACGAATCAGAAACGTTTCATTTGGGTAAATTTTTGAGCACATTTTTTCGAGGCAATGATTTTGATTAGGGTTCTATAGGTGCCCGAGCTAGGGTTAGGGTTAGAGTTTGGACAAAAAGAAATGTTTCTGATGCACTTGCTGTGCTTTAGGAAGCATCTGAAATTCAGAAAAAGCGTTGGTTTGTTGATTCCTTGAGAAAAAATTTTGGCCCCCTTTTTCGGTTTTTGCTTAGCCTCATGCTTGTTGCTCACAAATGGTCAAAAATGAAGATTTCAAAACACACGTTCTACATGCTCAGCTTTCATGTTTCTTGCATTTAAATCCAAATAAAATGATACTTGTAGCAAAACGTTAGTGGCATTTGTCATGCTAAGCCTTCAATAACACTAATCGTGATTTTGTTATATGACGTTTGCGCAGCAGGTGACATGAAAGAAATACTGGAAATGTAAACCAAATTCAGTGCAGATACACAGGAAATACTATAAAGCATTACCTGAAATGTTTCTGATTCATTTGGAGTCATTTGGGTACGTTTTTGATCACGTTTCTTGAAGGCAATGGTTTTGATGGGGGTTCTATAAGTGCCCGAGCTAGGGTTAGGGTTAGGGTTTGGACAAAAAGAAAAGTTTTCTGATGCACTTGCTGTGCTTTAGGAAGCATTTGAAATTCAGAAAAAGCGTTGGTTTGTTGATTCCTTGAGAAAAAATTTTGGCCCTCTTTTTCGATTTCTGCTAAGCCTATGCTTGTTGCTCACAAATGGTCAAAATTGAAGATTTTAAAACACACATTCTACATGCTCAGCCCTCTTGATTCTTGCTAAATGCAATCAAATATTTGTATTTATTAAAATACTAAATATTAATCCAAATAAAATGATTTTTGTAGCAAAAGTTTAGCGGCTTTTCTGTTGCTAAGCCGTAAATTAACACAAATCGTGATTTTATTATATGCCCTTTGTGCAGAAGGTGACAAAGAAGAAACACTGGAAATGTAAACCAAATTCAGACCAGATACACAGGAAGTTCTTAAAAGCATTGCTTGACTCCAAACGAATCAGAAACGTTTCATTTGGGTAACTTTTTGAGCACATTTCTTCGAGGCAATGATTTTGATTAGGGTTCTATAGGTGCCCGAGCTAGGGTTAGGGTTAGAGTTTGGACAAAAAGAAATGTTTTCTGATGCACTTGCTGTGCTTTAGGAAGCATCTGAAATTCAGAAAAAGCGTTGGTTTGTTGATTCCTTGAGAAAAAATTTTGGCCCCCTTTTTCAGTTTTTGCTTAGCCTCATGCTTGTTGCTCACAAATGGTCAAAAATGAAGATTTCAAAACACAAGTTCTACATGCTCAGCTTTCATGTTTCTTGCATTTAAATCCAAATAAAATGATACTTGTAGCAAAACGTTAGTGGCATTTGTCATGCTAAGCCTTCAATAACACTAATCGTGATTTTGTTATATGCCGTTTGCGCAGCAGGTGACATGAAAGAAATACTGGAAATGTAAACCAAATTCAGTGCAGATACACAGGAAATACTATAAAGCATTACCTGAAATTGTTTCTGATTCATTTGGAGTCATTTGGGTACCTTTTTGATCACGTTTCTTGAAGGCAATGGTTTTGATGGGGGTTCTATAAGTGCCCGAGCTAGGGTTAGGGTTAGGGTTTGGACAAAAAAAAAAGTTTTCTGATACACTTGCTGTGCTTTAGGAAGCATTTGAAATTCAGAAAAAGCGTTGGTTTGTTGATTCCTTGAGAAAAAATTTTGGCCCTCTTTTTCGATTTCTGCTAAGCCTATGCTTGTTGCTCACAAATGGTCAAAATTGAAGATTTTAAAACACACATTCTACATGCTCAGCCCTCTTGATTCTTGCTAAATGCAAACAAATATTTGTATTTATTAAAATACTAAATATTAATCCAAATAAAATGATTTTTGTAGCAAAAGTTTAGCGGCTTTTCTGTTGCTAAGCCGTAAATTAACACAAATCGTGTTTATATTATATGCCCTTTGTGCAGAAGGTGACAAAGAAGAAATACTGGAAATGTAAACCAAATTCAGACCGGATACAAAGGAAGTTCTTAAAAGCATTGCTTGACTCCAAACGAATCAGAAACGTTTCATTTGGGTAAATTTTTGAGCACATTTTTTCGAGGCAATGATTTTGATTAGGGTTCTATAGGTGCCCGAGCTAGGGTTAGGGTTAGAGTTTGGACAAAAAGAAATGTTTCTGATGCACTTGCTGTGCTTTAGGAAGCATCTGAAATTCAGAAAAAGCGTTGGTTTGTTGATTCCTTGAGAAAAAATTTTGGCCCCCTTTTTCGGTTTTTGCTTAGCCTCATGCTTGTTGCTCACAAATGGTCAAAAATGAAGATTTCAAAACACACGTTCTACATGCTCAGCTTTCATGTTTCTTGCATTTAAATCCAAATAAAATGATACTTGTAGCAAAACGTTAGTGGCATTTGTCATGCTAAGCCTTCAATAACACTAATCGTGATTTTGTTATATGACGTTTGCGCAGCAGGTGACATGAAAGAAACACTGGAAATGTAAACCAAATTCAGTGCAGATACACAGGAAATACTATAAAGCATTACCTGAAATGTTTCTGATTCATTTGGAGTCATTTGGGTACGTTTTTGATCACGTTTCTTGAAGGCAATGGTTTTGATGGGGGTTCTATAAGTGCCCGAGCTAGGGTTAGGGTTAGGGTTTGGACAAAAAGAAAAGTTTTCTGATGCACTTGCTGTGCTTTAGGAAGCATTTGAAATTCAGAAAAAGCGTTGGTTTGTTGATTCCTTGAGAAAAAATTTTGGCCCTCTTTTTCGATTTCTGCTAAGCCTATGCTTGTTGCTCACAAATGGTCAAAATTGAAGATTTTAAAACACACATTCTACATGCTCAGCCCTCTTGATTCTTGCTAAATGCAATCAAATATTTGTATTTATTAAAATACTAAATATTAATCCAAATAAAATGATTTTTGTAGCAAAAGTTTAGCGGCTTTTCTGTTGCTAAGCCGTAAATTAACACAAATCGTGATTTTATTATATGCCCTTTGTGCAGAAGGTGACAAAGAAGAAACACTGGAAATGTAAACCAAATTCAGACCAGATACACAGGAAGTTCTTAAAAGCATTGCTTGACTCCAAACGAATCAGAAACGTTTCATTTGGGTAACTTTTTGAGCACATTTCTTCGAGGCAATGATTTTGATTAGGGTTCTATAGGTGCCCGAGCTAGGGTTAGGGTTAGAGTTTGGACAAAAAGAAATGTTTTCTGATGCACTTGCTGTGCTTTAGGAAGCATCTGAAATTCAGAAAAAGCGTTGGTTTGTTGATTCCTTGAGAAAAAATTTTGGCCCCCTTTTTCAGTTTTTGCTTAGCCTCATGCTTGTTGCTCACAAATGGTCAAAAATGAAGATTTCAAAACACAAGTTCTACATGCTCAGCTTTCATGTTTCTTGCATTTAAATCCAAATAAAATGATACTTGTAGCAAAACGTTAGTGGCATTTGTCATGCTAAGCCTTCAATAACACTAATCGTGATTTTGTTATATGCCGTTTGCGCAGCAGGTGACATGAAAGAAATACTGGAAATGTAAACCAAATTCAGTGCAGATACACAGGAAATACTATAAAGCATTACCTGAAATTGTTTCTGATTCATTTGGAGTCATTTGGGTACCTTTTTGATCACGTTTCTTGAAGGCAATGGTTTTGATGGGGGTTCTATAAGTGCCCGAGCTAGGGTTAGGGTTAGGGTTTGGACAAAAAAAAAAGTTTTCTGATACACTTGCTGTGCTTTAGGAAGCATTTGAAATTCAGAAAAAGCGTTGGTTTGTTGATTCCTTGAGAAAAAATTTTGGCCCTCTTTTTCGATTTCTGCTAAGCCTATGCTTGTTGCTCACAAATGGTCAAAATTGAAGATTTTAAAACACACATTCTACATGCTCAGCCCTCTTGATTCTTGCTAAATGCAAACAAATATTTGTATTTATTAAAATACTAAATATTAATCCAAATAAAATGATTTTTGTAGCAAAAGTTTAGCGGCTTTTCTGTTGCTAAGCCGTAAATTAACACAAATCGTGTTTATATTATATGCCCTTTGTGCAGAAGGTGACAAAGAAGAAATACTGGAAATGTAAACCAAATTCAGACCGGATACAAAGGAAGTTCTTAAAAGCATTGCTTGACTCCAAACGAATCAGAAACGTTTCATTTGGGTAAATTTTTGAGCACATTTTTTCGAGGCAATGATTTTGATTAGGGTTCTATAGGTGCCCGAGCTAGGGTTAGGGTTAGAGTTTGGACAAAAAGAAATGTTTCTGATGCACTTGCTGTGCTTTAGGAAGCATCTGAAATTCAGAAAAAGCGTTGGTTTGTTGATTCCTTGAGAAAAAATTTTGGCCCCCTTTTTCGGTTTTTGCTTAGCCTCATGCTTGTTGCTCACAAATGGTCAAAAATGAAGATTTCAAAACACACGTTCTACATGCTCAGCTTTCATGTTTCTTGCATTTAAATCCAAATAAAATGATACTTGTAGCAAAACGTTAGTGGCATTTGTCATGCTAAGCCTTCAATAACACTAATCGTGATTTTGTTATATGACGTTTGCGCAGCAGGTGACATGAAAGAAATACTGGAAATGTAAACCAAATTCAGTGCAGATACACAGGAAATACTATAAAGCATTACCTGAAATGTTTCTGATTCATTTGGAGTCATTTGGGTACCTTTTTGATCACGTTTCTTGAAGGCAATGGTTTTGATGGGGGTTCTATAAGTGCCCGAGCTAGGGTTAGGGTTAGGGTTTGGACAAAAAGAAAAGTTTTCTGATGCACTTGCTGTGCTTTAGGAAGCATTTGAAATTCAGAAAAAGCGTTGGTTTGTTGATTCCTTGAGAAAAAATTTTGGCCCTCTTTTTCGATTTCTGCTAAGCCTATGCTTGTTGCTCACAAATGGTCAAAATTGAAGATTTTAAAACATACATTCTACATGCTCAGCCCTCTTGATTCTTGCTAAATGCAAACAAATATTTGTATTTATTAAAATACTAAATATTAATCCAAATAAAATGATTTTTGTAGCAAAAGTTTAGCGGCTTTTCTGTTGCTAAGCCGTAAATTAACACAAATCGTGATTTTCTTAGATGCCCTTTGTGCAGAAGGTGACAAAGAAGAAATACTGGAAATGTAAACCAAATTCAGAGCAGATACACAGGAAGTTCTTAAAAGCATTGCTTGACTCCAAACGAATCAGAAACGTTTCATTTGGGTAACTTTTTGAGCACATTTCTTCGAGGCAATGATTTTGATTAGGGTTCTATAGGTGCCCGAGCTAGGGTTAGGGTTAGAGTTTGGACAAAAAGAAATGTTTTCTGATGCACTTGCTGTGCTTTAGGAAGCATTTGAAATTCAGAAAAAGCGTTGGTTTGTTGATTCCTTGAGAAAAAATTTTGGCCCTCTTTTTCGATTTCTGCTAAGCCTATGCTTGTTGCTCACAAATGGTCAAAATTGAAGATTTTAAAACACACATTCTACATGCTCAGCCCTCTTGATTCTTGCTAAATGCAAACAAATATTTGTATTTATTAAAATACTAAATATTAATCCAAAGAAAATAATTTTTGTAGCAAAAGTTTAGCGGCTTTTCTGTTGCTAAGCCGTAAATTAACACAAATCGTGATTTTATTATATGCCCTTTGTGCAGAAGGTGACAAAGAAGAAATACTGGAAATGTAAACCAAATTCAGAGCAGATACAAAGGAAGTTCTTAAAAGCATTGCTTGACTCCAAACGAATCAGAAACGTTTCATTTGGGTAACTTTTTGAGCACATTTGTTCGAGGCAATGATTTTGATTAGGGTTCTATAGGTGCCCGAGCTAGGGTTAGGGTTAGAGTTTGGACAAAAAGAAATGTTTTCTGATGCACTTGCTGTGCTTAAGGAAGCATTTGAAATTCAGAAAAAGCGTCGGTTTGTTGATTCCTTGAGAATAAATTTTGGGCCCCTTTTTCGGTTTTTGCTTAGCCTCATGCTTGTTGCTCACAAGTGGTCAAAATTGAAGATTTCAAAACACACGTTCTACATGCTCACCTTTCTTGTTTCTTGCATTTAAATCAAAATTAAATGATACTTGTAGCAAAACGTTAGTGGCATTTGTCATGCTAAGCCTTCAATAACACCAATCGTGATTTTGTTATATACCGTTTGTGCAGCAGGTGACATGAAAGAAATACTGGAAATGTAAACCAAATTCAGTGCAGATACACAGGAAATACTATAAAGCATTACCTGAAATGTTTCTGATTCATTTGGAGTCATTTGGGTACCTTTTTGATCACGTTTCTTGAAGGCAATGGTTTTGAAGGGGGTTCTATAAGTGCCCGAGCTAGGGTTAGGGTTAGGGTTTGGACAAAAAGAAAAGTTTTCTGATGCACTTGCTGTGCTTTAGGAAGCATTTGAAATTCAGAAAAAGCGTTGGTTTGTTGATTCCTTGAAAAAAAATTTTGGCCCTCTTTTTCGATTTCTGCTAAGCCTATGCTTGTTGCTCACAAATGGTCAGAATTGAAGATTTTAAAACATACATTCTACATGCTCAGCCCTCTTGATTCTTGCTAAATGCAAACAAATATTTGTATTTATTAAAATTCTAAATATTAATCCAAATAAAATGATTTTTGTAGCAAAAGTTTAGCGGCTTTTCTGTTGCTAAGCCGTAAATTAACACAAATCGTGATTTTATTATATGCCCTTTGTGCAGAAGGTGACAAAGAAGAAATACTGGAAATGTAAACCAAATTCAGACCGGATACACAGGAAGTTCTTAAAAGCATTGCTTGACTCCAAACGAATCAGAAACGTTTCATTTGGGTAAATTTTTGAGCACATTTCTTCGAGGCAATGATTTTGATTAGGGTTCTATAGGTGCCCGAGCTAGGGTTAGGGTTAGAGTTTGGACAAAAAGAAATGTTTTCTGATGCACTTGCTGTGCTTTAGGAAGCATCTGAAATTCAGAAAAAGCGTTGGTTTGTTGATTCCTTGAGAAAAAATTTTGGCCCCCTTTTTCAGTTTTTGCTTAGCCTCATGCTTGTTGCTCACAAATGGTCAAAAATGAAGATTTCAAAACACAAGTTCTACATGCTCAGCTTTCATGTTTCTTGCATTTAAATCCAAATAAAATGATACTTGTAGCAAAACGTTAGTGGCATTTGTCATGCTAAGCCTTCAATAACACTAATCGTGATTTTGTTATATGCCGTTTGCGCAGCAGGTGACATGAAAGAAATACTGGAAATGTAAACCAAATTCAGTGCAGATACACAGGAAATACTATAAAGCATTACCTGAAATTGTTTCTGATTCATTTGGAGTCATTTGGGGACCTTTTTGATCACGTTTCTTGAAGGCAATGGTTTTGATGGGGGTTCTATAAGTGCCCGAGCTAGGGTTAGGGTTAGGGTTTGGACAAAAAGAAAAGTTTTCTGATACACTTGCTGTGCTTTAGGAAGCATTTGAAATTCAGAAAAAGCGTTGGTTTGTTGATTCCTTGAGAAAAAATTTTGGCCCTCTTTTTCGATTTCTGCTAAGCCTATGCTTGTTGCTCACAAATGGTCAAAATTGAAGATTTTAAAACACACATTCTACATGCTCAGCCCTCTTGATTCTTGCTAAATGCAAACAAATATTTGTATTTATTAAAATACTAAATATTAATCCAAATAAAATGATTTTTGTAGCAAAAGTTTAGCGGCTTTTCTGTTGCTAAGCCGTAAATTAACACAAATCGTGTTTATATTATATGCCCTTTGTGCAGAAGGTGACAAAGAAGAAATACTGGAAATGTAAACCAAATTCAGACCGGATACAAAGGAAGTTCTTAAAAGCATTGCTTGACTCCAAACGAATCAGAAACGTTTCATTTGGGTAAATTTTTGAGCACATTTTTTCGAGGCAATGATTTTGATTAGGGTTCTATAGGTGCCCGAGCTAGGGTTAGGGTTAGAGTTTGGACAAAAAGAAATGTTTCTGATGCACTTGCTGTGCTTTAGGAAGCATCTGAAATTCAGAAAAAGCGTTGATTTGTTGATTCCTTGAGAAAAAATTTTGCCCCCCTTTTTCGGTTCTTGCTTAGCCTATGCTTGTTGCTCACAAATGGTCAAAATTGAAGATTTTAAAACATACATTCTACATGCTCAGCCCTCTTGATTCTTGCTAAATGCAAACAAATATTTGTATTTATTAAAATACTAAATATTAATCCAAATAAAATGATTTTTGTAGCAAAAGTTTAGCGGCTTTTCTGTTGCTAAGCCGTAAATTAACACAAATCGTGATTTTCTTATATGCCCTTTGTGCAGAAGGTGACAAAGAAGAAATACTGGAAATGTAAACCAAATTCAGAGCAGATACACAGGAAGTTCTTAAAAGCATTGCTTGACTCCAAACGAATCAGAAACGTTTCATTTGGGTAACTTTTTGAGCACATTTCTTCGAGGCAATGATTTTGATTAGGGCTCTATAGGTGCCCGAGCTAGGGTTAGGGTTAGAGTTTGGACAAAAAGAAATGTTTTCTGATGCACTTGCTGTGCTTTAGGAAGCATTTGAAATTCAGAAAAAGCGTTGGTTTGTTGATTCCTTGAGAAAAAATTTTGGCCCCCTTTTTCGGTTTTTGCTTAGCCTCATGCTTGTTGCTCACAAATGGTCAAAATTGAAGATTTCAAAACACACGTTCTACATGCTCACCTTTCTTGTTTCTTGCATTTAAATCAAAATTAAATGATACTTGTAGCAAAACGTTAGTGGCATTTGTCATGCTAAGCCTTCAATAACACTAATCGTGAATTTGTTATATGCCGTTTGCGCAGCAGGTGACATGAAAGAAATACTGGAAATGTAAACCAAATTCAGTGCAGATACACAGGAAATACTATAAAGCATTACCTGAAATGTTTCTGATTCATTTGGAGTCATTTGGGTACCTTTTTGATCACGTTTCTTGAAGGCAATGGTTTTGATGGGGGTTCTATAAGTGCCCGAGCTAGGGTTAGGGTTAGGGTTTGGACAAAAAGAAAAGTTTTCTGATGCACTTGCTGTGCTTTAGGAAGCATTTGAAATTCAGAAAAAGCGTTGGTTTGTTGATTCCTTGAGAAAAAATTTTGGACCTCTTTTTCGATTTCTGCTAAGCCTATGCTTGTTGCTCACAAATGGTCAAAATTGAAGATTTTAAAACACACATTCTACATGCTCAGCCCTCTTGATTCTTGCTAAATGCAAACAAATATTTGTATTTATTAAAATACTAAATATTAATCCAAAGAAAATAATTTTTGTAGCAAAAGTTTAGCGGCTTTTCTGTTGCTAAGCCGTAAATTAACACAAATCGTGATTTTATTATATGCCCTTTGTGCAGAAGGTGACAAAGAAGAAATACTGGAAATGTAAACCAAATTCAGAGCAGATACAAAGGAAGTTCTTAAAAGCATTGCTTGACTCCAAACGAATCAGAAACGTTTCATTTGGGTAACTTTTTGAGCACATTTGTTCGAGGCAATGATTTTGATTTGGGTTCTATAGGTGCCCGAGCTAGGGTTAGGGTTAGAGTTTGGACAAAAAGAAATGTTTTCTGATGCACTTGCTGTGCTTAAGGAAGCATTTGAAATTCAGAAAAAGCGTTGGTTTGTTGATTCCTTGAGAAAAAATTTTGGGCCCCTTTTTCGGTTTTTGCTTAGCCTCATGCTTGTTGCTCACAAATGGTCAAAAATGAAGATTTCAAAACACACGTTCTACATGCTCACCTTTCTTGTTTCTTGCATTTAAATCAAAATTAAATGATACTTGTAGCAAAACGTTAGTGGCATTTGTCATGCTAAGCCTTCAATAACACTAATCGTGATTTTGTTATATGCCGTTTGCGCAGCAGGTGACATGAAAGAAATACTGGAAATGTAAACCAAATTCAGTGCAGATACACAGGAAATACTATAAAGCATTACCTGAAATGTTTCTGATTCATTTGGAGTCATTTGGGTACCTTTTTGATCACGTGTCTTGAAGGCAATGGTTTTGATGGGGGTTCTATAAGTGCCCGAGCTAGGGTTAGGGTTAGGGTTTGGACAAAAAGAAAAGTTTTCTGATGCACTTGCTGTGCTTTAGGAAGCATTTGAAATTCAGAAAAAGCGTTGGTTTGTTGATTCCTTGAGAAAAAATTTTGGCCCTCTTTTTCGATTTCTGCTAAGCCTATGCTTGTTGCTCACAAATGGTCAAAATTGAAGATTTTAAAACACACATTCTACATGCTCAGCCCTCTTGATTCTTGCTAAATGCAAACAAATATTTGTATTTATTAAAATACTAAATATTAATCCAAATAAAATGATTTTTGTAGCAAAAGTTTAGCGGCTTTTCTGTTGCTAAGCCGTAAATTAACACAAATCGTGATTTTATTATATGCCCTTTGTGCAGAAGGTGACAAAGAAGAAACACTGGAAATGTAAACCAAATTCAGAGCAGATACACAGGAAGTTCTTAAAAGCATTGCTTGACTCCAAACGAATCAGAAACGTTTCATTTGGGTAACTTTTTGAGCACATTTCTTCGAGGCAATGATTTTGATTAGGGTTCTATAGGTGCCCGAGCTAGGGTTAGGGTTAGAGTTTGGACAAAAAGAAATGTTTTCTGATGCACTTGCTGTGCTTTAGGAAGCATCTGAAATTCAGAAAAAGCGTTGGTTTGTTGATTCCTTGAGAAAAAATTTTGGCCCCCTTTTTCGGTTTTTGCTTAGCCTCATGCTTGTTGCTCACAAATGGTCAAAAATGAAGATTTCAAAACACACGTTCTATATGCTCAGCTTTCATGTTTCTTGCATTTAAATCCAAATAAAATGATACTTGTAGCAAAACGTTAGTGGCATTTGTCATGCTAAGCCTTCAATAACACTAATCGTGATTTTGTTATATGCCGTTTGCGCAGCAGGTGACATGAAAGAAATACTGGAAATGTAAACCAAATTCAGTGCAGATACACAGGAAATACTATAAAGCATTACCTGAAATGTTTCTGATTCATTTGGAGTCATTTGGGTACCTTTTTGATCACGTTTCTTGAAGGCAATGGTTTTGATGGGGGTTCTATAAGTGCCCGAGCTAGGGTTAGGGTTAGGGTTTGGACAAAAAGAAAAGTTTTCTGATGCACTTGCTGTGCTTTAGGAAGCATTTGAAATTCAGAAAAAGCGTTGGTTTGTTGATTCCTTGAGAAAAAATTTTGGCCCTCTTTTTCGATTTCTGCTAAGCCTATGCTTGTTGCTCACAAATGGTCAATATTGAAGATTTTAAAACACACATTCTACATGCTCAGCCCTCTTGATTCTTGCTAAATGCAAACAAATATTTGTATTTATTAAAATACTAAATATTAATCCAAATAAAATGATTTTTGTAGCAAAAGTTTAGCGGCTTTTCTGTTGCTAAGCCGTAAATTAACACAAATCGTGATTTTATTATATGCCCTTTGTGCAGAAGGTGACAAAGAAGAAACACTGGAAATGTAAACCAAATTCAGAGCAGATACACAGGAAGTTCTTAAAAGCATTGCTTGACTCCAAACGAATCAGAAACGTTTCATTTGGGTAACTTTTTGAGCACATTTCTTCGAGGCAATGATTTTGATTAGGGTTCTATAGGTGCCCGAGCTAGGGTTAGGGTTAGAGTTTGGACAAAAAGAAATGTTTTCTGATGCACTTGCTGTGCTTTAGGAAGCATTTGAAATTCAGAAAAAGTGTTGGTTTGTTGATTCCTTGAGAAAAAATTTTGGCCCCCTTTTTCGGTTTTTGCTTAGCCTCATGCTTGTTGCTCACAAATGGTCAAAATTGAAGATTTCAAAACACACGTTCTACATGCTCAGCTTTCTTGTTTCTTGCATTTAAATCCAAATAAAATGATACTTGTAGCAAAACGTTAGTGGCATTTGTCATGCTAAGCCTTCAATAACACTAATCGTGATTTTGTTATATGCCGTTTGCGCAGCAGGTGACATGAAAGAAATACTGGAAATGTAAACCAAATTCAGTGCAGATACACAGGAAATACTATAAAGCATTACCTGAAATGTTTCTGATTCATTTGGAGTCATTTGGGTACCTTTTTGATCACGTTTCTTGAAGGCAATGGTTTTGATGGGGGTTCTATAAGTGCCCGAGCTAGGGTTAGGGTTAGGGTTTGGACAAAAAGAAAAGTTTTCTGATGCACTTGCTGTGCTTTAGGAAGCATTTGAAATTCAGAAAAAGCGTTGGTTTGTTGATTCCTTGAGAAAGAATTTTGGCCCTCTTTTTCGATTTCTGCTAAGCCTATGCTTGTTGCTCACAAATGGTCAAAATTGAAGATTTTAAAACACACATTCTACATGCTCAGCCCTCTTGATTCTTGCTAAATGCAAACAAATATTTGTATTTATTAAAATACTAAATATTAATCCAAATAAAATGATTTTTGTAGCAAAAGTTTAGCGGCTTTTCTGTTGCTAAGCCGTAAATTAACACAAATCGTGATTTTATTATATGCCCTTTGTGCAGAAGGTGACAAAGAAGAAACACTGGAAATGTAAACCAAATTCAGACCAGATACACAGGAAGTTCTTAAAAGCATTGCTTGACTCCAAACGAATCAGAAACGTTTCATTTGGGTAACTTTTTGAGCACATTTCTTCGAGGCAATGATTTTGATTAGGGTTCTATAGGTGCCCGAGCTAGGGTTAGGGTTAGAGTTTGGACAAAAAGAAATGTTTTCTGATGCACTTGCTGTGCTTTAGGAAGCATTTGAAATTCAGAAAAAGTGTTGGTTTGTTGATTCCTTGAGAAAAAATTTTGGCCCCCTTTTTCGGTTTTTGCTTAGCCTCATGCTTGTTGCTCACAAATGGTCAAAATTGAAGATTTCAAAACACACGTTCTACATGCTCAGCTTTCTTGTTTCTTGCATTTAAATCCAAATAAAATGATACTTGTAGCAAAACGTTAGTGGCATTTGTCATGCTAAGCCTTCAATAACACTAATCGTGATTTTGTTATATGCCGTTTGCGCAGCAGGTGACATGAAAGAAATACTGGAAATGTAAACCAAATTCAGTGCAGATACACAGGAAATACTATAAAGCATTACCTGAAATGTTTCTGATTCATTTGGAGTCATTTGGGTACCTTTTTGATCACGTGTCTTGAAGGCAATGGTTTTGATGGGGGTTCTATAAGTGCCCGAGCTAGGGTTAGGGTTAGGGTTTGGACAAAAAGAAAAGTTTTCTGATGCACTTGCTGTGCTTTAGGAAGCATTTGAAATTCAGAAAAAGCGTTGGTTTGTTGATTCCTTGAAAAAAAATTTTGGCCCTCTTTTTCGATCTCTGCTAAGCCTATGCTTGTTGCTCACAAATGGTCAAAATTGAAGATTTTAAAACACACATTCTACATGCTCAGCCCTCTTGATTCTTGCTAAATGCAAACAAATATTTGTATTTATTAAAATACTAAATATTAATCCAAAAAAAATGATTTTAGTAGCAAAAGTTTAGCGGCTTTTCTGTTGCTAAGCCGTAAATTAACACAAATCGTGATTTTATTATATGCCCTTTGTGCAGAAGGTGACAAAGAAGAAATACTGGAAATGTAAACCAAATTCAGACCAGATACACAGGAAGTTCTTAAAAGCATTGCTTGACTCCAAACGAATCAGAAACGTTTCATTTGGGTAACTTTTTGAGCACATTTCTTCGAGGCAATGATTTTGATTAGGGTTCTATAGGTGCCCGAGCTAGGGTTAGGGTTAGAGTTTGGACAAAAAGAAATGTTTTCTGATGCACTTGCTGTGCTTTAGGAAGCATTTGAAATTCAGAAAAAGTGTTGGTTTGTTGATTCCTTGAGAAAAAATTTTGGCCCCCTTTTTCGGTTTTTGCTTAGCCTCATGCTTGTTGCTCACAAATGGTCAAAATTGAAGATTTCAAAACACACGTTCTACATGCTCAGCTTTCTTGTTTCTTGCATTTAAATCCAAATAAAATGATACTTGTAGCAAAACGTTAGTGGCATTTGTCATGCTAAGCCTTCAATAACACTAATCGTGATTTTGTTATATGCCGTTTGCGCAGCAGGTGACATGAAAGAAATACTGGAAATGTAAACCAAATTCAGTGCAGATACACAGGAAATACTATAAAGCATTACCTGAAATGTTTCTGATTCATTTGGAGTCATTTGGGTACCTTTTTGATCACGTGTCTTGAAGGCAATGGTTTTGATGGGGGTTCTATAAGTGCCCGAGCTAGGGTTAGGGTTAGGGTTTGGACAAAAAGAAAAGTTTTCTGATGCACTTGCTGTGCTTTAGGAAGCATTTGAAATTCAGAAAAAGCGTTGGTTTGTTGATTCCTTGAGAAAAAATTTTGGCCCTCTTTTTCGATTTCTGCTAAGCCTATGCTTGTTGCTCTCAAATGGTCAAAATTGAAGATTTTAAAACACACATTCTACATGCTCAGCCCTCTTGATTCTTGCTAAATGCAAACAAATATTTGTATTTATTAAAATACTAAATATTAATCCAAATAAAATGATTTTTGTAGCAAAAGTTTAGCGGCTTTTCTGTTGCTAAGCCGTAAATTAACACAAATCGTGATTTTATTATATGCCCTTTGTGCAGAAGGTGACAAAGAAGAAACACTGGAAATGTAAACCAAATTCAGAGCAGATACACAGGAAGTTCTTAAAAGCATTGCTTGACTCCAAACGAATCAGAAACGTTTCATTTGGGTAACTTTTTGAGCACATTTGTTCGAGGCAATGATTTTGATTAGGGTTCTATAGGTGCCCGAGCTAGGGTTAGGGTTAGAGTTTGGACAAAAAGAAATGTTTTCTGATGCACTTGCTGTGCTTAAGGAAGCATTTGAAATTCAGAAAAAGCGTTGGTTTGTTGATTCCTTGAGAAAAAATTTTGGCCCCCTTTTTCGGTTTTTGCTTAGCCTCATGCTTGTTGCTCACAAGTGGTCAAAATTGAAGATTTCAAAACACACGTTCTACATGCTCAGCTTTCTTGTTTCTTGCATTTAAATCAAAATTAAATGATACTTGTAGCAAAACGTTAGTGGCATTTGTCATGCTAAGCCTTCAATAACACTAATCGTGATTTTGTTATATGCCGTTTGCGCAGCAGGTGACATGAAAGAAATACTGGAAATGTAAACCAAATTCAGTGCAGATACACAGGAAATACTATAAAGCATTACCTGAAATGTTTCTGATTCATTTGGAGTCATTTGGGTACCTTTTTGATCACGTGTCTTGAAGGCAATGGTTTTGATGGGGGTTCTATAAGTGCCCGAGCTAGGGTTAGGGTTAGGGTTTGGACAAAAAGAAAAGTTTTCTGATGCACTTGCTGTGCTTTAGGAAGCATTTGAAATTCAGAAAAAGCGTTGGTTTGTTGATTCCTTGAGAAAGAATTTTGGCCCTCTTTTTCGATTTCTGCTAAGCCTATGCTTGTTGCTCACAAATGGTCAAAATTGAAGATTTTAAAACACACATTCTACATGCTCAGCCCTCTTGATTCTTGCTAAATGCAAACAAATATTTGTATTTATTAAAATACTAAATATTAATCCAAATAAAATGATTTTTGTAGCAAAAGTTTAGCGGCTTTTCTGTTGCTAAGCCGTAAATTAACACAAATCGTGATTTTATTATATGCCCTTTGTGCAGAAGGTGACAAAGAAGAAACACTGGAAATGTAAACCAAATTCAGACCAGATACACAGGAAGTTCTTAAAAGCATTGCTTGACTCCAAACGAATCAGAAACGTTTCATTTGGGTAACTTTTTGAGCACATTTCTTCGAGGCAATGATTTTGATTAGGGTTCTATAGGTGCCCGAGCTAGGGTTAGGGTTAGAGTTTGGACAAAAAGAAATGTTTTCTGATGCACTTGCTGTGCTTTAGGAAGCATTTGAAATTCAGAAAAAGTGTTGGTTTGTTGATTCCTTGAGAAAAAATTTTGGCCCCCTTTTTCGGTTTTTGCTTAGCCTCATGCTTGTTGCTCACAAATGGTCAAAATTGAAGATTTCAAAACACACGTTCTACATGCTCAGCTTTCTTGTTTCTTGCATTTAAATCCAAATAAAATGATACTTGTAGCAAAACGTTAGTGGCATTTGTCATGCTAAGCCTTCAATAACACTAATCGTGATTTTGTTATATGCCGTTTGCGCAGCAGGTGACATGAAAGAAATACTGGAAATGTAAACCAAATTCAGTGCAGATACACAGGAAATACTATAAAGCATTACCTGAAATGTTTCTGATTCATTTGGAGTCATTTGGGTACCTTTTTGATCACGTGTCTTGAAGGCAATGGTTTTGATGGGGGTTCTATAAGTGCCCGAGCTAGGGTTAGGGTTAGGGTTTGGACAAAAAGAAAAGTTTTCTGATGCACTTGCTGTGCTTTAGGAAGCATTTGAAATTCAGAAAAAGCGTTGGTTTGTTGATTCCTTGAAAAAAAATTTTGGCCCTCTTTTTCGATCTCTGCTAAGCCTATGCTTGTTGCTCACAAATGGTCAAAATTGAAGATTTTAAAACACACATTCTACATGCTCAGCCCTCTTGATTCTTGCTAAATGCAAACAAATATTTGTATTTATTAAAATACTAAATATTAATCCAAAAAAAATGATTTTAGTAGCAAAAGTTTAGCGGCTTTTCTGTTGCTAAGCCGTAAATTAACACAAATCGTGATTTTATTATATGCCCTTTGTGCAGAAGGTGACAAAGAAGAAATACTGGAAATGTAAACCAAATTCAGACCAGATACACAGGAAGTTCTTAAAAGCATTGCTTGACTCCAAACGAATCAGAAACGTTTCATTTGGGTAACTTTTTGAGCACATTTCTTCGAGGCAATGATTTTGATTAGGGTTCTATAGGTGCCCGAGCTAGGGTTAGGGTTAGAGTTTGGACAAAAAGAAATGTTTTCTGATGCACTTGCTGTGCTTTAGGAAGCATTTGAAATTCAGAAAAAGTGTTGGTTTGTTGATTCCTTGAGAAAAAATTTTGGCCCCCTTTTTCGGTTTTTGCTTAGCCTCATGCTTGTTGCTCACAAATGGTCAAAATTGAAGATTTCAAAACACACGTTCTACATGCTCAGCTTTCTTGTTTCTTGCATTTAAATCCAAATAAAATGATACTTGTAGCAAAACGTTAGTGGCATTTGTCATGCTAAGCCTTCAATAACACTAATCGTGATTTTGTTATATGCCGTTTGCGCAGCAGGTGACATGAAAGAAATACTGGAAATGTAAACCAAATTCAGTGCAGATACACAGGAAATACTATAAAGCATTACCTGAAATGTTTCTGATTCATTTGGAGTCATTTGGGTACCTTTTTGATCACGTGTCTTGAAGGCAATGGTTTTGATGGGGGTTCTATAAGTGCCCGAGCTAGGGTTAGGGTTAGGGTTTGGACAAAAAGAAAAGTTTTCTGATGCACTTGCTGTGCTTTAGGAAGCATTTGAAATTCAGAAAAAGCGTTGGTTTGTTGATTCCTTGAGAAAAAATTTTGGCCCTCTTTTTCGATTTCTGCTAAGCCTATGCTTGTTGCTCTCAAATGGTCAAAATTGAAGATTTTAAAACACACATTCTACATGCTCAGCCCTCTTGATTCTTGCTAAATGCAAACAAATATTTGTATTTATTAAAATACTAAATATTAATCCAAATAAAATGATTTTTGTAGCAAAAGTTTAGCGGCTTTTCTGTTGCTAAGCCGTAAATTAACACAAATCGTGATTTTATTATATGCCCTTTGTGCAGAAGGTGACAAAGAAGAAACACTGGAAATGTAAACCAAATTCAGAGCAGATACACAGGAAGTTCTTAAAAGCATTGCTTGACTCCAAACGAATCAGAAACGTTTCATTTGGGTAACTTTTTGAGCACATTTGTTCGAGGCAATGATTTTGATTAGGGTTCTATAGGTGCCCGAGCTAGGGTTAGGGTTAGAGTTTGGACAAAAAGAAATGTTTTCTGATGCACTTGCTGTGCTTAAGGAAGCATTTGAAATTCAGAAAAAGCGTTGGTTTGTTGATTCCTTGAGAAAAAATTTTGGCCCCCTTTTTCGGTTTTTGCTTAGCCTCATGCTTGTTGCTCACAAGTGGTCAAAATTGAAGATTTCAAAACACACGTTCTACATGCTCAGCTTTCTTGTTTCTTGCATTTAAATCAAAATTAAATGATACTTGTAGCAAAACGTTAGTGGCATTTGTCATGCTAAGCCTTCAATAACACTAATCGTGATTTTGTTATATGCCGTTTGCGCAGCAGGTGACATGAAAGAAATACTGGAAATGTAAACCAAATTCAGTGCAGATACACAGGAAATACTATAAAGCATTACCTGAAATGTTTCTGATTCATTTGGAGTCATTTGGGTACCTTTTTGATCACGTGTCTTGAAGGCAATGGTTTTGATGGGGGTTCTATAAGTGCCCGAGCTAGGGTTAGGGTTAGGGTTTGGACAAAAAGAAAAGTTTTCTGATGCACTTGCTGTGCTTTAGGAAGCATTTGAAATTCAGAAAAAGCGTTGGTTTGTTGATTCCTTGAGAAAGAATTTTGGCCCTCTTTTTCGATTTCTGCTAAGCCTATGCTTGTTGCTCACAAATGGTCAAAATTGAAGATTTTAAAACACACATTCTACATGCTCAGCCCTCTTGATTCTTGCTAAATGCAAACAAATATTTGTATTTATTAAAATACTAAATATTAATCCAAATAAAATGATTTTTGTAGCAAAAGTTTAGCGGCTTTTCTGTTGCTAAGCCGTAAATTAACACAAATCGTGATTTTATTATATGCCCTTTGTGCAGAAGGTGACAAAGAAGAAACACTGGAAATGTAAACCAAATTCAGACCAGATACACAGGAAGTTCTTAAAAGCATTGCTTGACTCCAAACGAATCAGAAACGTTTCATTTGGGTAACTTTTTGAGCACATTTCTTCGAGGCAATGATTTTGATTAGGGTTCTATAGGTGCCCGAGCTAGGGTTAGGGTTAGAGTTTGGACAAAAAGAAATGTTTTCTGATGCACTTGCTGTGCTTTAGGAAGCATTTGAAATTCAGAAAAAGTGTTGGTTTGTTGATTCCTTGAGAAAAAATTTTGGCCCCCTTTTTCGGTTTTTGCTTAGCCTCATGCTTGTTGCTCACAAATGGTCAAAATTGAAGATTTCAAAACACACGTTCTACATGCTCAGCTTTCTTGTTTCTTGCATTTAAATCCAAATAAAATGATACTTGTAGCAAAACGTTAGTGGCATTTGTCATGCTAAGCCTTCAATAACACTAATCGTGATTTTGTTATATGCCGTTTGCGCAGCAGGTGACATGAAAGAAATACTGGAAATGTAAACCAAATTCAGTGCAGATACACAGGAAATACTATAAAGCATTACCTGAAATGTTTCTGATTCATTTGGAGTCATTTGGGTACCTTTTTGATCACGTGTCTTGAAGGCAATGGTTTTGATGGGGGTTCTATAAGTGCCCGAGCTAGGGTTAGGGTTAGGGTTTGGACAAAAAGAAAAGTTTTCTGATGCACTTGCTGTGCTTTAGGAAGCATTTGAAATTCAGAAAAAGCGTTGGTTTGTTGATTCCTTGAAAAAAAATTTTGGCCCTCTTTTTCGATCTCTGCTAAGCCTATGCTTGTTGCTCACAAATGGTCAAAATTGAAGATTTTAAAACACACATTCTACATGCTCAGCCCTCTTGATTCTTGCTAAATGCAAACAAATATTTGTATTTATTAAAATACTAAATATTAATCCAAAAAAAATGATTTTTGTAGCAAAAGTTTAGCGGCTTTTCTGTTGCTAAGCCGTAAATTAACACAAATCGTGATTTTATTATATGCCCTTTGTGCAGAAGGTGACAAAGAAGAAATACTGGAAATGTAAACCAAATTCAGAGCAGATACACAGGAAGTTCTTAAAAGCATTGCTTGACTCCAAACGAATCAGAAACGTTTCATTTGGGTAACTTTTTGAGCACATTTCTTCGAGGCAATGATTTTGATTAGGGTTCTATAGGTGCCCGAGCTAGGGTTAGGGTTAGAGTTTGGACAAAAAGAAATGTTTTCTGATGCACTTGCTGTGCTTTAGGAAGCATCTGAAATTCAGAAAAAGCGTTGGTTTGTTGATTCCTTGAGAAAAAATTTTGGCCCCCTTTTTCGGTTTTTGCTTAGCCTCATGCTTGTTGCTCACAAATGGTCAAAAATGAAGATTTCAAAACACACGTTCTATATGCTCAGCTTTCATGTTTCTTGCATTTAAATCCAAATAAAATGATACTTGTAGCAAAACGTTAGTGGCATTTGTCATGCTAAGCCTTCAATAACACTAATCGTGATTTTGTTATATGCCGTTTGCGCAGCAGGTGACATGAAAGAAATACTGGAAATGTAAACCAAATTCAGTGCAGATACACAGGAAATACTATAAAGCATTACCTGAAATGTTTCTGATTCATTTGGAGTCATTTGGGTACCTTTTTGATCACGTGTCTTGAAGGCAATGGTTTTGATGGGGGTTCTATAAGTGCCCGAGCTAGGGTTAGGGTTAGGGTTTGGACAAAAAGAAAAGTTTTCTGATGCACTTGCTGTGCTTTAGGAAGCATTTGAAATTCAGAAAAAGCGTTGGTTTGTTGATTCCTTGAGAAAAAATTTTGGCCCTCTTTTTCGATTTCTGCTAAGCCTATGCTTGTTGCTCTCAAATGGTCAAAATTGAAGATTTTAAAACACACATTCTACATGCTCAGCCCTCTTGATTCTTGCTAAATGCAAACAAATATTTGTATTTATTAAAATACTAAATATTAATCCAAATAAAATGATTTTTGTAGCAAAAGTTTAGCGGCTTTTCTGTTGCTAAGCCGTAAATTAACACAAATCGTGATTTTATTATATGCCCTTTGTGCAGAAGGTGACAAAGAAGAAACACTGGAAATGTAAACCAAATTCAGAGCAGATACACAGGAAGTTCTTAAAAGCATTGCTTGACTCCAAACGAATCAGAAACGTTTCATTTGGGTAACTTTTTGAGCACATTTCTTCGAGGCAATGATTTTGATTAGGGTTCTATAGGTGCCCGAGCTAGGGTTAGGGTTAGAGTTTGGACAAAAAGAAATGTTTTCTGATGCACTTGCTGTGCTTTAGGAAGCATCTGAAATTCAGAAAAAGCGTTGGTTTGTTGATTCCTTGAGAAAAAATTTTGGCCCCCTTTTTCGGTTTTTGCTTAGCCTCATGCTTGTTGCTCACAAATGGTCAAAAATGAAGATTTCAAAACACACGTTCTATATGCTCAGCTTTCATGTTTCTTGCATTTAAATCCAAATAAAATGATACTTGTAGCAAAACGTTAGTGGCATTTGTCATGCTAAGCCTTCAATAACACTAATCGTGATTTTGTTATATGCCGTTTGCGCAGCAGGTGACATGAAAGAAATACTGGAAATGTAAACCAAATTCAGTGCAGATACACAGGAAATACTATAAAGCATTACCTGAAATGTTTCTGATTCATTTGGAGTCATTTGGGTACCTTTTTGATCACGTGTCTTGAAGGCAATGGTTTTGATGGGGGTTCTATAAGTGCCCGAGCTAGGGTTAGGGTTAGGGTTTGGACAAAAAGAAAAGTTTTCTGATGCACTTGCTGTGCTTTAGGAAGCATTTGAAATTCAGAAAAAGCGTTGGTTTGTTGATTCCTTGAGAAAAAATTTTGGCCCTCTTTTTCGATTTCTGCTAAGCCTATGCTTGTTGCTCTCAAATGGTCAAAATTGAAGATTTTAAAACACACATTCTACATGCTCAGCCCTCTTGATTCTTGCTAAATGCAAACAAATATTTGTATTTATTAAAATACTAAATATTAATCCAAATAAAATGATTTTTGTAGCAAAAGTTTAGCGGCTTTTCTGTTGCTAAGCCGTAAATTAACACAAATCGTGATTTTATTATATGCCCTTTGTGCAGAAGGTGACAAAGAAGAAACACTGGAAATGTAAACCAAATTCAGAGCAGATACACAGGAAGTTCTTAAAAGCATTGCTTGACTCCAAACGAATCAGAAACGTTTCATTTGGGTAAATTTTTGAGCACATTTGTTCGAGGCAATGATTTTGATTAGGGTTCTATAGGTGCCCGAGCTAGGGTTAGGGTTAGAGTTTGGACAAAAAGAAATGTTTTCTGATGCACTTGCTGTGCTTAAGGAAGCATTTGAAATTCAGAAAAAGCGTTGGTTTGTTGATTCCTTGAGAAAAAATTTTGGCCCCCTTTTTCGGTTTTTGCTTAGCCTCATGCTTGTTGCTCACAAGTGGTCAAAATTGAAGATTTCAAAACACACGTTCTACATGCTCAGCTTTCTTGTTTCTTGCATTTAAATCAAAATTAAATGATACTTGTAGCAAAACGTTAGTGGCATTTGTCATGCTAAGCCTTCAATAACACTAATCGTGATTTTGTTATATGCCGTTTGCGCAGCAGGTGACATGAAAGAAATACTGGAAATGTAAACCAAATTCAGTGCAGATACACAGGAAATACTATAAAGCATTACCTGAAATGTTTCTGATTCATTTGGAGTCATTTGGGTACCTTTTTGATCACGTGTCTTGAAGGCAATGGTTTTGATGGGGGTTCTATAAGTGCCCGAGCTAGGGTTAGGGTTAGGGTTTGGACAAAAAGAAAAGTTTTCTGATGCACTTGCTGTGCTTTAGGAAGCATTTGAAATTCAGAAAAAGCGTTGGTTTGTTGATTCCTTGAAAAAAAATTTTGGCCCTCTTTTTCGATCTCTGCTAAGCCTATGCTTGTTGCTCACAAATGGTCAAAATTGAAGATTTTAAAACACACATTCTACATGCTCAGCCCTCTTGATTCTTGCTAAATGCAAACAAATATTTGTATTTATTAAAATACTAAATATTAATCCAAAAAAAATGATTTTTGTAGCAAAAGTTTAGCGGCTTTTCTGTTGCTAAGACGTAAATTAACACAAATCGTGATTTTATTATATGCCCTTTGTGCAGAAGGTGACAAAGAAGAAATACTGGAAATGTAAACCAAATTCAGAGCAGATACACAGGAAGTTCTTAAAAGCATTGCTTGACTCCAAACGAATCAGAAACGTTTCATTTGGGTAACTTTTTGAGCACATTTCTTCGAGGCAATGATTTTGATTAGGGTTCTATAGGTGCCCGAGCTAGGGTTAGGGTTAGAGTTTGGACAAAAAGAAATGTTTTCTGATGCACTTGCTGTGCTTTAGGAAGCATCTGAAATTCAGAAAAAGCGTTGGTTTGTTGATTCCTTGAGAAAAAATTCTGGCCCCCTTTTTCGGTTTTTGCTTAGCCTCATGCTTGTTGCTCACAAATGGTCAAAAATGAAGATTTCAAAACACACGTTCTATATGCTCAGCTTTCATGTTTCTTGCATTTAAATCCAAATAAAATGATACTTGTAGCAAAACGTTAGTGGCATTTGTCATGCTAAGCCTTCAATAACACTAATCGTGATTTTGTTATATGCCGTTTGCGCAGCAGGTGACATGAAAGAAATACTGGAAATGTAAACCAAATTCAGTGCAGATACACAGGAAATACTATAAAGCATTACCTGAAATGTTTCTGATTCATTTGGAGTCATTTGGGTACCTTTTTGATCACGTGTCTTGAAGGCAATGGTTTTGATGGGGGTTCTATAAGTGCCCGAGCTAGGGTTAGGGTTAGGGTTTGGACAAAAAGAAAAGTTTTCTGATGCACTTGCTGTGCTTTAGGAAGCATTTGAAATTCAGAAAAAGCGTTGGTTTGTTGATTCCTTGAGAAAAAATTTTGGCCCTCTTTTTCGATTTCTGCTAAGCCTATGCTTGTTGCTCTCAAATGGTCAAAATTGAAGATTTTAAAACACACATTCTACATGCTCAGCCCTCTTGATTCTTGCTAAATGCAAACAAATATTTGTATTTATTAAAATACTAAATATTAATCCAAATAAAATGATTTTTGTAGCAAAAGTTTAGCGGCTTTTCTGTTGCTAAGCCGTAAATTAACACAAATCGTGATTTTATTATATGCCCTTTGTGCAGAAGGTGACAAAGAAGAAACACTGGAAATGTAAACCAAATTCAGAGCAGATATACAGGAAGTTCTTAAAAGCATTGCTTGACTCCAAACGAATCAGAAACGTTTCATTTGGGTAACTTTTTGAGCACATTTGTTCGAGGCAATGATTTTGATGAGGGTTCTATAGGTGCCCGAGCTAGGGTTAGGGTTAGAGTTTGGACAAAAAGAAATGTTTTCTGATGCACTTGCTGTGCTTAAGGAAGCATTTGAAATTCAGAAAAAGCGTTGGTTTGTTGATTCCTTGAGAAAAAATTTTGGCCCCCTTTTTCGGTTTTTGCTTAGCCTCATGCTTGTTGCTCACAAGTGGTCAAAATTGAAGATTTCAAAACACACGTTCTACATGCTCAGCTTTCTTGTTTCTTGCATTTAAATCAAAATTAAATGATACTTGTAGCAAAACGTTAGTGGCATTTGTCATGCTAAGCCTTCAATAACACTAATCGTGAATTTGTTATATGCCGTTTGCGCAGCAGGTGACATGAAAGAAATACTGTAAATGTAAACCAAATTCAGTGCAGATACACAGGAAATACTATAAAGCATTACCTGAAATGTTTCTGATTCATTTGGAGTCATTTGGGTACCTTTTTGATCACGTGTCTTGAAGGCAATGGTTTTGATGGGGGTTCTATAAGTGCCCGAGCTAGGGTTAGGGTTAGGGTTTGGACAAAAAGAAAAGTTTTCTGATGCACTTGCTGTGCTTTAGGAAGCATTTGAAATTCAGAAAAAGCGTTGGTTTGTTGGTTTGTTGATTCCTTGAAAAAAAATTTTGGCCCTCTTTTTCGATTTCTGCTAAGCCTATGCTTGTTGCTCACAAATGGTCAAAATTGAAGATTTTAAAACACACATTCTACATGCTCAGCCCTCTTGATTCTTGCTAAATGCAAACAAATATTTGTATTTATTAAAATACTAAATATTAATCCAAATAAAATGATTTTTGTAGCAAAAGTTTAGCGGCTTTTCTGTTGCTAAGCCGTAAATTAACACAAATCGTGATTTTATTATATGCCCTTTGTGCAGAAGGTGACAAAGAAGAAACACTGGAAATGTAAACCAAATTCAGACCAGATACACAGGAAGTTCTTAAAAGCATTGCTTGACTCCAAACGAATCAGAAACGTTTCATTTGGGTAACTTTTTGAGCACATTTCTTCGAGGCAATGATTTTGATTAGGGTTCTATAGGTGCCCGAGCTAGGGTTAGGGTTAGAGTTTGGACAAAAAGAAATGTTTTCTGATGCACTTGCTGTGCTTTAGGAAGCATCTGAAATTCAGAAAAAGCATTGGTTTGTTGATTCCTTGAGAAAAAATTTTGGCCCCCTTTTTCGGTTTTTGCTTAGCCTCATGCTTGTTGCTCACAAATGGTCAAAAATGAAGATTTCAAAACACACGTTCTATATGCTCAGCTTTCATGTTTCTTGCATTTAAATCCAAATAAAATGATACTTGTAGCAAAACGTTAGTGGCATTTGTCATGCTAAGCCTTCAATAACACTAATCGTGATTTTGTTATATGCCGTTTGCGCAGCAGGTGACATGAAAGAAATACTGGAAATGTAAACCAAATTCAGTGCAGATACACAGGAAATACTATAAAGCATTACCTGAAATGTTTCTGATTCATTTGGAGTCATTTGGGTACCTTTTTGATCACGTTTCTTGAAGGCAATGGTTTTGATGGGGGTTCTATAAGTGCCCGAGCTAGGGTTAGGGTTAGGGTTTGGACAAAAAGAAAAGTTTTCTGATGCACTTGCTGTGCTTTAGGAAGCATTTGAAATTCAGAAAAAGCGTTGGTTTGTTGATTCCTTGAGAAAAAATTTTGGCCCTCTTTTTCGATTTCTGCTAAGCCTATGCTTGTTGCTCACAAATGGTCAAAATTGAAGATTTTAAAACACACATTCTACATGCTCAGCCCTCTTGATTCTTGCTAAATGCAAACAAATATTTGTATTTATTAAAATACTAAATATTAATCCAAATAAAATGATTTTTGTAGCAAAAGTTTAGCGGCTTTTCTGTTGCTAAGCCGTAAATTAACACAAATCGTGATTTTATTATATGCCCTTTGTGCAGAAGGTGACAAAGAAGAAACACTGGAAATGTAAACCAAATTCAGAGCAGATACACAGGAAGTTCTTAAAAGCATTGCTTGACTCCAAACGAATCAGAAACGTTTCATTTGGGTAACTTTTTGAGCACATTTGTTCGAGGCAATGATTTTGATTAGGGTTCTATAGGCGCCCGAGCTAGGGTTAGGGTTAGAGTTTGGACAAAAAGAAATGTTTTCTGATGCACTTGCTGTGCTTTAGGAAGCATTTGAAATTCAGAAAAAGTGTTGGTTTGTTGATTCCTTGAGAAAAAATTTTGGCCCCCTTTTTCGGTTTTTGCTTAGCCTCATGCTTGTTGCTCACAAATGGTCAAAATTGAAGATTTCAAAACACACGTTCTACATGCTCAGCTTTCTTGTTTCTTGCATTTAAATCCAAATAAAATGATACTTGTAGCAAAACGTTAGTGGCATTTGTCATGCTAAGCCTTCAATAACACTAATCGTGATTTTGTTATATGCCGTTTGCGCAGCAGGTGACATGAAAGAAATACTGGAAATGTAAACCAAATTCAGTGCAGATACACAGGAAATACTATAAAGCATTACCTGAAATGTTTCTGATTCATTTGGAGTCATTTGGGTACCTTTTTGATCACGTGTCTTGAAGGCAATGGTTTTGATGGGGGTTCTATAAGTGCCCGAGCTAGGGTTAGGGTTAGGGTTTGGACAAAAAGAAAAGTTTTCTGATGCACTTGCTGTGCTTTAGGAAGCATTTGAAATTCAGAAAAAGCGTTGGTTTGTTGATTCCTTGAAAAAAAATTTTGGCCCTCTTTTTCGATTTCTGCTAAGCCTATGCTTGTTGCTCACAAATGGTCAAAATTGAAGATTTTAAAACACACATTCTACATGCTCAGCCCTCTTGATTCTTGCTAAATGCAAACAAATATTTGTATTTATTAAAATACTAAATATTAATCCAAATAAAATGATTTTTGTAGCAAAAGTTTAGCGGCTTTTCTGTTGCTAAGCCGTAAATTAACACAAATCGTGATTTTATTATATGCCCTTTGTGCAGAAGGTGACAAAGAAGAAACACTGGAAATGTAAACCAAATTCAGACCAGATACACAGGAAGTTCTTAAAAGCATTGCTTGACTCCAAACGAATCAGAAACGTTTCATTTGGGTAACTTTTTGAGCACATTTCTTCGAGGCAATGATTTTGATTAGGGTTCTATAGGTGCCCGAGCTAGGGTTAGGGTTAGAGTTTGGACAAAAAGAAATGTTTTCTGATGCACTTGCTGTGCTTTAGGAAGCATCTGAAATTCAGAAAAAGCGTTGGTTTGTTGATTCCTTGAGAAAAAATTTTGGCCCCCTTTTTCGGTTTTTGCTTAGCCTATGCTTGTTGCTCACAAATGGTCAAAAATGAAGATTTCAAAACACACGTTCTATATGCTCAGCTTTCATGTTTCTTGCATTTAAATCCAAATAAAATGATACTTGTAGCAAAACGTTAGTGGCATTTGTCATGCTAAGCCTTCAATAACACTAATCGTGATTTTGTTATATGCCGTTTGCGCAGCAGGTGACATGAAAGAAATACTGGAAATGTAAACCAAATTCAGTGCAGATACACAGGAAATACTATAAAGCATTACCTGAAATGTTTCTGATTCATTTGGAGTCATTTGGGTACCTTTTTGATCACGTTTCTTGAAGGCAATGGTTTTGATGGGGGTTCTATAAGTGCCCGAGCTAGGGTTAGGGTTAGGGTTTGGACAAAAAGAAAAGTTTTCTGATGCACTTGCTGTGCTTTAGGAAGCATTTGAAATTCAGAAAAAGCGTTGGTTTGTTGATTCCTTGAGAAAAAATTTTGGCCCTCTTTTTCGATTTCTGCTAAGCCTATGCTTGTTGCTCACAAATGGTCAAAATTGAAGATTTTAAAACACACATTCTACATGCTCAGCCCTCTTGATTCTTGCTAAATGCAAACAAATATTTGTATTTATTAAAATACTAAATATTAATCCAAATAAAATGATTTTTGTAGCAAAAGTTTAGCGGCTTTTCTGTTGCTAAGCCGTAAATTAACACAAATCGTGATTTTATTATATGCCCTTTGTGCAGAAGGTGACAAAGAAGAAACACTGGAAATGTAAACCAAATTCAGAGCAGATACACAGGAAGTTCTTAAAAGCATTGCTTGACTCCAAACGAATCAGAAACGTTTCATTTGGGTAACTTTTTGAGCACATTTCTTCGAGGCAATGATTTTGATTAGGGTTCTATAGGTGCCCGAGCTAGGGTTAGGGTTAGAGTTTGGACAAAAAGAAATGTTTTCTGATGCACTTGCTGTGCTTTAGGAAGCATTTGAAATTCAGAAAAAGTGTTGGTTTGTTGATTCCTTGAGAAAAAATTTTGGCCCCCTTTTTCGGTTTTTGCTTAGCCTCATGCTTGTTGCTCACAAATGGTCAAAATTGAAGATTTCAAAACACACGTTCTACATGCTCAGCTTTCTTGTTTCTTGCATTTAAATCCAAATAAAATGATACTTGTAGCAAAACGTTAGTGGCACTAATCGTGATTTTGTTATATGCCGTTTGCGCAGCAGGTGACATGAAAGAAATACTGGAAATGTAAACCAAATTCAGTGCAGATACACAGGAAATACTATAAAGCATTACCTGAAATGTTTCTGATTCATTTGGAGTCATTTGGGTACCTTTTTGATCACGTGTCTTGAAGGCAATGGTTTTGATGGGGGTTCTATAAGTGCCCGAGCTAGGGTTAGGGTTAGGGTTTGGACAAAAAGAAAAGTTTTCTGATGCACTTGCTGTGCTTTAGGAAGCATTTGAAATTCAGAAAAAGCGTTGGTTTGTTGATTCCTTGAAAAAAAATTTTGGCCCTCTTTTTCGATTTCTGCTAAGCCTATGCTTGTTGCTCACAAATGGTCAAAATTGAAGATTTTAAAACACACATTCTACATGCTCAGCCCTCTTGATTCTTGCTAAATGCAAACAAATATTTGTATTTATTAAAATACTAAATATTAATCCAAATAAAATGATTTTTGTAGCAAAAGTTTAGCGGCTTTTCTGTTGCTAAGCCGTAAATTAACACAAATCGTGATTTTATTATATGCCCTTTGTGCAGAAGGTGACAAAGAAGAAACACTGGAAATGTAAACCAAATTCAGAGCAGATACACAGGAAGTTCTTAAAAGCATTGCTTGACTCCAAACGAATCAGAAACGTTTCATTTGGGTAACTTTTTGAGCACATTTCTTCGAGGCAATGATTTTGATTAGGGTTCTATAGGTGCCCGAGCTAGGGTTAGGGTTAGAGTTTGGACAAAAAGAAATGTTTTCTGATGCACTTGCTGTGCTTTAGGAAGCATCTGAAATTCAGAAAAAGCGTTGGTTTGTTGATTCCTTGAGAAAAAATTTTGGCCCCCTTTTTCGGTTTTTGCTTAGCCTCATGCTTGTTGCTCACAAATGGTCAAAAATGAAGATTTCAAAACACACGTTCTATATGCTCAGCTTTCATGTTTCTTGCATTTAAATCCAAATAAAATGATACTTGTAGCAAAACGTTAGTGGCATTTGTCATGCTAAGCCTTCAATAACACTAATCGTGATTTTGTTATATGCCGTTTGCGCAGCAGGTGACATGAAAGAAATACTGGAAATGTAAACCAAATTCAGTGCAGATACACAGGAAATACTATAAAGCATTACCTGAAATGTTTCTGATTCATTTGGAGTCATTTGGGTACCTTTTTGATCACGTTTCTTGAAGGCAATGGTTTTGATGGGGGTTCTATAAGTGCCCGAGCTAGGGTTAGGGTTAGGGTTTGGACAAAAAGAAAAGTTTTCTGATGCACTTGCTGTGCTTTAGGAAGCATTTGAAATTCAGAAAAAGCGTTGGTTTGTTGATTCCTTGAGAAAAAATTTTGGCCCTCTTTTTCGATTTCTGCTAAGCCTATGCTTGTTGCTCACAAATGGTCAAAATTGAAGATTTTAAAACACACATTCTACATGCTCAGCCCTCTTGATTCTTGCTAAATGCAAACAAATATTTGTATTTATTAAAATACTAAATATTAATCCAAATAAAATGATTTTTGTAGCAAAAGTTTAGCGGCTTTTCTGTTGCTAAGCCGTAAATTAACACAAATCGTGATTTTATTATATGCCCTTTGTGCAGAAGGTGACAAAGAAGAAACACTGGAAATGTAAACCAAATTCAGAGCAGATACACAGGAAGTTCTTAAAAGCATTGCTTGACTCCAAACGAATCAGAAACGTTTCATTTGGGTAACTTTTTGAGCACATTTCTTCGAGGCAATGATTTTGATTAGGGTTCTATAGGTGCCCGAGCTAGGGTTAGGGTTAGAGTTTGGACAAAAAGAAATGTTTTCTGATGCACTTGCTGTGCTTTAGGAAGCATTTGAAATTCAGAAAAAGTGTTGGTTTGTTGATTCCTTGAGAAAAAATTTTGGCCCCCTTTTTCGGTTTTTGCTTAGCCTCATGCTTGTTGCTCACAAATGGTCAAAATTGAAGATTTCAAAACACACGTTCTACATGCTCAGCTTTCTTGTTTTTTGCATTTAAATCCAAATAAAATGATACTTGTAGCAAAACGTTAGTGGCATTTGTCATGCTAAGCCTTCAATAACACTAATCGTGATTTTGTTATATGCCGTTTGCGCAGCAGGCGACATGAAAGAAATACTGGAAATGTAAACCAAATTCAGTGCAGATACACAGGAAATACTATAAAGCATTACCTGAAATGTTTCTGATTCATTTGGAGTCATTTGGGTACCTTTTTGATCACGTGTCTTGAAGGCAATGGTTTTGATGGGGGTTCTATAAGTGCCCGAGCTAGGGTTAGGGTTAGGGTTTGGACAAAAAGAAAAGTTTTCTGATGCACTTGCTGTGCTTTAGGAAGCATTTGAAATTCAGAAAAAGCGTTGGTTTGTTGATTCCTTGAAAAAAAATTTTGGCCCTCTTTTTCGATTTCTGCTAAGCCTATGCTTGTTGCTCACAAATGGTCAAAATTGAAGATTTTAAAACACACATTCTACATGCTCAGCCCTCTTGATTCTTGCTAAATGCAAACAAATATTTGTATTTATTAAAATACTAAATATTAATCCAAATAAAATGATTTTTGTAGCAAAAGTTTAGCGGCTTTTCTGTTGCTAAGCCGTAAATTAACACAAATCGTGATTTTATTATATGCCCTTTGTGCAGAAGGTGACAAAGAAGAAACACTGGAAATGTAAACCAAATTCAGACCAGATACACAGGAAGTTCTTAAAAGCATTGCTTGACTCCAAACGAATCAGAAACGTTTCATTTGGGTAACTTTTTGAGCACATTTCTTCGAGGCAATGATTTTGATTAGGGTTCTATAGGTGCCCGAGCTAGGGTTAGGGTTAGAGTTTGGACAAAAAGAAATGTTTTCTGATGCACTTGCTGTGCTTTAGGAAGCATCTGAAATTCAGAAAAAGCGTTGGTTTGTTGATTCCTTGAGAAAAAATTTTGGCCCCCTTTTTCGGTTTTTGCTTAGCCTCATGCTTGTTGCTCACAAATGGTCAAAAATGAAGATTTCAAAACACACGTTCTATATGCTCAGCTTTCATGTTTCTTGCATTTAAATCCAAATAAAATGATACTTGTAGCAAAACGTTAGTGGCATTTGTCATGCTAAGCCTTCAATAACACTAATCGTGATTTTGTTATATGCCGTTTGCGCAGCAGGTGACATGAAAGAAATACTGGAAATGTAAACCAAATTCAGTGCAGATACACAGGAAATACTATAAAGAATTACCTGAAATGTTTCTGATTCATTTGGAGTCATTTGGGTACCTTTTTGATCACGTTTCTTGAAGGCAATGGTTTTGATGGGGGTTCTATAAGTGCCCGAGCTAGGGTTAGGGTTAGGGTTTGGACAAAAAGAAAAGTTTTCTGATGCACTTGCTGTGCTTTAGGAAGCATTTGAAATTCAGAAAAAGCGTTGGTTTGTTGATTCCTTGAGAAAAAATTTTGGCCCTCTTTTTCGATTTCTGCTAAGCCTATGCTTGTTGCTCACAAATGGTCAAAATTGAAGATTTTAAAACACACATTCTACATGCTCAGCCCTCTTGATTCTTGCTAAATGCAAACAAATATTTGTATTTATTAAAATACTAAATATTAATCCAAATAAAATGATTTTTGTAGCAAAAGTTTAGCGGCTTTTCTGTTGCTAAGCCGTAAATTAACACAAATCGTGATTTTATTATATGCCCTTTGTGCAGAAGGTGACAAAGAAGAAACACTGGAAATGTAAACCAAATTCAGAGCAGATACACAGGAAGTTCTTAAAAGCATTGCTTGACTCCAAACGAATCAGAAACGTTTCATTTGGGTAACTTTTTGAGCACATTTCTTCGAGGCAATGATTTTGATTAGGGTTCTATAGGTGCCCGAGCTAGGGTTAGGGTTAGAGTTTGGACAAAAAGAAATGTTTTCTGATGCACTTGCTGTGCTTTAGGAAGCATTTGAAATTCAGAAAAAGTGTTGGTTTGTTGATTCCTTGAGAAAAAATTTTGGCCCCCTTTTTCGGTTTTTGCTTAGCCTCATGCTTGTTGCTCACAAATGGTCAAAATTGAAGATTTCAAAACACACGTTCTACATGCTCAGCTTTCTTGTTTTTTGCATTTAAATCCAAATAAAATGATACTTGTAGCAAAACGTTAGTGGCATTTGTCATGCTAAGCCTTCAATAACACTAATCGTGATTTTGTTATATGCCGTTTGCGCAGCAGGCGACATGAAAGAAATACTGGAAATGTAAACCAAATTCAGTGCAGATACACAGGAAATACTATAAAGCATTACCTGAAATGTTTCTGATTCATTTGGAGTCATTTGGGTACCTTTTTGATCACGTGTCTTGAAGGCAATGGTTTTGATGGGGGTTCTATAAGTGCCCGAGCTAGGGTTAGGGTTAGGGTTTGGACAAAAAGAAAAGTTTTCTGATGCACTTGCTGTGCTTTAGGAAGCATTTGAAATTCAGAAAAAGCGTTGGTTTGTTGATTCCTTGAAAAAAAATTTTGGCCCTCTTTTTCGATTTCTGCTAAGCCTATGCTTGTTGCTCACAAATGGTCAAAATTGAAGATTTTAAAACACACATTCTACATGCTCAGCCCTCTTGATTCTTGCTAAATGCAAACAAATATTTGTATTTATTAAAATACTAAATATTAATCCAAATAAAATGATTTTTGTAGCAAAAGTTTAGCGGCTTTTCTGTTGCTAAGCCGTAAATTAACACAAATCGTGATTTTATTATATGCCCTTTGTGCAGAAGGTGACAAAGAAGAAACACTGGAAATGTAAACCAAATTCAGAGCAGATACACAGGAAGTTCTTAAAAGCATTGCTTGACTCCAAACGAATCAGAAACGTTTCATTTGGGTAACTTTTTGAGCACATTTCTTCGAGGCAATGATTTTGATTAGGGTTCTATAGGTGCCCGAGCTAGGGTTAGGGTTAGAGTTTGGACAAAAAGAAATGTTTTCTGATGCACTTGCTGTGCTTTAGGAAGCATCTGAAATTCAGAAAAAGCGTTGGTTTGTTGATTCCTTGAGAAAAAATTTTGGCCCCCTTTTTCGGTTTTTGCTTAGCCTCATGCTTGTTGCTCACAAATGGTCAAAAATGAAGATTTCAAAACACACGTTCTATATGCTCAGCTTTCATGTTTCTTGCATTTAAATCCAAATAAAATGATACTTGTAGCAAAACGTTAGTGGCATTTGTCATGCTAAGCCTTCAATAACACTAATCGTGATTTTGTTATATGCCGTTTGCGCAGCAGGTGACATGAAAGAAATACTGGAAATGTAAACCAAATTCAGTGCAGATACACAGGAAATACTATAAAGCATTACCTGAAATGTTTCTGATTCATTTGGAGTCATTTGGGTACCTTTTTGATCACGTTTCTTGAAGGCAATGGTTTTGATGGGGGTTCTATAAGTGCCCGAGCTAGGGTTAGGGTTAGGGTTTGGACAAAAAGAAAAGTTTTCTGATGCACTTGCTGTGCTTTAGGAAGCATTTGAAATTCAGAAAAAGCGTTGGTTTGTTGATTCCTTGAGAAAAAATTTTGGCCCTCTTTTTTGATTTCTGCTAAGCCTATGCTTGTTGCTCACAAATGGTCAAAATTGAAGATTTTAAAACACACATTCTACATGCTCAGCCCTCTTGATTCTTGCTAAATGCAAACAAATATTTGTATTTATTAAAATACTAAATATTAATCCAAATAAAATGATTTTTGTAGCAAAAGTTTAGCGGCTTTTCTGTTGCTAAGCCGTAAATTAACACAAATCGTGATTTTATTATATGCCCTTTGTGCAGAAGGTGACAAAGAAGAAACACTGGAAATGTAAACCAAATTCAGACCAGATACACAGGAAGTTCTTAAAAGCATTGCTTGACTCCAAACGAATCAGAAACGTTTCATTTGGGTAACTTTTTGAGCACATTTCTTCGAGGCAATGATTTTGATTAGGGTTCTATAGGTGCCCGAGCTAGGGTTAGGGTTAGAGTTTGGACAAAAAGAAATGTTTTCTGATGCACTTGCTGTGCTTTAGGAAGCATCTGAAATTCAGAAAAAGCGTTGGTTTGTTGATTCCTTGAGAAAAAATTTTGGCCCCCTTTTTCGGTTTTTGCTTAGCCTCATGCTTGTTGCTCACAAATGGTCAAAAATGAAGATTTCAAAACACACGTTCTATATGCTCAGCTTTCATGTTTCTTGCATTTAAATCCAAATAAAATGATACTTGTAGCAAAACGTTAGTGGCATTTGTCATGCTAAGCCTTCAATAACACTAATCGTGATTTTGTTATATGCCGTTTGCGCAGCAGGTGACATGAAAGAAATACTGGAAATGTAAACCAAATTCAGTGCAGATACACAGGAAATACTATAAAGCATTACCTGAAATGTTTCTGATTCATTTGGAGTCATTTGGGTACCTTTTTGATCACGTTTCTTGAAGGCAATGGTTTTGATGGGGGTTCTATAAGTGCCCGAGCTAGGGTTAGGGTTAGGGTTTGGACAAAAAGAAAAGTTTTCTGATGCACTTGCTGTGCTTTAGGAAGCATTTGAAATTCAGAAAAAGCGTTGGTTTGTTGATTCCTTGAGAAAAAATTTTGGCCCTCTTTTTCGATTTCTGCTAAGCCTATGCTTGCTGCTCACAAATGGTCAAAATTGAAGATTTTAAAACACACATTCTACATGCTCAGCCCTCTTGATTCTTGCTAAATGCAAACAAATATTTGTATTTATTAAAATACTAAATATTAATCCAAATAAAATGATTTTTGTAGCAAAAGTTTAGCGGCTTTTCTGTTGCTAAGCCGTAAATTAACACAAATCGTGATTTTATTATATGCCCTTTGTGCAGAAGGTGACAAAGAAGAAACACTGGAAATGTAAACCAAATTCAGACCAGATACACAGGAAGTTCTTAAAAGCATTGCTTGACTCCAAACGAATCAGAAACGTTTCATTTGGGTAACTTTTTGAGCACATTTCTTCGAGGCAATGATTTTGATTAGGGTTCTATAGGTGCCCGAGCTAGGGTTAGGGTTAGAGTTTGGACAAAAAGAAATGTTTTCTGATGCACTTGCTGTGCTTTAGGAAGCATTTGAAATTCAGAAAAAGTGTTGGTTTGTTGATTCCTTGAGAAAAAATTTTGGCCCCCTTTTTCGGTTTTTGCTTAGCCTCATGCTTGTTGCTCACAAATGGTCAAAATTGAAGATTTCAAAACACACGTTCTACATGCTCAGCTTTCTTGTTTCTTGCATTTAAATCCAAATAAAATGATACTTGTAGCAAAACGTTAGTGGCATTTGTCATGCTAAGCCTTCAATAACACTAATCGTGATTTTGTTATATGCCGTTTGCGCAGCAGGTGACATGAAAGAAATACTGGAAATGTAAACCAAATTCAGTGCAGATACACAGGAAATACTATAAAGCATTACCTGAAATGTTTCTGATTCATTTGGAGTCATTTGGGTACCTTTTTGATCACGTGTCTTGAAGGCAATGGTTTTGATGGGGGTTCTATAAGTGCCCGAGCTAGGGTTAGGGTTAGGGTTTGGACAAAAAGAAAAGTTTTCTGATGCACTTGCTGTGCTTTAGGAAGCATTTGAAATTCAGAAAAAGCGTTGGTTTGTTGATTCCTTGAGAAAAAATTTTGGCCCTCTTTTTTGATTTCTGCTAAGCCTATGCTTGTTGCTCACAAATGGTCAAAATTGAAGATTTTAAAACACACATTCTACATGCTCAGCCCTCTTGATTCTTGCTAAATGCAAACAAATATTTGTATTTATTAAAATACTAAATATTAATCCAAATAAAATGATTTTTGTAGCAAAAGTTTAGCGGCTTTTCTGTTGCTAAGCCGTAAATTAACACAAATCGTGATTTTATTATATGCCCTTTGTGCAGAAGGTGACAAAGAAGAAACACTGGAAATGTAAACCAAATTCAGACCAGATACACAGGAAGTTCTTAAAAGCATTGCTTGACTCCAAACGAATCAGAAACGTTTCATTTGGGTAACTTTTTGAGCACATTTCTTCGAGGCAATGATTTTGATTAGGGTTCTATAGGTGCCCGAGCTAGGGTTAGGGTTAGAGTTTGGACAAAAAGAAATGTTTTCTGATGCACTTGCTGTGCTTTAGGAAGCATCTGAAATTCAGAAAAAGCGTTGGTTTGTTGATTCCTTGAGAAAAAATTTTGGCCCCCTTTTTCGGTTTTTGCTTAGCCTCATGCTTGTTGCTCACAAATGGTCAAAAATGAAGATTTCAAAACACACGTTCTATATGCTCAGCTTTCATGTTTCTTGCATTTAAATCCAAATAAAATGATACTTGTAGCAAAACGTTAGTGGCATTTGTCATGCTAAGCCTTCAATAACACTAATCGTGATTTTGTTATATGCCGTTTGCGCAGCAGGTGACATGAAAGAAATACTGGAAATGTAAACCAAATTCAGTGCAGATACACAGGAAATACTATAAAGCATTACCTGAAATGTTTCTGATTCATTTGGAGTCATTTGGGTACCTTTTTGATCACGTTTCTTGAAGGCAATGGTTTTGATGGGGGTTCTATAAGTGCCCGAGCTAGGGTTAGGGTTAGGGTTTGGACAAAAAGAAAAGTTTTCTGATGCACTTGCTGTGCTTTAGGAAGCATTTGAAATTCAGAAAAAGCGTTGGTTTGTTGATTCCTTGAGAAAAAATTTTGGCCCTCTTTTTCGATTTCTGCTAAGCCTATGCTTGCTGCTCACAAATGGTCAAAATTGAAGATTTTAAAACACACATTCTACATGCTCAGCCCTCTTGATTCTTGCTAAATGCAAACAAATATTTGTATTTATTAAAATACTAAATATTAATCCAAATAAAATGATTTTTGTAGCAAAAGTTTAGCGGCTTTTCTGTTGCTAAGCCGTAAATTAACACAAATCGTGATTTTATTATATGCCCTTTGTGCAGAAGGTGACAAAGAAGAAACACTGGAAATGTAAACCAAATTCAGACCAGATACACAGGAAGTTCTTAAAAGCATTGCTTGACTCCAAACGAATCAGAAACGTTTCATTTGGGTAACTTTTTGAGCACATTTCTTCGAGGCAATGATTTTGATTAGGGTTCTATAGGTGCCCGAGCTAGGGTTAGGGTTAGAGTTTGGACAAAAAGAAATGTTTTCTGATGCACTTGCTGTGCTTTAGGAAGCATTTGAAATTCAGAAAAAGTGTTGGTTTGTTGATTCCTTGAGAAAAAATTTTGGCCCCCTTTTTCGGTTTTTGCTTAGCCTCATGCTTGTTGCTCACAAATGGTCAAAATTGAAGATTTCAAAACACACGTTCTACATGCTCAGCTTTCTTGTTTCTTGCATTTAAATCCAAATAAAATGATACTTGTAGCAAAACGTTAGTGGCATTTGTCATGCTAAGCCTTCAATAACACTAATCGTGATTTTGTTATATGCCGTTTGCGCAGCAGGTGACATGAAAGAAATACTGGAAATGTAAACCAAATTCAGTGCAGATACACAGGAAATACTATAAAGCATTACCTGAAATGTTTCTGATTCATTTGGAGTCATTTGGGTACCTTTTTGATCACGTGTCTTGAAGGCAATGGTTTTGATGGGGGTTCTATAAGTGCCCGAGCTAGGGTTAGGGTTAGGGTTTGGACAAAAAGAAAAGTTTTCTGATGCACTTGCTGTGCTTTAGGAAGCATTTGAAATTCAGAAAAAGCGTTGGTTTGTTGATTCCTTGAGAAAAAATTTTGGCCCTCTTTTTTGATTTCTGCTAAGCCTATGCTTGTTGCTCACAAATGGTCAAAATTGAAGATTTTAAAACACACATTCTACATGCTCAGCCCTCTTGATTCTTGCTAAATGCAAACAAATATTTGTATTTATTAAAATACTAAATATTAATCCAAATAAAATGATTTTTGTAGCAAAAGTTTAGCGGCTTTTCTGTTGCTAAGCCGTAAATTAACACAAATCGTGATTTTATTATATGCCCTTTGTGCAGAAGGTGACAAAGAAGAAACACTGGAAATGTAAACCAAATTCAGACCAGATACACAGGAAGTTCTTAAAAGCATTGCTTGACTCCAAACGAATCAGAAACGTTTCATTTGGGTAACTTTTTGAGCACATTTCTTCGAGGCAATGATTTTGATTAGGGTTCTATAGGTGCCCGAGCTAGGGTTAGGGTTAGAGTTTGGACAAAAAGAAATGTTTTCTGATGCACTTGCTGTGCTTTAGGAAGCATTTGAAATTCAGAAAAAGTGTTGGTTTGTTGATTCCTTGAGAAAAAATTTTGGCCCCCTTTTTCGGTTTTTGCTTAGCCTCATGCTTGTTGCTCACAAATGGTCAAAATTGAAGATTTCAAAACACACGTTCTACATGCTCAGCTTTCTTGTTTTTTGCATTTAAATCCAAATAAAATGATACTTGTAGCAAAACGTTAGTGGCATTTGTCATGCTAAGCCTTCAATAACACTAATCGTGATTTTGTTATATGCCGTTTGCGCAGCAGGCGACATGAAAGAAATACTGGAAATGTAAACCAAATTCAGTGCAGATACACAGGAAATACTATAAAGCATTACCTGAAATGTTTCTGATTCATTTGGAGTCATTTGGGTACCTTTTTGATCACGTGTCTTGAAGGCAATGGTTTTGATGGGGGTTCTATAAGTGCCCGAGCTAGGGTTAGGGTTAGGGTTTGGACAAAAAGAAAAGTTTTCTGATGCACTTGCTGTGCTTTAGGAAGCATTTGAAATTCAGAAAAAGCGTTGGTTTGTTGATTCCTTGAAAAAAAATTTTGGCCCTCTTTTTCGATTTCTGCTAAGCCTATGCTTGTTGCTCACAAATGGTCAAAATTGAAGATTTTAAAACACACATTCTACATGCTCAGCCCTCTTGATTCTTGCTAAATGCAAACAAATATTTGTATTTATTAAAATACTAAATATTAATCCAAAGAAAATGATTTTTGTAGCAAAAGTTTAGCGGCTTTTCTGTTGCTAAGCCGTAAATTAACACAAATCGTGATTTTATTATATGCCCTTTGTGCAGAAGGTGACAAAGAAGAAACACTGGAAATGTAAACCAAATTCAGAGCAGATACACAGGAAGTTCTTAAAAGCATTGCTTGACTCCAAACGAATCAGAAACGTTTCATTTGGGTAACTTTTTGAGCACATTTCTTCGAGGCAATGATTTTGATTAGGGTTCTATAGGTGCCCGAGCTAGGGTTAGGGTTAGAGTTTGGACAAAAAGAAATGTTTTCTGATGCACTTGCTGTGCTTTAGGAAGCATCTGAAATTCAGAAAAAGCGTTGGTTTGTTGATTCCTTGAGAAAAAATTTTGGCCCCCTTTTTCGGTTTTTGCTTAGCCTCATGCTTGTTGCTCACAAATGGTCAAAAATGAAGATTTCAAAACACACGTTCTATATGCTCAGCTTTCATGTTTCTTGCATTTAAATCCAAATAAAATGATACTTGTAGCAAAACGTTAGTGGCATTTGTCATGCTAAGCCTTCAATAACACTAATCGTGATTTTGTTATATGCCGTTTGCGCAGCAGGTGACATGAAAGAAATACTGGAAATGTAAAACAAATTCAGTGCAGATACACAGGAAATACTATAAAGCATTACCTGAAATGTTTCTGATTCATTTGGAGTCATTTGGGTACCTTTTTGATCACGTTTCTTGAAGGCAATGGTTTTGATGGGGGTTCTATAAGTGCCCGAGCTAGGGTTAGGGTTAGGGTTTGGACAAAAAGAAAAGTTTTCTGATGCACTTGCTGTGCTTTAGGAAGCATTTGAAATTCAGAAAAAGCGTTGGTTTGTTGATTCCTTGAGAAAAAATTTTGGCCCTCTTTTTCGATTTCTGCTAAGCCTATGCTTGTTGCTCACAAATGGTCAAAATTGAAGATTTTAAAACACACATTCTACATGCTCAGCCCTCTTGATTCTTGCTAAATGCAAACAAATATTTGTATTTATTAAAATACTAAATATTAATCCAAATAAAATGATTTTTGTAGCAAAAGTTTAGCGGCTTTTCTGTTGCTAAGCCGTAAATTAACACAAATCGTGATTTTATTATATGCCCTTTGTGCAGAAGGTGACAAAGAAGAAACACTGGAAATGTAAACCAAATTCAGAGCAGATACACAGGAAGTTCTTAAAAGCATTGCTTGACTCCAAACGAATCAGAAACGTTTCATTTGGGTAACTTTTTGAGCACATTTCTTCGAGGCAATGATTTTGATTAGGGTTCTATAGGTGCCCGAGCTAGGGTTAGG